>NC_142406.1:2934174-3644266 GCF_059441095.1 Idiotropiscis lumnitzeri
GTCTAGATTGTAAGTGTGCGTAATGGCGTTTGCTGACAATACCGAAGCATTATTTTCCAATAAAAAAACTAAATATTCATATCACCAAAACACAAAATCAAACTTAGTCAAAGTGGAATTCCAGATGTTAGTCAGTATCACAAAACATACAGGTCTCTACTGGAAAGCGTAACAAATGCCAGGAAAACCAACTCGAACATCTGAACGAATCAGAAGCATTTTAAACGGTGCCCGGTGTGTGCTGACTCCCATTTATCGCAAATTAGAGTGTGATGGATTATTCTGAACACAGCCAAAGCCACGATTATAAGAGTTTCCCTTCCCCAGTTGAGCAGGTTATAGGTCACAAGAACAGTAGAAAAGGTTCGAAATGAGGTATAGATTTCTTTTGTATCACAAAAAAACATTTGTACAAGGGTGTTCAGACTTTTTATAAACACCATATAAGAGGCGGAAGCTGTGACAGTTTTCGTCACAGCTCAGCAGGGGAAATGAACCACAGTAACAAGAAGTGTGTGTAAAGCGCAGGAAGAATGAAAAAAATAAAGAAGGAAAAAGTGGACAGATCGCAGGAGAAGTGTTGTTTTGCTCGCCTGCCCGGCCCTCTTCTGGCCCATGATTCATTGCAAATGAAATGTCACCCTGGCAGGCAGTAATGCAGGCCGGCCTGCTCGCCTGCAGCCTAATTGAATTTTACAGCCATATAAACAACGGTCAGTCAGCGGCGAGCGAGAGAGAAAGAGACCCGGAGAGAGAGAGAGAGTAGTTATTGATGCCAGTGTTTATAGGTGACGCTTTCTCATGTGCCATCAGTGAGTTTGGAAGGCCCTCGAGGGAATCGTTGCGCGAAGCACACAGATGGACGCATCGCGAGGGTCACAAACATGAGAGACGTCCACGTAAATAGGACCATTAAAATGCTTTGATGTAAAAAGAAAAAAAAAAATCAATAGTCTGAATGTTAAATAAATCAAAACATCAACTGCCGTGGCATTTCTCGAGCGTTCTCATTCTCCTTTTGCCAAAACTGTTTGCGCTGTTGGTTAAGTAAAACGTGCAAGCTGACTTGTTTCTGCATAAGACCGTCAGTGAAGACGTTATCGTAAGAGTCAGCAGTGTCCCCCCCCCTCAGGCAGCCCCTGGGACGAGTCAATTTGTCCTATTCGGGTAGAGGACATCACTGGCGTGACAGCCAGGCAGGTTGGCAGACTGAAAGACATCCACGATATCTGTTTGCAATGAAACCCAAGGAGGCAGACACTTTGGTCGAATCAATAATTTACGAAGAGCAACCTAAGCAAAGTTGGACTGTCCGGGTGTGACAAACAAATGGGAAAATAATCAAATCTATATCGTTACCAGAGTCGCTTCGCACACTGCCCTTAACCACAACAACAGCCTGAGAGATATACGAGCATCCCATTGGGACAGGACAAGTCAAATAAACCTCCAGTTGCACTCATGGATACCTCCTAAAACGGTTCATGAAGGTGACTTCAGCCAAGAAACGTGCACGAGAATGTTTTAAATGTGGAGAACATTCAAAACAGTAATAATGAAGGAATAAAATTAGTTAAATGGATCCTAACGCGGTTGAGGTAATAATGACTCAAGATGGGCATTTGACTAAATTTCCTTATAGGACTATGGGAATATTTGGCAACTGATTAATAAATTATTTTTAATGGGGAGCGAATTAATTAGGATGAATAATTCATTTGAATTAGTCCGCGCTCAAACATGTTTGTTTTGTGACAATCGGACTTTGTCGACAGCAGCTTGAAAATATCACAATACTAATAATTAATTTAGTTTGTGAGTTTGTCAACTTCCCAGACCGTATTCTCATCCTGTACTTAATTTCGATGGGGGTTTGGATACTGCACGGGGGTCAAACTCCAGGCTCGGGGGCCAGATTTGGCCCGCCATATCATTTTTATGTGGCCCGCGAGGGCAAATCATTCGCAACTTCATGTTTCTTGCAAAAATACCAAAATTGCAAATTGAATTCAATTTTAATAACTTTAAAATATTGCTTTTTTTTTATACCAATCACACTTTTAAAATGGATTGAACTGTAGTTGCATAAACAGCATTTTCTTGGATTCTGATTTTAAAAATTAAATGGCCCACCAAGGGAAACCAAAACTATGACGCGGCCCGGGAGAAAAAAATGGTTTGACACCCTTGGGAGACTGCGTAGCCACTAACAATCAATGTCCTGTTCTGTCCTGTTCCGCCTTATTTTCTTCTCATTACATTACTGTGCCAGATAGAGCCCTACTCCAATGTAACACTTTTAGAACTTTGTGGGTTTTTCTTTCCTCTTCTCACTTCTCTCCATCTCTCCTCTCTAAAACCTCGTTCTGTCCGACTGCATTTTCTAATAAATATCCATCACAATCTAAGTAACCACAGAAGGAGTGTATAAAAATCCGAAAAACTGTTCTGGCATAAAAAGAACTGCAGATCCTCTTTTCCACATCTACACCACTCGTTATCATCGCTAATTACGAGGTTTGAATAAAGCCCCGTTCCACGATTTGGGCTTTTACTGTTCATACCCACAAAACAAGACAGATTTTGGCGATGCAAAATCAAACGGTGACCAGTCGCTTATCTCCAGCATCAGTCTGCTTCCAAACTGTATTGTCATGCAAAAGGCTTCCCATCTTATCTCCAGACTATTAAACATGTCGCTTTCTATCTTGCAGCACTTGCAGTAATCTGCTGTCCATCCGTCTTTCCATCCAGTCCTCGCCTGCCGATCTACCGCTGTCTGGTTTACTATTACTGCCACATAAACCCGTGCAAGATTTATTCAAGTGCTAAATGAGAATAATGACATAGCATAGGGGGAAGACTAATAAAAAAAATCTGCTTGCATGTGACTGTGTAATAGTTGGGATGGGAAAGACAAAGATGTAGGATTGGTAAATAAGAAACGAGAGCACCGGCTGACTCATCATGCCCTTTTTTTTTTTTTTTATTCAATGTTTGTCAATAATTGAGAACAAATGTGTGTGTGTGTGTTTATGTGGCTTGCTGGAGTCCAACGCTTCCCGCTGACTCTGACCTTCCGATCCGAGCAGGCAGCCCAACCCCCCTGACTTCCTTCCCTAAATCCCTCCATGTCATCCGTCCCTCGAGCCATCCATCATTCCCTCCATTCTCCGTCC
Organism: Idiotropiscis lumnitzeri; assembly: GCF_059441095.1. Classification (NCBI taxonomy): domain Eukaryota; kingdom Metazoa; phylum Chordata; class Actinopteri; order Syngnathiformes; family Syngnathidae; genus Idiotropiscis; species Idiotropiscis lumnitzeri. The sequence goes on from NC_142406.1 coordinate 2,937,354, forward strand.
TTTTGTCTGTCCTCTATTTAATCCACCGGTCCGTCTCTTTGTCTAACTGGATGATACTCGCACTCCTTAATCATGGACAGGGGCTTCATAAATACGTCATCCATCACAGTCGGCAGGGCTCGCAAACAGCAAACAAACACGATTGATCGGGCGTGGGAAGTCATGCGGCTTCTCACTGCAAGAAAAAACAAAAACAAAAAAACAACAAATCCGATCTATAACAGAAGCAATTCAATGAGCTTCACTTGTAGGAGTCCCTTCGTAATAAATTTTAGGCGCCAACAGTCAGCAGGAACAAGAAAGTCAGCGAGGTGAGTTCTTTCCGTTTTTTTTTTTTTTTTTGCATATTGTGTTTGCGCATTCATGTTGGGCCTAAGCAAGACATCCGGTAATTTCTTGTCCGTGAGGAGGTGTACATTTGCACAAGCTGTTGCCGAGCAAAAATACGCCAAAACTAGCGTATGTGTGCCCCCCCCCCCCTCCAAGTCTGATTGTTTAAACTGTGCAAATACACACAGCACTGCAAAGGCTCACTCATGCTGTGTCCGTGGAGCATTATGCATGACAGGGAGGTAAAATTACAAATTCAACATTCGATTTATTTTTTGGGCAGAAGCTGAACACGGCAAGAGAGAAAAAAAGCGATAAGAACATGGGTTGACTGAACAAAGAAAGTCTTGCAGACCAGAGGCCATAGATGTGCACGATGTTCGGAATTGTATCAGAAACACGAGCTGGTGAGTGAAGCAGAGATTCGAGTGGTGATGTCGCAATTATTTAAAGTGCTTAATCATGTGATTCAAGATGCGGAAAATTAAATTGTGGTTATGACAAATATTATATTAAAAGTCACATTTTTTTTTAGGGTTTTGTTGAGCAGTTCGGTTTGGAAAATGTCAAACAAAATTAAATCTAAATCTAAAACTAAATCATTGACTTCAACTGCCGCATTTCCGAGCTGTACGATGTCGCACTTACTCTCGCCCCCCCATAGCACACGCTTTCGGATGCCAATCACTTCCCACTGTGCCCCCTTTGTGAATGTGCATGCATTAGTATGGGAGAGCCAGCAAAAGTGAAAGGATGGAAAAAGACTGCAGACAGTAAAGTGTCACAGCAACAAAAAAAATATATATATTTGAAAGAATGCGCACAGAATACGTCTAATCCAGAATGCGTGTCTGGTTTTAATGCGTTTTACTCAGTGATGTGTGAGTGCCTAAGGTGCTAATAAGTCTGTCCGTCCAAAGGGATTATGGTTTGTTTCATCAGCGCAAGGACTACTGGGTGTTTGCCGAACACTGCATGATTGTACATCACAACAAAGCATGTGTGTGTCTGAGCTGAGGCGGAAGAAACAGATGGATGGGTAATGGCTAAGTAATGCACATGAGCCCGGGTTTCATCACGCGTACAGTACGGTTTGTGGTTTGACTCGGATCCGTGAATATCGACACGCATGCGCGGAACACGTGAATACAAATGCACCGGTTTAAGAAATTGTGTTTGCATGCATGTGTGCGCGATTATCTGCATGCTTGCGGGAGGAACGCGGGTGTCCCTGGAAATGTCAGTCAGTCTACTTGGGATGTGGTGGGGATCGATGTGTTTGAGGGAGGGTGCAACAAATGATAACAAAATGAGGGAGGCAGGCAGGCTTGGGGAGCCAAGCTGGCACAGGATCGCATGCTGCAGCCAGGGGGACAAGCGCGCTCTCCTCACGACAGGTCCCCCTCAGACAAGCTGCGAGTACAGAGACAACAGCCGGCACACACACACACTCACGCAATATCATACATGTACTCGAAATCAGAAAGGTAAATACATGCACTAAAACCAAGCTTGTATTGCTTGAACAGGAGTCTTCAATCCTGTTCCTCAATGTCCTGTCTGTTTTGCATTTCGCTTTGCTACGACACACCTGATTCAAATGATCAGGATAGTTATCCAGCTTCTGTAGACCTCAGTGGTTATTTGATCATTTGAAAACAGACAGGACTGCGGACCTTTGAGGAACAGGATTGAAGACCCTTACGCTAGAATAAGAGTTCGCTTCTTGTGGTTTTCTTTTCTTTCTTTTTTTTTTTTTTTTTTACCTCCTTGGTCGGGTCAGCGCCCTTATGATTCATAACACACTGACAAACATAAGCGAAAAATAAATTAATGGATCCCCGCTTTGATCAAACCCAGTCCCAAAATTTTATCTTGTCTATCTCCACAAAGCTTCATGCAATTTTGCTTCATCTGAGAACCATCAAATTAATCCATCAAAAATCTAACCTCGTGTAAAAATGTATTGGCAAATGGTACACTAATCTAACCAAGTGAGAATTCATCTAACACGCATTTATAAAACCCATGTATGGAATAAAACCTAAACAAACAAATCAATGTGGATCTCATTTAGATATAAAAAAAAAAAGGTTGAGAAGAAATGTACTTGGCTGATTGGAATACATTTACCAGCAATAAATCCCAGAAATGTCATCTAAAAAAAAATTATTCCGCAATATTTCCTGTCAAGGTCCCTTTCATAATAAGAGTGTTTGTTCATCGACGACGGGTCACCATCTTTTCATTTTCTCTACTGTTCGACTAGAAGAAGTACATTTCTCCAAGGTTAAGTGGGGGCAGATAGCTCTATACACATATCCCACATCAATTTTGAACAGATGGAAAGTTATTAGTGGAGGGCGAATTGGGTGTGGGGGGGGAGAAATGATTTAGGGACAGCAGGGCAATTGCTACACACTGGCCTCTCACCTAAAATGGATAATTTTTTAACCAATCCAGTGTTTGCAGACAGAGGGCAGTCAGGAAACAACCCTGTGGGTATGTAGTCGTAATAGTTAACTAAGGGTTTATTACATAGTAATGTGCATCTATTTGGCGGATAATTCCAACACTATCTAAGAGGGAGGCCGACAGAAATGAGGACGTCAGATCATGCGAGGATGCAAAGTGATTAAAGCCGGAGAGCCAACCTGTTCTTGAATGCATTCATGTCGACCGTATTTAATGCATGAGTCTGGCATGCAGGATTCAAAGTGGGACAAGGCGGGCGGTGGTAATGCGCTCTCATTTGCATGTTGAAGCCGTCGTCTCACTGGCTGTGACAAGTTCTCTCATCGCTACCCTCCTCCGCGTTTGTTTCCGATAACTCTCGGCTCTGCGATTCGACGCGGCCTCGGAACTTCTCTTATTAACACTGACCTTTTGTTAAACTTTGTTTTCAGAACCCTGAAGCTTCCATAACTCACTTGTTTTACTTCTACTCTGTGACGCTCATTCGTTGTTCAGCTTCTTTTCACTCTTGAGTCGCCGCCGCTGCCTCCTCTTTGCGCGCCGCCATTGCGTATGAATTTGTCCGACGCTTTTATAACTCATATTTTATGCATTCAGCTCTCTTGCAAAGCGACTCACAAACAGCACAAGAATTCCCTGACAGTTCAGTCTCCCCAATGTTCATCTCATCCACACTCATAATGACCCGTTTGTCTCTCGCTCGCATTCTTTCCTCGACCGCTTCTCTGTAAATAAAGGCAGGAGATGAATGAACGGTGACTCCTTAGCCTCCACCCCGCTCACATATTCAAAATCCACGATATTTCATGTGACAATAGGTCTGCATTTACATGAGAGTGAGTGAGAGTTTTCTGGTGAGTCTATTTGCGTGCTGTCTTGCCACATGTTGCTTGGCAGGCTAGCCAAACAAATATATCAGATGCCCTTCCCAAAAGAGCACATTAGATCCCCCCCCCGCTCCCCCCTCTCCCAGGAGAGTGTGAATTATTTAAAATGAAGGCAGGTGGAAGAGATGACTAACAGAAGTCGGGGGAAGAGATGGATGGGGAAGGATGGAGGGAAGCAGGAGGACCAGATGGGCAAAGCGGGCACCGAGCCAAGCAGATCTGGTATATAGAAAAAGGGTGAAAAATGTGGTGGCGAGAGAGTCACAAACATTTTGGATTAAGGAGGCAATTATTAATGCATTTTAGTCAATTGTTAAGAACTTCATGAAGTCAAGAGGCAAAAGGACGGGAAAGTTGGTTGGCAGACTTGTCGTCTTTAAAGCGCATATAAACGCGTGTCAGGGGGTGCAATATTTTTTGGACATAAGTATCAGAGCTCATTTGGCAGTCAACTACTTTGGCCACAAGTACCCTAATTCAAATGCAAATGGTCAAAAGAGGGCCCTAGGACCAGCTTCCGTTTATGAGAGATCGGGCCAAGGTGGGGGGGGGGGTCACTGAACTTCCGAATGTCACATCTGACTAGCAACTCCTTCTGTCTCCGTTCTGTACATCTGCGCTCTTATGTTGCCAAGTATAATCGAATCCTAAATTTATTTGCGCTCAGCTGGAATTTCTTAGTAAACTTACTTCAAGTATTACATCTAATCGTAGCTCTGCAATTTTAAAGGGACGCTATCTAGTTGTTCGCTGGTTTGTTGGTTGCTAGCTTGCTCCCGACTCAAACTCAAAAGCATAAACATTTATTTAGTTGAAAAGACAATTGACAGACGCTGTTAACGTTATGATAATATGCGCCAATACTTCACAGTTTTACCCCAAAAATACTTGCAGGCAGAAACTAGCGAAACAAAAGCTCGACATAGCTTTGAAAGTAACAATTGACTCAGAACAAGATGATTAAGAGAGAGTTAATGAGGTCACGAAGGGGGTAGAATGAGTGGAACACAGGGTACAACTTCAGAAAGAGGATTGTGCACCGGTGCCAAATCTTAATCACACAAACACCGCCAAATAAATCTCCAGCTTCAAGAGCAGATTTCAACCAGTTAACCTGCCTCTCCACCCGCCTCACCCTGCCACATGGTCCCAACAGGAGGGCAACGCGAGGGGGACGGGTGGAGCGGTAATAACAGCTTGATGGATAGGCACACTGAAAAAGTAGGAAAAAAATCAAGAAGAGTGGAAAGACGGCAAGCTCGCTTGAAATCAAAAAGTCGACATCCCGGAAGCGGTCGAGAAGCGTACCTGCAAAAATTAAGCGAGCACTTCTGCAGCGTCGGGAGTGCATGGGGGGTAAATAGGTCAGCGAAGTGATGAAGTGAAGTGGGGAAAATAAAAAAATGGGAAGAAGAGCGACAGGAAGGAACAGCAGGGTGGCCGAGGCGCCAGGAGCTGGATTGTTGAGCAGCAAACAACAGAAAGATAATAAGAGAATGTGCTGAAGGCGTGCTCCACACTCGCAGTAATTACACAACAAAGAGCAGGCCGCCTTAATTAGAAAAAGGAAGGAACTCGCGAGTGCGACAGAAACGCATGCACGGAAAACACGGCGTTTGCGAGGTGAATTATTACATAATTTATTTTGCCTCAGACCGCAGCGGCTGGCGGTGGTTCATCATTTCATAATGAGACCGGAGAACATGTGTGCAGCCATCAGTGTAAAGCTGGAGATATATGATAAAGAGCGCGCACGCAAGTCTTGCTGACAGCCAGTAAAACGACGAATAGCTCGCCTCCCTACTTTGTTTAATTCGCTATTCTTTTTTTTTTTTTTTCTCTATTTTACATCTTCATTTTACACGCAAGAAGCGGCGCAGGCGGATATGCAAATTTGCAGCTATGTCCTGCCGCATGTTTGCGTCGACGTTTTACTGGAGGCTGGTCAAGTGCCGACGCCGCCGCCGCCGCGACAGGGAGAAGCGTTCCTTATTCATTAACAGTCGACGAGATAACCTCCGTGGATCCATTCCTGACATACTGTACATTCATTTGTAGTTATTCAATTTCAAGCATCACAAGAAAATGACCCTGAGCTCTTTAAGGCCACACACATTTTCTACAATTAGCGGGGGAGCCAAAACCGAGAACGCGAAGGTTGCAATTTACTTTGTTTCTCAAGAGATTTCAATCCGAGGCCTTTCGAGCATGTTTTCACAGAAAGCCTTTGATTTCAAAAGTTTTTTTTTTTACAGCTCGAGTCACAGAGATAACTTTTAAGAGTTTTGTTTTCACTCGCAGCCAGTTATGCGAAAATATTTACCAGCTATAATTTGCAATTGTTGAGCGGGCTTCGTACGTGGCTAGCTTGCGTGTTTAATATTAGCATAATGCGACCGAGACGATAAGCATTTTGTCATCTCATCAGGTGCAAATTGCTTCACCGGAATTGTCTTCATGCATTGACTTTCACATTATTTCAACTCACATCGTATGGCTTACCGTGTTAAGGCCTTCATCCTGGAAGAGGACTCCATCTGTGGTCCCTTCTCAAGGTTTCACATTTTCCTCCCAGAAGAAGGTGTTTCGAGTTTTATCCTGTCATTAATATTTGTCAACTGTGTCGTTTGCGACTTTCTTGTGATTAAGGGCTATTAAAATAAATTAGAATTGCAGTAATCCAGTGTTGCCGGGACTGACGTGACTGTTACATCGCATGGGCTAGTAATCCTCTACTAGACAACACATCTCACGCCGTTATCGGTAGCTACTCACAGGCTCGTCAATATTATTGACCTGTGTTGAGACACTTGGTGCGTCTTACGCTTGCTTCGTTAAGCACTTGAGTACGGTCATTTTTTTTTAGAGTTTTGTGTAGGATGCTCGAAACGTTTTGGAGACTGGAATTTCACGGTTGTATAGGAGTAGAAATGTATCTCACTGGGCTTCCAAATAGAAAAAATGACAAATGCACAGAATTGACAATGCTTTCCTTGTCTTACTGATCCGGAAAGTGTACCTAATGGCGTGTCTGAGTAGAACAAAAAAAAAAAAAAAAAAAGAAAGCACTCCAAGTCCCAAAATGAATAGAATTTGGTGCCAAGAGAGGGAGACTGATTCAGAGTGAGCACTTCTTTTCACTCGCTAAGTTTCCTCCGCTGAACTGTCAGCTCTCCCTTTTGTTCCGACTCGTGAAAACAGCTCATTCAGAGACTCAAACATTTTCTATCCAACACCGCATCACACGATCTCTCAATTCTGTTACCACCTCCACAGTCTTAGCAATGGCACATCATATATCCATTTCAAAATCGTTTATGTAGGCAACGCATCAGTAGATTTGATTTTTTTTCTTTTTTTTTTTTTTTGTACAATCACCTGGCGGGGTGATGCTTCTGCATTTTATATCGGCTAAGTACCACACAGGCCGCACAATCGCCTGCCCATTGACAACAACTCCCACGTCGCGTTCCAAAAACAAAGCAAGATGAGCTGCGAAAGCTTTCACCGCGACAGCCAGGAGATTTCACTTTTTTTTTTTTTTTTGCTCGTCATTTTCGGACTCTTTTTACGTCAGCCGCCCTCCGCACACCACACATGAGTGGGAATGTGTGTGCGGGTGCTTTTTTTGGCTGGATGTAAATGGCAGAAGTGAAGCTGTGGTTTTCAACCGAATGAGGGCACAGTACATTAGTCACCATGTTCACACACAGAAACACACGCACATTCGGATTGTGACGCCTCGCATACCACGTCTTTGGAGATTTGCAACAATGTCTTTGGGGGCGTTTTTTTTTTTGCATCTTTTTGAATGCACACGTATATTTTCGCGATATGACTGATTGGGTGAGGCAGCTGTCATTGCTGGTGGCTATCCGGCCACCGTATTGTTAATTAAGAATTCTTCTTTATTTGCCACGTTATAATTATGTATCGTAAATTCCTAGAGAATTGCCTTGCAGCCTTATTAGATGAAAAAAAAATCTCCAATGGATTTATATCTACTCCGTTCTTGTAATGTGTTATCGTCATCAAACTCCAATACACCAAACCCGCCTATTAGTATTTAATACAACAAAAGGGAATTACAAAAACTCCGGTTGAGTCAAACCAACCAGCGCTAAGCCGACGTCCGTCAGCTAAAGTCGGGCGACGCCCGCCCTGGTTGGATCATGGCTTATAAATCGGTGCTATCCTCTCCTTCCAGGGATGAGCCGTCTTTTCTAATGTCTACGTGTAATTACGTGATCGCATCGCTATTCCGTGTCAAGGGCGTTATCAACTCAGCTGCTGCGTGTGCATGTAGGCTGCGAAAGCTGTAGCACACAAAAAGTTGATACGTTTCTCTTTATTTGACCTAACAGCCGAATTTCATATCTGGAAAATAATTTGATAATAATTGAATTTTTGAAGGAAAATCAGCACTATTGTATTTGAGAGGATGTCTTTGTTCTGTGGTTGTTTCTTTATTCTTCTGTCTCGCATTGTTGTCATGTAAAAGAACGTTTTTTGACATCAATAGACTGTTATATCTTCCACGCAAATCATCTTTTTTCAATTGGCCTTCCTCCTGACAGGAAGCTCATTGTGGCTGTTATTTCGTTTTTCAATCCAGGCTCATTTTCCCCAACGTTGTTGACGCATTCCTACCTTCACAGCTGCTGTGTCCCTCCTCGTAACCTGCACTGCAGCTGCATTTCCCAATCGGGACCAGCCATTCCCCTTCGGCACTGCAATGCATCCTGGGGGGGCTGTCGGCGTCCACCTCGGAGTTGTTGACGCAGCTGCCGCGCACCTCGACCAGCGTGGAAAAAGCCGCCTCGGCTACCGTGTCGGGAAAGATGGCCAGGTTCTGGACGGTGGCGAGGCAGCGCTTGTAGTACACCCGCACCGCCACTAGAGCTACGCAGGCTCCAACATCCTGGAACGCCAGGTGGAAGCCCCGACGGTTGAGGTGACCAATCTCCCGAACCTCGGTGTTCAGCTTCATCTTCCTTTCACCCAAATCACCCTGCGTGAAACTCTCGTCGGCAGCGATGGTGTCAATCTTAGTGTAGCGGTCCTCTCGGGTCACGCCGCCGAGGTCCCGGTCCGATTCGACGTACAGGAGGTTGAAGGTCTCCTTACAGGTGCCCGCCACGCCGGGAATGCTGTTGCAGTCGCGAAGCGTGAACTGAAGTTCCACGAAGATGCGCTGGCCGCCTCGACGTGCCACCCATCCGGTTTGCAACCAGTTGTTCTGCTGGGTCGGCTCCATCACATTGCACACTTGATAAGTCCGGATGGGCTTGTACTTTTCATCTACACCGCTTATCTCCTCCCACTGGAGTGGAGAAAAAAAAATAAAAATAAGAAACAATTACACACAAACTTGTCATGTCAAGTTACCTTTTCAAGCTTAGAATTAATCGGAAAGATCACAATCTTTGAATATTTAATATGATATGGTGCGTCTGAAATTATGCCTCTTATGTTATGGCTAGCGACTAACATGGCAAATGGCGGACCGAGATGCAAGAAAGCGGTGAGAGGAGTGACAATAAGAATTTTTTTCTCCAAAAACCAACAAAGGCACACGGAATCAAAAAAAAAAAAACTTTGTCAACAGATGTCCACAGAATAAGCATCAAAGTAACAAAGGGGTCCTATTTTCGTAGAGAAGCGTAAAAAATAGCTCATCTTCAGTTTAGTGAAAGTACAATTTCAAGTGACAAGTCTAGTTTATAGTGTTTGGGAATTACGATCGGAAGCCAACTTGACATTATCCGCAAGTGGAGATCTTGCAGTTTCTTACAAACCTATTTTGTGCACAGACTCCGCCATGTGCACTGAATTTAAAGCAAATGAGGGATGGCCGGGAATCAGGTCCACAGTGTTCACTCCCACAACGGCGCAAACGGCAATTTCTAACAGTGACAGTCTATAAAATTGCAAAAGAACAAAAATAAAATAAAATCCACCAGTGCACACTGAGCTTGATGTAACTGACAGGAAAAAGACAACTGTGAAGTTGTAAATATTCTAAAAACTTATTGACAAAAAAAAAAATACTACTCAAAATACGTGCATGAAAATTAATAATTTGGTCTAAGATGCACTATGCAGTTACAAAAGAAAATTTCAAAACCACAAGCCTGGTGTGTGGAACCTTGACAGATGGCTTCAATTTAAAATCCTGAACTGCTTCAAAGCGCGCCGTTGCGAATGCACAAACATACCGTATTCTAGATGGACAAGTATTGTGAGAGCTGCTGGAAATAAAAGCGGGATAAAATACGGAATCATCACCTCTGAGGGCACTCAACCTTTATTGACTTCTTTTGGCTAAGCTACACCGGAACAAAAAAAAAAATGTCCTCCCCCCAATATGTTCTCACAACGCTGTAAGCATAAAATTGTCCAAAATACGTCGCTAAGATGAAGAATCAAGATTCAGTGTGGGTCCAGGCCCAACCTATGATCGATTCATTATTGATGAAGCGTTCTTCTCCGACTTAGCGCGGTCGAGCAGCAAAGCAGGCATTGAAAAAGGCTTGTTAGTGCCGCTCTCGCACTAAACAACACCACAGCCACGGTGACAAATGTTCTTTTCAGAAGGGGAGCGATTGATGCATCAATTGATTCTTTCATCGAGCGGCCGATCTGACAGGCAGCACGACAAGTGGATGCAATCTCGTGAAACTTGTTGCGTTTGCGCTCGGCCTGCCAGCAAAATGTTCTCTCCGAGAGTCGAGCGGGTAAATCGGAGGAGGAGTGGATGAGAAACTCCATCAGGTTCTTGTGAGCCAACTCGTGTGAATGCAAAATGAGTCTGGAAATCCTTTTATGGGGTGCTAAATTCAGAATTTAAGGGATAATCTGAAAATTTGTTCATGACCAAAATACGGACAAAAATCAAATACTGTCACAAATCTAATCCCATTACGGTTTCTCTTTTCTTGGAGCTAACACCTCTGAGATTGGAAAATCTGATGAGTCGGATTGCAGAGCGGGACAGCTGTGTTACGAAACACAGCAACCCAACGAGACATGTCAACAAACACGGAAATAACAAAAGATGCCAACTCACCCCATTGGGGGGATACGAAGTCCAACCCAGCTCTGCCTGAGTCTCTTTAGAATTCAGCAGCACCACTGCAGGAAGAAAACACGTTGATTAGATAAATATGTTTGTTGATGGTGCATGACAACCCAAAACAAACACACAAAAAAAAAAGGATTCTACTCTCAACTTTTTAAAAGTGCAATATGACAAGCTGCAACCGGACGAATAAAATACGGATCGTTGACTCCGAAGCAGGCTTGTCAAAAATGGACCTATTGTGTTAGTTTATTATTTTATTGTTACCTTTTAATAGCGTCTGTTGAGGACTTTATCGTCATTGATCTGTGCCCGTTTAATTCGATTTCAGTTGCGTGGTTGTGCGCCCAGTGGGAAAAGTCCCAATTTCCAGCTCCATGGACAGCTCACAAGGCATCGTGAAAATGTCGTAAAATAATGACATTGCGACGTCCTATTATAAGTGAGCAACACAATAATAAGTCTCTTCCTACATTTTAGACCATCACATTCATCGGATGTCGACTTTGGCACGGCAAACACACGGTTATATTAAATCAAATTGTTTTTAATGTGGATTTATTGTGAGCAACACATTATTTCATAAAAAGACGAGACTCTATTTTCGTAATGATAATGAACATTTAAGTAACAGTCATGATGTGAGGTAACTGCCCCTTTAAGAAACTCTGACAGGTCTTAATACTATAAATATGAATTTCAGAGGAAAATTTTCAATTGTTTTGGGTGAAATGTTAACGGTTCAAAGGCACCTTATATTGCCAAAAGTGGGTTATATCTGCCTAACTTAGTTACTTTTATTTTATTTAATCATGTGGTTTAATTTCTGAGTACAGTGACACATTGGAATGTGTGAATAGCAATAAAAAAAAAAAATCTGTGTGTGTTTTCAAACTAGCATAACTCATACAGAGGTTGTGAATTTTTCCCAACACCTGCGGCCTTGAGGCAATACGCATGACAGCTGGCACCCGGGAAAAAAATATTCTTAAGGACCCTTTGCACGGAATTTTTTACAGTCTTGGGGGGGAATGTTTTCAAATCAAGCTTGTACATGAGCTGCTTGCCCGCTTATATTAGAGTAAACAATCCTGTGGACAAATACGTCTTCTGATATGAATTGTTGCATCTTAAATCCATGAAGGAATCGATTCTCTTATCACACCATGTGCGGGACTAAATTTTGATTTACCATAAATGCGTTGTATTGATGCAATAATTCAGGGGTTTTCAATCCTGTTCCTTGAGGGCGAGTGTCCTGTCCCTTTCCCATCTCTCCCTGCTGCGATACACCTGAACCAAATGATCAGAGAATCAGCAATGTCTGCAGAAGCGAGATCTGATCATTTGAATCAGGTGTGTTGCAGCGGGGAGAGATGGTAAAACAGGCAGGACACCGGCCCTTGAGGAACAGGATTGATGAACCCTGTAATAATGCATATGTGTCATTTCCACTTATATATGGGAGAATCGAGTTTTTTTGTTGTTGTTTTTTTTAAGTGGCTTTATCCCTACTTCCCAACCTGTAATTTTGTCAAACAAGCAAAAAAAAAAAAATCCCAGCGTTAAAGGAACAGCAGTTTACTTTTTATGAGGACAAATTGCTTAGCGGCTATTAGGAGAGTTTTTCTCTCATTTTTTTTTTTTTTTTTAAGGTCGCCCCTAAAGCCAACCGCAGAGCCTTGGCTAGAGCGCCGAAACTTGAAGCAATGACGTGCCGTGAGAGATCATTTACTAAACACTTAACTTTATTGTTTTTGGGTTAACACCAGCGGCTGCCCAAAGCATGCTTCTGTGCTTAGCAGATAACATGGAGCCTTTTGGAGGAGATTAGAGCGGCAGAGGGCAAGGTTGCAGGAGAACTGCTGAGGGAAGGCTGAGGCGAGACACCGGCAGAGAGAAACTCATCAGCAAAAGGGAAGGGGCGAGGAAAAAAAAGGGATGAAATGGAGGAAAGCTGGCAAACAGAGATGAGGGCGGGGGTGTGGGGGGGGACGTGAACATGAGCGCAAATGAATGAAGACATTGGTTAAACGCCAAGGGATAAATGTTCCTTAGTGAGACGTCATGTCGGCGACTCTGAGGAAATAGTTGGCACGATGATCACACAATGAATACAGAAGTCATGTAATCACAGTCTAGTTAGGCACACAAATGGCTCTTTGGGGTTGGAAACATACAACAAGGACTAGAGGCAGTAGTCCCAAAAAAAATAAAAAGGTAAAATGGGACATCAAAACAGAAGAGACCCAAATGGACAAAATGGGAGAACATAACCAAGGACATCGTCGCTCACTTTATTAGCTATGAGCAAAATAGCGGCCATGACTAATTCAAAGGTTGTTTCATAAATAATTGCTCATCATTAACAGCGATGATTTGGAGAGGAGAGTCGTCTTTCAGACTCTGAATCCAAAAAAAAAAGAGAGATTTTGCAAGACCCACAAAAAATATATTCTCATTCTCAAAAATGTGGGAGTCTAACTTTTTATTTTGGTATAGGATTCAGCAATAGTTCCAAGAAATTTAACAACTTTACCCAAAATCTGGAGATTAGTAAACAAAAATATCAAGAAAAATGCAGAATTAGATACCGTATGTGCCATTAAGAAGTTGTCATTGCTATGCACATTGAAAATTGAAAAAAACATTTTTTTAACGAAATAAAACAATATAAAAATATGAAATATAATGAACGGTTGATCTTAAAAGCATTTCTTTCGATATTAACGGCAAGGACGTTTTCCGGAAGAGGAGAAAGTCGAGCAGTCATGTGAGAGTTGTAGTCCACTTAGTTTCTGTCTCACGGAAGCGACGTCATAAAGCAGCACTCAACAAAAAGGAGCTCACCTGCTCTTGACATTTAACTCAGCCCGATCTGAAATGCTCCATAAAAAGTGCTTACTATGGTCTATTTTTTAATATATATTGAACAGGTAAAACTCTTAAAAAAAACACCAAAAAAAACTAAATCTAATTAAAACTAAGTGTTTTTGAAAATAAAAACTAAAACAAAAATTAATTAAAACCAAACTAACACTAAAATTCCAAAACTATAATAACCCTGACACACACACACAATTTCTAATTGATTTTTTTTTTTAATACAAAACATCAAAATGTATTCCGTGCACATTAACACAAAACGCAAACGACACAGCGGTCTCATCCTATCGTATCAGAATATATATTTAAATATTGTAAAAACTGGATATAGCGCTTGGGCGCTTTGCATTGCAGATGCACACTATAGCCAGACTAAAACAATACATCCCATGAGGACATTGCTTCGACGGCGCAAGACTCCTCACAACCCTCGGGACCTTCCGGGATACGGTGACTTCAACATCAGCTAAAAAGTTACTGGATGTTTGTGTCAGCAGTTTTGCGGCGCAGTTATCATTGTACAAGGTGAGGTGTGTGGATTTATTATTCGTATTCCATATCATATTCTCCTGAGAATTTGGCAGCAAATGAAAACTTGAACATTTTATTACGTTTAAACAAAGATTATTTTCCAGTAAAAGAGGCACGCTAAAAAAAAAAAAAAAATGGCAGCTATGCTTTGCTATATTTTTTTTATTGATTGTACAAAAGGTTAAAATATATTCTCACAAAGCCCAAGAAGGATTTAGTATACTCTTGATCCAGAATATTTTTTTGTTCTTCTGAGCCTGGTAATGAGTAAATATCATAGAAGTCTACTCGCAAGTTCCAAAGTTGAGACGTCGCCAACAGCAAAGCGCTCAAATAAATCAAAGTGCACCTTCTTTTTATGTAACAAACGCTTTCTTTTGCTTCCATTGCAGGCGGCTTTGTCGCAAGGGGCACATTTCAAAAACCAAAGGGGCCATTACACTTTCCGTTTAGAGGCTTTTTGGTTGTTTTCACCACATAAAGAGGCGAGGTTTTTACCCAACGTGATGCCGTGGAGAAAGATAGCTCTCTCTGGTGAAACATAGCTCTCGGTAACACAATGATGCCCACGCTAACAAAGGCAGACGGCTTTAATCCATCCCCACTGAAAGGGGCTCATTTTTATAATTCGCCTCTGTAATATTCTATAGTTTCACGCTGGGATTAGCGCCCGGCATTGGCTGTCCTCCCCGTGACCCACAGGCTACTTATCAGCCAGTCGACACTGAGCCAACTGCAGAGCTGAAAAAAGCTGGGGCGAGAGCACCGAGACCTGGATAAGCAGAGTCTGCCGATGCGTGGTCGGGCCAGCTATTGTCCAGGTATTATCCACTCCCCAACAACGGAAGAGTGGAAGAGGGCAGGGAGACTTTTGGAAAGGCTGTATATAATATGAGAGCAGGCAGTCGAAAGAACGAGACGTAAAGTAGTGTGGTGACCCTCAATCTTGGACTCTGACAAGAAATTGGGAAATTTGCAAAGTAATATCACTTCACAGAACATTTCAGTTTAATTTGTGTGCTCATGTGTCTTGTAATGAGTGGCTAAAGAGATTTAGTGTAAAGAAATCCTATTTTGAAATGTTGGCAGAACACTCTCAGACTTAATTTATCTGAGGTAATTGTCGAAACAGAAATGTGATGAATGGAAATTCACAGCGGTTCAGGTTCAACTCAGAATGATGAAGAATAGGGATGGAACGATTCACTCAAGGAACGATTCATTTTCCGATTAGGAGTTACCAATTTTGATTCAATTCAAAATCTTTTTCTTAACGAAATGAATGACATTTTATAACCAAAATTTGCTTTTATTTTTACATCTACATTTCGTCCTTGTTATGAAACATTTTGTGACTTTACAAAATAAAACGAACATGATCTCAGCATTTTTTAAATAAATGAAATATCCTTTTGCGATTCTTACATTTTTTTTTACATTGATTAATATTTTACGCAGCTCAAAACGATTTTATATTGGTTTTCGATGAATCGTTACATCCCTAATGAAGCATTTGATTAAAAAAATGAACATAGACCACTCAGCATGCTTAAAGACCCTGTAAAATAAAAAAAAATAATTGTCTTGTGAATTTAACAAACCGCAAAGCAATGGTAACACCATTGGTAAATTTGAAATATTTAATTGATTTAATTTAATAATATCAATCTGTTTCTTATCTTCTGAAATCATTGTTGATGAACATGATCCATGATTTTAAAAACATCATTCATGAATTGACTTACTGGTGTGGTCATTTTTAGATCACGCGCAATAACATGCATTTTAAAGCTTGGCAAGAAATCTGACGAGTGGCGTCAGCGTCTTTAAAAAAATCTATTTACCCAGTGCAGTTGTGAACAGGTAATAAAAAATATATATAATTAAAAAAAAAAATCACTCATCTGGCCAAAGACGTATATTTCCGACAATTCCAGTGAAATCAAATCTCTGAAGTCAAACCTTCACCGACATCGAGCCATTTAAAAAAAACATGCATCACGCATACAAGATGAATAATCGAGCCATTTTCAGCAGGATACTGTTGATGCCTGAGGACGCTACTTATTCACTTGCCCCCTAAATATTGAAGACAAATCAGACTTGAGCTCGCTGCGAATTTACCGCCATTCTTGAGCGCTACAGAAGCAGGCTGGCAACATGCAGACCCGGGCGGGCCTGAATCTTAGCACTTCACATGAGAAATTATCTTCCTGTTTACTACACTGCCCCGCTGCTTAAAGACATGGGAGGGGAGATAAGATGCAGCTGAACAAAAAGCAATACAGTAATACAGTAGTGCCGAAGAACAGATAAAAAAAGGATAAATGGATGGGGGATATGAAGTGTCACATAAAAACACAAACAGGCACATAAAAGATAAATGCGCTGTATAAATGGACACTGGCGCAAATCAAGAGCTTGCACGCACGCGCTATCTTCTTCGATAAATGGGGACAGGAAACCCACTTTGTCTCACGCACACACAGCAGGTCCATAATAGCAGCTGTAACAGCAGAGCACATTAACTTCAAACTGGGCTCTACCGTTAAAAGAGTCATTAAACTTTCAACTTGTGTAATGTGACATACTGTAAAGAGACTGGGCTGTCCTCTCTCTGAAGTCCGGCATGCAATTAACTTCATGATGAATGGTCGTATCGCCGCACGCCGCGCGCGTGTGTCTCTTTATCTATATAATGCGCTGAAATAAGCGGCTGAGGCGTGACACAACATAAGGGGGTGAACAATGACCAATTTCATCCCGGCTTGTTCCACAATAACGTTTGCAATTATGGATACAAGTAATTACTAACAATTATCTAGATTTGTGATGTTAACTCATTCACTACCAGCCCAAGTGGAAAAGAATAAACTGACTTCTATATCCGTCAATGGCACTGAATGAGTTAATTGTGGTCTGGGGATATAAGGTGAAGTCGACTGTGATGATTTGGTGCAACGGCCAAACGGACGGTGTACAAACATTATAATCTGTCGTAATGATATCGCACAAAGCAAAGTCAAAAGAGTGTTTTTCATTTTGTTTGTTGGATTTTTCTTTCAAATATTCATGACTGTCAAAAGGAGTAACCCCACCGGGCTAAATATGTTTGGCTTGTTTTTGCAAATTGCATTTGATCTCATCACGACTTCAGCGGTTATCATTTAAATAAAACATGAAACAGGAAAGTGGAGATTATGTTTGGAAATATTAATTTGAAGGAAATTAATCAAATAGAAGGCAAGGATGGAGGGCGATTATTTTTTTATTAAAGAAGGACGGAAGGGTAAGGTCAGAAGGGTGTCAGTTACCAAACTGAACAATTTTTGGCTGACACTATGATGATTCTCTGACAACCATTCAGTTTTTCCCCAGTGGCGGATGTAAAAAAACAAACTACGTTTATTTTGACACACTGTGCATGATTTGAGAATCCAAACTGCAGATTTTTTTTTTTTTTAAAAACCCAAACCCTGTTGAAGTGCTTAGTAGAAACAGACCTGAAGAGACAGGCAACCATTCACATAGGCACTAACATCTACAGGCAATTTAGTCTCTAATTAACCCAATTAGCGTGTTTTAGTGCAAGGGGAGGAAGCGGCAGCAGCCGGAGAGAACCCACACAGGCCTAAGGGGGAGAAACTTAGCAGCAGGTTCGATGTAGGATGCACTTCCTTTGCTTCGCGCCGCTAAACCGCTACCTGCAAAATGCTTTGATTTCAAACATGAGGGATTCTTTTAACGTTAAATATTTCATGTGGAAAACAGCAGCCACAAACGGGTATCCCACCGAATACATTCGTTGCCTTGATTTGTGCAAGGAGCTTCCGAGACCCAGTGGACGAAACGGTCCGTAATCGTCCTGAACTGAGTCAAGTACCACGCGTATAGAATTCAATTATTTTCACTCAGAGCAGAATGAAATCGTTTAACGCTGTTCCGTGTACTGGCCTTTTAACTGAGAGCAAGCGAGAGTGATTACAAAATTAAAAAAAAACAGAGGCGACAGGTGCGACTGTGTGAAGAAGCAATTGAGAGCCAAAATAAGTATCTTAAGTTGCGTTTAATTTCTCTTCAGTGTGACTCCGGTCCGAGCTGGTCTATGAATCTTCCATTAACAATAGTGTTGTTTTTTTTGGGGGGGGGGGCGGGGGACGCATCTCGATGGGGCAGGGAGACGGGCTGCTGAAATGCAAGGATTCTTTAAAAGGATGAGGATGGACGGGGACGAGGACGCAGAAAGATTATTTTGTGGACGGGACCCGCAAAATAGGTTCAAGTGCCCATTTATTTGAAGCATCATAGCCACGCCCCTCAAAGTAACACCCAATATATTTATTTTTCCTTCCCTCATCCTTCTGGTAATCTCTCCATGCTTAAAACCGTCATTGTCCTCGCGTCCACCCACAGTGCCAGTCCTGAATCTGAAAGACCACCTGCTAAGACTCCCCTTCAAGGGGGAGGAGGAGGAAAAGTGGCGATAAGGCGACTGGGCCGTCACGCGGGGGCGCAGGTTGCAGTCGAGGGAAAGAAAAAGAGTCATTGAGTGATTCAGAATATGTTAGGAGGAGGGAAGTAGGAGTGGAGAGAAACATGAGTCAAAGTCAAACAAGTTAGCGTTCAAACCATCACCGGGCGTGACATCGGAGTAGCTCACGAGACTTCAGACCAAGAAGCATCAGAATTGCTCAATCGGAACTGAAAAGCATTCTGGGATGCATTGTCGCTGTAAGAAATGACATCATTCCAACAGGGAGACAAAAGACAGGACGGCGAGGGCTTGAGCAACCAGAGGCCAAAAGGGACGAGTGTTTATTTGAAGCAGTTAAAAGGTTGTAATTAGTTGCGTGGATTAATATAGTGAAAATGTCAAGAGAGCTTCCGGATTTTATTACAGCTGAGTAGACGAGGACGGGCTTGAGGTTGCTGTTTCAACTGGTGTGTTTTCCGGGACTGTTAAGAATGGAGAAACTCCGGACAGTGCTTTGAAAGAAATCACTGAAATATTCAGAGTTTGATGCCACGCCAGGCCAATGTGACCAAGTCCTCAAATATAGACAAAAAGCGACCAGCGCGACGTGATTTCGCTCCATTATAAGCAGCACCGAGTTCACGGATGAGTTCCCAACATTGTCACAGGCCATTTCCGCCGATTTCTGTTCCCGCAGCGAGAACTTCATGAATCAGCAGAGCTATGTGAAGAAGAATATCCCAAAGAAACTTATTGGGGAGCCTATTCAAATCGCCAAAAGCGAAAGGAAACCATGAGTTCTGTTCTGCATTTGCATTAAGGTATTCATTCCGATGTGATATTAATAAAGTCCTCCAAAATAATTATTTTCACAGTATAACGAATTGTAATATAGTCCAAATTAAATTGCCTTTGGCTTCCGTGTGTTTCATCAAACGCAATCCAAAATCTAAACAGTCCAAATAACTCAGTTTTCATGTGAGGGCGACATATCTTGGTCCGGCAAATATAATGGAAAATAATTAATTATATAATAATAAAAAATATAAAAAATAATAATTATATATATATATATATATATATATATATATATATATATATAATTATATAATCATTTAAAATATATATATATATATATATATAATATTATTAATTATATAATAATTATATATTATGATCAAGATCATATTCCGAGCAAGAAGGTTGGTGTATGTCGATTGATAATCCGATCGGCGCACATGAAAACAGTTATTCCGAAATTTTCCCAACAAACCGTGTCGGCGACATCATGCGCGTTTCTATGATTCCCGGACGCTAGTCGAAGCAGAGCGAGCGAAAGACATGGCTGGACTGAACTGAAAAGTGCCAATCCGTGAGGAAGTGTTGAATTGACGCAATAGCGCAAACGACAAAAATACGGGAAATATATAACGCTAACTTATAAAGTAGAAATGGACGGAACGACGTTTTATCGCCACGGAAGTCGCGACTGGTGTTGGCTATTTCTTGAACGATTCTTTCAAAAAATCTTTTCAGTGAATGTGAGTGAACGGACTACTTCCTCAAGTGAATCGTTTCACTCAGGAACGCACATTTTGTCAATTTTTGCGATCAACCGATAAGGACGAGGGATTTTACGGAACATACTGCCACGCTATCGGCGCTCACGGAATCAGTGAGGTCATTTCCCGTTTGTGAACGATTCAGTAAGTGAACAAGCTGTACTGCCATTCTCGTTTTTTTTATGAAAATAATGATAATATAAATACACAAATTCCAATTACTACAACATCAGACTGATTTTTTTTTTAAACTCACTCCATCCTTTTTGATGAACTGATTCTAATAAGTCAGTTCACTTAACTCATTAACTGCCATTGACGGCTAATGACGTCAAATATCCATTTTTCTTTTTTTTTTTTTTACTTGGCTGGTAGTGAACAAGTTAAAAGAACCGTCATTCCCTTCATTCCTATTAGCGACAAATTATAAAATAATATTCCGGGTATATTTGGTCAATCTGCGCATCATGCATGAACACAAATGAATTTGTTCAGGGACCACGAAAAAATAAATTTCCTCCATGTAAATATTTCCACTGAGTTAAAACATTCTTCATTTTTGATTAGCAAGTTCATTCCCCCACCCGCCCCCCCCCATTGCATCATCAAGAGCCTGCTGACTTACTGTGTCTCTATCTGGTACGGCAGCTGCACCGAGGCAGACAGTGACGACAGTCAAAACATTTCATATTTAATTTTTATTTAATTATTTAATCTTGAATTCATTTAATTGATATATTTAATTAAATTATTTGTTATATTGCATTCATGCGTGTTGTCTCCAATCTCGTTGTACAATGAGTACAATGACAATAAAGGGAATTGTGATTCTGATCCCTTTCCCCCTTCTGCTTTACAAACAGCCTCCACCACATAACAGGAAGCTGGCCTCGTTCCACAACCTTTCGGAGGAACTGTTAAATAATACAACTTTGCGCCGCCGCACGACTTCCTCCCAATGCCGTCGATTTACAGTCCAGCCTGCTGGGCGGGCGTGCAGGTAGCAAACTACATTATTTAAGCGCACACTCATTCAGGCGGCTATCTCGACAGGAGCCTGCTGAGACCCAAAGACAACATAGTGACGGGTGCGTCATCATCTCGCGTTATCATTTACAACACCTTCATCCGGTTTGTCCTCACGCTTTCGTTTATCGCACGCTGGCCTTCTATACATCGTCGCCATTGTTCCTATCTCGCCTTTACAATCTGTTGCCTCAAATCTTTTTCCTTCACCAGGCTTCCTTAACATTTTCTTCGCCAATCACCACCACTCCCTCCACATCCCCTCCTGTTGGTGGAGCGGAAAACTCAAAAGTTTTCTGCTGACACAGTCTTTTCATGAACTCATGAACCACTTTAAATTAAAAAAAAAAAAGTGCTCTTCAACAATCACCTCACCCACCTTCAAACTTTTCCCTCGTGTTTGATCAATTTTGTCCCCATGTTTATTCACTAAGAGATAAATGATTGAGCAACGCCTGCAGCTGCGCGGACGCACGGATGGAGGTCGAATGTGCATACAAAACACAAAGTCACGGCGCAATTTGAATCTACCGACGTATTTTAGTGTTTTCCGACAAAACCGCCTCACGAAAATTCCCCGCGGGGTTCCGGAACTGACATTAGGCGATCGCATATGAAGCAACCTCGAAGACCTCCCGAGCTCTGCAACTACTTTCCGACTCTACTCAAGCATTAACAATAATGATGCAACGTTTCCCCCCGGGGGGAGAGAAAATAAATGTGTATATAATATTTGCATGCACGCATCATTACTTGCTTTTCATTACTTGCTTCTTCCTGGCCCGTTAATGTAAAATACATTTGGCTGGCGATGCGACGACTGCTGGGCTGCAGCCCATCCGCTAACAGTCGTTTCCAATAACCTGTCTTGAAGCTAGAATAGCGAGATCATATTTTGGGGAAAGAAAATGTCAAACTAGGTTAATATACGAGTAATAGCCATCTGGTGAGCATGTCAGTAAGAGTGGATTATTTCACCGGCGTCATCTTTAAACCGGCTTCACTTTTGGGCAAAGCCGATATTTGGAGTGACTCATGTTTAGGAACGCACCAAGTGCACACAAAATGACACTAAATCCTTTAATGCTAGGCTAGCATCAAAATGTCATCCGGCTACGTTAAAGTTTTTAGAACAGATCTCTAGAGGAAGAAAAAAAAAAAAAAAAAAAAAAAAAAAAAAAAAAATATATATATATATATATATATATATATATATATATATATATATAATTTTTCCAAAATGTACGTGGATAAATTACCAAGCATTGACTCCAACAAGTCATAAAAAGATTTCCATTTATTTTGCTTTCCGCTTCATCATCCACGTCATCGGATTTGACTTCCACGGCTCCGATCTCCGCCTCTCCTCCGCGTCATTGGCTAAAGCGACAGCGGCTCTTCACCTGTACGCATATCAATCATTTCTACTTTTTCTCCTTCTCATCCCGGTGGGGTCGGCGCTACGTCGGGAGATGCCAAAGCTGTGCTTCTATTATCTCCCTCTTTGATCCATGCTACATCCATCAACAATTGAGGGGAAAAGAAAGAAGGCGGGACATGAGAATTGGGCGAGTTGAAGGACAGGAAGATTGTACTCAAAGATAACATTAGTGAGCAACTCTATTGCGGAAGGTTGGCAGAAGCGATGCAAAGAAGAAGAAAAAAAACAAGACTTAAAAATGATGGCGAGAGGGTGGTGGGTCTTCAGGGGAACATTTGTCAATAGCCAGTAGTGTGACCTTGGAGATCGATGGGACTGTCAAGGCACTCAGTCAATAGCGTCTATAACTAGCTGCCAGAGAAAAGAGACGGAGATGGAAAGATGGTTTAGTCGTAGCGGTCGATCGGACGCACAACCTTAGAGCCAATCGAGGTTAACTCCAAAGGATGTCTGTGACGTAAAACGGATGTTTGTGTTGTAAAGTTAGCATAATTCTTGAAGAATAACGGTTGCTAGCAAGTAATAATATTATAGCTGTGGTACTGTGATATTAATTTATAGGTAGGGGCGGGGCGCAGGGCTGCATGATTAATCTCTTTGCGACCGAAATCGCGATATCTTAATCGTCCAAGCTTTTTTTTTTTTTTTTTTCCTGTCATACTGAGCAAAAATAAACAAATAAATAAAAACGCATCGGCTAAAATGGGGTTTAAAAAAATGCATTTTCATTGACACCATGATACACAAATACAAAATTATATTTGACAAGTAGTTTTGAAAAACATGAAAAAGAACTGCCCCCCCTCACAAAACTCTTTACTGTCCTTGCATTATTACAATAATTTAAATAATAATAATTTTTTGAGGGTATAATAGCATTTTCTGTCATGTTTGCAAATGTCACTGTAAATATTGTGAAGAAAATCGCAAATCAAAATCGCAATATCTGTCAGCTAAATCACAATAGAATTTTTTCCTACATCCACCCAGCGTGGCGGTAGATTGCGATCGTCACATCACATTGGATCCAATCAGAAAATGTGACGTGTTTTATGCTACACAAACACAAAATAAGCAAAAACATTTTTTGATATATTTTTAGCCCAGCAAATAATCACATTCTTAATCAACAGAGCGCACACACATTGAACACACTGAGGACTCTCGGTTATTAATAATCAAGCCAAATAAATAATGCAGACTACAACAGCAGCAGTAAAATGCGAATGGTCGGAATGCCAAACTGTGCCAAAGCGCAGCAGAGGAAGCAGCAGAGGAAGCAGCAGGTCAGTAATTAATGAAATCAACGAGGCACTCTAATGAGCGCCATAAAGTACATCCGGAACGGATAAACAGCAACCCAACGGGATGAAATACAAAAAAAACAAAAAAAACAGGTAACCCACACAAATCCTCACAGTATGCTCCCAAATATAACTTATGTGCTAACGCAGGGCTATGCAAATGCACCGGGAAAAAAAAAAAAACGATGCAAATAAAACAAGACAAACACACTTTAGTCAAAACACACACAATTTAACAAAAGCCTTTGCGGCCCCGTGGGAACACGCAGCCGGCTTATGGCCCTCATTGTTCCACTAGTTGTTTAGCGCCAAAAACCACGTCTCCCACCAGCCATTATTCCACGTAATTTCTCCACCACCAACTGTTAATTTGCTTATCGCCGGGCAGATAATAGAACAGAATTAATCTGCTAATACCTCATTTTTTTTTGAACAGACCAATTCGGGTGTTTGTGCAAACAGCAAGAGCGGTTTCGACGGCGCATGCTAGCTGACTGGGAGGATTTAATTATCAGGACTAATTACTTGTTTTCCGCTAACTGTTAACCACAGGTCTGCCGCTCCACTTCCCCGGGCGGCGACGTCGGGAAGCTGCTGCCGGCTCCATTGGAGGAACAGGGTGGTGAGATAACGCCACAGGAAAACGGGAGCGCGTCTCGGCATTTGCTTGACATTCCGATTCGCCGCGTGGTTGTCAGTCAGCTGGAGTGGCAGAGCGTCGTTTGGCAACGGCGGTTGGTCACAGTGAAAGAAGGGTGATTAGAGATTTGTCACAGTGCGTGATCACGATTACGTAGAGACTAGAAATTTGTAAAACTAGTTGTTGAGGTTGTTTGTCTTAGCGACACGAGTTCTCTCGTATCAGAGGCTGCATCCGAAGGACGATGATGTGAAAGTCGCCTTCTCTAGCGTGTTTTCAGGATGCATCGGGACCATCCGTCACTACCACCCAGACTAGGCTTCTGCGATTAATCGAAATTCAATTACGATTATTACAGCAACGATTACAAAATTGGCATAATCGTAAACAAAAACGATTGTTACATAGAGTATATATTATAATATATAAAATATTGTTAAATTAGTACTCATTTTATAATGTTTAATATGATAGTGAGTAGACTTAAGTTCAAAATGTGGGTGTTCTATTGAAAAAAATGTTTTAGATGTCACAACAGTTCTATGGCAATTAAGAAATGTATAGCAAGTGAAATGTTGGTTAATTTTTCTTTATTTTAAGATAAAATAAATTTGATTTGTCTTAATGTCATTTCCATTTGTACATCTTGTTTTGCACCCCCAAAAAATAATAAGAATAATCGTGATATCCATTATTAATTAAATAATCGTGATTAATTAATTAATATATAATTTTTAGAATATATCTAATTTTATATATGTTTTTTTTTTTTTTTTTTTTTTTATAATGGAGCACCCCAAATACAGACTGCAAAAATTTTGGACCATCAATACGCAGTCTTTTAAAAATATTTTCCTGGAGACTTGAAATATTTATCAAAAGTTGAGTATCAGACAAGATCATTTATCTGGATTTATTCTGCAATTTATAAGTTTAAATGCAGCGGAGTTTCATGTGAGCAAATACATGTCACCATTCATTTTTATCAGAGCTGAACATCAAATCTTAGTTTCATATTTGGGATTTGCCTGTTAAACATTTGTGAGGCCGCGACAAGATCAAAATGAATTCAATCAGATCCAATGATTAAACATTTGCTATAGCCAACACAACCGTTTGGAACGTGCTGATCCTGAAGAAGAAAGAAACCACAGATGTACTTCAGCAAGATATGTCAAACGGTAAAAAAAAAACAGAACCAGCTGATGATTAAAGCTATGTGGTAAAGAGTGCAGGTATCAGAATCATCTGGTTGCAGAAGACTTCACAGACAAAAAGGCCAAAAATTAGACCGGCCATTCGGGTAAATTCACTCATTTTCCCCAAAATTCCCAATGGCCACCCCACCCCAGACGACATTATATGAAGTGCATAAAAAAATGTTTAGCATGCAACATGCCTGAATGAGTCCCTTTTTTCTTTTTTTAGGTTGTCTTAGTGTCGCTGATGTAATGTTGCAAAAAATATTCTACACATAATCCCTGAACAAGCAACGCCATCATCATAACTCACACGCTTTGGTGACGCAAACTTAGTCATGACAACCGTCAGGACACACCGACGCGTCATTGTGAAGTGTCAGCGTGTTCATTTACGCGCATGTTAGCGGCTTGGCAACCGGCAGACACTTCACATTTTACCGCGTCCATCATGGAATGAGCAAGAGAGCAAATGAGTCATGTGAGACACTCGGCCTATGCCGCAGCGGATAATTAGAGTTCTCCAAGGCAATGCGCACACAGAGCAAAGCATGTCCAGTATCAACTCAATGAAATGATGACACATAATTAGCCCTTCGGAAAGATGTCCGAGAATGTCATTCATCTCCAAATTAATCTTGGAAATGAAATGCAATTCATAAAATAAGCCACAACATTTGTCACTTGCAACATTACGCTGGTGCCAGTCATGTTTTGGAATCGCAACAGGCATGATAATGGGTTCATTGATCGTTAAGAATTTAGTTAATGAAGTAGAAGTAATCGTTGATTAATCGAAAGTCTGAAAGCATGTGAGGCATACGCTACATTAGAGTTCCGAACATTAAAAGGGATATTTTTTCCAACAGAATGAAACAACTATTAATTGATCGTCAAGTTTACTTGATTAAAGCGGCTTATGTTCATCCTATTTTTGTCGTCTAAACTAGGGCTGCACTATATATCGAAAAAAATCCATATCGCGATATTGGCCGATGCAATATGCAAAGATGTGCAATAATTTTCTTTGAATTGTCTGCTTTTATTCGAATTTGACTATCAAAGCAAAGCTAAATGTTCATTTTCACACAATAGTTGGAAATAATCGCTATAATAATCGATATTGCGATAGTCAAACGCCATATCGCATGTTTTTCAACATCGTGCAGCCCAATTCTAAACAATCGCAAAATTAGACGATTTCTCTCACAATTCTTCTGGATTTTAAATACGATTTCTTCACATTGAATTCAAATTGATGCAAAAAAAAAAAATATCGACAATCTGGATCAAACGTGTGTGAAACATCAAAATTAGGATTTGATTTGTTTTGTTTTTTTTCAGCATCATGTCTTTTACCATTGCCGCCACAAAACATTTGGGTCAATCCCTAATATTTTAAATCTGATGAAGACATTTTGTAACAGGAAAAAAAAAAAAAATCCAGGAGGAAAAAAAAAAAAAAAGCCAAAAAAATCACGCAAGCTGCAACACAACAATTCTCCGCCTCTAACCTAATGCCCTGCCGTTGACTTGCTGACCTCGGACATGACCTCTCAAGACCTCCTTGGCACCGCCAACCCTTCCACGCTGCATGGAAATTAAAGGTCAACCCTGCAGGGTCATCGACCTATCAGAAGCGTCCGCATAGCTCAGCTTTACAGGAAGCAATCAGGCCACCCAGAAGCGACATTTTCGATTCCATGAAATGTACGCACGCCTTATTTTGCAACCAGGGGGAGCCTCCGGGTTATTTCGCAAACCTTGTTTGCAAATCATAGACGATGGAATGACTAAGCCATTTGTCACCAGGTGCTTTAGGCATCTGAGCGCAGATGGTAATAAACACCCAGATGCTGTCAAATGTTTACGGACAGCGTTTAAGAAAGCCCAACCACGGCGGCGCTGAGCAAAAAGCTTTGATTTTTCAATTTAGGATCTTTTCTTACAAGCATCTCGTCGTCAAAAAAAAAAAAAAAAAAAATCTCAACTGTTTGGCAATTAAGACAATTTTCTCGAGCATTCTGGTGTTTGTAACGACATTTTGATTGGGGGCGGCTACAATGGGTTTTAAAATTTGACAGAATGCAGATGGATGGAATGTTTTGGTATGATAAACCACAGTATTTAGAAAACAAAACATTTATTCATTTAATTTGTTTCAAGTTTGGCGGACCGGATTAAAACATGTAACGGGCCGCATGTGGCCCCCGGGCCGTAGTTTGCCCAGTCCTGGTAAAGCGGGATGGCATGAGAGGTGTGTGCGTGGCGGGAACCAAAAAAAAAAAAAAAAAAAAGAAAAATCAAGAATCGAAGGTGATAGAAAATAAGCAAGCGACAAAATTGCAGAGCGGCGGTCGAGAAAAACAAAGCGAGTGACGGTGATGCGGAATGAGAGACCAAGAAGAAGCCGAGCAAAGGAAACGGCCTCGTCTCCGGATTTGAATTGAGTACCCATCCCTCACGGAAGGGACGAGGCGCAAACAACGGGCGATTCCGCGGCGACACCAAACACGAACGCCTGATTGAGGGCAAATTAAAATGCAAATGCAACTCTTCCATTTCTTTTTTTTTTTTTTTTTCAGATTCCACCTGCGAGATAAGCAAAGGACTTCTGTTCATCTCATAAAGTGTCGACGGTGTGTGTGTGTGTTTATGCATTAATGTGTATATTTGTTTGTCTACTTTAGAATTAGAGAGGACGGGAGGGAGGCAGGAGGTGAGGTTGTATAAACAGATTAGATTCGGTATTGTCCTCCCCCGAACTGCATTTCAATCGTCGTCCTCCCCGCCGTTTCTTCCGCCCTTGTCAGGCAAGCTTAGGACGGACTTGGACCACAAATGCAAGACAGGAACATTTTTAAATGGAATTTATGAACTCATTCAATGCATCGCCGATGAACGGAGCGTTCCTAATTTAAACTGCCTCCCGTTTGGCGATGTTGGTTGTCGTTTCACCGCATGAACTCAAAACTTTCCAAGTCACAGGTCAGAAAACAGATTCAACGGTTTGTGGTCACATGACCTCGCCGACCGGAAGGTTTGGAAGCACAGTCGAGGAAAAGGGCAAATGTTGACGACGAATTGCTGCCCGGTGATCCGATTGGTGTGCCTCAGTCAACACCGAATGGAGAAAGTATAAAATGCAAAACCACAACAATTGAGGAGAGTAAATGATAGCCTACAACAGAAAATAAAAAGCTAGAAGATGATGAGCAAAACATCTTAACAGTCAGAAGCATAAATTTACAAACTTTGGGAGCAAGCAAAGTTTTTTTTTTTTTTATGTCCACTCTTAAATAATTGTGCTGAAGCTAACATCGTTACGGAAGGTTCCCGAAAAATCTCTTACAGGAATTATAATTTTTTTTCTTATTTTTTTTTTTTTTTTTTAAAAGCCGCCCATGCCCAAAATAAATAATTAATAACTCACACCACCTGAGACTGCATATCATTCCAGATTAATGCAACAAATTCTCTCTCTCTCTCCACCTCTATATCACGCTCTCTCTCCCACACTCTCTCACTCACTCTTTCACTGACTCTCTCTCTCTCCCACACTCTCGCACTCACTCTTTCACTGACTCTCTCTCTCTCTCACACACTCTCTCAGGAACTCTTTCACTGACTCTCTCTCTCACACACTCTCTCAGGTACTCTTTCACTGACTCTCTCTCTCTCACACACTCTCTCAGAACTCTTTCACTGACTCTCTCTCTCTCACACACTCTCTCAGAACTCTCTCACGCACCCTCTCTCATTCTCTCTCGCACTCTCTCACGCTCTCTCTCTAACTCTCTCACTCACTCTAACTCTCTCACTCACTCTCTAACTTTCTAACTCTCTCACTCACTCTCTCACTCTCTCTCCAATTCTAAAGTCTTGAGTGTTGAAAGCACTGAAAAAAAAAAACAAAAAAAAAAAAACGATTTCACCACACAAGCCGCTAGCCAATTTGCACTCATGTAAATCTGCACAATCCCTGCCAATGAGGAGAATTCATTGAGTGCTTTAGCGGCATTTAGCGATTTAATGGAAGGCTCCTTCAAATGACCTTCCAGCAAAGACCATTACTTGAACTCCTCTGAACACACACACACCACTATCAACTTGAGACTTCGTCGACGTAGGTAATTCGCCGTTAACTCCATCCACTCCATCCTTGAAACACTGCTCGCTTTAATTGTGAAAGAGTTCAGAGAATAAGAGAACGGGAACAGATGGGAAGAAAGACTTGAGAATGTGATCAAGTCTTGCCGCCTCCTGCGCTAAAACTGTTTCAACCTGACCTTGAGAGAACATCCATACATGCGGAAACATGTAACACATCACTCTTATGCAGAAGTCGATTTTCCAGCCAGCAAAAAAATAATGAATAAAACTACAAGAAAGAATGACTAACCCCCTAATTTAACATCAGGTAAATGAAAAATAGCGCCATCACACACACACACACACACAAAAAAAAAAATGGCACACCTCCATCAACCTCATAATAACCCTCGGTAACCCCATTTAAATCAATTTTTCCCGTGAAAAGCTGGACTTAATACTGGAGCACACACAAACACAAAAAGGCAGCTCGGACTCGCTAAACACACCGCAATCGTATTCAATACGAGGCCGAATCAATTACAGCAAATTTAAGGCGGCCCTTGCGAGAATGAGCGGCGTGCACGCGTCATCTAATACTCAATACGTCTGCAAATGTTGTAATAACCGTAGATATTGTTTAGCTGTACGCCACGGCGCGTGCGGTTACTGGAAAAAACGAAAAAAAAAAAAGTGTAATAATGTCAGGGTGTAGACACGGAAGGAGACGCAGAAAAAGGATTTAGAATAATAGAAATGAAGCAGGTGAAAGAGAGATTGGCTGATTTGGTTTTGATGGTGCTGATGGAAGCTTTTGAAACAACATTGTTGCCTTGTCTTTTAATGGTGGAGATATATATATATATATATATATATATATATATATATATATATATATGAATGTTAAAATAGTAAAAAAAAAATCTAAAAGCGGTAAAAAATCGATTTGAACTGCTTAAAATATGCATCGCTTTAAAAAATAAAAATAAAAGAATCGATATGGAAATTTTGATCGCAAAAGGATTCGGAACGATATCAGCCAGATGTATTGTACATTTATTTTCATGTTCAATTCTGGCAATAACAGAACACTAATGAGACGAAAATGTCGTTAAACAGTCAAAAGAATTTGTTCATTTTGCATTTTTTTTCTTATAACGTCAAAAAAAAAAAATTGCTCTTTGGAACAAGGACAAAACGCAGATGTTAAAATAAAAACACATTTTGGGTATGAAATTAGTTATTTTGGAGAAAAAAATAGATGAAAAAATAGAAATGGAAAATGAAAATCTATTCGGAACTTTAGTGAATCGTTACATCCCTAATATATATATATATATATATATATATATATATATAATGTAAAAGAATAAAAACATTTTGGTGATGAAATTAGTTATTTTGGGGGAAAAAAATAGACGAAAATGTTTTTATAGAAATCGGAACTAAAAATCGATTCGGAACTTTAGTGAATCGTTACATCCCTAATATATGTGTACTATTTAGTATTTTTCTTATTATCAATATATTCATGCAACAATCCATATTTGGACATCACCAGAATAAATTTTCCTCCAGATCCATTGAACACGATCCACTTGTTTTTCTGGATGTTGGCGTAGGATTGTTTCTCCCCCCCCCCCCCCCCCCCCCCCCTTGTGATTCCAGGCAGAATAATAATGACAGTTCAGCGAGATCTCCGTGCATTTAGCAATTAGAAACGCAGCAGGCACTGGGAAAGAATGCCTTTCATGCTCCTACTGTTGTGTTGACAATGACTCGCTTTTTCTGCGCTGGTCCTAATCAGCATCATCTTTGATGTGCTGATTGGCCAAATAGCGTCGTAATTGACCGCCTTCCTAAATAGCCTCTTGACCAGCTGCCGTAGAGGTGACTCAGTCACCCGACATCCGGCCAGCTGGTTATCGGACTAACCAATTGAGCGGCAGACTAATTGCCTCGCAAACAGGAAAGCAACATTTACGGCAGACGGGACGCCGAGGCACGGGAGGGGCGCACCTCGCCGACCACCCCGCGCTGATGACACTGATTGCAATCACTGCCGAGTGTGCATACAAAGTGCACGCTAAAGCACGCAAATATTCACAACCAGGTCCCGAGGCCAGGCGCAATCAGAAAGAAAATCGCAGGCAGCCGTCAACAACGTTGCGTTCGGAATGTATTAGGGTGAACCGTTTACCGGTAAAATTCTAAATAGATAGCATTATACTTTGAAATTGCCGTCATTAATATCGGATTTATCATCTCGGGGAGTAGCGATACAGCGTGTGCAGTCAAGTATAGACGTTAGCGATAGCATAAGCAGCTAACAGGATGAAGAGAAGTGTTATTGATATAGAGATCGTCCGGATAATTATTTTAAGTAATCAACAAACGCCAAATTTGCATTTTTTCTTTTTTGGTTTTATTTGCATATCACTCGCAACGAAACGTAATGATCTTCCTGTACATACTTATATTGTAACTTTATTACCGTCGGTTTTCACACACTGTTAGCGACATTTTTATACGTAGTTTTGATACCTAACGAATTTTCTTTTTTTATGCTGCACCTCTACCGCATTTTTCTAACAATTTTCCGATTATGTAAATTGCATAACTAACACAAATAATTCCGGTTTGAATCTATACTGAGGGCACAATCGATATTTTTGATCATAGCCGTGTTGCACCATTACCAGTAAAGCCAAACAAATATCAAATAATTTACAGTAGCATGTGTTGAAGTAACAACCGGCGGTCAGGTGATTTCATTGTTTTCAGTTTCACTTTTGCGTGACCCCGGAAAAGTGGACTGTACACCCAAGTCGATAAAATCCTTTGAGGAAAAAAATTTATATAACAAATAAAAGTCAAATTCTCGCTGTGGGGGAGTACATCGAAAAGCATTTCCGATTATGCTCAACGCAAATAATCGTTTCTGTTCCAATGAATGATCTTGAACTGAACTGAGTTGAGCCCAAGGCCTTGCTCAAGGGTACTTTGAGGGTAAAACCTTTCAATTTTCAGACTTGTTCATTTGGTCCACCATTCGATATGTGCATACAAAGACTCCGCTGCACTTTTTACTCACTTAAGCTCTGCTTTAATCCAAAAGGCCATTACAGAATTCTAATAAAGCAGGTGGAACAGGTCCCACGCTGCTCCGTTACATCCTCTCCCACCTACTGTGCTCTCAGCCCTCTGCCCTCGCCTACTGATAAACTCAGAAGAGTCCAAGAGACGTAACCTGCCTCGCCCAGTCAGCCTTATTACATTTGCTTGTTTGCGCCTCACCGGCCACTAACACCCTTTCATTATGGATAGTCATCGCCAAGGGGTGCTATCGCTTCAAAGACACCCCGCTTTCGTCTTCCGTGTCCATGCTTGCGAGGGTGCAGGTGGAGGTGTGATGAGGCGGATGGGCGGGCGAACTACGGGGGGCCGGATGTTGGTCAGGACGATTATCGTAAAAAAGCCGTGATTTATGTATTTATTCATCAGTGTATTAAAAGGTTGGGCAATTTTCTAGGTCGCCGACCAAAACCCGTACGGTGAGGAGAACGGCTGGTAAAGACGATACTTATACACGGATATTTGCGATTGTATAAAATGGAATAAGGATTGTGGCATATGCATACGTTGGCGTCTGTCTGCTCCGCCGGCTGCTGGTTAATGAGTTTGAAAGGTCAAACACCCCTCAGGAAGATTAATGGGGGTTTCCGTGACATGAGGGTAATGGTTTATGAGGCCCTGCCGGACACATTTCCAACATGACAGTCATTACCGCTGCTCAGCGGAGACGGGGAGGACGGATTACAAGCAAACACAAAGACGCGCTAAACTCCTGCGCAGCAGC
Source organism: Idiotropiscis lumnitzeri (assembly GCF_059441095.1). Classification (NCBI taxonomy): domain Eukaryota; kingdom Metazoa; phylum Chordata; class Actinopteri; order Syngnathiformes; family Syngnathidae; genus Idiotropiscis; species Idiotropiscis lumnitzeri. The sequence goes on from NC_142406.1 coordinate 2,971,141, forward strand.
ATTGGATGATAAAAAAAAAAATACACTTGACGAGTGTCTGTCAAGTTGACGCAGGCACCCGCCAGCAGTGGGGCCGATTCCTCGAGCGTAATGCGACCCTTTTGGGACCAGGTGAAAATCAGAAAAGTGTTTAACAAAGCAGGCCATCGCTATTCGGAAAGTCCTGAAATAAAATTGAGGATATAAGTAACGGGTAGACTTATAAGGGAAACAACGGCATTTGATGAAAGATTTTGACAAAGCTACATTTTGATAATTAGCAAAACGAATAGGAATAAGTACAGAGCCAAACTCATTGCGGAAGAAAGTTTACCGTATTTTCCGGACTAGAAAAATAGAAAGCCAGAGCTTTAAAAAATGCAAACCGCTGCCGCTTATATCCAGGTGCGGCTTATAATACGGTAATTAACTGACAAGACAAATATTATGTCGTCTTACATTTAGAGAATCTTCTTAAATCGTGGATTCAATCGGAAGCCAGAACAAGAAAATACCCGAACGCGTAGGATGTAAAATATGTTAACACGCTTGACATGTTTCTTCCTCCCGTCGGTTCAGGACTTGCCCAGGCGCAGCTTGTAAGTTCTGCCAATGTGTCGAGTTCAGAAACGGTAAAGGAGAATCAGTGGACATGAAAAGTACATTATGAGGTCATGTTCACGGGTCGGCTAGTCTCAGACAGAAGAATAAGGCGGAGTTTTACGGAGAAGTTTTTTTTTTTTTTTAAGCATAGCTGTGTTATATTGTGAGACGCACAAGCTCAAAATTATGCACATAACGTTTGAACAAAAACCTTCACTTGTCAGCTCGCGTGACTGTTGCATAACGAGAGCTGGACGACGGGGCTCGATTTTGCCCGCTGCGGCCAGCGGCGTTAAAACATGATGGATGACCTTGCCTACTTTATCCAAAATGAAGCGAGAACACTAAAGGAAAATATTCTGCTCGCTTTGTATAAAATACAAACATAAATTTAGAGCAAAGGCATGATTTGGTTGTCAAACAGCCATTTTTTTTTCTCAAAATCGTCAAATCTTTGACCATTCCGCAAGGATTAATTCGGTTAGATTAGTCGATCTTTCCCAATTGTGACCGCAATTTTCGGCCACAGTTGGCCTGACAATTAATTTAATCATTTTCTACTCCGGCAACTATATTTGATTGAAGAAAGAAATGCAAAGAGCTTCTTAGCAGGCTTCAATAAAGAGTGAGTGAGTGCAGCCTTCAGACTCAAGAGCGACTTCATTAGATCAACTAGTCTGCCTTTTAATATTCAGGCTTGAATGACAGTTGGGGAGGAGGCAGACTTGCTTTGTACTCCTACAAAAAGAAAAAGGTACCGTATCAGTTTTTTTTTCCTTAGTGGGGTTAACTTTAGTCATGAGAAACACTTTCTAAGGATATGAGTATGATGTTATTTCTCTCGGATTATTTAACATTTGCATGACTTTTAAACAAACTACAAAAAGTTTAATGAAGATGAAGACATTATATGTAACTAATAATAAGTTATAATTGGGGAAGTAACGATTAGCTCAAGCCTTGATTCGATTTTCGATTTTCAGTTTCCGATTTTGATTAGGTTTGATTTTTTTTCAAAATGAATAACGACTTTTATAAGTAAAAGCTTTTTTTTTTTTTATTGAAACATCCTCATTGTCCTTGTTACAATTGTTTCTTGTAACTTTACACAAAAAAACTTGAAAATGAACGAATCATTTTGGCTGTTTAATTATATTTAGGGATTAACAGTTTTTTTTTAGAGCCAGAACTTATAATGAAAATAAATTAAGTTACACTAGAATTGACTGTTCATTAAAAATCCTTTTCTCATTGAAATGTCTATACCGATTCTTTATCGATTTTTCACGTCGATGCCTACTTTCGATTTGAAATTGTTTTCTGATTGAAATGTCGATACCAATTCTTTATTGATTTTTCACGTCGATGCCTACTTTCGATTTGAAATCGTTTTCTGATTTAAAAGTCTATACCGATTATCGATTTTTCACCTCGATGCCTATTTTCGATTTTAAATTGTTCTCTGATTGAAAAGTCTATACCGATTATCGATTTTTCACCTCGATGCCTATTTTCGATTTTAAATGGATTTTCGATTAATTCTTAAATCCCTAGTTACAATAATTCTAAAAATAATAAACAGACCACCACCAATGCCAAACGATCCTTCCTAAGGCATTTTGCTGAAGATCCCAAAATGCCGTTGTGTGATTTTGTCCAATACAGCCGCAACACCCCCGCCAACTTTTCTCACACATGCACACCCACGCATTTTGCCCTCATCTCTGCTTGATTCGTTCTCGCCAATCCAAGCATAAGTGCCTGCTGATGCTATAGTCTTTACCAAGAACAAAGGGCCTCACATCAACTTATTGGCTTCCAATAGTCACACAGCGTCTCCTTTACACGGATGCAATTTGTCAGTCTATCAGTCTCAGTCGATGTCTTCGGAGTGGACTGGGAAGTAAATAAGGATCTGGCTGTCCGGCTACACTGACTCGGAGGAACACACACACCGTTTGATTACACGCAACATACAGGAGCAATGACAGAAAGCAGAGGTGGCACCTTACAATTCCCTTAACGCACTTGGCGTTATTCCCCGTACGGTTTCACACCTCAGCAACTCTTTCCTCAAGCCCCTAATTTTTGTTTGAAGGCCCGCTTTCGTTTTCCTCCAACTGTCCGTGATGTATTGACGAGACAATGTCGTGCTGCTGCGCCTGTCATCAGCACAAATCGCTTTGACCTTTCATACTCGCAGAGGTCAGAGTTATCGAACCGAGCGCCCGCACACATAAATGTGCAGAACATCCAGTCCATCCGACCCGGGTGAGTGCAAATAACCTTGCGTGTATCGCGATTAGTCCCTGTTGATATGGAAAGTGCACGTCTCAGCATTTGTCACGCCAAAGCAAGATGTCACAACTTTATTTTACAATAACCTCTAAAACACTTGGGTTTTTTTGGCCACTTGGGGGCAGAAGAAACAAATTGTCAACATAAAAGCGGCAGAGCCTTTTAGAGATCAGCTCCGTTTTGGCACATTAAGATATGAAGAATTCAAATGTATAATTCTTTAGTGCACAACGGATGTGCATGGTGCAACTGCCTTAAAAGGGTTGAAGTGATCCGCATCAGTGGAGATGCTTGCAAAAGACAAGAGGTGGTTCACACATATATGCAAGTAGCGAAAAACTGCAATTTAAGTAAAATTATTGGAAATCAGTATATTACCATGAGTAAATATTATAAAAATTGAAAATGATTAAAAACTCAGATTTGGTTCTCATTTCCCTACAGATTTTACCCCGCCTCATTCTATGTGCACCATGCATGCCACGGAAGATAGAAATGCATATATTCAGCGGCTAAAAATATTCCCACAGTGGGATCATTTCTGTCAGATGAGAGCAGATAGCGAGGCTTATGGAAATATGCTGCAGCAAAGATGTCCCCATTGTGAGAGTGAAAGATGGCTGAGCTACAGGCTCACCTATGCACCAACATTGCTCACTGCAAACATGGCTGAGGCAAAAACCAATTACATGTTGTTTTAAGCTTTTGCCTGTTAGGCCGTCAAAGTAGAGTGAAACCTCGAAAATGGGATGGAACGCGAGCTAAGTCCCACATTTAGGACTTTGTTTTCACAGGGAATGCCCCATATATATATGTATATATACACACACACACAATTCCACCATAAGGCCAAACAATGGGAATTAATGTTTCGCTGTGCATCCTGTTGGAACCCATCATCTGAATTCACGTGACAAAGGAGGATTGGGCCGCAGATCCATACTGCATAATAAGACTGCATGTGAACAACAGCGCATGCAAAGCCGGGGAAAAAAAAAAAAGTCCCTCAAATGACTCCGGCCTGACAACTGAGGAATCACTGCAAACCGGTCCCACTAACAGCACCGACACAAACACAGCCTCAATCTCGCCAATCCTTGCCCTCACTGTGTGCTTATTGTTCTGCAAGCCGCTCGCTTCGTGCAGAATGGATGGGCGGACGAGGCGGGAGGTTGGGGTTGGGGAGGCAAGAAGGCATGTGGAAGTAAATGAGAGCCCGATGAGATGCCAAGGTGTGTTAGTGGTGAGGTGTGGGGAATGAGAAAAGCAGCCTGAAAGGGAGGGGAGTGGCTGGATTGACTGCGTTGGGGGTGATGGTTGCCGCCCGGCTTGGCCACCTCAGTTGTGTTAGTTTGTTGCTTCTGCCATATAACATACGTACGCTCCGACACAGCCGACACGTGCAAGACAGAAAGTAGGGAAGCAGGCACAAATAGGCCTGTCGTTAAATGGAAAATGCCTTAAAATGATTACATTCATTCTTACAAAGTATTGTTTGCAGAGGGGCGAGAAAATGACATACATACCCAAATGGTTAATGAACACGGCTCGCGGGATTGAGGAAGATTTTTTTTTAATATTTATTTTCTTTGTAGAGCAATTTTGCCAATCAGTGATTTTTTTTTTTATTCATTTTTTTTGCAGGTTAATCCCATGGATTTTTATCATATAATCAAATTATGACAAGATAATGAAAAAAAAATTGTTTTTTTTGTTTAGTTTTTTTTTTGTTTTATTTTATTTATTTTTTTAAAAATCAGCAGCTCAAATTTTTTAAAAGTTCACATTGTGTTGGCAGCAAACTTTAGTTTCTTTCTGACTTGGAAAAAAAAAAATCTCTCCTGGAATATAATTTGGACGACATTTATTGAAAAAAACCTCAAAAGTCAAAGTGAAAATTCAGGCCTCTATTGTGTAAACAAACAAATAAAATTATTAATAAATTAAAAATATTTTATACTATATAAATATACTTTTAACTTAATTACGCCATTCCTCTTCGCTCACGTACCTCATCACGGATGAGATTTAAATTCTGGTTTCAGTTCACTTTCCGCGTTTGATTTTCTTGCCAGAATCCACACACTTATTGTCATGCTAGATTCAAAACTGAAAAGTAAAAAAAAATAAATAAATAAATTTAAAAAAAAAATTTGATGTGTCCGCTTTAACGGCACACATGAAAAGTGTAACGAATCACCGAAGAACTTAATTGCGGGTTTAAACACGCTAGCCGTGTCCTTCTTAGCTTAGCTTAGCTTCTCCATCGTTTCTTCCGACCTTTGTGACACTTCATGACACTTATTAGAAATGTACCTAATTCGCCGCGACACAGGCGATGATTACCGACTTCGGAGTGACTGTTAGGCACAAAGGCTAGCTAAAGCTGTCGCTAGCTAGCTCCATCCGCGCGAGTAGCACGGAGCTATCCTCAACATCCCGACTCCTCGTGGTTGGTCACGTGAGCCCAGCGAAGCTTTTATGGACTTCTGATACTTTTTTTTTTTTTTTTTTTTAACACTTGTCCGTGTCAGAGTAAACATAAAAAAAAATCCATTATTTCTTAAACCAAGGAAATTAGCTTGTGCGCTTACTCTTCAATGTTCATCTCCAAAGAAAGATTTTCTTGGAAAATGACTTGACACTCCAAACTCCTGCCGCTGAAGTGCAGGCTTGTGTTTGCGCAAGTGCGTGAATGCGTGGAAAAGTGCCTCTTTAATTGCTCCCCCCCCCCGAACATATGTAGCCACATGTGCGTGCATGAGAGATCTCTTCAGCAGCAGTTCGGAAATTGTTACTTCAATCATGACTGCACACGAATGTTTCATGAACGCGCTTGCGTGCGAGCACGGCATGTACTGTATGTGATCAAGTGCGTGCGTGGATTAAATCCTCAGATGCACATGCGTTTGGGCCGTGACATAAGTGTGTCAACGACGGCATGTTTTGGCATCTGTGCAACTCAATATGATTGCAAACACTCACCGGCCACTACGTGAGGCGCACTTGCATGATCTGATGCAATTTCAGGCAAGATTTTTTTTTTAAACTCTTTCATTGCCATTGACGGATATTTACGTCATTTTTACCTGAGAGTGAATGAGTTAAATGAGAGGTTATGTGACGTATGAAATCAGATATATTTATGATGGTAGTTGCTTAAAGTGGGGGTGAAAACATCTTACTGGGACGCGCTTTGAAAATCGGATTTCACGAGGAATTTCAAACTCATTAGCAGTCCTTGACAAATATATTGACGGACATCATCATGCTTTTTTCCCTCCACTTCAATATATTCAAACTGGTTAGGGATCACTTTCTCTGCTTCACAAGCCAGTTTCCAACACTTTATGTGCAATGCTTAATTTATCGTGCAGACCTGAGCAGTTTTCTGGTTCTTTCACTTCTCATCTTTAGAGGAGCAATACAAAAAAACGTAAATCTCATATCAGCATTCATAAAATCTCTTTCCATCACATTGAATTGCTAAAACGCAACATAACGGAGCGACCGCAATTTATGGCAACCGCAACAACACACTGGGGGGGTGGGGGGGCATTAGGAGTACTCCAAAGTATTTAAACCGGGAATAAATCTGGAGTGAACAAGAGCAGCGAACGCATCATCGGCCGGTGAGAAGACAAAGAAACCAGTTGCACAAAGATGCGGGACGAAATCAAACCACGTCATTGACGCCATCTGATTTTTGCCTGCAGGAAACAGACTTTGCATTCAAATGTGTCCTCTTTGATTTAAATACGCACTTGTTGTCTTTCTGGCAAAATTAAACCTGCAGCAACAAACTCATTGCAGTCGCTATTTAACACAAATGCCTAAAACTGATTCCTGTCAATTACGTCCACAAAGTTGACTTGAAAAAAAAAATTAAAAAAAAAAAAGCTTCTCAATATTAACTACATGTGCACCTGCTTTCTCCAAACACACAACAATCAGACATGTGTCTCTTGCACGCCACACTGCCAGTTTTGCCGTCCAAATGTGTCAATTAACTCCTTCCCCATACCTTCCTCCGCGTGACACTCTTCCAACGGATTCAGCAAGAATATCCAAAGCAGCGAAATCATCGTTTTACTGAGATCCATGTTTGTCTGGCCAGTTCCGCGGGGCTCTTGTCATCTCTCTCCAGTCTGCCCGCGCGTAAAGCTCCGCAGCAGAGGCGCACTCCCGCTTGATGGGAACAGAAGCCGTCTGGGTAAACAGTGCTCGGATGTGGCAGGCGCGCGGTCTATTTAATACCTCGGGGGAGGGGTTTTGTGAGGAGATTGACAGCTCAGCGGTGCAATGATGGAGGGGGGGGGGGGGGGTGAAGCAGAGCGTGCGGGAGCTTCGGCCAATCACAGGGCAGCAGACGCCAGGTGTTCCTACTATAGTGGAGTCCTCCACAGCGTGACTTCGCGCCACTGCTACTGAAATGCACTCATCAGGAAAATGTAGAAGCTATAGAAAGCCGATGAAGTATTTAAATGAACTGAAATGGATCGTTGAAGCAGCTGACAAAATAGACCTGTGATTAAGCACGCTTTATATATACAGTCTTTTTTCAACTAAATCAATTTATTTGTTTCTTAACACCCAAACAGAAAAAAAGTTACACGACTTTGACATGAATATTTATTTATATTCAAATCTGTTATTTAAAAAAAAATTGCAAACGCAATTTAGTTGTCAAGAAAACTAATATTTACCTTATTTAGTCGATATTTTCTAGCTTCCGGGATGTCATGCTGGACTCCTGTTTGGAGGAAGAGAAAATTTCAATTTATTATTAATTATTAGTGGAGAAATCGTTATGTGTGTGGTGCAAGGTTAACTTAATTCATTTAATTTTTTTCCAGTTAATTTTAGTTTTGATTTATTAGTTTTAGCATTAGTTTTATTTATTTTTTAATAAATTGAGTAGTATTTGTTTATTGTGAAATAAAGTTAAGAAAAACTAAATTTAAAAAAATCATTTAACGGTACTGTTTTTAAAAAATGTTTTGTTTTTGTTGCTTCATTAATTTTTTTAAATTTATTTGGATTGGACAGATTTCCAAATTCAGTGGAGATGTGTCACATGGGATTCCATTTCACGTGGTTGAAAGGTGCAATACAAAAATGTCCTTTGCACTGCAACAAAGTGGAACTTCTCTCATCTCTTTATCTGTAATTCACTTTTTAATATTTATGCCAAATTAATTGGGGTTGATATCCATGCATGTTTACAATATGTTGAGTATAGAATAAATTACATTGGACATTGAAGTTTTTATACTCACATTTTATACTCACACTGCCACAAAGTGGAAACTGAATCCAGGCTGCCTAGTCGGCAAAAAGGATTTTTTTTTTTTTTTGCATTGCACTAAGCTGTGAAAAAGATGCAATAGGTATGTAACACTATGTAACGGTTTTCTAACTCAAATTTTTATTCACCAAACAGGAGCGGAATTTGATTTTCTAATGAACTTTTTCCAATCAATCCGACAACAACAAGCCAATCTCTAAGACGATCCCTTTCATGAGACTTGTCCTTTCCTCAAGTGAATATTGACAGAATGCGACATGAAGTGAGAATACACGTTTGGCATATTCCCAACCAAGCGAATATTGAGCAACTCTCTCAGCTTTGCGCGCACCTCGTGAGAATCAGGCGAACGATAGAAAATGCTGTTTCAAGGGTTTGCATCATGTGGCAACGCTTCCAGGTCGGCCACTCTGTCTCTCGCTGTCATGCCGACGGAACAACTTTGCACTGAATTGATTACTCACAGAAGTCGCGCACTGATCGGCATGTCAAATCACAATTTTACAAAGCGAAAATTTGTCATTTGAATGGAGATTAGGGCTTCAAAAATGAACACTTTAGCATATTCATTTCTTGATTGGGAAGAACATTTTGTTCAGGTTCTTCACCTTTAAGAATTAAGCATTTTATTGTTTTCTGCTTTTGAGTTAAATTCGCCCTCACAAAAAGAAATCTGCCAATGAATCACTTTAATGCTATCAAACCTCGGCAGTGTAGCACTTCAATTTGGACCACCAGCCTGTGAATGACAGCTTCATAAAAAGTCTATTTAGTACACTCCTTTTAAAGCAAATCTCCCCAAATCTGCACACGCTAAAAGAAAAAAAAAACATTTGAAAAATGGGCACTGCTCCTCCCTTTTGCTTCCTAAGCAATCTCACAGTCCACTATTAAGGTTGTCACCCTGGCACCGATGGATCCCTCTTCTATCTACTCTATAAAGCTCACATCCGTATGATTATACATTATGGGCCATCATCCTGACGGATCCACCCCAGTGGGCGGGCGTGTGGTTTTAGTTCTGCAAACTGAAGAACCCCGTCCTCTGCTCCTCTATAATGGTGATTTAGTAGCGCCGAGGCTAAAGGGTCCGCTCGTGACATTCTGATCCGGCTCACCTCATATTCGTTATATGGACACTTGGTTGGGATTGTGTTTTCTGTGATTTTCCTGCTTCTTCCACACACACACACACGCACACACACACAAAAGCCATGAACTTCACAAGATAAGAACAATTTTAGAAAGTCCAAAATATTAAGTCTGTTATTACTATGTTATTGCATTTTGGCAAGCTACCACAGGCGCCCACCCCCCACATTTGCGACGGAAAACTCACGATCGAGACAATTGGCCACCATTTAAAGAATTTAAGGGCTGGAGCACGTAAATGTGAGGCGAGAAGTTGAATGGAGATGAAAGCAGATTGAGTGGTGTTGTTTCATAAACAGTACGATACACGTCCCAGGTGAATTGTACTATAGCTGTTATTCCCGGAAGAGGACCCGCACTTAATGTGTCTTGAAGATGTATACGCCCACTCATACGGTGTATAGAGTACAGTTCACTGATAGTATAGACACACACACACACGTCCCATGTTCGTCTGAAAACAATGGAAACACAGTGTTTTAAATTTGGCGTCATTCCACTACTTTAGTCTACTGGGTTTGCGGTAAATTCTCACAGGCTTTATGAGCTGATTAGCTGCAAGGCATTAGTCACAATCACACCAACGTTTAATAATAAAATTGGGTCACAGATATGCCTCAACAATAAACGGACTGATTGTTTTTAATTAACGTAATATAATTTACATTTTTTTTTTTTTAATAATCACAATTTATGATCCCTGAGTGGATTTATTCACTTCAGACTTTATTTGTGCAAATGAGAGCATAACCTTGACGGGTGGTTTGGTTATAAATCAGAATTTTATATTTGATATCGACATAATCCATGATGCGAAAGTCGCAATGGCACTTTCAAAGTCTTCCAAAGATCCAAATAGACGCTTAATTTGTTTACATTCATCACATTTGAGAAACGACGAACAGAGAAGACCGAGCAGTGTGCGCTGGTAAAATGCTAAAGAGCCAATGGGGAAATTACCGCTAATGAGTCCTTGTGATGAAATTAGTTGCGGGTTACAAGAGTGTCATCAAGGTCATATAAATTTTGGCAAGCACGCTCACTAACTACACGCCATCCTAATGTCACCGCAGACATTAAAGGAAAATTGCTTAGATGTAAAATGTTCCGTATAGATCTTTGCTCGCTGCATGTGAACCGAATCCAGTTCACTGTAAGGAACGGAAGCTTAATCTGTTTTCTTTAGTTCAGAACAACAAAAATGTCTCTGATTTCACTCAATTCCAGGATATGTGCATGGTGTTCCAGGATAACTGCGCTCTCAATACGTTGAATTCCAGGATATGTGCATGGTGTTCCATGATAAATGCGCTCTCAATACAAACATCACTCGTTCTTGCATATGCCCAGACGAGTGAAAAATGTTTCGACTTTGCAGTGTCGGCCAGATGTCCCAGGAGACACGGATGGGAATTCATCACCAGAGACGTGTAATTTTTGTCACACACTCCCTTGCACACACAATCATGCATATGAAGGGACGACCGTGTCATTACGGGACTAGTTGAAGAACTCGGGCAGCATGTGGAGGTCGTTTCTAAGAGCGGTAGAACTCTTTGGATAAACCCCATTGTGATTATTCAAATCAACATGTAAAGTGATGACCTGCCACGTGGCATTGGAGAGTCAATGCAACACAATCTGTGATTATCAAATTGCGGGAAATATGACTTTTGTCCTCTGCTAACTCAAGTATACCTGGATTGGAGCTGCTATTTTTTTTGCCATTTTTTGTCAGTGACTCTTAGCCTCGTTTATGCTTTTGATGCATTCTGTTGAACTCTAAATCAACCAAACGGAGATTCTGGTCTTTGGGAAGTGGTGGCTGTGTCTTGTGTCATTTCAAAACACAATATCATGAGCACAATGCGCGGCATGTCTTGCACACTGTGTAATTAAGCGGCTACGCAACACGGGGGCACATGGTGCTTTGATTAGATTAGGGATGCTCAAATCAAAGTAAGTTTAATAATATCTCTTGTGTTGCAATTATGCCGTATAATTCTCCGTTCGCTGTAGTCATAGAGACATGCGCATAATCGACTCGCCAAACCCTCCGAACGCTCCGCATAATGAACCTCAGCAGATATGAATCGTTCTTTCTCACCCTCTCGATAAGTCTGCAAAACATCATTATGGGAAATCTGGAGTAGAGACAATAAGCATAAGAAAAGGCATTGAAACAAATTGATGAAACAAATGTAGGGAGAGATTCGACTCGAGAGTCTTTGGAATCACACATTTAAGCGTTTGGATCATCTCACAGGACAGAAATTCCTCCACGGGGGGGGGGCGAGAAGAACTACCTCAATTGCTCGCGGGTACCAGGTTACTCTGAGGCCAATGCTGGGAACTATAAATAGAGAAGTGACAATCATCCATCCATTTTGATTACTAAGCAAAGTCCAATACAAGTTACGGTTTTGAAACGACTCAAGCGCTTCCTTATATGCATGGCAAGTTGAAGCGTTCCCCTATTTGCAAGTGCAAAACCCACAAGAAGAAATGTCAACATCCTTTAGCGCCACTCGTCAACGTCAAGCATGCGTGCTGACGGTGCTCAATTTTGTTGGGACAACAGCGCTTATTTACATAATTGATTGGACCGACTGCTTATGGAGCCGGCGCCGAGCGGAAGAGAGGAGCAAACACCGTGATGATGACATTTGTTCTAGCGAGAGGATAGCAAGCTGTCTGCCAGATTAGCAAAATGTGATGTAAGGTGAGCAGGCCGAACGATGAGGAGCTAAGCGTATGCAAATCCAAAGTGGAATATTCATGTTCTCCTATTGGGGTCCCACACTCTGGGATCTCTCCAGGCGAGTGAATGAAAAATTGTTCCACAAACTTTCTCTGAACTTTCTCTACCCCCCCCCCGTTGGCATTAAATATGGAATACTGTGCTGTATGAAACCAGATTGGGGATATGGTCACAGATGAATCGCGTCTTCATTTGGGGATCTTGTTTAAAGCTGTCGAATGATGGCGCTTCCCTTTTTTTTTTTTGTTTACAGAAAGAAAACTTGATGCTTTAGCCATGGAATTGTTGGTTATTTGGAAGCGAAGAAAAATAAGCAATTAACGGCAAAATTGTGTATTACGTTACACGGTTTTAGGAATTGCATCTACATGTGTACTGCTTTCAGTCAATCAGTCTCCACATTACAGAAACATTTTGTTCATATTGTAATTCTCCCCAAAAATTCTCTCATTTTGTAATGATCAAAATCTGATTTATAATAAAAATTATGTTTAACGTTCAAAAATTTGCATTCATGTTCGGAATAATTGGAATTTTTGGTGCATTTTCAGAGATGCTTAAATTATTGCTGCTGTTTTCTCTTGATAAGGCAGCCTCGCTCTTTGTGATGTTCAAGAGGGATCCTTCTAAAAAATATTTAAATATTAAATTCAAGCAAAGCACACGAAAAAAAATAAATCGGCACCTTTATGTTTAAGAAAGAAAAACTCAAGAGTTTACGATCTGAGGCTGCATTGATTTGCACTCACTGATAGCTAAAAACAAAAAACCCGACTTAATTGGCTCCTATGAGCCGTGATCTGACTTGTATGACGTTCATATTTTCCTTTGTATATTTTTCTCAAAACGATTCATATTTGAGGTTAATTTCAAGTACGACTTTGCACTTTATGATGACCTGACGCACAAGAGAATTATGTAAATTCATCACTTTTTTCCAGAATATTTTTTTTCAACTGCTGCTCCATTTTTACACATTGATGTAATGATTTCTTTTTTTTTTTTATTATCCATATTTGTTTCAATGATTTACTGTGACTAAGCAGCGGCGCGCCATGCTGCGTTGAGAGTAAAGTTACTGTCCGAATTTTCCCAAGTCGCACTGGACGTTTATTAATAAAAAATTAAAAAAAAAAAAAAATCAAAATTAACTATCTGATTTTTAATACTAATAAGCTTGTTAGGTATCCAAGTTCTCTAAACTTGACGCATCAACATTTTTTTCCGCACTCACAATCTGCCTCGATATCACATTACCTCTCCCGCCACAGGCCAAAACATGAATCTTCATTCAGAGTGATTTGGACAAAGACGGAGAACAGAAGCAAGACGACACCAAAAACTGCAGTGACTCAGTGCTTGTAATATGATTTGTCATTCCCTCCGCTCTCTCTCTGATGCAATTACGAGACGGGCCGCAGCCGACGGTGTCAGCTGAGATGGTGGCCCAAGATAGCCGCAGCTGAGCACAAACCAGGAAGTGTTTGGCCCGCCTGCGATCTGTCTCTCCAGAGTCAGGCCCATCAGTTGTGGCAAGGTGACAGGTGCAAGAATTCTCAAATTCTTCTCATTATCAAGTTGTGTTTTGCTGGACAATATGTCATTTCAAGTTGCTGGTTAATGTATGCGATGATTAATCGGTGTACATCCTAATGCGTAAAGCTTGTCGCATACATCACTTTGTGTGGTCACGGTGCGTCCTGTGGGGAATGAAGCGTCTGTTGCACGCCACTTTTTCCCAAGCCTTTTACTGCGGCGCCCATCTGTCAAACAGCTAAATTTCTTCCAGGCTCTCATTAATTCTGCCACATCAGTCCCCCAATATGTACAGATATCAAACATTCCTATATAGTACACCGAGCTGCAACAGACACGCCATTCTGCCCTGAGAAAGAAGACTTACACTTTTTTTTTGTCATGTTGCCTACAAAAGCAAATATTAAAAAAAATAAATAAATAAATAAATAAGTGATGGGATGGTTTCATGACTTTTTTTATTTTCTTTTTTCCCCGCAATTCTCACATATTATACTCACTTTCGAGAATAACTGAAGCTTTATTAGCAGTGACATAACGAGGATTGGTTTAAATGAAGATGATGGTAACGGCACTAAACAAGCTGGTGTGGGAGGCTCTATTTTTATCCAAACAAGGGGGTGGGGGGGGAACAAGTAATGACCTTTGGGTTTGACCTCTTTTATGGAGTCACAACTCCATTAGGAGCCAGAAAGAGGTGGCTCCTACAAATTTAGATAATACATTTTAAGCAAAATGTATTTACAGAACAATTAACGAGTGACAAATCGCAACAAAAGCTGCTGGCAACGCAAGCGAGGAGAAAACTAAATAAAACTCCCTAGCAACCTGCACGGGGAAAAAATGACAAAATAACTGGAACCAAAATAATCGAAACCATGACAATTGGCTAGCTGCAAAAAACAGTTTGCTAACTATGCAGCAGAAACGTCCAATTAGAGGGGGGGCACTTGTGACCCTGGAGAACATTCTTTGTTTGTCGCTGTCCTACAATAAAGTGTAATTGCGCAGTCACTCCAGTAGTTGGCAGCGGCGCTCTCATTGCCCATTGTGCGCAGCGAGTATTAACGCTACGGTGTAGGTTTTTTTTTTTTTTTAAACAAAAATGCGATTATTTATAGTTCCGGTGGAGAGTGCGTGGTGGGGTGGGAGCGTAAATTATTTGCTTCTTGCTCTGGGGGGGCGTAAAATTACTGGATTAAGAGGTCCTCCAATTTGATCAGTTTTCTACTGACGACCAGTTTCCATTGTTTTAAACCAACTAGTCCGATAATTATTTCAATAAAAACAGTCTTGTATCATTCCCACCGAGATACTTTAATCCCCAAATGATGACTTCCCTGTTGCTGAAAGCCCCCCCAATTCCCACCCCTTTGGGCCCCCACTCACTAGTACACATCCTCCCTGATTTATTCTATTTCATTCTGTCAGTCCTCTCTTTTGGCTCCAATCTCCCCTTTCCCCCCCGCCACAATCGCTTAGCATCTCTCTTTTCTTCTTCCATTTCATCTGTAAATCCCTGTTATTGCCAATCCTGCCTTTTTGTTGCGCTTTCACATGCATAGCATCCCCCCACAACACCCCCCCCCGACCCCCAACTTCAGCTCCCTCGCTGACTGGTGGCTTAAGGGCTAGCTGGAAAGCCTGAAAGCGCTGCAGAATAGATGGTAGGGGGGCAGGATCCGATTGCCATGTCTTTCCCGCTTGGCACTGGCAGCCAGTAGCAAACTGGAAATCTAACCTGGTCCCAGTGCCAGGGTTTGGGTGGCCCTGCTCAGTTGACCCCCATAATGTTGACTGAGAGGGGGGGGAACTGAACATATCTAACCAGAGGGTATGGAAACACTCACACCACCACTGCATGCAAAACTGCACACGTGGGCCTCATTTCCACGCACATACCGCCATCACACGCTTTAAGTCCACTCGCTGATGAAATCGTCCCAATGACACAAATCCACATGCCATTTTTTGTTTCATACACCCCCTCCCTTTTTTTCCGCCGCTCTTTCACTTTGCCGCCACTTTGTCGCACGCACGTACCGTACATACTGAATATCCTCCTTCACTCAACTTAATCCGCGTTGATCCTGACATCACAACAACACGCTATCGTAAACCGATAATCAAACTGCCCAGTTACTCATATTCTTTTTTTTTTTTGGTCTTTGAATATGTTGTGGATTTTTTGCAATGGCTCTGCACTAGGTAAAACACACAAAGATACAATTGTCACTTCAGACTAAAATTGTTTGATTCATGATACTATTGGTTAGCACTGTAGAAAATCGGCAAACGGTTCTGTTTCTAACTCCAAAAGTAAAAAAAAAAATTTCTTTTTTTGCGCTTCTCTTTTAAAATCGACTAATCTCTATTTGACATTTCAGCTGTGATAGAAGCACTCGTCGCATATAATTGAATGGCACATCCACAACATGTAATGCCGTGCGATGATAAACGGCTATTAGCAGCTTCTCGTCCGACATCGTCGTTAAAGGAAGAATTTTAATCGTCCGGCTCTCGTGCTGCATCCCATCCGAGTTGATGTCGCTAATTTTGTGGGCATGCGAATACATGTCTTCATTTGCAAAGACCTAATTGCTTCGCACGCCCCCACAGGGAGGTGAGTGGTGTGGTGGAGGCAGGTGAAAGTGGATGGATGAATAATGAATCCACTTCACCGCTATGTTTAAACCTCGCAACCCCCCTGTGAGCTGACCTCAGGAGGGAAAGGCACGCATACCATTCCGGGAGTATTCTCCGTACTTCATACCTCCCTCATACTGCTTTTTATCTCCTGTCTCTTTTCAAATTCTGTACAAATTTAGCCTTATAAGTCGCGTTTAAACAGTCCCAACAAAAATTGGAGACTCCGAAACACCAAAAAATGTGAACATGCTTATACGCAGTCTCTTTGTTTAACTAACACGAGTTTCATATTCCAGACAGTCTGCACTTCCCTCTGCAGTCGAGCGATAACGGCTTGGCCAAACACTATAATCAACGAGCCAGAGAGGTCATTGGCTCACCTAGGAACACAGCAGCAGAAAAATGCTTATCTCTCCCTATCAGCATGTCAACCACCCTCACCTCCACCTCATGCTCCTCTCCCACCTTGCCTTCAACCACTTTCCTCAAAAGATTGTTGCCCTTGCCTCCTTCACCTCTGCAAGATGCGCACGGGTGTGCGTGTGTGTGTGTCGCACAGCTCAGATTGCTATTCCATTTGAATGTGCGTGAGGAAGAAATACGGGGAAACGATCTAATCCCGTAAAAATAACAGAGGTGGGAGGAATCCCATTCTCCACCTGCCATTCCTGGTCTTGGCAGGGAAATGGCAGGCATCCCGGCGCTGGGATAAACTGTGATAACAAATAGCTCAATCTGCTCCGTGTCTTCATCTGTTATTATTTGAGCACACAGCAGCAAAGTCATGGAATTAGGATTAATGACAGCATACCTGCTCAGGTATTATCAGGGAGCCTCTAATTTGAATATTCACACACAACAGAAGGATCATGGGGCGGTTGATTTCCTGAAAAGGAAAATCAAGGAAGAGGGCTTCGTCACTCATCCAGCAAGTAATCGCTGCAAAAACGATCTCAGTGTGTAGTCAGTGATAATTGTGGATATTTACAAGGAGACTCATTTTTGACACCTGGAGAGGATAAACACGGAAAGTCGTCTAAATTTTGTTTGTAATAAACTCACTACGTGGGGCTTTTTGGCTTCCTCATTATGTCACGTGAAAATATACTCCCGGCATTCCGGCTCTCAGGGACGAACGCTTATTTAGAGGACGGAGCCTGAAGGACGGAAGTGGGTTTTCGTCTGTTCCTTTAATGGTTGAACCAAACACTGACCAACATTTCACTTTAGAAACACGCCCTGCCGGTGAAAAGACGGAAGCACGAGAACTTTGTTATTTTATGAATAAGGGCGGAAGGACGATGACGGACCGGCAAAAAAAGTTAAAGTGCCGATATCTGCTGCACAGACTGTGTCACATTTCTTCGCTTTGGAGTCTTTAAGGGCTCTTTTTAAAAAAAGCAAATATCATCTGTTAAACTCATCGAAAATGTTCCAAAGTACAGTAAAACCAGAGCATCATATAACGCCGAATAAAAAAGCCACATTTTCGACTGCTGCAAGTCGTGACATACTAACTGAGATGTGCAACGGAACAGTCATCTACATGGACACTGAGCATTTGTCATCCATCAACGAGAATGGACAGTCTGCTGTCATCACCTCACGGGGGCCGTCAATTTCATTATTTCCGTCTCCGTCTGTCTCCCGCTCTTCCGTCCTGTCTTTCATCTCATCTTGGGCCTCACACTGACCTAAATATCTCCTGCTGCATGTGACGAGTTTACGTAATGGGGAAGAGAAGACAGGTCACGGAAGGGTGTAGCAATCACAAACACAAAATGCGACTATGCCATCATTCAGACACACACACACGCTGCACAGTCAGAGTAGCGCAGGTGGAAGTAATCTCCCATGAATATTCTATCCCAGCAGTAGCAAGCCATTTTAATTATCAGCCCCTCCCCGGCCTCGGTGAGGTCTATCCCAGGTAAATTAGCCTCGGCAAACATCCTGTCTTCAACCCAGCCAAATTCAATATGATGTCAAATAGAGCTCAGCGGCCACCACGCACACACAAAGCAGACACAAGTGTGCAAGTAAGAGAAAAAGAGTGAATGAAAAAATATAAACTAAGTGCCAGCCGTACAATAAAAAAATCAGACCAAGTATTGCAAAGGAACTACTGTTTGCTATTCATCCAATTTCTACCCGGGTTTGTCCTTGCTCGAGTCACAGGTGACCTGCACCAGCTGAGTGGTCGAGAGGTGGGAGTGCACCAGGGCATGGTTCTAAGCCACCCACAATTTTATTGTAGGGCCGTGCATTTCACACACCATTTATGAGACCACGGCTGGACCAATAATATACAGAAACACACTTCCACAGGACTGAGTGAGTGTTGGACGACCTAGCTTCTCTTGAAAGGTCTGTGTTGAACATTGCCTCGCAAGTGTATCTGCAATTAAATCCACATTTTTCCCTTCTTCTGTCATTGTGGTTTAAAAAAAAAAAAAGCAAAAATATATATTACATTTTCAAACGGTCGCCAGTTGCGACTTCGCATAGCGCTGCCCCCTCACGAGTGAAATCCAATCACCTTCAGGCTCAATGAAACCAACTCGTGATCTGATTGGCTATCGCAACTGTCTATCATCTCTGAAAGCTCATTGGCTTAGACAGAACAGAAATCTGAAAGTCACGGAAGTCGTGAAATCTGCCTGGCAACACGAGCTAGCTGAATTCTGATTGGATAAAAACTCTCAGCTAAAAATACAACACTAGGATATAATATGACATCAATGTGATGAATATGATCGTGATTTCTCAATTATGTTAGGCCAGCAGAGAAGGCCTTGATGACTGCTCGCCACATATGCAAAGTCCAATGGAGATTCAGATCCAGTACACACCGCCATCAATTATCTTCTACTTGACGAATCGACCATGACCTGCCTACCCAGACTTTCTTTCTTTGGCCTACTGGATAAAATAAAGTGCAAACAGACATGAAGCAAACACAAACCTCAATATTTCCCCTTTCTCAGCGCCAAGAGCTCTCCCAGGAGTGATTATGTCCGCCTACCCCTGAGTGGTGCGACTACATTTAGACCTACTAATGAGCTGCTCCCTGGGTTTTCTCCAACTCTGCTACACTTCTAATCACAAGGACATCCAGAGTCTGATCTGCAGAGACCCGCCTGCTTGGCAGTTGATTACCATAATCAGGACTCATAAGACAGGTATTTAATTAGCCACCCTAAAGAACAGAGGTCTGGAAAGTGTCTACCGTGGGCTTGGTGAAATCATTTTACAGGGAAACTCATTCATTACTACATGGACCTTTAGAAGAGGGCAGAAAGGTGAAAATTGTTACGCCTTTCATTCCTATAGTTAGAATTCTTCTCTTACCTGACCCTTTGTCCTGCCGTGTGCGCCAGCCGTAAATCCCAAAGCAACCCTGAAAATGAAAAGAAAAGTTGTAGTTTATGCGTCTTAGTTTCTCTTACAGGCCTTTCTGGAAACTGGTGACTCCGTTAAGATATTCAATCCGAGTCAGATATTCAATCCGAGTCCACTCAAACAATCGCACTGCCCATTTTAAAACAACTGTCAACAGAATTTCATTGCAACATAACAGCTAATAAGGGAAGTCGCGGAGAGTGTAAACCGCCTGGAGCTGTTTTGATTTCCCTCTGCTCCGAGGCCCCTCCTACAATTGTCCAGTGTTTTACTTACAATTTGACAAGCATCAATGTTTCAAGAAGAAATGCCGGAGAATTACAAAACATTTCATACCTGTTGATTTGAGTATTTATCCATAGTTTATTTGGAATTATATACCGACCATACCTAATACGACCACTACTCTAGTACGACACATTTGCAGCATCATGCAAATTGCCGCCAGTGGTGGCAATCTATCCGCAATGACCCCCTCCCCTCTAATGTCAGCTGACATGGGCTTCAGCGCTCCGCAACACTGCACAAGACAAGTCGAATAGAAGATGGATGGATGGGTGTAAAATATCGCTTAGTTCCGCACGGGGGATAAACTGTTCCGTGACTTTAATTCTGATGAATATTACAATGCTTTACATGCGGATGGTCATGACTGTCAAACTTCAGCTCCGATGTGGGAGAGCAAAGTGGTAAAAAGGACAATGGGGGTGCTGAGTATAACGAGTGACGGAAAAGTCACTACTTAATTATTTATTTAATGTTGGCATGATCTGATTGGACGCTTTTATGCTCATCAATTTCAAATCTTTTGTATTACACACAATATTTAAGGCTATTAAGGCTTGAAAAATTGCAACGCCACATAAAATTATTACTTTAACGCATGAGAAAACGGCATTACTTAAAATGATTAATGTAATGATCAGTAAATCCTCCATCAAGTGTATCCAGTTGGTCCAAAATACTGCTGCTCACCTCTTGACTGGTACTCGAAAGAAGTAACATAACTCCTACTCTGGCCTCTCCTCACTGGCTCCCTGTACATTTTTGAGTTCTTTTTAAGATTTTTGTTG
The DNA here is from genome assembly GCF_059441095.1 of Idiotropiscis lumnitzeri. Taxonomy (NCBI): domain Eukaryota; kingdom Metazoa; phylum Chordata; class Actinopteri; order Syngnathiformes; family Syngnathidae; genus Idiotropiscis; species Idiotropiscis lumnitzeri. Next base: position 2,991,902 of record NC_142406.1, read on the forward strand.
CCGATCACTCTGCTTGGAATGATCTTCCGTTAAATGTGAGGCAAGCCCTTCTCATTTTCAAAAACTACTCTAAAAACACATTTTTATTCTTTGGCTTTTGACTCAGCATGAGGCTTGTTTTTTGTTTTTACCGTCTTCATTAGTTATTTGTTTTATTGTTTGTTGTTTTATGAATTACTTTTGCTCCATTTACAGCACTTAAAGTGCATTATAAACAGTTAAATTGAGATGTATTCCATCATGAATAATCTTTTGCCACCATCTCTCTACAATACGACTCGTTTTTTTTTTTTTTTTTTCTCCCTGCATGCATCTCGTGCTCGTGTGTGAACTTCAGTTCAAGCAACTCAAGTACGTCAGCGTTGGCATGCGAACACGAGCCACCCTTGAGTGCAACCGATCATCTCAAGGATTGTTTGTTTGCGTGAGTCAAAGTGTGTGCGCGTAAAGCATCTGCTCTCAATGGCCCGAAAGCCATTCAACACAACGCATCCGAGCTCTGCCGTTTGTGGATTTCGCAGCTTGCATGCATACATGTAGCCCGTGAATGCCATTTGAGGCGTGCGCATGCCCTAAATATTCCAGCAGGAAATCCTGGAAAAGAGTTGTCGTGTGACACCCACCCATCCGATGTGTTATGGCGTGTCGTGAGACCCCGCTTCTGTTAGCGAGTCGGCTGATGACTTTCCATTTGGCGTAATCCCAAACTCGCTTAAACCCTAAATGACAAATCCGATGTTTTATGCATAGATTCACATATTCTATACGTTTCTATATGGATTTTTTTTTTTCGTTTAAGTGATACAGTAGATTGATGCTTACATTTGACAACAAAGCAAATGCAAAAAATTGACCAACTAAAATTGCACATCTCAAAAAAATAGTTTGTTGGGCTTTTGGGGTTTAAGCAGCATTAAAGTCTTAAAAACACTTAATGCTCTCGTTGGGTGGTGACATGCTACTCTGTGGAAATAAAAGGCTGAAAATTAGGTCACTGATCATGACATGTGAACATGCTCGATTTGACCACAAACACTCGCTTTAAGATTGCTTCATGCAAAAAAAAAAAAAAAAAAGGAAAAAAATTTTTTTCATTTCAAAGACTAAATATGTCTTTATATTATATCATAACTGGCACTGAGACTGAACCAAAGTAAAAGTTTCTGGTTACACAGAGGAATCAAAATTTGTGATGGGAGCCAAAAGTGGGATTAGAAAACTCGAAGACTTTCAAATAATCACGGGAAAAAAAAAAAAAGGGGTGTGAAGCCAACAGGAGAGTGAGTTGACAATCGCAGTTCAGACTGGGACAGCTTTACAACTTTTGAATTTTTAATCAATGTTGCCAATTTAAATGAAGACCTGAAACAGTAATGGACGGTCAATTTATTGTTAGGTTCATGTAAATTTTGAAACTTGGAAGGGTTCGAATAACTTTTAATTATGGATGTAGATTAACCTTCAATAAGGGGGGGGGGATGATAATTGACTTGATTGATCAATTTTTCCCACTGGTGAAGATGTGGCAGTGACAGAACATCTAAAGAAATCCCCCTGGTATTTCATTTGGAAAAAAATAAAGGACAGCCTTTCATCTTGCCGAGCACTGAAAAGATAGCCATAGGACGGCTGGACTGGACCGGAGTGAGAGGTTGAAAGCAGATGAGACTTTAAAGTAGCACAAGATTGCACTTTAGGTCCTTTTTTTTTTTTTTTTTTAACCATTCAAAAAGAGAGTGTGGGTGTTAAGTGTGAGCACAACAACTGCCTCGTTATTTGTTCCCCATCAAGATTGCAACTCTTATCCTGCCTCCCTCCGCCCACTCGTGTTTTACAGTCATTAGTGCAAAACACCGCATCAGGTCGACAGTGCCAATCCCGGTTTCCGCTTTCACCTTTGTTTCTCCAACACGTTTCCATATTCTCCTCTCACGCCCTCGCTGGCAAAGCACCCATCCGTCGGTTAATCCCGCAGGCTTTTAAAAACCATCAAGCACGGCCATTTCCCGCCTGAGATTAGGATGGAACTGGTCTCATTAGTGCCTCATTAATGGCATCCGATAGCGCTTTTGACAGAGTTAGCACGGGTAGAGAAGGAATATTTTCTGTTAAAATGACTCAAAGGACATAAAGGGATTTGTAGATGCAAATGGTTCTGTTGATATATAAGAATGAGCTCCGAGCACCTTGTTATCCGGAGCTGCATCTTTTATTGAATGTTTGTATGTGTGGTGAGCTTCAAAAAAAAAAAGTAGCAAAGAGTGCGCCTCTGGGAGGAATGTATACATTATTAAAAACTATTAGCTGGGCAGGAGGGGAGGCAAGCATGGTCTGGGATATGAAGGAATATTTTTTTTTTTCCAGTATTCAAAAAGTGGCCATGTGCTTCAGACGGAGGAAGCTCGAAAGAAAAGACGAGGGCACGTGCACACGTTGGCCCCGGAAGCTCACAATTATCCTTGAGCTGATGACAAGTGTGTAACATCCTTCCTAATCATGCGTGATTCCTTGTCATCTGGGATCCCGCAGTAATCAGTGAGTCTTGTTTACACAAAATGAGCCCAGTTCCCAGATGAATTAGCTACCTGACATCGGTGACCGACCATCACACTTGTCGTCATTGTTGTGCAGTCGCTGCCCTATTAATGAGCTGACTAAGGGTTGTTTATGAATGTCACAAGAGCTAACCCAGAATTGTTTTTTTTTATTTATTTTTTTTATGAATTGACTAAGAATTGGCAGCTCGCCTTGCAAAGAACAAACTTCATAGTTTGCATTGGCCGTTTAGCGTATATTAACATGAATCGTGACTTACAGAGGTTAGGTTTACATTTTGGAACGATTTGCTTTGAGATATATTGTAATTGTACTCTAAAAAGACTATATATGGTTCCAGAAAAACAAAAAATTGTGATTAAAATATTCAGCGTAAAAATTCTGAATATTGTACTCTCAAAATGGTCTGTTTACTCGGATGTGATATCGTCTTTTTAGAGTAAAATGTATTCTACTTTACTATGCAGCGCTTTTTCCAGACTTGTTGGTACGAGCCCCCCCTCCACACATGGTCGCATTTTCTCCGTAGCGACAGAAATTAATGTGAAAACGGGGCGCGTCAATCAATGTATTAAAGATAGGCGCGCTAAGCGAGTGGCAACGCAAGATGGCCGCCAAAGTCATCACTTCTCGCTACACAGTAAATTTCGTAGAGCACATTATATTCTAAAAAGACTATATTTGTTCCGAGTAAGCAGAATAAAATTTGAAAGCAGCATTTTCAGCGAAAAACATGCAGAAGATAAATATTTTACTTTCAAGTTTTACTGTGCTCTTCGAACAAAATGGCCGTCCACTGAGATGTATAAAAATGGGAGGATTTTGTTGCTTACTTCAAATTCCACAAACATGAGCTGATCGATTCCAAGTGCTCTTGTATTTTTCTCCTCTAGCCAATCATGAAGTAGACTGAACAAATTATTTACATGTGTTATCCACCAATGCTTTTACTTTTACTTTTATGTGATCGACTTCCGCAGCTTGCCAGATGAGACAGCGATTTGGTCGAGCCAAACAGCCTGCAACTTGCCGAACAGTCCGTGTTGTGCCAGCGGGGATGTCAGCTGCCCTGGCACCCCTGCTGTTTTACTGGAGTAGCTTCATTAAAATGAAAGATGTGCCCCAACGGCTGTGTCAGTTTGATTATTTGTTTCTCGTGCTACCCTCCATAAACATGACTCATGCTTTCCTCACAGCAATACCTCTAATCTGGCCGTTCCTAACCTCTCTACCCCTGCATTTGTCCTGATCTCATTTTGCCAAAAAGCTTGACTTCTACTTTTGCACAAATACTATACGCACCAGTTAAATTGACAGATTTTGTATAACTTCATGATACGGTTGCCCAATACCTAATATTATAAGAATCACAATGTTTCATCATTGATGAGTTATTTTTGAGAACAGGCCTGCAGGGTGCAGCTTTAGTTATACAGCAGATTTCAGACACAACGTGCTTCACATTTCACAATTTAAAAAAGTACATTTACCAACAAATTAGTTTGTGAGTCAATGTTTTTTTTTTTGTGTGTGTGGATGAGGACAAACAATCCAGAAAATAATTACATTATAATAAGTATAATAATTATAATTATTATTATATGCATACTAATAATTATTATAATTATTATAATAACTATGATTATTATTATAACTTATACTAATTATTATAATATAATAATAATTAGTATTATGATAATTACTAATATTCTTATTTTGTAATTATTATTATAATTATTACAATAATAATTATTATTACGATTATTAGCGTTGATTGTCTTTGGCTCATTGTTTTTGTGGGGTTTTTTTTGTTAAAAATGAATGGTAAACGCGGTCAAGTTATTCAGTTATACTATTACGTAATCAGCCTGAAGTAATGGAAGACTGATATCTAAATCAGTTTGGGTCAGAGCAGCAGAAAGCGGTCCTGAACAGGCCAAATTCAGTTGCCTTAAGGCATTTGGCCTGGCACCCCCGACTGTACAGCCGCAGGCTTACTCTCCCCCAATCTAAAATAAATCTTTCCCTTGTGCAATTAGTAGCCGAGGCCTAATTCTCGTGTCCTCAGCTCCTACCGCCAACCCATTAACCCATGTAGGCCACTGCTGTGGCCGTCTGCAATAGAAGTCAGCAGGACGCAGCTCGCAGGCTTAACATAGACAAAATCCCCTCGCACATCAATGTGTTTTACACCGAGCAAGCTCATGTATCTGCTGGCACTGCAGGGGTTGAGACGATGCTGGTACCATGCCAGCTGGGACCGTCATGCCAACTAATGCGGATGTCATGATGCATGTCATCCATTTTGCATAAAAGAGGCAAAGCCGGAGTTTCACAACCAGTGGCATTCACAAAATCTAAACATATTGTTTTAAAGTGCGACTGTAATTAAAGTAGACAATTTCCATAAAACTAATACTTGTTCAATGTAATCGTGCCATGTCCATTGTATGTACTAAATATTTTAATTCTGACATTTGTCAGGTCTCCAGTGCCGAGTTCTGCCAAGTGAGTGTTGCTTCAGTTGTCACAAACAATCAGCAGAGACATCGATGAAGATAGAAAAGGCTTTGGCAATACACTGCCTCTATTAATTAAATTCATTCCACGGTAAAAGCTTCAACTGCAGATTTTCAGCAACTGCCGTGTTGTTCCTGCTCTAAAAAACAAAAAAAAGAGAAATAGCACCCATCCATTTTCCAGCTAAAGAGCTGCCAACTTTGTCATTATTGACAACCGCTGAATAGTTTTATTTCGTATTCGCCGAAATGGTCAGTCAACAGGTAGGACACCCACCGCTCCCCCAGTTAGACAAACAACTTATGTTCGGCGTGGTTCAATAGGGCAGAGTGATCAAGTGAATTATGGCGAATAATCACACGGCGCCAGCAGCCGTACAATAACTGCCAAGCTGCAGCACCTGTTATTGAATAATGACACAACTAAATGCAAGTTCCACACCGGCTGTAATTTATCATCGCCCATCGACAGGCAAGCTCACAGATGAGAGTGAGGGAACGGAAAGGCAAAGAATCAAGCCGGGAGAAGGTGAAGAAAGAAATGCAGAGGCATGAATAATGGAGGGAGTGCGGCGTGTGTATTCCCAGAGCTCACTGAATTACTCTCACTTTGCAGCATTTAATCAATGGCTCTCCTTCTATATTTTAAATGCCTCTCTCCTTTCCCCCCCTCCCTCTGTGGCAGTTTTCATTTGTGTAGCAATATGCTGTAATATGAATGACCTCCACACACACACACACACAAAATACACGGGTGCTATGAAAGCAAAAGCGGGGGAGAGGTAATAACATCTTAACTTTTAACTGTGAGATGAGTTTGTGGTCTTTTGAATTCTTTACTTCTTTGCTCTCACTCATCCATTACTTAGGCCTCTTCAAGACAGCATCATTTATAACCAGCTTTTTTTTTTTTTTTTTGGGTTACCTCTTCAGCTGCTTTGTTGTTTGGTTCTCTCATGTCGCAGCGACGCTTTGTCAGAACAGCCACAAAACAATAACCCGCGTGAAATATTGAGCTCGGGTGTAATGGAAAATACTTCTAATTATGTTAAATACATTCTCTGTTTTTCTAAGACAATATTTTTTCATTTGTCGGAGTGCAAGCGCCACAAAATACTAAGCGGTAAAATTAGCGAGGAGGGGAGTGGTGACTAATCTGATGCGTTGTTGCCGTGAATGTTCTATTCATTTTAAGTCAAGGTACCATCAAAATGATAATTCTATATATATATATATATATACATATATATATATATATATATATATATATAATTAACTATTATTTTATTATTTATTATTTTAACTCATTTAACTCAGTTTTATTTACTCCAAAAATAATTTGCATACTTTTTATATATAATTTCAACAATAATTTACATCTTTAGCACCTCATCTAAGAACAAAACATCGTGCTCAAGTTACCACTGGGCCTTACAAACCAACACTGCTGGAGTGAAAACGCCTGTAAACCTGACTCACTTTAGAGCGTATTCAAGGATCAAAGAAATTTATTTGAACAGTCTTTGAATTAAAATATACTTATTTGGTGTTTTTACATGAATTCCAAGATATTATTCAAGTAAATTAAAAGTTACAAGCGTCACCAAAAATTGTTGAAAAATGTGATTAATCTGTGATTTTCTTTCTGCGATTATATATATATATATATATATTATGTATTTATTTTTTGCACCGTATTTTTCGGACTTTAAGGCAAAATATATACTATATAAATACATAAAATGCTTACATTTTCATTTAAAAATCAACTGTGCACCTTATGTATGGATGTCAAATCAAATTTGAAGAAACTTTACTTATTTGCAGTCATTCGCCTTTTGTGCCGCCCTATATATGGAAAATTCTCAAAATATACCCGTACGTTGAAACTCAGCCTTATAATCTGATGCGCCTTATAGGGTAAAACATATCCTACGCGCACACACAACCTCCACTGCTCATCTACAACAGCATTCGACAAAATTGCGTTAATTAATGATGAGAGGGACACATTGGACACATTACATCTCTTTCCTCGGGTTCTCTTGACCTTTCGAGACGAGTAACCAACCGTCTAATAATACCAAAATCCTCAAAATATAACCACATTAAAGCATAAAGCATGTATAAATCTCTCTGTTCTTATTCTCGGAGGACTGCGAAGAGGCCATGCAGAGTTCAGCGTAGGAGTAAGATACTCCTGCTGCTGGATTTTCCTTTGCCGGGCTCAGATCCTCTACATCGTGAGAGAGTAAATTAACAAGGCCGCTCATAATTAAGCAAGTTTATTAGCCCCTAGGGAGTCCCTCCTCCGCGTAAAAATCCCATCAACCCTTATTTATATCCCTTTCTTCTTCTTCTATATCCTTCAGCCGAGGACTGTGCAATTTTAATCATGATTACATATTTAAAAGAAATGCGCTTTGTGCGCCACCTTTGTGTCCGTAGGCACACGTACGCAACGGTTTGTCTCACGCGTGAACGCAAACACCACACGCAGGTTTGCATGGCTACGAAGAAACGAGCAGCTAACGATGTGCATCGGATCACCTCGAAGGTTTCAACCCCCCCCCCCCAAAAAAAAAAATCACGCCTGTCATCGCACATCTCTCTTTCTCTTTCAATTATATATTTATCTTTGTTGTGGCGCACTGATGCGAGGAGGTAGATCTGCCGTTAATCCGAGCCGCAGATCCACCACGGATCGAGCGTCCTCCTTATCCGACGATCAGCTTCACTTCTCCCCACACTGTCACCATCAACGATATTCGTCCTGAGGCCTATGCAAATACTTTTATTTCATTTGCGTTGGTCTGATTGTGTGTGTGTTTCACCTTCAGTTGTGCCGACAAGCTGCAAATATGGGTGGAACAATCGGTTTAACTATTTTATACGAATGTGCTGGTAGAATGTTTTTTTTTTTTTACTCTAAAATTGTATTTGGTGGTTAAAAATTTGCAATTCCTCAAAATCAGGCTCATCTTGTTCATGTATTATAGTTCCCTGATGACCAAAATTATGCCGCAATTTGTTTTTTTCCGGCATATTCTCATTAATTATCATAAATTTTTTACCAAATTTCACAGAATATTGCAAACTAAAATGCGTGTATTCAGCATAGCAATTTTGTTTTCTATTACGGCATATTCTAATTTTGTGATGAGAAAAACAACACAAAACAATCAACCATATTGTTTGGTTGCCATGGCAATGACAAAATGCTGTTCTCAGCCAATACGATTTTTTTTTTTTTGTCAAATCACTCCATGTCCATTTTTACAAAATAACATATAGAGAAGATTAGCGATTTGGTATGGATTTTTTTTCATATTTTTTTTATTTATGACCTGTTGACAAAATAATCGTAACGATCAAGAAGTATAACAACCCTTAAACTTAGACAAAAAGTTTTATCGACGTTCTAGAATCGCCACATTTACAATGATGTCATGGCAAAACCACAAAGTACTTTCTCCCACTTTCTCCAGATGCAATTAAGCCATCAAACTGCTGCCTGCCAAGTCTGACGCCGAAACACAGAGAGAGTTTGTTAATGAATTAAACTAAAAACACAACACGGGTTAGTGTTAATTGGCCCTGACAGCAGTTCTAACCAGGTGATGTTTTTTTTTTTCCATTTCGTAATTGCTTTGGAAAGAGTTACATTGTGACGTGCCAACACGCCTCACGACATATTCCTACGCAGACCCAATTTGTGGAGAAAACACGATTACGAGGACGGTGAGCAAGAGAGGCTCTAAGTGGAAGGAGAGTCAAGGGAGGGACAAAAAGGAGTCGAGGGGGAGGGGGGGAAGAAAGCTTGGAAGAGCACGCAAGCAACACGATTACGGCCAACCTAAATGCTCGCCGTGAAAAAGGCTTTCAGCACGCACCATACTTGTACAACAACGGTTTAAACCACCGAAAAATCGGTATAATTGAAGTAAAGTGGTGCCTATGAAAAGGAAGCAATTTCCAAACATTTTTTTTATTGAATCATTTTCTGTATTTTGTTTGAAGTTGGAAGCACAGTTCTGCAAAAAAAAATAATAATAATTTCGAAAAATGAGTCACCATGGAATTTCACAGCAAAACCAAAAACACCTTTACATACTTGTGCATTCAGAAAAGGGGAATTTAAGAAACCATAAGCGGTTTATTTTCTGCATCTTAAATATAACCAAGTCCTCCATGCATTATGTTTGCAGCTGCACAAGCACGTTGTCGCTAATTGGTGTTTGCCGATAGTTCGCAGCGAATGTGACGATAGCCGCTTGTTGCTCAAGTGGAAGCAGGTGGACCGCGAGGCGCAAACAAACCGACTTAACTCGCTTCCAAACAAGCACAAAAGACCGACAGCATCTTGTCCAAACAGACGAGCAGAGGCGTTATTGCATTTATCCAAAATAGTCAATGAATGACTCCGCAGTGTTTACACCAGAGACCATCTGGTCACATTGAAACAGTCCCGTTGCCATGGTGATCGCGACAGCATCCCTGCTGATACAGGGAAGAAAGACCGGATGCGGAGATTCCAAGATTCCAAACGATACTATAAAAAAAAAAAAAACGATTTTGTTGTGTTTAAAACCACAAGCCATCTGCGTGATTCGGTCCATTACGTTGACCTTTCGCTTGTGGGCCGCCAAGGCAAACCCTGCGATAGAGCATCTCGTTTTTATTTGAAAAAATCAGTCATGAAAACAAGCCATGTGGGAAAAGGCCATGCCTCGCTCGCCCGCCCCCCCCTCCCAAACTTCATAAAATAACTGCAACACAGCAAGTACCGCTGCATGAAAAACAGGTCGCCCCTCCCGCCTCTGCACTGCTCCCTCTGGTATTTTGGTTTAGTACTTTACCCTCGGGATTCTCTGACACTGCTGTCTGCTCCTGTGATCCTTTTTTTTTTTTCTCAACAAAATCCCACCTCAAATGCAGGTTGTAGTCAAACAGCTGCTGTGTATGTGACAGTTAATTTGTGGCCCTTGTCTTCTGATACACATGCGCTCTTGTGGAGCAGTAACATGCTGTGAGCTTTCAATTAAATCCACGGGAGAACAATTCACATGAATGTGTCAGCCGCATCTTTAAACACAGTGTGAGAGACGATTACATATTTCCGTTCCGGCCTTGACCACATACTGGCCTCAAATGACTCCAAGCAAAATGAGATGAATGTATCGGGATGGCATTGGAAAATAAACACTGGTCCTGATTTATAGTTAGCACAGTGCACATTATTAACACTAGAACGACGATAGCCGTCATTTTGACGGTTTTTAAACTTTGATGCTCCTGGCCTTGATTTTTTACATTTCATATCAATGATGCATTTTTATGGTGATAAAAACAATTTAAAAAAATTTGTTACGAGTCATTATTACTATAAATACGGCATTCCCGTCAATTATCATATTGCATGTTGCACTGGGACGGCGCCGCCGGGTTTCCATAGCAACCCGCGGCTGCTTTGAGATTTGCTGCTGCTCACCATGATCTATAAAAAAAAAAAATTATTGAGTAGAGGAGGCATATCAACTGTAAAAAAGTCCACCCTGGCCAAGAGGAGCTGTGTCACGTGTAATAACATAGGTGTTAATGTTATTTGTGATAGTTATGACATTGTGGCCGAAACATACCAGGCAGTCAAAATTAAAAAAATTAAAAAATATACTAATAAAAATTAGTTCATATGGTGCTTGTTGAGCTAATTCCCACATGGAATAAAAAAAGAGTTCTGTACTATTTATTTATTTTTTGTTTTGGTACTCACACATTTTAGAACAGCGAACAGGCACGGGACATAAGGCGCTCCAAATTGGGCGTTTCTCATTCTTTTATATGACATACTTTACATTAAAATATCCTCACAACATATTTGTAATAACCAAAATAACTCGAGCAGCAAGCCCTAAACATTTTAGTCGATTACATCATTGCCAGGGAGCAACCCGTCAAAAAGACGGCTACGGTAGTTCTAATAGTTTCAAAATCCTGGTAGTCTTAAGCAAAACATAGACCAAAGTTTCTAGCAATGTTTTTAGCATTAGCATTCCAATTCCCGAGAATGGATGGACGCTAACCCGAAATCAACCACGAAAATGAGTGAAGCTTGTGTGAAAACTCCAAATTTGTAAATCTTTCTATCCAGTGTTAAAACTCACCGGGCTCACTTCAGCACAAGCTCGAAATGAAGTTCTAGAAGTGGTTTTACTTTGATTGTAATGAATGAATTTTGCCAAAGGCAAGACGATTTTACAAAGCACATGAAGTATAAAAGGAAATCCTTTTTTTTTTCTCCCCCCCCCGCTATGACTTTTTGGTGAACCCTCAATCATCTGACTCTCCCGGGCAAAGCTCGATTTCCTCCATGGGTGAAGGGTGTCTTCTATCTTACCATTGACAAGCACATAATCCCCTTTAACGTGCGCACCGGCACACCACTCGCCACACTTCTTTCACCTCTTAATTTTTTTTTTTTCCTTTTCGCGAATACTTGGCTATTTCCTCTCGTTTTCACACCAACGCCACCCGGAGTGAATATGCGTAAATATTTAATGATATAACCACTGCCGAAATTTTTGCAAGACTGGTTCACAAAAGTGTCAATTTTAAAACTGAGGCACCTTTGCGCCGAGAATTTGGGACATCAAAAAAAAAATGTGATCCAATGATAAAACGTACTCCGAGATCACTTGGAGGAACATGATAGCTGTAAAAAAAAAATAAGTAAATAATGGTTTGATTAATTTTGCGTCATAAAGAAATGATGGCGAAAAATTTACTCAATTTGAATAGAGCGTTAATGTCTAAAATGTTGTCGCTGATTAACAGCTCTTCAATAGTCACTTCAACAATGATAGCGCTGCAATATTTTTTTAATTCGTCAAATCATCCGATTGTAGTAATTAAAGAGTTCCATGATTAATAAAGAAATTTAGTCAGTGTCATGAAGGAAATGATTAAATTATGATTATTTTTTTTTTTTAACATTGCCCTCTGATTAATTCTCCCTATTCCCAATCTGTACCTCCTCCCTGTGAGCTTCCAATTGAGATGCATTATTGTTATTTTAAAGTAAAAAAAAAATGTCCAAGCGATGACATATTTACACACCTCAATATGTAAAACGTAACACCAGTTGATCCCCCAAATTTAAAAGTGCCAGAATGTGTCCCAGTAATGACAAGTTATGTTGCATCCTTTACTACTTTAGAGGCAATAAAATGTGTACTGTGCATGCTGGATTGAGTTTCTATCAATTTTCCAAATTGCTAAAGAAGCCCAAACACCCGAAAGAATCATTTTGAAGTGACTGAACGGAGGCGTTACAAAGATTTTTTTCCTTCCAGTTGAAGCACATGAATGAAATGAATGTGAGATTGAAACTAATTTAGTCAGTCGACGTTTAAGATTTTATTGTAACTCTCAGAGAAGTCATACCCGGTGCTTTGCACAGATTGCGATATTCACTTATGACAAGCACATCTGAATTCTCTTATGTCGATGTGGTGAATATGTTTTGCTTTTTTATTATCATAGCAGGGATTGTTTGTAAAATACATCAACAAAGGAGTCATTGCATTTGCTTAGAAAAACGAGGGCCTTGGATTTGGCGCCTTAACAGAGGTAACGTTTAGAATTTCCGTAATTCTCTCCCTGACAAGCTCGCCAAGAAAGCAGCAGTCAGGTTGACGGACAGCTGTACATTTTTAGCCTTATATGACTGACCTTTAAAAACGATCATTCCCTAAAATGGGTTTTTAATTTGTCAAATATGGGTAAATAGCACCTTTAGTCTCAAGCTGTATTTTTTGGGGGTGTTCATAAGTAAAACAGCTATTAATAATAATATTAATAATAATAATATATTGTGAGGTTGGGGTTTCTTATATGACAGTGAGAATAAAGAAAGACATTAAATATTACAAAAAAATGGAAGAAAACAAAATACGGCATTGGTGGAAAGATATCCAAAGCAATAAATAGCCGAGTGAGAAAAAAGGCCTACTTTAGGATGAGCACTTTAAGGTTACCGTTTCATTCCCTTTCAAATACCAACAAAGTAGTAGTGTGGCGGTGGAAGGGGAAGAGGAGTTGGATTCTGTAAGAAGATGAGTGGACATTGAAGGAAATGCTTTTTTGGCACACAGTATCCCACGGGTCTTTCTCTTCCTCACTGTTGTGGAACTTGATTGAGCCCAAGGATTTCAAGCATATACAGGTACATTTAAAAAATATATACGGGACGAAACGACACAAAGCCGCCTGAGCAGTGCCTGATCCCAGTCAAAGGCTCCACAAGAATACGTCTTCACTCCAGATCAGCTGGAGAAAGAAAGAAGTGCTAAGGGAGAAGCTCAAAGCCCTCCCTTGGAGGAGCTGAACGGATAGATGCGCCGACATGAAGGAAGATGAAAGTGGGATGGAGGCAAACAGAGAGGACAGCAACATCAAACTGTGGTGGCCGCTGATGTGGTATGCACAGGAATTTGGACACTGAAATGGAAAGAGGTCAAGAGGACAGATGGATGCTCAGGTGCATTTAGAGTGGTGGGGGAAAATGAAGTGAAGATTTTTTTTTTCCCGTATCAAATAACGATGGAAGTAAGATGGTTGAAAGTGTGAGTGAAAATCAACAAACGCATTGTAGTCAGTTTTCAGAAAATAAATCCCAACGATAATTGTGTTAAAGCCATGTTTTGCGTGATTTAACCCAAGGACAGGGCATGACTCCTTCTTGTGACTTCCGTTTTGTTTGTGCTCCAGACACTCATTTAACCAGACTTGTTGGTCGTATTCTGAGTTTCATTTTCGAGATTGCACCGTCAGTCTTTCTTAACCGTCGCGCAGAAAAACTGGAGAGAAGTGCACCACCAGGTAAACGTGTGTAATTTAGAAAATATTTTACCGGCAGCATGCTGCTGAACCTCTTTTATTTATCAAATCATGTCCCCCAGACCCAGGCTATTAAAAGATACACACAGAGTTTGCTGCTGCTGCTGCTGTTGTTTTTTTAAGCTGCTAATGTCTTCAGGGTGAAGTAGACATGCGGGAGATTAGTTGAAATCAACATGAAGATGCTTGAACTCCACGTGAACCTGAGCGTATTGAGGCTGCATTATCAAAATATGCTTGGGACCGACATTTTCCAAAGTTAATAAAAAAATAAATAAAAAATAAAAAAAACAGTAAACAACTCACTTCTCCAGCTCGTTTGCATTTGTGTCACTCACATTTCCTTGCTATCTTATCCAAACACCTGTAATGAGGGCTCCCTGCAGCGTGAGCATCAAAAAACATACACGCGCACTGAAGAGACAGAGAGGAGGGGTTGAATTCAATGTCAACCCAAACCTTCAGTTCACAAAGCTCAGGGAAAAAAAAAAGCTGAGAAATAAAATAAGCAGATTTTTTTTTTCCTCGCAAGCAAGTAGTCCCAGAGGAAAAAGCATGTTCAATTCACAATGGGACGTGGAATTGATCATTTATAAAAATGAATAATTATAGGTGATAAAGCAGTGGACACTGCGTACACCGTAATATTCACGTACGGTTTGATGCTGCATTCGAGACTACCGGGAAGTTGAAAAACCTTACATGCTGAGAACAAGGTAAGTCCAACAGATAATTGCAAACATTTTTTAGCAACCAGGATGACGTTTTTAGAGAGTTGGTAAAGCTATACATCTTGACGTCTACAGTATACAATATGATTGACGATGACGCGAGTATACACGTTACGGTAGGTTATACTCTAAAATATTTTATTTTTATTCTTGGGGGATGTGTGACATCTTTGTGATGAATCCATCTCACTGACACATATTTTTCTGAAGTAGGAACATTAACTTCCAAGACATTTCCCCCCAAATCGTACTTTCCATAAATACGGTACGTAAAATAAGCACGTATATTACCTACAAAAGAAATTAACTTTCCATGTACCTTTGTCAGCAGGTAAGCCAGACTGCACAAAGCAAGACTGTTTAAAAAAATTAATTTTCTAAAGGGATGAGGGCAGGTGTGGGCAATTAATTTTGCAAAGGGGTCATTTACTGCATGTACAGAACGATTTTGTACTGTGAATGCACATTAAGGTACGTATAGAGATTCTTAAAACAGTGCCTTTAAACAGGGCAACAACTTTGCTAATTAAAACAGAACAGAACCAAGAGAAAAAAAAAATCAAGTTTATTCAGCGAATTATCTGAACTATAGAGCGCCCCTAGTGGTGAAAGAAAAATCCACAGAAAAGCCGCACACATGTATTAGCCGCATGGGTCAAAATATAGGAAAAAATTTGCGACTTATAGTTCGGAAAATACGGTGATCAATTTTGTGCACCATCTGTTAACCGCTGGAAAAATAATTGCGCGCAAGCTCTGTGGGAAATAAAAAAAAAACACACCAAAAAAATAAATAAATAAATCGCAATTATGTTGCTCAATTGGCAACAACGCCTAATTCACATCTGTTATTTATTTTGTTCAGAGCTAATTTTTACTCTAATATTACAATAACCAAATTTCAAAAATGTAGTGCAGCCACGCTAGATTGTAGCTTAGCTCGCTTTATCTATGTCATGCATTCAGCAGACATGTGACCATATCCACGCGAAACTCCTCCCCCCCGTCGCCTGTTGCGTTGAAAGCAATTATTGCGGTGCGACAAGTACTTTATTTGCATCTAATTATCTGCTTGCTGAGCGGAGGTGCACACATTTGTCTCTTAAAAGGAAGCTGATTGAGCTGCTCACTCTTTGTCGAGCCCAATCACTTAACACAATTACAAGACGCGCCAGAGTACGTACTCATATTCGCACAAATCACTGCTTTCGCAAAAGGTTACTTCAAATAAAGTTCACGTTTGATCTGTTCACCACTTTCTTGAACCATTTCACACAATGAACGCCACGCACACATTCTACAGTGTCCGAGTGGTGCAGACCTTAAAGAATTTTTACAAAAATGAAGGGATTTAATTGTTTTCTTGCCTCGAGCTAAACAACAGGCATTAGTCACAGAGCTTTGAACTGTACACCAAAAAGAAGCTTCATGGTAAATTGAAGTGCTATGAAGTGGAAGTTTATGTATGTCAGGGTCATGTTGACCAGTGGAGGGGGGGATGCTGGAGCCCTACAATCACATTGCTGCTGCAGGAGGTGGTGAGCGGAGAAGGCAAAGCTCTCAATTTTCCACTCGATTTATTCCCCAAACTTCACTTAAGGTCACAGGCTTTGGACAGTGACCGAAAAGGATGCTCGCAAATGCAACCTGCCAAAATGAGTGTCCTGTGAGGAGTGGCTCGGGCTCACCAAACGGGGGGGGGCTGGGCTTCAAGAGCTCAGACTCCGGAGTGGTGGGCCTCACTGACATCCCGATGACAGCGGACAACTGCGACTACAACACGAATCTGTCGCTTAAACAAGCGGGTGAAGGTCACGCGTGTGTTTGCGAGACACGTGGATATGTTTCGTTTCTTACTGTGTTCTGTTCGCTGCTTCAAGATACAATATGTCCACGCAAATATAAGCATTAAACATATTTAAATATTTATTAAATGACAACGGATTAAATACTTATATGAATTTTCTTGACAAGTCTTCGTGTGTGTGTGTGTCTGGGGCTCTCGCTTACACGCTTATTCATAAAGGAGTTAAAGTGCTCTTTGCATGAAGCTTTTAAGTTGTCACGCCCAATTAAAGTACACGGCAAAACTCACAAAAAAAGCAAAAGAGAATTTCACATAGTAGATGAAAACAGCCAAATGCTCAACCAAACCATATGATGGTAACAAAAGTCTGCTAGCTTAATGCTAATATATTTGGTGCTAATTTCGCACCCAGTGCAAGTCTGGCTCAAGGCGGCGTTTAAATCTGTGCAGGGACGGGCTAGATTACGTCAGACCCGTACAAGTGGTCAGAACATGACATATTGGGAAAAAAAGGTAGTTTGCGCCAAAGTGGGGGTGAACACAGTTGACTTAATTCACTGCCAATCGACGCGACTTTTTGCATTCCCTTTAAATATGGTGAGGCAAGTTGAGAGTCATTGAGATGGCGGAAGAATAAACTGATTTTCCCGCGTCCTGTGGCAGGCCGAGGTGTGAAAAGTACGTTTGTAAGGAACTGCAAGCAGAACACGATTATGCTCATGCACGGCGACCTTCGAGGCTAGCAGGTAGAGATCTTAACCATTTCACCACGGCCGGATTGAGGAAATGGTCATCAAGTAGTTTATTGGTGAAGTGACGAATTTCCGAATATAACACAGCAAAAACTATATTTTTTCCTCACAATTTTGTTTTTGCTATATGGAACTCAATTTAAACTTATTTTGTTCCAGTAAAACGGGCAGATAAAAAAAACACAAAAAAACAAAAGTGGCTTTAATTGCAAACTTTAAGAATTTAAACATCTTAGTGATTTTCAAGTGCACTCCTGGTCAGCCTCGTGCCGAACAAGCTTCAAGTGTCAGGCCGTGTCAAACCGAACAAACCACCCAGCCGTGCAAAAATACACACAAAAAAAAAAGCCCAAAGGTGCAGCAAGTGACGGCTGGCTGGACAACTATTGTGCATGTTCTCTCGCTACCCATGTTTTGTTGAGCTTGACATGATTCCCAAAGCCAACGTACGAGCATTTAAAAAGATGCAAGCGGTAAATGTCTCTTCTTGCATGATCGCACACGCTCGGTACAATCACAACTCCTTGACTAAAACCATAACGGGTGTCCTCGCTATTTCTTGAATCAACAATAATGTACACACATTTTCGTAACAGTGCGTCACCTGACTGACCATGCAGAACTAACACGGTGCAACATCACAAAAAAACAAACTCCACACAACAAAAGCGCGTTTAGTGCCTTCGCAGGTATACGGATTTAATCGGAGTGTGCGAGCGGATTTTCTGCGGCCCTCAGAGGCACCAACACAAGAGTACGCTACATTAAAGCTTTATACTAATGGAGGAAATATTGAAGTTTGTTCATGTTTACATGAAAAAGATGAGAAACAAGAGGTTTTGGGACCCATTAAAAATATACGATTAAGCCGCATTAGCCGTTTCATTTTGGTGTTCTGATGACCGCGACTCGAGCGAGGCCCTTGACAGCATCCTTATTTTCCTCCTCTGTGGCTCCGCGAAAACGCCGATTGTGTGTGTGGCTGTGTTGACTGAACAAAAAGCTTTGGTCACATCCAACGACAAAAAACAATTTTTTTCATTATTTATTAGTGACAGACCGATGTGTTTTTTTTTCAGGGCCAATACCAACACTGACTATTAGTAGTCACGGAGGCCGATAACCGATATTTGGAGTAGACTGACATTTTCAAATTCGGGGAAACTCTCTTGCCTGTTGCCTCTCATAGTGTGTGTGACTCGAGGTGAAAAAGCAAACAGGTAGCTTACTGTTGATTGGCGGCTACCCACTGCATATGGAACCAATCAGATGGTGGTGTCGGCGGACCAATCTGCTTCTGCAGGCAGGGCCACCAGCACAGCAAAGGGGGAGAGAAGTGTGCTAAAGGGAGCCAAAATAAACCAGCTTTTAATTTATCAGCCTTGAAAGTAAAAAAAAAAAAAAAGGGGCGATGGCGATAATCATCAAAATGACAAATAGCGGCCTCAATAATTTGTCCGGTCAATCGGTCTATCACTATTATTTAAATGCCCTTCAAATTGAATCCATTGTTGAGAAGCTATCTGATGAACTTTGTAAAGACATTAAATATAGTGCGGATAGATTTCAATTTTCTTGAGTCTCAGTATAGCTTTGGATTTCAAATGACCAGGATGAGACAGGAATTGAGGGGGGCGGGGGGCAGATTTGCGATTGAATGACCACATTCTAAAGCATCCAAGCGACCTAACGCACTGATATTTTGTAAATATATGTACATTAGTTTGACCCTGGAGCGGAGGGATTTCACACCATGTGTGGAAAAAGTTGTTGACAAAGCGAAGGCAGTTTGCTGACTTTGTAAAAATGCAAATGCCTTATCGCAATGTTACCTTCACACACTGGGGAGCCGCCGCACAGGAACGGAACATCTGTCCTCCTCCATCATGTTTACAAATGTGAACAAATGACACATGCGCTCAAATTTGTGCTAGCTTGAGTATTTTTGAAAAGAATTGTGTTTATTACAACGATAAATCATAATCACATGGGACTCGCCGCCTTGTAATGTAAACTGCGTGGTGGACCCGAATGCAGACAGTGAGGTGACGTTGAGGCGGGAAAAACTCCGACAAAGGTTTATTTGGATATCCAGTCGGCAATTTTCACCATCCTCACCCTTACTGCTTTTATTTTTGTAAACAATATCGTCATTGGCAATCTGACTGTGGTAGTACCAGGACTGACCTGTGATAGGCAGTGGTGTGCTACACGGGATTCAGACAGCCACCACAAAAAATACACAGAAGAAATAGTACTAGATGAAAAAAAACTAGCTAGCTAGCTAGCTTATCGCAAACTGATTTAGAGGCATGTTATATCCTCTTCTTAAAGACACAATCGCGACATCTGGAGCTCAACTCGGAATTGACCACACACGTTCTGCGGTCGAGTTAATTTAGCAGGATCTGTCAATGTCAGTCAAAAAATAAATAAATATGAGATTCATACATATTCTGTTGGTGAAAATCCGCATGAACATAGCATGATGAAATTTCGGACTCATCGCGATAAATGAGACCCGAGGCGATTGGGCGTGAGTCTGATTCTTAATTAGTAATAATGAGTGCCCTAATTTGTGGCAGCAGTGCTGTATCCAAATGCTGGTCTAGTGCCACATATCAGGTCTTTAGTGGAGGCTTTTATCCGGAGCACCTTGCATTACAGTGAATATAAATATTGTCGGCATGAGTGGGTCCAGTGGGAATTATAAAACACAATTTCGAATGTGTGGTTAGTGTTAGTTTCTCATGTGAATCTTTTTGATCTGTGATAAAAAGTAATGAAGCTGGCGAATATATGAAAAGGCTTTTATGGGAGGAGATAAAAGTAACTCGCCATTATCAGTTGTATCTAATGGTGTTAGCCTTGCGGTATATACATTTTAGAGTTTGGTCAATGAACTTTGGGGTGACTGAAAATTGCACACTGCCTTTTAATAGCGCACTGATTGGATGAAATAGAAGAATGAAACAATCCGATCAATAGGAACGGCTAAGATTACTGGAACATTTATGACACATATACTGCACGTATCATAAACCTCGAGGATTTGATGATGTGAGAAACAATGTGCTTCCCAATGACCATGCCTTTCTTTTGTGTCTTAAAGAGCTTAAAATACAGTATTCATGTAGTGGACCTGATTGGGTGATGGGATGTACATTTATAACACTGTAATAGTGTCCAAGTGTTACATTTATTGGACCAATTGTTCATTGATCCACGCATGTTTTATACTTACGAAAAAAACCTGAATAACATGCACCCATGTATAATGTGCCCAACCCCTGAATACCAATGACGTGCAAATACGTAAATATGTTTGCTCACGCTTATCGTGTACAGGGTCACAGACTCGAGCCTATCCCAACAAACGATGAGAGTAGTCGTATACCCTCGTGATCAACGACACAATCCCCGGGTGGTTTTGTGAATCAGGTAGAGCATCAAATTTGTTTTGCACATTCAAGAAAATCCCTCGAGGAATATTCAAGACATTTTTCGGCAGCAGGCAAGCTCATCGTCAACATCACCTCAACCACACCTGTGCGCTTTTTTGATGATAACTGCGCAACAGAGGGAGCCAATGTCAAAGACAATGCCATGTTTCTTACGCTATTTCATGATTGTAAATCCAAACCACGATTATACTTTGAATCTACCCTGACCTCTCGCATCATCGCGATGGCTGTAGTTATTTGTACGCGGCTGAATATTGCCGGGTTGGTGTCAGCATCCTCCCTCGGGCCGGTTATTTTTAAAGGCCCTACGAATATAAACAGGCAGATGGAAAGAGTCCACGGTAGTTATGATTAGCGACGTTTTAACATCAAATGCGGGAACAATTTCACTTGGCTAACCCTCCCTTTAGGAGGAACACGGGGGTAAACAGTAGATTGCTTGGTGGCAGCGAGCCAAGCAATACTTTTGAGGCAGATGATGCTGGGGAACGTGTGCGTGTGAAGGGAACCGTTTTTGTCATAAAAAATACATTTCAGTATAATTCACCAATTCGACCACTTTCTTACCGAAGACCAGCTTATGGTGTGCATGGAGCAAATCACATAATTATACATTTGCTAAGCGAGTCTATTTTAATGGACTATTCTCCACGAGTTTATCACTGTGCCTTTCCCCCGAATGTCATTATTGCCACTTCATTGAAAATAACTATATATGCTCTGCAATTAAGATCAGTCACCCATGCAGGTCCGTTAGCTGCGAATTTAATGTATTCATTGTTTGAATTCAATATCATTGTGATTTTGTTCTAAAAAAAAAAAAAAAAAAGCATATCATATCAACATTGACCTATAGTAACATGAAAAACGCCAAAAACTTACAAACAGATGGAGAATGTCTTTACTCCAAAGACTCGGTTCTTCGGCGACAAGGCAGAACAGCAGACGAAAATACATTCGAATGGTGGTACAAATCCTCAATGATCACTGATTCAACACCCCCGGGAGAGTAATTGTGAGGAAAAATTCACTTTATCAACAATTTATCAAGCCACATGTTCAACAAGCCTTAACATACAGAAACACAATAGTTACAATTCCCTCTTTTTCCACTCTGACTTGTTATAAAGCAGGGAAAGAAATACAAGTACTTCCGTCCATCCATTTTCTATAGTGCTTTCTGAAATAAATGCCATCATCATATACATCTATATATATATATATATATATATATAATTATTTTTTTTAATATTAGGCTGACTGATGACCGCCATGTTAAATATCGAATATCGAAACATATGCGGGATATATCCCTCTAAAAACGCATTACACATTGACACACACAAATCCTGTTCCATATACAATCAAATATCCTCTAACATGATTACTCCCCCCCCGCACATACTCACGCGTGCATGCAACACGCTCACACATACCTACACATGTGGCCCCCGTACCCCGTGAACGGCGCAGCTGTTCTTTCACAGAGGCACAGCAGGGCCCAAGCAAAACTATTTCAGGCTGGGGTGGCCAGATTGAATTAAAGCCGGATTAATCCCTGTAGAATTTGTGTCATTCTTCCAAGCAACACTAAATCCAAATCAAATTACACAACACGTCCCCACAAGGCACCTCCCCCACTGACGCCGCCGCTTCCACCCGTCGCACTGTAGCAGCTAGCTTGAAAACCTCGTCGCCCACACGTTTTAGCTTTCACCCACCCTCGCCCGACCGATCCTTTGTTCCTCTCCAGCTGTGACTGACGCGATGAAAGTTAATTGATAGTGACAGTCCCTAAATCCAGATGAGGGATCGTTAACTGAAAGAGGATTTCAGGTCGGTCATTGGGTTCATTTTTTTTCCCCGGCTTGCGAATATCCTGTCAAAGGAGTACTGTACTCGACTAATACCAAAGATGCTTCAGTTATCTGGAATTCTAAAAAAAAGTGCGTCAGATTGTTGCATTAAGCTAGCATTTTAACTCGACGTAACGTGTGCGACGCTAACCATAGATACTCCGCAGTTTCTAGTAAAACCACAACTGGCTTTCACAGAGGATTAAGCACCTACGGATTACACCAAGTCAAGACTCTTCATCTCAAACTGGCTGGCGCAACAAAGAATCGTGTTTGTTGTTTGAGAAGCGGCTTTTCATCGCTTCTATTATAGTCCTCTGGGACCGATTTGTTGATCAATTGCAGCACTGGAGGCTTTGTCTTTTGTTCACGAAGGTGTTTGGAAAGACTGGAGGATTCACAACGGTTTGTCCTTCGGGAGTGTATGAAATCCCTTAAGAGAGATATGTTATTTGAGCAGCACATTCGTCGAATCTGTGAAAATTTTGTTGTGGCTCTTATCTGAGGTTCTCGCATGGATTTTGAATCATAATCAGACACCAACAGAAGATTCAGATCAGGGAAAAAGAACTAATGGAGTGACGTAAATTCGTCACGGTGTCCAGCTAAGAAGTCCCGACGGGTTTTGCACTTAAATCACTGTCACCCATTCAACTAATCTGTGAAACGTTAATCTACAATCTGCTTTGAATCACTCCTCTCCTGATGAGAATTCAAGAACCACTTTGCATGCGAGTTGACTCGGATTTACCGTCTTTCCGTGTTTAATTTGCACGATAAAAACGGCGGTCTCAGCAGAGCCGTTGTCATGCGTTGTGTTTAAGAGCACGGGTTTGAATTGGTGTCGTGTGTGTGTCTCTGTGCGTGTGCTCTTCTGTGTTTGCGGTTGAGGGACATGTCGTGGCTGTGGAGAAAGAGTGAAGGATGCGTGAGGGAGAAGCTGGAGAAGCAGAGAACAGCAAGCAGCCGGTGGCGTGAGGCATGTGAGATGAGTTCATTTCCTGACAGGGTTGACACACTCGGCCAACAGGGAAAAACCTGCTCTCTCTCTCTCTCAGTGTCTAACTCACACACACATGTACATGTTTCCTGAACTTAAGAGGACATTACAGTTTATAATCAGTCTCATCCCCATCCGCATCTAAATGTAAAAGGATGAGGTCATAAGACGACTGCAGAAAATCTGCCAGTCCATGGATGTATTACAATAACACTAATTTTAAATATGGACAACGCGCACATATGTGCAAAATACACGCTCTTAATATATTTCAGTTTTGATAATACATCACAAGAAAGAGTTTCAAGTAAACAACTAAATAACCACAAAGTGTATTTTTTTTTCCTAATCCAAAGTGCTCACTTGCGTAAAAATTACCATTCAAGAACGGCACAAAACTCCTGGACAAGAAACCAATATTAAGTGCAAGAACTCCATTTACTCCAAATTTTAATATTATTGAGGGACCATGTTGGTCCTTCATATCATTCCAAATGTGAATATATGCACGTTGTGCAGGTGCAACATTGACCTGTCTGCTGTCTAGTGGTGAGGAGTGCCATTACAACATCAAACTACAGCCGATTTTTTCACATTTTGGATTTAAAAAAATTTTTTTTAAACTTTTTTTTCCATTTCCCCACTACTCTTCATGCAAAACACATGTAAAATGTTGATCTTTTATTCATTTCTTTATTTATTTATTTAATTAATTTTACAGCATAGGAATAAAAAATCTAATTGTAATTCTAAAGCAAACTGTCGACAGTGCAACCAATCGCCAAACAATGTTGCCTATTTTTATATCCTCCCTATTCCATCTCAAGCAGATAAAATCATTGTAAGGGCATTGTGACGAAAATGGTGGAGGGTGACGAGAGAATGAGCTGACTTTTTCCCTCACAGTTAATCCTGGAAGAATTAAGGAGCCCAAAGAACATGAGTCACATTTTTACCAAAAACTGCATCTAATAGGAAGCGTTAAGGCCGTCATTTCCTTTTAATTTTTCTGTCATAAATCATCCACACGGTGTGCACAGTGTTCTAAAACTCTCATAGGAGACAATATCCGGCTCATAGGTGGGGTTTTTTTTGTTACCATTTATCATTAAAATATGAATCACATTACAATAAAAATAGATGCCTGAAACACGTCCAAAAGGAACGAGATTAAACAAATTGTATTTAACACAAAGCGCCTATTTAACAGCAGTTGTTTATGTTATAATAAAATGTGATTGCAAGGGACATATTACAGACAACGGCGAAAAGGTGAAGAAAATAAGCATTGTGGATAGACGCTGCCTCGAGTGCAATGAATGTCTCAGAAAATCAAGTAAAACAACAATAACACTCAGTGGGGTGTTCTTTAGCAACGCGTAAAAAACAAAATACCAGTCAAAGAGATGGGTGTTTATCAAGGAAGGTCGGTTGTTAATCAGGGCACATTTGAATCCTGCCAAAGCTTTCAAATAAGACATTTAAATTGCATGAAAATCAAGGTCACACGCTGCACTTGATTTGAAAACACTCAGCTTTCTCAATGGGATGTCAATACGCTTTACACTGCAAATACGCCATCGCTTAGGAAAATGCAGAAAGTAAACAGGAGCGGTGATGCATTTTATGAAAAAAAATACAATTTTCCGTGGTTTTCTTAATATTTAGCTGACAAAATAACAGAAACTGACTGAGGCAGTTTTAAAACGGTCATTTATCGGCGGGTGACTGACAACGTTTACAACTTTTTCCATAACGAGTTAGCATTGAGCTAGCAGCTGGGTTATAATTTTAACCCATAAAGCATTCATCACTAAGCTAGCAAATTACACTTTGGCAAACTTATTTTAGATTTTAGTAAGCTCTTTCACTTCAGCATTCCTTTAACTTTGTTTTTCATGATAGTAACCCCCAATGAGTGCTTCCCAAGAATTTGATTGCTGCTGTAGTTTTAATTTAACCGGAATATGGTTAGATTGTTTTGGATAGTTACCAATGCAATTTTCAATGTTCTGTGTCATGTGCTGCATTTGCTGAGGTGCTGAGTTACATCCACAAACCGCTTCACACTCAGCTGTCTGGATGACAGTGACTTGAATCCGAGTTCCTGTCGGCCAATTCTGACACCGGGTCATATCAGGGCGGGGGTAGTACCACATCCTCCCGGCACACCTGCCCACAGGACTCTCCAAATGCACAAAGCCACACCCGCTAGTTCCCCTTTTTAAAAAGTGGCACTGATGTCTACGTGATGTTGCTGAAGTGTGTCATCCACCCCTGCGGTTTTGGGATTATCGTATAAGCTATAAGGAGTCTACGGGTGAAACTATTAATACGGGAATTATAATGACTTTTGAGTGAGATTCAAATGCTTCTAGAAATTCTGTATTTACAGGACCTAGCCATCCAATATACTGTATGATTATATTTCACTCCAAGGCATTCCAAAAATATCCACATTAGCTTGATTGACGGCTCAAAATCCCCCACAGGTGTGTATGGCTTTCTATATTGACTCTCAGGTGTACCCCACCTTTCGCCCAAAGCCACCTTGGGCTAGTCTCCAGCTCGCCAGCAACTCTCATGACGCAAAAAAAGTTTTCACCCTCACCTTATGCTGCTGTTCCGTATTTAACACCCACACAACAGACTGCTCAGCCTCACATTTATTTTCATGTCAAACAAGTGAGTGGGCAGGCACACGAACTTTCCATGGCTGCCACAACGTTACACCGCCCTGGCTCTTGACAACAGTCTAATTGGTAATTATTCACATGTCTCCCTCTTGGGAACCAACTATCCTAATGAAATTGCTTCATGTGTCTGGGGCGCAGACAGGTCTTTAGCTCGCACACGCCCACGTGGATCCAACTACCTAAAGGGCTTGATGGTTAAAAAAAACTAAATACATAAATAAAAAAAAAACAGGGGTGCCAGTGGTCTGGAAGTGAGTCAAAGGCAACCCTATAAAAAAGATTAATTATTTAAATAAGTTGTATCAATAAAATATAACCTTGGAAGACGGCAAATATAAGGTGTATACGGTATAACGGACTCAAAATGTATTTATTGATTTTTTTTTTTTTCTTTTTTTTTTAGTCGTGTCATTTTCAGATCTCCTGTGAAGGCCATCATTTTGAAATGTTTTTTTTTTTTTTAATAGCATAAAAATGCTATGGATTATAAACTGAATGCTGACTGGAGATTTCTATGTGGTGTATAATGAGTCCCTCCACTGCATTTATTCCATGCTTGACTGTCATTTACACCGTCCGTAATAGGAGAAAGTCCCACTACGGTGGTAAGGTGACAAAAGGGCCCGGGTGATTGTTACGTTATAATCAATTTATTCTCACAAAAACATGCCGGATAGAATAGATTGCTTCACATACAAATATAACAACAATATCAGTTTTTAAATAGCAGCCAGTAATTGATGCAAAGCTGACATCGCTGAGGAAAAAGTCGACATCTCTCACAGTTTCTTGGACATAACCAATGAGTCCTCCGCCCGTTATTCAACAGAAAGCTCGAGAAGGTCGCTGTGAGACGGAGAGCCGAGTTAGTGCTGTCAGTCACAATAAATGAAAGACTGTGACAACGTAAATTGACACCTTGAAACAAGAATCCGTCGCCTCATTTCAATATGTGCTGACTTTATTCTTGCTTACAGACACTTTTGCTTGTTGTGTTTTTCCGCCAGAAAACTGCTCGCCTGTCATGCGCCGATGACAATATATTCACAAAACTCTGACTGTTTTGACAGGACAAAAAGGGTAATGTGATGGGTTGCTGTCAGGGGTACAGGACAGTTAAGTTTGCTCGTGTTAAATTGACATGGTAAGCTGGTGAGACGATTCACTCACCGATTCGATTCAACTCACAATACTTGTGTGAGAATTAGATTTATATCATGATTATTGATTGTGCTGCAATGACGTTTATTGCCATTTTTCTCGAACTTTTTTTATTATATTCTAACATTTATAATAATTTATTTTGCTCTGACTGGGTGGCCAATTCAGATAATGTAGTGACTCACTGCAACAGCTCTGCGCTGCCATCTGCTGGAGGAAAGTGGTAGATTTACCTTTGCTTTTGGAAAAATTGTGAAAAACGATTCTGAACTTTGACATTGATTTATTGAAACCTAGCAATAGTTGGGTGAATTTTTTTGCACAGTGCTACTGCAAACTGGAAATGCAAAGGTATTCGCATATTCCATTGTCTTTGTTCCACTCAAACCTTCAAGATCAATATTTGTAAAAATAACCTAAGACCTCTTCTCAAATTGAAGGGTGTGTCACAAAATACCCCAAAGCCTCCCAAGTTATATATAAGTACATGGACCTGGCGATGTTTAAGAATATGTGACGCGTTGGTTTTCGGTGCAACAGAAAACTACTACTTGCGGACGTTAAAGAGATAATCACAAAAATACAGTCTCATTTTGTCTTGTCAAAGGACGTCATGACTGAGGAAAACTGCGTGGTACACTTGCACGAAGTGAGGTGCTGCGGTACGAATACAATCTGGCTGAGATCAAACCAGAGTCGCATCCGTTGTCAGGCAAGCACTCCTCACCCTAAAATTGTCACGGCATCTCCATCTAATATCAAATGGGAATGGAACGACAATATATTATTGATGCCAACACTTACAGGGAGCCTGAAGTTTAGCCCTGCTAAATTGTAGATGAGGCGCCAAGGAGAAGAGAGTATTGCGCGCTGTAGGTAATATCGGCGGGAAGACATGTATTCCGCATCAGCCAAAAACAATATACGGTTCATGAATAATAGATATACTGGTATAGAGGCCTATAGGAAGGCAGGGGAGAAAAATGAAAATATGTATGAAGAGGTGGAAGAGAGGTGCCTAAGGTAAGGGATGCAGACGTAAGAATGAGCAATTCCCAGCAAACCGGAGTGGCAGGGTATGTCCGACTTATTTGACTTTGACGTGTTTGTCATGAATGTCGGGTATTCAATGAATATAAGCCTTGGGACCATGACGTGACAATCGGGGGGGGGGGGGGGTATAGCAAGCGTTCAAAATCAGACGGTATGGATGCGAAGGGGGGGAAAACATCTGGCACTTCACACGAAACGTGCGACAGCTCTCACAGATGTCGTCTTAAAGAATCACGCCAAACGAACACAAACATTTTGAAAGAAAATAAATATATATATACGTGGCGGTATTTTTAATCCAGTGCAGCATGAAAATATGTCAGATTTCCTTTGAAATAAATGTCTCGCCTTGCCATTAATATATTTATATGCGCTTATACACATTATTGAAAGCGCATCCAGTGAGACTTTGAGCTATATGAGCTTATTTCTTATCTCCAAGACAAGTGAGCATGGCAACCGCCCCCCCACTCGTGCTCATCTCCCAACGCACCCCCCTTTTATCCACCCCCCCCCCCACAATCTCAACACACTGCAGAAATGGGATTTGAGCGTTTGGGGTTCATTCGGCGGGCATTGAGTCTTGAGGACCAAAAGTTTCTGCTCCGTTTCAATCATTTAGTTTGCAAAAGTTGAAGCGTACCCACTCAACGCCCTGGAGACATGCAATATGATAAGAAGGCCGTCTCAGATCTGATAACCACTTTCATAAATACAGAGTAAAGTGAAAAGGACAAGCCTATGTCGGCTGATGGAACAGAAATAAAGACAACGATGTGCTGCATCTTAAATCACAGTCTTGCGTTCACATCTATAACGACACAACACACACCGGATGCTCATGCTGAGAAAGACAGCACGCATACACACACACACACACACACACACACACACGTCCTCTAAAGCCATTTCAGATAGCATATTCCTTATTTTTCTCCTCTGTCGACACAGAAAGGAAAATAAATCTCATTTCTGTAATCAGCATTTTAAGACGACACACAATTGACTCTCCCTCTCAGAATTGTATCATGGTTGCCTTTATTTTTTTGGGACATCCTCTCGGCCTCAGAACCAAAACAACTGAAGACTGACTTCTCTATTTTCCGCAACTGATGAAGCAGCATCACTTTCATGGTGTCAGTCTGCACTTTATGGATTATAGCCAGGATTATTCCACCAGCCGTGACAGTGGAAATTGTCAGATGGTTGTGTTCCGGGGTTATTAGAGGGGGAAGGTGACAGAGAGGTGAGGTGGGATATCTTTGTGTTGACGTGGGTGAACCCATCACGACATTTACGGAGGAAATTCCGCAGAGGCATCTTTGTGGACCGCAAAGCTCTCAGTTGTCTGTTTGTACATCTTGGGAATCAGTCAGATGTTGAATATTCTGATCAAAGGTGGAACAATGCTTGGGCGCAGGGGGGCATCAATAATGTAGCAAAGGAAAAGAAAGAAACCATTGCGGTATTTCAATCCTGTTCATAAAACCGTTTCTTTGACTGTTATACTTGACGAGCTTTGCTTAACGACATTTGGTGGAGGGTTACTCTGTCTACCTCCCCAATTCCAAAACACTCGGTTACCTCGACACTTTAAGACAGGGGTCCTCAACCCTGTTCCTCGAGGTCCGCTGACCTGTCTGCTGCAAAACACCTGATTCAGATCATCAGATAATCAGCAAGGTCTGCAGAAGCGAGATGACGATCCTGATCATTTGAATCAGGTGTGTTGCAGCAGGGAGAGATGGACAAAAGACAGGACCTCGAGGAACAGGATTGAAGACCCCTGTTTTAAGGGTTAATTTTAATGTCAATGGCTTTTTGTTTATATATGTCTTATGATTGTTTCTCCAACGCTAACGAGGACATGTGGTATGAAGAATGGACGAATGGATGGATTGATGGACTCAATCAATCACCCGCCAGGTGCCACCTCAGAGTACATTCCTACACGATCCAGAACTGAAAGAGCCGCCTTTACGATGAAAGGTGAAACAAGCAGAAAATGTAGTCCATTTGCCCCGCGTCCCACCACGACCCGGGTGACCGTTCAGTAAAGACATGTCAAGGCACATTTAACCAATGACATTTGACGGCAGCTTCCATCTTGACTTTTCCTCAAAAATCAATAAGTTTTGATACAAAGACATTTGAAGTAGACCGCTTGGAAATTGGACCTGTCAGATTGCCGACCATACTAATTTGAATTTGGAATTCATAGAAAGCTGGAATTATTTGAAATTTGAACACGAGAATTGTTCTGGCATAACATTCTCCAAAAATAGGTGTTGATCTGTTTAAAAGTACGATTAGAAGTCATACAGATCTGACCTTCGATAAGATTCTTCTTTTCATCCAGACATAATACTGTACATTAATCTCTGATTTAAGGAGGTATTTGGGTGAAAGAGAGCGTGCCAACAACAGATTGGCTCCTTGTAGAGGTAGATGGAAAAAATAATAATTCCCATAAATTGTTAAACAGCACAAGAGTGAAAACGCACTTTGCAAAACCCGCCGTCAACAAAAAACTTAAAAAGGCACGAACGGGCCAAAGCATGGAACGATCGAACTCGAACTGTCATTCTCTAGTTCCTTTCGGGACTATGAGAATGAACGGCCAAATTGCTTGGAAAACTATCTCTAGAAAAGGAACGTTTGTGAATTTGTCTCATGTCAATAGATGGAATTCTAAATTTTTGTGACGTGGAATTTCAAGAGATCTCTTGTCAATGGAACCAGAACTATGGACATGAACAAACCAACGGTGTTCAAAAAAAAAAACGAGCAAACTATTCATCTGTTGTTCCATGAATGTTTTGTGTCTTAATCATTCCCTGTCCAAATGGGTGCTCGCAAGATGCTGAATAGCAGCCAGGCAGGTGGTGTCAACAACAAAGGAAGCTAATGACACTTAAAGGTTTCACCACAGGGACATTTGCTGACTGCTCCCGTGTCAACTGCTTTGACCTTTGTAGTAGTTAGGCAACGCCTGCACACACACACGAATAACTACGAGCACATGCGCCCCATCCTTTTATTCTCTCCTATTGTGCAAGAAGCGGAAAGAACAATTTATTCAGAATATCGATCATCTGGCATCTGTGTCGTTTTTTTGTTTTTTTTTCTTCTGGAGTGCGGTGGTAGGAAGTAAGGAAGCGCGGATTGATGCGTTGTCAACCCGCAGTCGCGGCAAACACAGAAAGCCTGTCATTAATAATGCATAAATCATCATCAAAAATGACAGAAATAGAAAACTTGGCACTTATTGACTTACAGTATGTATTTCGTATACACTCGGCAGCTACCTCATTAGGCAAACCTCCCCGGCGCTAGTATAAGTGTTGTTTACGAGGCATACGGTTTAAATTAGAGTTGCATTGTCCTTTAGGATAGAACGGCACTGATACAGAGAGAGGGATCTGTTTTGGTTTCTTTTAACGCCAGTTACCGATTTAGAGTATCATGCCTTGCCCAAGGGCCCATTGGCAGTAATAAGGTGATCGTTATCGTTCCCGCATTGACGTAGCACGTAAACAGTCTTGGTACTCGACTCTTATTTCGTTCAGTCCGCTTTGGTTTTCCCGCATTTCTCTCATCTGTGCTCCGTGGGGAGAATCTCCCTTCCATCGGAAGCAGGTGACTCATAATGCCGCTTCCTAAGGCGAAGCACTTGCTGATGTGTAAGCATATTCCTTCTGTTCGCATTAAATATTAATTGCACAGGCAGTCTTGATGAAATGTATGTAAAGACAACTCCAAACTGTTACGTCGCAGAATATCGCCACTCTTGGCACGTCAGCACACAAGAAACCTGTTTTTTTGTTTTGTTTTTTAACACCAAAGTGGTGTTGACGCAAAGCAACAGATGACTTATTATCGTATCATTGTAGCAATTCCGGGATCAATTTGCCAGAGGTTTGTTTACTCACTAACTCCTTCTGAACAGATGTGCTGCTCACTCCTCTTCCGTTCACTCCGTTTCGCAGCAGACGAGGAGGTGTAACGAAAAGCGGAAGCGTCATTAAAATGCAGAAGAAAACGTAAAATATATTCATATTACCTTTTTGAAACTGTTTTTTTAGGGGGGGGATACATCTTGAATTTTAGCGTTTGAATAATTGCAAATTGCCTATTTCTCAAAAGCTGCATGGCAGGTAATGAGAAGCGAGGACACAGCAGGTATCAATTTGAAAGATCAAAGTTAACTTTTTTTATATACAGTGATACATACCAAACAGCGTGAACGATCCCCTGCTCATTCGTCCAAATAAGAAACAGAGTAATAATAATTTAAGCACATGACATGGAATGTTTGTGATGTCTGGTCAATTTAATTTAATTACTTTGCAGGTTAATATCTGGTCAGAGAGCACAGTCCTATAGTAAGAGGTCCACTCTGTCATCAATTATGCAGATGCAAATGCATGCTCATTATTTAATGCTGCTATCGATTTTTTTTTTTTTTTTTTAGCCGTCAAGTATCACATGACTGGAATCATCATCAGTAGATCTCCAACTTCTATAAAGCAGAAAAATCCTAATTTGGATGAGAGCCAAATTATGTATTGGTAGATATCCAGCTGCTCCAAACTTTATGGTCGGATTGTTTTTAATTAAGGGCAAAGCTAAAACATACACGAGAGTGGAAAACATCTTAGCTTTGCTGACTAAAATTAAATATTAATGTCGTTAAAAAAAAAAAAAGTTTTTCCCTTGGCCCATATATCACCCATTTTTTGTTAGTTTGTTAAAAACTATTTTCATAGTTATATTGAAAATAATAACGCAACACAGTTTACAAATATTAAAAAAAGAAAAAAAATCAGTAAGCAATCATAAATAGCTAAATGTAAGCAAGCATTCAAGAAAAGTAGCTAAATAATTTTCTTTCGGCAGTGGCGCCAGACTCCCATAGTGTACTTGACTAAAAAGAAAGGCTGTAAAAAATGTCAATGACCGCAACTAACTTGCATTCAAACATATACAGTCATGCTAGTAGTCAGTAGCACTCATAAATGGGGATAATCTTCAACAAAGGTCAATCAAAATAATTGCATTTCGGATGGATGCATTTGTAACTCACAAAAGCCGAGGACAAACACAAAGGGACTTAAATTCAACATCAGTGCCAAAAATATGTCAGAAAACTGCAATCGGCCATCACCAAAATATCCATGGACATTAATAAATAAATATATATATATATATATATATATATATATATATATATATATATATATATATATATTAATAATATAATAATAAATGAGTAATAACAAGGTGGAAGTCGGTAAAGGAAGTAAGATGGCTTCAGCTAAGTTACCCAACAAATATGAAATACTCCACACCGTTTCAAGTTAGTGTGGAAACGGACGTGAAATAATTAGTGGATACCAGCTACTTAATCCCCCCCTTTAAATTCTTCCCGGCGTGGTGCCTGCCAGCTGTCCCTCCATGACTGTGACAGCTGTAGAAAAATGTAATGCGACATGACACAGTGTTTCATGAAAAAGCTGAACTTCCAAGACCTTCATCAAATGTCGGGAATATCGGCGCGAGCAAGCGAGCGAGCCGCCGCCCCCCCACCGATGGCACCATGGGAGCTTTCGTCGGCGTGACGGCAGGACAAATAGGAGCAGGCTGGCTGCAAAAGTACACAGTCAGCACGGAATTTATTCTGACACCAATTTGAAATGAGCACAGTTGCTTTTTAAATAGAGCCATTTAAAAGTGATGATTTATTCAGCAGGATTGAGGTTTATTGGATTGGACAGAAGACGGAGGGAGGTTTGATGATGGGAGGAAATGTGTATTGGATGCATGGCGATTCATTTCATAGGTCATTACCTTCACAGGGCTGTTTGTTACCTCCACCAGGGAGGGTATACTTTGCGCTTGTGTTTTATTTGAGCAGGATTACAGACAAAAAAATACTTCACTCGGTTTCCATTCAACTTTATGGAGGGGTGGGGCGCGTACTTCATTTTGGGGACTATCTATTAAAGTTTGGATCCTCAAATATAAGCAGGATCATTTGTGTCGTCAATTGTGAATATTTCAGGATCGAAGTCTGTTCCTTTTGAATCTTATTATTCACTAAGGATTGAAAATGTAACATTCTGGGTACAACATTGAATGAATTTTACAACATAATTTTCATGAAGCCGTATATCTTCATGTTCTGCATTTGTACCAGTGCCTTATAACCTTGTGAGCTGGGCACTTTTGAAACAAAAATGCATTTATTCATAGTTTGGCTGATTTACATATGAAAGAGAAGTAAAAAAAAAAAGTTGTTTGTGATGGCACTGTAATGCATGCTTTGCCTTTTTCTATTGCTTCATTGTGACTTATACAGCAAACACCGTGCGGGTATATATCATTTTCTTTTGCTTTGCTTTGATTTGACTTAGCTCCTGAGGTTTATTGATGGCCAGGAGAAACTTCTTGAAAGAAATAGGTTTTGACTCGTAGAGACGGGGAAAGTGCATAAATAGAAGATGATTGATAGTATTAATAGTCACTCCGTTGCACTGAGATGTATGAGTAAGCAGAGCGTACATAAGTAGCATATTCATCACCCTCAAAATATTTAGACTGAGGATGATGCATTTGTAGCAACATTTGCTTACTTAGATCCCCATAAGAAATGTTATTGGATCAATATTAGACAACGCAGAGTTAATTATTCCTACATCCAGAGAATTGTTGTCTTTAAAGTTTGCTCATGACGAATGGCAAACATCTCAAACTATTTTGCTGAGCGCCGGCAGTTCATGCTCCAACTTTGAAATGCACTATCCATTATTTTCCTTCAGCGCTTTTAAACAGCCGACACTATTTTGCTGAATGCTAATGGTTTGTGTGGGTGTTCCAAAAAGGTTTGAGTCTTTCCTTTCTGTGTTCAAGGAAATTGCTATTGATGAGGCAAACAGTTCAATGGAAGCACATCGTGTTCATGTTAATTTGTCTCTTCTTCTTGAACAGCATTTAAAATTTATTCCAAGAGCTAAAATGGGAGGCGATATGTTTAACGGAGGGTAGTTTTTGTGGTATAAAGCAATTTGACATAAAGTGGAAACAAATGTAGATCAAGGGGTGGGCAACTCCAAGACAACTCATTCAAATGATCAGCTTAACAGCGAGCTAACGATAAAGATCTTGATCCTTTAAATCAGGAGGAGGGGGAACATCGAATAAATGCAGGATAGGAGTTGCCCACCCCGGCAGTGGATAAACAGAGGAATCTTCGCTGATTGTAGACTGATTGCTTAAACATTCGTGCTTGTTTTGAGTTTTGGGTTTCACCTGTGAAAACGGTATTTGCAAACATGAGGATCGGAGAGCTGTCTATGGGAGAAAATCGATCAGTGCTTTTGCACAAATATTGGCCAGAGCCAATAGAACAATTTGGAATGTCGTGAAAATGAAGGAAACTAGGGAATCAATGGCAGTAGATGACAGAAACATTGTGAGAGCGAGGAAACACCCAAAGACAACAGTCAGGGACAACACGGCCAACCGTCACGGGGCACGGGTAAAGGTAGCTCAACTCACTGTTGGAAGAAGACCTGATGAGGCCAAGATTAATCTCGAGCAAAGTGATGGAAAGGCTGAAGTATGGAGAAAGAAAGGATATGATCCAATACGCAAGCTAATCTGTAAAGCATGTCTTGAACTAGTATGGCTGCTTCTGAAACGGGTTCACCAGTTTTGATTTTACTCACAATAGAATCAGAATTGGGAGAAACTTCAAGACAATGACCCAGAACAAACTGCCAACACAACCATGACTTGATCAAGGTCGGAAGTGCAAGGTCTTAGACTGGCCAAGTCAATCACCAGAAAGCAACCCAATAGAGCATGCAGTTCAGCTCCTGAAGAGGAAGATGAAGACAGAATCTCCCAGAAACAAAAAAGAACTGAAAGAGACTGCAGTAAATCATCATGGCTGCAGTTCATATATCACAAGCACGCATTTGTGTAGCTCTGAGCCAAAGTGTAAAACAAGCAGCCAGTCTAAGATCCTGCAGACTTTCTCTTGTCCCAAGAGCACACCGCCCCACCCCACTCCTTGCTGTCTGAGAGACTGCCACCTAAGTCAAACCACCGCAGGGTGCTCCGGAGAGGACCGTGTCACGCGTCTCCCTGTTTTGGCTGCCACTCATTAGGAGACAACACAACTTGTCGAGCATGTAAATGAATGTGCTCTGAATATCGTGCGTGTGAATGGCGGCATGAGTGATGGAGAGATTGATCGATTGTGTACAGTGTTAACGGAAATTGTTATTGAGCCGGCGCCAGAACGGAGATGAGAAAGTGTTTTATGATGTCATTAGTTGTCAACCAATCAGATGTGTGACAGGGGTTGAGAGAGGCTGCGAGACAGACAGAAACGGGTTCAGATTAGGGAGGGGAAGCATCCTACCAATCATGTCATTCCAGTTCCATGAGAACATTGAAGTCCCGCAGCATCCAAAGTGGGTTCATCTATCAGTAGCACAGACTGCTTGCCTGCCAGAGAGTGGACGTTCCACATCTCGAGTGTCAGCTTCTGTTGCTGGGCATTGCACCGCCAAGCATACCGCTCAGGCTGCACCCGACGCGGTGAGCCCACGGAAAATGACTTTCCTCTTCGGACTGGGGCCAGTCTGGCCCAGTGGGAGCAGGCGCTCGCCATCGAGCCCCTCTTCCAGGCCAGAATCCAAATGGTGACCCACGCCCCGGCGAGGGAAAATACTGTCCATTTGTGTGGTGGTTTCTGAGCTCTATCAGTGCCAAACTAATGAAAATATAAAATTGAGTGTGCCAACTGCGACATGTG
The DNA here is from genome assembly GCF_059441095.1 of Idiotropiscis lumnitzeri. Taxonomy (NCBI): domain Eukaryota; kingdom Metazoa; phylum Chordata; class Actinopteri; order Syngnathiformes; family Syngnathidae; genus Idiotropiscis; species Idiotropiscis lumnitzeri. The sequence goes on from NC_142406.1 coordinate 3,029,222, forward strand.
CTAGGGCCATTAATTCAAATTGCATTAAATCAAACTCATGAGTGATGGGAGCTGTACCAGATTGCATATTAAAAAATGACTTCTGTCAAGTATTGGAAGACATGTAGGAATAGACCAGACCAGAGGTATGTAGCTCGGGATAATTACGCTATACTGAAGGGAATAAAAATAGATTTTGTCGTCTTTTTCCATTAACCTTACGAGGCACACACAGTGAGCATTAACACGCTAATGACACTCAGACATGGATGCTGTAAATCATTATCCCCCGCATGATTTCAATGACAAATATACACAATGATGACTTTGTTGTGTTTGTAAAACACGAGAAACATATTCAGATGTGGATTGGCAAATATTGGTGAGGTCAACACTGCTTATCCTGATTTATTTATCGCAGTCTTTCAGTGGTGAGCAGATCTGCTTCACAATTAACTCATTTAATCCCAGAAATTTTCTCTAGAGGAAACCCCTCAATTGCTGCCTTTTTCTGTATTTTGACTGATTTGCGAGATCAACAGAATATTATGTTCTAATGCGCTAAAAAAAAACTGAGCTATGACACAAAAAAAAGGCTAAGACGTATAAATACGTCTTCGGGAGGCGGGGGACTACATTTATGAAAACAGATATGTCTAAAATTCACAGAAAAAACATAATTGCAATCAGATCTCTGGGATTTTATCCTGGCATGACTTGTCGATATTATATGAAAGGCGTTTTTACATTTCGCAATGCTGTGAGCGCTTCAGACACTCTTCAGAGTCTCTTTGGCTGGAGACCAGTGAGGTGCAAATGCCAACGGATGTTGTTTGCTCTTGAAATCACCAGCGGCTCCTCTAATCCTGCTGTTTTATTTGAGCCTCAGATGAATCCGGAAAGAGAACAGAACACTATCTTAGTGGAAAAATGTCATCGATATTTCAAGCTGGGCTTTTAATGACTATATTAAAAGCCCAATTAATCTAAGGTAATGATAATTCATGGTTATTACCTTGGCGCATATCAAACAAATCGTTTTTTATTGTCAGCTGCCACATTACAGGGGGCATGTGTTAACAATTTTGAAGATGACAATTAATATGGACGGTACTCTCCAGTAGATGAGAGACCCTTCACCAAATACAGATTCCCTCCTATGAGCCGTGTTTTTTCTTATTCTTTAAAACACGTTTTTCAAACATTTTATCGCCTGCGTTTTGCCTGTTTAAACATTCTGTCACCTGCTTTCCTCCTTGTTTCTTTTATTTCCAGCACTAAGGCCAATTCACAGTTTTTCCAACCAGAAAACTTTTAATACTACAATGACATAACATTTATAGTTCAAAGGACAGATGTGTTGAATTTATCGCTCCTGGCCACTGTCTCGCCATTAATTTAGAGAACTTCTTACTCGATGAAAAAGATTGGAACTCTTGGACTCCTCCGACTCGCAAATAAACTTTTCAAGTTTAAACCACAGCCCACCGGAAGCTCTGACTCATTCAGAAGAGAGTAGCAGACTGCCAAAGAAAACGGCTGGCAGGCGAGAAGACGCCAAGTATAATGGATGGATTCAAATTAAAAGAACAAGGATAAAGAAACAAGGTCCGAGAGAGTCCAGTCATTTGCAGACTTTTTTTTTTTTGCGCATGAGAGGTCAAACATCTCCAAGACCCTCAAGCAAATCGAGTAACCGTCGTACAGCACTTAGACTTACACTTGGAGAGACAAGGCAGTGAGTTGTTAAACTTTCAATTGCTCGGTAATTGAGCTTGAAATTGCCTTATATGGAACCTGAACAGCTAACTTATAGTCACCTTCACATATCTTATTTAGTCCCTCTGTCGCTTTCTTCTTATCCACCCTGCATCTTTTCTGCTTTCTCCTTCTCATGTCCTCTTGTTTGTTTAAAAAAAAACTTGACATTGAGTGGTTTTAAATCGGGCAAACACGGAAAGACTGATACGACTTATTATACACCGTAAATGCCGTAGAGTACATTTTACTGACTGAACTTCTCTGCAGAGCGTCATTGCCGTTGCGTGTGTGCCGTCTCCGTTTTGGACAAGTGCAGAGATACACACATACAAGAAAAGAGAAAGAAGAAGTATGGGATTATGAGCTGAACACAAAGCGAAAGGGGATCAAAGTATACGAGCATTTCCGTCACTGCTCAGAGTCCTATTTTTGTCGTAAAATCACAGCACTACAGTGGACTTATAAATCAGCCGAAACTGCAAAACTCGTGTAAATAGGATTAGGAGAAGATTTTCACTGTGTTGTGAATGACTAAACTAGTAAACAAACCACAGGCATGAATACATTGGATACACATTTGTTTTGTATGACAGCTTACTACCGCTTTAAGGAAGTTTGAGGACATTACTTATGTCAACGGAATATGCTAAATATTATTCTGGCATAACATAATGTTTAAATGGTAAAATGCTATGTTTTTCGTAAAACATGCTCATGGTGCCCCTTGAGCCTATTTGTGGAGCGTGTTGATGAATTGCTCACTAAGATCTTGGAGAGTTTCACACATGCTAAGGCTCACGCGGGTGTTGGTATGTTTTTTTTTTTATTAGAGTAGCTGCAGATGGATAATAAAACACATCACTCCTCTTGAGTATTTAGTTTGGCATTTCTTCTTTGGTACCAGGCCGGCCACTTAGAAGAACAGACAAAAAAAAAAAAAAAAAAAAAAAACGGATGTTGGCATAGAAAGTTCCCCCGGGTTTTTGCATTTTTAATGCTCGCGATATTATCATTAATTCTGAGAAAAGAAGAAAAAAAAAAAATCCTAGAGCCACTATGTAATGTATGCCAAACGGCTGTGGAGCCTTTTCTGCCAGATGTGGAAGAACTTCTGCCTTGTCCAGAAATGACTCTTGTCATTATAGCGCAGGGGTCCTCACTCCTGTTCCTCGAGGGTCGGCGTCCTTCCTATTTTTCAACTCTCCCTGCTGCAAGACACCTGATTCAAATGATCAGATAATCAACAAGGTTTGCAGAAGCCAAATCACGATCCTATTCATTTGAATCAGGTGTGTTGCAGCGGGGAGCGATAGAAAAGAGACAGGACAGCAGCCCTCTAGGAACAGGTTTGAAGTCCCCTGCTATAACATCTTAGTCACTCCCACACTAGAGCGCGCAAGTAACAATGTGCGACTCCACGGTCTTCAATAGATTCAAGTAGCACAGTTGTCATCCATCCTGTTCCTCGAGGTCCGCTGTCCTGCCTGTTTTCCATGTCCTTGCTGCAACGCACCTGATTCAAAGGATCAGGATTGCTATCCAGTGTCTGATCAGTTGAATCAGGTGCTGCAGGGGGAGATTGAAGACAGCGGCCCTCAAGGAACAGGGTTGAAGACCTCTAATACTAGTATGTGTGGCAAACAGGAGCGTGTAGAATGGCCAAGCAAACATATCAGATATTGCCCCCCCCAACATCAACAAGCACACTCGGCTGATTACGCCCGATAGCGACGCAAGACAAATACGCGCAAACTTGTACAGTGGCGAACACCAGGGAGACAGCGGTGCGCCGGATCAAAAACACAATGATTACCCTTCTCGCACAACCTCGAAATCCTCTCCAATTATTGTCCTCAGATGGTAACAAGAACGATCAATGATTAAGGCCCGAGACGGAGCTCTGTTTCGCGTTTGCCTTTTTCTCAGGTGGGCTTGCATGCTCCTGTCACATTATGCATGTTTAGTAATATATGTATGATTCCCAAGGCTTACACTAAATGTAACACATTTCCTTCCGGCATAGGATAAAAGGCACTTTTACAGCTAGCGAGCGGCCTGAAGGGCGCTCATGCAGAGCTCATCTCCCGATCATGAGACAGATTAATTTAGACATTTAATTTGAGATTTTTTTTATACACTGGCATCAATCGATGGGAGAAAAATAAAGTGGCGTTACATCCCCTCTTCCTACCTACGTTCACTCTATTATTGCACTTAGGACTTTAATCATCTTTTTTTCCACTCTGGGGTTTAGCAAAGTAATGATCTGGTGTGGCTATTAGGATTGTAGTGGAAATTTGATAATAAAGATTCTGAGAGGAGAAGCACTCTTTCGATCTTTATTAGACCCTCAAGGACTATCTGATGTTAAAAAAAAAAAAAAACTACAATGAAGGAAAATGAAAGAGTGAAGTATGTCCACCAGGATTGTGTTAATCTAAAACATCGGCTCATCAGGATTTTTTTTTTTCGAAAAAGCTTTTAATGTATACTCCTCGGCATGTACTTAGCTTCACACTAAGCAATAATTATTCAACACAGCAGTTGTTAACCGTCAGCTGAATGAACTAACGTGAATCGGAGGTCGCCCCAATAGAAAAAAAATTAAATTAATAAATAAATCACCAATAAAAAAATAAATCCCAAAATCACAATAATGCTTTTCTTTGCATTGTCGGTCATTTTCTGCTTAATTTGCGGATACACACCAAACATCGCGATACCATGGGAAACCGTGTGGACAGAATTGAAATTTACAAAGAATCATTTCCAGAAACGCTGGATACCAAAAGAAATATTTCACCATCGACATGCCTTGAGGTGTTTATTGATCCTTTCCGTTTACGCTCAGTGCTCTGTGAGCGCAGGAGCTCCGTCTGCACCTCTCAGGGAAAAACATTTCGGAAATAAGATGACACACAGGGGGAATTATCTTGACTTTGACTTTACGCAGAACTACACACGACGGGCGGCGAAGAAACCACCACTCCCTCACTCTTGCGGAAACCTCCACTCGATCTCGCTCGCCACTTTGGAGCGACGCACTCCACAACAACGACGCAACGCTATCTGCAATGTGTCAGAGAGGTGACCTCTGCTAGATTCATTTGCAAATGATGATTTCAGCGCAACGGACATATAACCGTAGGAGGGCAAGGACGTTGAGGTTTTGAGCACAAATGAGCCGATACAATTTATATTTTATATCTATGAAACCGGCTCCGAACGAGGCTCATCAGGGCCACGTGTCAGACCTTGCAGTCAATTACAAGAGACTTTTACAGTTCCAGTGCGTTAATGCGGCTGGTCGGACTAACAGACACGACTACTTAAGTGAGCCCTCAGCAGCTGAACAGGAGGGAGGAAGGATACGGAGGTGACTCGGTATCCATCAAGCTTGTCATTTATGCAGCATCCAACCTGCATTAATACTGCAGGCGCTGCCCTTGGTAATGTAGCTCAAGTCCTTCAGAAGTCTTTCCGAGAAGTTTTTTTTTTTTTTTTTACTTTAAACAAGAACTTTTCTTAAAAGTGCGGGTAAATGACAAGCCAAGAAACTTCAGTCAGATGTTGACTTTGATCGGTAATTAAATATGGGTGCACGAGTGTGACTTATGGGTGGTGGTGTGTGAAATCTTTATAATTTAGGAGCCCGGTTTCTTGTCAAATCGGCTATTAGATCTGTTTATAATTATGGGAAAAGCATTCAGGACTGTCAGCAGGATGTCAATTGTTACCCAAAGCAGTTCGATTGAGTTAACATGCATTTTTGTGAACTCCAATACGACACAAAAGCTGTTTAATGACGCCCATGAGAAGTTTGACGGCCACAGGAAATTGTCAGCTTAAAAGCACTTAATGTGTCAGATGTGCGTCTGTTAAGTTATGGAAAGTGGAGAATGCTTGGCTTTAAATAACTTTATCGAGACTTCTAGAGGAGAAGTACGAGCCATTTGGATTTAAAAAAAAAAAAAAAAGATTTACTTCTTAAAGCCAGCTCAAGAGAGTAACAAATAAACAACACACGCAAGCGATGCAACGTGGGCTCTCGCGTCATTTATCAACATTAATCTCCGTGTGCATCTTTCTGTTTTCCAGCCTCCACCTGCACTCGTGTCAACAGCTTTTGTATCCCCACCTCTGCTCTCTATAATGTTTGCACCTTTCACTCAACATTTCCATTATGCATCATGTGTGATGACGCGGCCCATGAATTATGCAGATTAGCGCAACATTTGCCTTCAAATGTATTATAGAGCCACGGTAAATGCCACGTAAATTAATACTATTCTCGTCCGCGCGCTTTTAAGTTTGTATTTATGTGAAGATTACATAAGAAATCCACAAGGGATAAAGTGAATAATCGAGTCCCTCCGCAGGCCATTTGATTGTCTTTTAAAATGCTAATTGCGCAGGAACTTTGAGCGCTAACTTTGGTAGGAGTTGCAGAGGGAGATGAAGACATAAGGGTAAAAAAAAAAAAAAAAAGAGTCGGAGCAAAAGTGACAAAAGAAAATGAGAGAAGTGGCTTGAAGGGTGTTTGGAGGGTAGTTCACAGTGATGGAGGGAGGCAGAGCAGAAAGCAGGGGGAGGGAGCCGTAAGTGTAGAATAAGATGTGATATTGTTAATGCTACAGTAAATTAATATTCGCGTGAGGTCATCCATCAGGAGGAGAGCAGGCGAGCCGTGAGAAACATGATAATGGAACCTGTCACAGGGAGGGAGAGAGGAGGGAAGGAGGAGGAGGAGGATGTATAGGCATAAAGAAACGAGGGAAAGCAGAAACAAGTGTCAAGCCAGAGGTGAGGCCAAAAACGGAAGGAAGGGGATGAGAAGGAAAAGATAACAAAAAGAGGCGTGTTTGAAGGTAAAAGGTGAAAAGTTGTCGCATCAGATAAGAAAAAAAAAAACAAGTTCAAAGCTTGATGGTGGAGTAGTTTTTGGTGTACCGGATATTTGATCTAAATATGATTGCCTTTGGATATGGAAGAAAGAAAAAAAGTTTACAAGTAAAAAAAATAAGTTAATGCTCATGAAAAGCAGGACTATTACATTAGGAGAAATACAAAATATGCGTACTAATGATCTGTGTTTCGTCTGTGCAAATCATCAGTCGTCCAAGTCACGGTAATACCTATACATTCTATTGAGGCAATTGGATTCTTCTTGTTTATTTAATTTTGTCCTGTCTTCCCAAAAAGAACATATAAAAATATAAATATACAGATTGTTTCATTTATGAATGCAATTAACTCCCAATGGCGGAAAAATACGTTATTTCCGCGTGGAATGTGGTGGCATAGTTCTGCAATATGTCCGCGCACTTTTTGGTTGCCACAACGGCCGCAAATTATGCTTGCAAATCGGTGTTAATTTTTTGTAACAGCATAAGATTCTTGTCGCATCCAATATAGCAGCAAGATCACACCAGAACGAGCTACAGTCATTGAAGCGTTTGTCGGTATACAGTACACACAAGATCGGAAATTGTGAGGTTGCAGGCTTCCACTTTCCACCATTTTACATGTGGTTCTTTGCTGTCCGCATTTGTGCTGACACTCAATCCTGTCTACAAGCAAAAGGCATCAGGTGAAACTCATCTAAACATCAATGCTTGTCATCAAAGAATGCGCCTAAGGTGGGAATTTCTGCCAGCAGGCTGCTGTTTGCCATCAGATGTGTTTTTGTTCTCTGCCAGCTGCTCCCTGATATCATGATATTTGCGTGGGGTCATCCATCAGGAAGAGAGCATTGTTGTTTTGAGTGCGGAGGCGGCAGATGTGGAAAACGCATCACAGATAGACAGACAGGAATATTATTGTAAGCATCGTCGCAATACTATCGTTTGTCATAATTCTCAATTAAAATCTCTCATAGAGGAATCTTAAAGGCTTTTTTTAGTCCTAGTTTGCACAGCGTATTCAAAGCGGTGTATGCAGGAATGAAGCACTATGCCTTTTGGGGACTTAAATCTGCTTACAAGGTCACATTGTGGACGACCTACCTTCCTTTTGTGGACAATGAAGTCCCAGTATCATAAATCATTGCATTTTAGTGTAAGGAGGGGCAAGGTTAGATGTAAAAATAGGTGCCAGTGGTTATGGAAACGATAAGACGGGAAATTAATGGATGTCAATGCAATGTCGTCTGAAGTCATAGAAACATGCGTCTCTGTATGTGTGAGAGAGAGAGTATAATCACGTGGAATTCAACTCCATCTATAAATTACTGTGAATAATTAAACCACAGGACTCCCATGAGGATTGCAATGTACAGCCAGGGAAAACGAAGGCATGCAGCGTGCGCTCAGCCGCCTGATGTGAAAGCTACCCCTGGCAACTCTTGCCACGAAACCCTCAGGGAAGAAAGCTGAGCAAAACAGGAGTCAAAAGACAGAGAGAGAGAGAAACGGGGTCGCCCGGTGTTCTCGTCTTAACGTAGCCAAAAAGATGCGGAGGAACCAGAAAGAAGCAAAATGGAAGAAAAAGGAAAGGATGACGAGATGAGACCAAAAATATTTGACACATGGAAGACGGGACTAAGTGACAATAATAGAGATTCGTGAAGGTAGCAGGGAGTCTTTGGGCCCTCAAGCAGCTGTTGCAGGCATCAATATTAATCTCGCCACTCTCCAATTTTGGAAGCACGGTCAAGACATTGGAAAATACACCATGTCACTGAAAGTCTCATTTAATTAGAATAATAATTGGAATCATTATTTATGATTATATATCTTGTCGGCTATGATGTTGCAGTGTTAACGTAGCTTATATGGGATCGACTACCACTATTATCACTGGACAAAATGTTTTTGTTCAAATAAACCAGGATAAAAAAAAAAATGAGAATATTAGCATGTTAAAGAGAAAAATGAGCACCAATTAGATGACAGAGTGAAGGAAAGTATCTTATTTTTACTCGTCTCAAATCTAACTTGTGATTTTGTAATAACACAATAATAACATCTAATATAAACATCTCCAATAAGTTGCCATTGAGTATGAGCACAAATTGGCATGATTCCAAACGACAACAAAAATGTGCGGGAAGCAAATTTTCAACTGAGACATACTTTTGGAAGATTGGACTGAATCTTTCAAAAGTAATAAAAGGAACACTCAGGTTGACCTTCCCCTCCGGAAGTTCTTCCCAAAATAGTAACAAATGTAAAATGGGTTCTTTTCGAACGGCTCCTTTAGTGACTTGCATGAAACTTAACTTGTGTGAAAGTTGTCTTATGATGTGTTAAACTAGGCCGCGATTCTGGTTCTGCATACTTGAACACGATACACAATATAAGAAGGTCATTGCGCCTGATGAGAACAGCGCTAGACCCGCCTGGTTGCGCACGTTGAAATGAAAGCGTGTGAACTTTTCAATATTTCCTCACACAAACTGCAGCGGGACATTTCACTTACTTTAGTGAACATCATATTACTACAAATTGATCCTTCACCTTCTTCATATGCACCGAAAAGACCAAGGTAGGACACATTGATCGCTTGGAGAGCAATGCAAAGCAACCAGATTAACTGCACAAGGATGGCAATTAGGTGGCATTTAAGTGATTGAAAAATATTGGAGGTTTGAACAAATCGTCCCTCATTGATTTTTGCACATCACCGCTAATGGGGACAAAGTAGACGACAAAGTCAACATCAGCAATCAGGCATAGGGAGACGACAACAGCACCCGCGTGGCACACGCAATACAGTACGTGCCCGTTGGACTTGCGGGTCCCTCAGCTCAGCTTGGAGACTTGTAAAGATAACAATAGGCCAATTGTCGCCTAATTACTACAGATAACTGGTTCAATAAATTCTTCTGGTCCAATTTCACTTTAATTGGCGGAATTGGTTTCAATTAGATGGTGCTGTTATTAGGAGAACGGTGAGAGTTAAAGCGTGCGCTCCACAGGGTATATTAGTTGGTCCCAACATCCCACATGTACTTTGCACTACATGTGTGAATGGCCATAAAAAACATGAATACACACAAGTGGGTTATGTACCGTGCAATAACACACGGCGACACAATCTCGTATATAAGCTACATCCATATGCTTCTCCACTGGTATTCTCATTATTTAATAACGCTAATCCAATTATAGATCGCATTGCCCAATATAAAAGGCGTTCTTGTCCAGAAATGGTGCACGGATAAAGATGATGCTCAGTTCTGATTGACACTGCCAGAGACATTTTTATTTCACAATTTATTATTGTTTGAGTATTTTGTAGCGATATAAAATCGCATTGCATCATGCTGAGAGCTGTTTAATATTTTTTGCTCAGGGCTAATACATGGTGTACGTAATACAACAGAAGCATACGAAAAAGTAAATAAACCTCACAGAAGAAGCGCAACAATAAAATACTGAATGATTTAATACCTCATCCACAGTCAGTGAAAACTGAGCATGTTTGCTTTCAAAAGGGCAGATTTATTTTTTTTATTCCGTGTGAGTTCTTCAGAATCAGACTGAAATGGTGTACCTAAACATTCGGCCTGAGCACAAAGAAAAAAAAAATGCATGAGAAAAACAACAGCTTATTTGACCAAGGGGTCATGAGTTCAAGCCTCCAGTATAAATGTGAAAATGAAAATGAAAAGCCTTTTCGAGTTGAAGATCTCTGCTCAAGGTGCCCTTGAACAACGACCACAACGAAGTTACTAGACGGCCACCAGAACACACAGTTGCCAGAGTCTGTCGTTTCCGGGCGTAAAATCCATCAATGTGTTCTCATGTGTTCGGAATACATAATGGACAAAAAAAAACAAGGCAACATCGCAGGGTCGGTACGCTTATTTAGCAAATATAATGTGCAGAATCCGGAATGACTACGATATGTTTCGCTTCCCGACATGTTCATTTTGATTAAAGATGTAGATAGTGTTTCAACTGCCTGCTGTTTTCATATCCAGCTCAGTTACCTACAGCCTGGGGGTCCAGCCACCACGGGTCGTGATAGAACTCTTAGACGGCGGTTGAGAGGGTGGATGAACAAGAAAAAGTACATATTTATGAGAAAAATATAGCCAGTCCTTTTATTCACTTTCGGTATTTCAATTTATAATACAAATAAACTGTTGTATATGTTGGGACTTTTCACATCAAACCATTTGAATCGTGAAGGATCGTTGAGGTCAAGCCTTTATTTTGAATGGTGTCAAGAGGACTTCATACAGGAACGAAAAAAAAAGAAGCAAATTGAAAATGCGAAGCTAAAATAGTTCTTGAGCGATTATCTTAGAGAAATGGTTCATGCTAACAGCTGACGTGAGTTTGAGCGACAGTCCGCATCAGAATAACAGGCAGCCATTAAAGGAATCCTGTGCATGAAGATGAGCGTTTTTTTTTTTTTTTTTTAAATAGTGAACACGATGGTACTTAATATGGAGCCTTGAGGAACACCCTTGTGAATTGGAAGGAGATGAAGACTGTCAGAGTTCATTCATGGGATGTTTAATTTTTCCACCCGAAAAGTAGCTTCTTGGATGTAGTTGGAAGGATAACAAAACCTAAATGGACAATTAATGGGTGGCGGACTGCCTCACACACTCTCTTAAGAAGAGACCGCAGAGCAACTTTAACATTTAACATTTTGCATTTAAAAACCATGGCAAAGATTCACATTCCGATTCTCTTGATACGTAGGCTCGAAAGTGATTTCAAAGAGAATGTCTCTTTTTGATACAGCTGCAACTAATTGACTCCATGTCACCAATAGCAGCGATTACTTTAATCAGAACAAGGTTATTAACATTATTTAAAAGCATGTTTTATTGCACTTTAGCACTTGAACTAATTTCTCATAAAAAGATATCCACCATGGTCCAGGATATGCATATTTCTTTTTTGAAAAAAAAAAACTATCTACAGACAGTGTGATACTGGAAATCGTCATTTTGTATGGGAAAGATTGTTTTGGAGCAGCCCCAGGACAGGCTGTGTTTGACCAGAGAGGTTCTGCATATTTTGCATCATCGTCCTGCAAACACGCCAAGGCTCATGACAAAGCGGGTGCCAAATGGCTCTCATTGCAAGCTTTACTGTATCATTGAGAGTATCATCAGCTGGATGACGATGAAAGATAAAGTGCAATGTTGTAAACGTAAACATTGTCGGACAAATTTCAATGGTGACATTTTAACATAGGTGTGCACGGAGTTTACTTCAAGCGATCCCACAAATGATAATTGAGCCAGGATGACGCCATCTGGCACACTTTATCTTCGGTCTCAGCCTCAGAGAAAACAGGTCCTGACACGCAGTCAACAGTACCTCAGCTTGGTTTGTCGCCAGTTATAAATTGCTACGGGTAATTAAAAAAAATTCTCTACCTTTTTAAAACAGGTCCTGACACGCAGTCAACAGTACCTCAGCTTGGTTTGTCGCCAGTTATAAATTGCTACGGGTAATTAAAAAAATTTCTCTACCTTTTTAAGCTGCCCTTCTCAACTGGCTTCTTGTCATTTATAGCTTTCGCACCACACTTTATCAATGTTTCACCCAGAACTTTTCTTCTTTCCTTACAGTCTTTGACTGTTTTTGTTTCTCGTAAATAAGCAGAGACACTCTCTCGTTTCGGTTTGTAGACAGACTGGATACTAAGCCGAGACACAAGCAGCGCAACTGGTTCTGAAGCAATACCCGACTGGATAATACAGAATAATCAAAGAGAACTGACATGATTGTCCAAGTGATTGTTTGCACCCGACACTGCACATTGAAGAAAGTCTAATGGTTTTGTTTAGCTGTATATTGGCTGACATTCACTTTGTCAGGTCATCTGGCCTCACAAGAAAAATGACCAGACAGGTCATGAGCGCAAATGGCGAAAATGACCTTTATTGATGTTTAAGTGACATGACTAATTTGGATCAGGGAAGTAGAAAATCGGATGTCAATATATACGAGACTAGCAAGGTGATAGTGAAGAGACTGGATGGTGGATGGCCTCCAGAATGGCTGGAAATACCCAGAAAAAATAAAGAATCAATGTACGTCTGATCTATAATCACTCTGATTAATATAATGCTCACACGGTATCTTTAGAACTATAGAGATCAATTCTGGCCCAGATAAATTCATGGCTGAAACAAACTGGGAGCTTTTGTTGTGTATACCGACAATACATAGACACCAAAGGAGGGAGGTTGCCCAGGAGCTGGAAAAGTTGGCATTTGATCCACCACAACTTCTATACCGTCTTTGTTTTTGTGAACTAACTGAACTATGGCTCAGCAATACACGATATTGATCAGAGGTGGGCATTCCCTTCGTACTAATATTAAGATAAGATAAGATAAGATGTCCTTTATTAGTCCCACAATGGTGAATGACGGGAAACTTTGAAAAACTGATGACTAAGCGTGTTTTCCGTCCATCATTGCTATGTGTCTCTCGTGTATTTGTTCGCCAATGAATTAAGAATAAGAAGAAAAGGTACAAGAATGAGCGAGAGAGAAAGCTCACATTTGATTTGACCACTTCATGACAGATAATAGATCGAATTAGCAGAGAAAGGAAGTTTACTGATGGGACTAAAATAGCGGCGACAAACTGTAGTTTAGTCATGACGGAAGCGTGGTTAATTAACGAAGGAGTGACCGGCTGACGACGGCACCATTGGTTCAGCTTGATATAATGACGCCCTAGAGGCCCGACCCACAAATGACGATCCGGCAAAATATTCTAACATACCCATCTCTGGTTTTGATAGTTTGACAGGTTTAAAATTCACAATGGTCTGCCCAACTCTTTACTGAGCCGTTAGGGCAGGAATTCCTTTCAATAGAATCCATACCAGGAGATAATTAGTCAGCATAATAAGACGCATCCGACAATTGAACTTTGATGAGATTATTTCAGGCACTTGACTTGGGGACCAGAAGACTTGATCAAGACTTGCTCCCGACCCAATAACAGGAACCGCTATGCAGGGAAGAAATTGTGTCTGGTTGCAGGGGAGGTGTCCTTGAACAAGGCACCAAACTAGTTGGGGCATGTCGCAAAGCGAAGAGGACATTGGAGAGTAGAATGAGAGCACAAAACTGGGGCAAAATGAAAAGAGGCCCATGTGGCGGAAGAGATTTAAGATTGGGAGGCAAAACGCCCACTTGAGAGGAGAAATAAGAAAACGAAATAATTATAGAAATGTGAATCTTTCACTCGTGAACTTTACTTAACCTCTTTTATATCTGTGGAGTCCAATCCACTCTATTCCGAACCGGCGTCCTTTCATCTTGCTTCTCCAGCCCTCCTCATGAATCCTCTTTCATTTTGACTTTTCCCACCCCCCCAGGTTGCCTTATTCACTCGCTTCCTCTCCGTCATGCGTTTCATATTGAGACGTCTCGCCTCCCTCTTGGGTCTTCCCTTCCCATTTTATCTCCTTTTCGCCTTTACCCCTTTCATCCATTCGAGTTTGCATTCTGCCTGATGACCATTCGGAAACATTAGAGGCACAGCACGAGGCTTGATCTGTGTTTTTTATATTTATTTATTTGTAAAAATTGCAGAATTAATATAAACTCTTCAAACCGTGTTTTACATTCTTTTTAAATGCTACCTTGGAAGAAGTCTTACCTGATTTGTGGTAATACAAACTAACATCCTTCACACACACAATGACAATCTATATCTTTTGAATTGATCTATTATGTTCATATTATGGGTATTTGGGTTTTCTGTAATCTTTGTTTCCTGATTTTAACCTATTGGACACACTGTCAGCCAGCACCAATCATCTCTATGTTCTCGCAGCCATGGCGAGAGAGACTTTTTCCTTAAATTACTGACAATGATTGACTGTCAGGAAGCACGAGAGAAAATTTGGTTTACCTGTGTGACTCACAGTCAAAGGTTCTATTTTATTGTCATGTACAGCATACGGAGCATCAGACCTCAGATTTTTCGTGAACTCTGCAACAACGGGTGGCTCCTCAGGGCTGCAAGTGTGTTTCTTAGAGCACTGTACAGATGCATTTCTGTAATTGAAGCAGAGAATGGAGGTGAAACTGCCCCTATCCCTATTAAGGTCCAGGGAATTTAATCTGGGACCCATTTGGTCAACGGCCTCCATCTTAACTCACTCACATATCTCCTTAACTGGTTACAAATCGTGTTATTGTGCGATTCTGAAGATGCACTAGCGATATTCTTTCTGAATGACATCCTGTTTACAGATTCTACCAAGTATAAAATTGTTAACATTTTCCAATGAAAGTATACCTGCATGAAAGTGACGATCGTTAATGTTCTTCAATCGGATGGATTGGCCTCGCAGGGTCAGGGAGTATCTTAGGGTCACGAGTAACAGAAGAATCAGGAGATCGGCACAGCCTACGCAATGACCTTGCACGATCTGTCGTGGCGAAGAGGCAGCTGAGCCAAAAGGTAAAGCTCTCGATTTTCCGGTCAATCTACGTTCCCACCCTCACTTATTGTCAGGAGCGCTGGGTCGTGGCCAAAAGAAGACCATGGGCTTAAGTGGCTGAAATGAGTTTCCTCCGCAGGGTGTCAGGGCTCACCTTACGAGAGAGGTTGAGAAGCTCGCTCAACCAGGAAGAGTTCAGAGCAGAGTCGCTGCTCCGCTGAAATCAGAGGAGCCAGATAATGGGGCGAGGGCATCTCGTTAGGCTGCCTCCTGGATGGCTCCCTGGTGAGACGTCAGGTATGAGTCTCTCTAGGAGGAAGCCCTGGAGGAGCTGGATGATGTACCCCGGGAGAGGATAGTCTGGGGTTCATTGTCTAAAGGCCTCAACACACTAATTTGACGTCGGTCGTCTGAAAGTAGGTACACGCCGTCGCAAAGTTGGAGCCGTAGTTGGGGTGTCTGGGGGGGGGGCGTGTTTGGTCGATTCAACATGTAGAATCGAATCAGGCCGTTGGATTAAATGAGCACTGTGATTGGCTGTTAGCTAGCTTGCCACTTTATTACCAATATACACTTTGTTAAATAAGATTTCAAAGTTGCGTGAAGCTTTATTTGTTATATTTCAACAGATGTTTGAGCAGGCAAGGCTCAAAAAGAGAGCCTTTGGGTCCGACAACCTCGACTGCGGTAAGACTCAGCTGCAAACCGTGACGCCAACTCAGCTTTTCTTTGAAATTAGTCAGCATTTTTAATTAGCCATTCACTGCACAGTTTGCAGCTGGCAGTACTTGACTCAAATGAGGCATAAATACTTTTTCTACCTCATGTTTTAAAATATGAACAATGCATTAATGGGGAATAATTGGATTATAGTGAATAAATTAAAAAAAAAAAACGTGGAGGTTGTTTAAGAGTACACTATTGTGATTTGACAATCCTTTCCCAGTGCACCTACGACCTTAACCACATTATTTGCTACATTTGTTGAATCCCTCCGGAGAGTTGTGTTATTTGTCTTTTAGATTTTGCATAATTCCGCTAACAAACAAACACTACAAAAATACTGAGGGCCATCTGATAAAGAGTCATAAGAGAAATCAGAAAACAGAGCAGTTTTACTAGAAGAACAATAACCATTATCTTTAGATCTAATAACCTACTCGTGTTATAAATGTTACGTGTTGGTGGAGGGCACGAGTGAAGGTCAAAAAGTGTACACACACACACACACACACAGAGAGAAAATGAGATGTATATTCAGTCCTTTGTTCTAAAATGATGCTGCAGCTTTCATAACCATCTGGCCTCTGACAGTACGAAACACGCATACACCCCAAGACACAAAGTCTTTGTGAAAAGCGCAGATATTCACACATACTTTGTCTCGGTGACACAAACACTCACTTCACAAACATGCATGCAAATGTTCTCTCCTTTCACCAGTGTATAAACAAAGACAGCCATTGTTTACTGAACAGTATGGCCTGGTGTTCAAGTTCTTCTTACAGTTGCGTTAAGTTAAGGCGCTGGGTTGAAATACTTTAACTTAGAGAATGTTTTGGAAATATATATACATTCCCCTCAAAAGTGTTGGAGGATGCCTTTATTTTTGCTGTGGACTGAAAACTTTCTGGTTTGAATGAAAAGACAAGAGAGCAACTTTCCAGATTTTGTTTCCAAGTTTTTCCATGTGAAACTGGTTCCCAATATACTCGATAGCTGCCTTTTGAGGTTACCCGCGCATGTTCAAAAATATTGTACATTCAAATAAATTCTTTTTTTTTCCGGATTAGAATTTTGCCTAGTCAAACGTAAACATTAGAGGCGTCATTAAAAATGTGTCTATGATGGGAAAATAGGAGATATTAGTCTGGCTAAGTGTGTCACTAGATTTAAAACCTAAAGAGCCTTTTAATCCTAAATAATGAACAACTGACAGAGGATATGACGGGAGATGAAAGTATTCTATTGGCTCGTTTGCAGCACCGGTTGGGCGTTAGTGGTAGTGCCCTGGAGTGGTTTAGATCCTAGCCTTGGTTGCTCTGAGTCCTACACTGCTCCAATGTCATATGGTGTTCCACAGGGTTCCGTCCTGGAGCTTCTGCTGTTTTCATTGCATCTGCCCGCTTTGGTTTCCAACCTAAAGAAACATAGTACTTCCTTCCACTGCTTTACGCTTGACAGTCTGATCTATATCCCGCTGAGCTAAACAATAAGACCTCACTACATTTGTTTTATTGTTTGTTGTTGTATGACTTATTTTCGCCCCAAGTGCAGAACTTCGGATACAGCGGTGGTTGTTTTAAAGTGCTTTATGGATATAGTTGAGATAAGTTGAATTTAATATCAGATCCTAATATTTTCAGTCGACAGCCAGAACTAAAAGAATTGACCTGACTGATTCAATAGCTGGAAATGCAGACGCGTGCACAAATGTAGCTGGCAAGACTTAACCATAGAGCAGATCAGTGGAAAAGTCTAGACTTTTAAGCAGCCTGCAGAGGGACAGGGCAACACATGCACACACACGTACGCGCACATTTTCCCTCAATACACTTATTCATCCCCAAATATATGCAAACACATCATCTTTCTGTGTGTCCCCACACAATACACAAGGGAGGGTGAAATGTGGAAGGAGAGAAGCGGAGGTAAACTCGCATTGCGGTCTCCATATCCATCACGGAATGTCAGGATATGGTTGCAACGGGACCATCACACCGCGCTGTCGTTTGGGGAAGGAATAGCTGCAGTTAGACACCATCCAATATGTATGTATGTATGATATAAGTAATATATGGGCCAAGACACGGAGGACAGGGAGGATGGTATGGAATAAGGAAAGGTAGGAGGTAAAATTGTGCTACAAGGCCTTGGGTGCTATGGTTAGAAAGGCTTTGAAGGGAAATAAACGCACTAAGACTGAGCATTTCTTGCCGAGTCGTTCATTAGCGTTATACTCAAGTGTAGACAAAACCCGATTCTAATTGGAAGCTTTCATGTCACAAAGACCCTGTGTCCTCAAAGGACAAGCAGCTGATTAAATCTTAGAGTCAGGGCCAGGTGAGGATGATATTTGCTTAAAAATCCTGACTTCACATATGTGTCAGGACACATTTGGACCACATGGAAAATAATGTCGGAAGAAGAGAGAAACACATTCTCAAGTTGGAAACACAGTTACTATTTTGAGTTTGTGTCTGCTTAAGAAAGTATTAAGATACGACGCACATTTTGTGCTGTCGACAAGGTGTTATCTAGCGTCAGAATTTTTACCAGTGATTCAAAGTAAAAAAAAAAAAAGAAATGATAATAAATATAAATAAGGAACAATACACATTTTGTGCTGTTGACAAAGTGTTATTTAGCTTCGGAATGATTACCAGTGATTCAAAGTAAAAAAAAAAAATGAGAATAAATATAAATAAGGAACGATACACATTTTGTGCTGTTGACAAAGTGTTATTTAGCTTCGGAATGTTTACCAGTAATTCAAAGTAAAATGAATAAATATACATTATGAACGATGCACAATTTGGCCTGTCGACAAGGTGTTATCTAGCTTCAGATTTTTTAACCAATGATTCAAAGTAAAATAATAATAATAATAATAATAAATATACATAAGGAACGATACACATTTTGTGCTGTTGACAGTGTTATTTTGCTTCAGAATTTATACCAGTGAATTAAAGTAAAAAAAAAAAAAAACCGAATAAATATACATAAGGAACATGGCATATTAAAGCTTAAAGAGAAATACCCACAAGTCTTGAGTTTTTAAAGTCAAGTAATCAGTAAAGTAACTAAGTTGCTCCTGCACTGGTCCTAATACAATCTGGCCACTGTGCAGCTTCTGTCACTTTGCCATCCCTAAAAGGTTAAAATGTGATGTTAACACCCATCCAATATTACCCAGCCTGATAAATGTCCAATTGTCCACTTACCTTGCAAACTAATTTAACATGGTTCCCTCTACTTCACTTTGGCCTTTCCGTTTGTGCGCTCCCTGATCCTCTCAGCCTTTGTGACATTTCATCCGTCAGCTACAATGTTTGCCTTTGCGAGCCTTCTTTCCCCACTCCCGTCCTCTCACCCACCGGTTTTCTCACAAATTTCCTCCCTTTTCCATCCTTTTCCTCTATTGAGCATGAAGGAGCTAATGTGACCTTTATGTGCTGTCAACTCCTTGTACGACCGTCAGTCATCTCCTGCTCTTTCGGTAGCTGTCAGCAAAATGGAGCCCCGTCATTAATGTACGCAACTGGCGCGCCACTGGCGGAGACAAAGCACGACAGCGAGGAGAAAAAAAAAAATAAAAAGTGCAACAGACATAAAATGACACATACAGTCTAAGGAAAGGACCTGACAGGCGACATGTCTAAACCATCGCTGCTCTATTATATCCAATTGGTTTGTTTACGTCAAGTTAACTGTGTTTGGGCCCTGAAGGACTTGATGTAGTCTGTATCTCAACCAGACAGGGAAAAAGTGAGGTACCATCATTTAGCTCTTCATCCCGTCATCTCATTATCACCTAAGTCGTAAAGGAAAAGATTTAGTCGTGCTCGTCCTGCTCTTCTTGTCTGTTTACCTGCTGCGGCAAGTCGCTATCTGCTCCCACCGCTGTTTTTTTTTTAAATTTCTTTCCTCGACTAGCCTCCTTCCTCAAGTGGCCCGCAGTCCCTCACTCCCTCCGCTCGGTATTTATTGTGATGCATGCTTACAGCCTTTACTATCCTCCAGCTCCCGGCATCGCTCGGCCCTTTTTTTTGTTTCTTTCCAGGGCTACCTTGTTAACAAGTTTAATTCACTTTCCTGTTTGCACTTGTCATCTATAATCTGCTGTAACCTTGATGCTCTCCTCCACTTCCACTTTCACATTCCTGCTTTTGTTTCTTTCCAAGTTGAAAGATTGGACGGCTGTTCGAAAAAATATTTTCAAATAGAGCATTAAAAGTTTGTATCGAGCATGTGCTTGAAAATTATAAAGCGGCGATGAGAATAAATATATTTTTTTAAATATTTCACACATCCTAATGAAATACAATTCAGGATACTGCAGTGATTCTAATCTTGTAATGTCATAAGTTACCATGTAATGAAGCTAAAAATCCCAGCAAATCGTCTTTTGTGATAATAAGGCGATTTTTTTTTTTTTTTTTTTTTTTTTTTTTTACTCGACCGTCTCAAGTGGAAATTGGAATTTTAGGAGTACAGAGCATCCGCGAGGAAGTGACTGCCATTTAATATGTAGAATTAATGCTTTGACATTTCAGGCCCAATCATACTCGTTATTAATTTCTCAGGAAATATTACATGGACTTTAATGACAATCCCGGCTCGTTTCTCGTTCGACAAAACGCAGGCCAGCACATGAAACGGTTTCAGCTGTAGATTTAAGCAGAAAAGAAGGTTGCTTTTTAAGAGCACTATGAGTGCACATCTCATTTGTGATTGAAGCTAATTAGGGAACGTGGGTGGTTGGCAGATTTTTGCCCTCAAAGCCCGCAGCCTCTCAACCAGAAATTCAAATCAGAATACGGGTGGTGTGCGCCAGCATGGCAGCGAGCAGCTGCCTAATGGTTCTCGTTGGCACGCAAGGTCAGTTAGCATTGTCAAAACCGGGCCAGTCGTCCCAGAATTAAAGAGGAACTCAGAGAAAAGGGTCCCTGTCTGTGTTCACGCCATATACCGTATTTTTTCCACAAAAATTAATATGAGTTGGACAGCAGAGGAAGAGGGCGATAAAAAGGGGAGGCGAGTAAACAGGGGTGCGGGAAATTTAGCCGTGAGTGACAGGCCGCAAATGGAAATAAAGAGGAACTATGACCCTGTCAAATGGATGTCGCCATCAAAAAAAAATCTTTCCACTTTCCTCCTACCTCAATTCCACTTTCATCTGCGAGCGCATTCTTCACATGAAGCGAATGAAGAGCACTTCAAAGATGAGATGAATCAGCCATTATCCGCGGCGTATCCTCCGATCGGAGACTGTCAATAGGATGAACTGACACACTGTCCTTCAACTTATGCTGACTTTTCAACACGCATTTCGATGATGTCAGTGGAAATCATTACTGAGGGGATGATAATAATTGTTTTCATTCTGTACGGTGTTCGTTGTAATTTTGCGTCATTTCCGTCAAAACTACCCAAATTCCGTAACAAATTCACCTCGCCGAATAGACATGCGACACCCGTCAATAAAAATGGATTACGGTTCCGCCGTGTGTGCGTGCGTGTTTCCAACTTCACATGTGTGTGCAACCCTGCTTGAAGGCGGAGCTGGAACCAGAACAGAGCGCAGATACCGGGCAGCTGAACAGATGGCGCTTCCGAACTTTGCGTGAGTGTTGTCGCCTCAGGTGGCTGAGGGGAAGTGATGTGAGGTGAGATGGTGATGATGGTGATGATGGTGATGCGCTGTTCTCATTACCGGAAGCCCGATGCTTGGCTCTCACACCACTCACCTCTGCCCTCGTTTTTTTTTTTTAAATAAATTAAAACGCCACATCTTTCGGATTTAATTTATACTATAATTACACCGCCTTTTCTTCACGCCTAAAGAACAGGATTAAGGCAAGGACACATGACCTTTGCATTCTCTGCTAATGAATGTGAAGCACTACTTAGATTTTATATCATCGTGTCAAGACTAACTTTTTTCCTGACGTCAACACAAAAAAAAAAAAAAGTAACCATAAAGCTTTGAAGCCAAACGAAGAGAGAATTTGAACAAGGCCTTGAGATTCTCAGTGTAGAATTTATTTACATCAAATCAGGGAAGGTCTTCACTTTTGGGTTTGAAGGCACAGGGACACGTGTGGCTTCCATCTGTAGCCGCTAATTTGAAACGGGATGCGCCATTATGCACAATAATCCATTGTGGTTACCTCAAGTAAATCATGCACAACCTGCACCAAGCTGCTGCAGTGCAGCCACACAAACCGTAGTGCCTCCAATCACAGCGAGATAATTAGTCATAAGCCTTTCTCCGATTAACTCGAGAGGACAAGGTGACAAATAGTTAAAGGGATTTATGCTTGGGAATTTTTGTTGCAATGGATACCCTAAAGGGGCAGCATGGGGCGTATCAATAGTTAGCATGTCTTCCCCACAGTCAAAGGGTTCCCGGGGTTTGAACCCGAACTTAGTCCAGCCTGGAATTTGCCTGCATGGCAAAGTTCCCCGAGCATTTTGCGATAATTATCATGCGCAAACCACCTCAAAGTGAACTCTCATTAGCAAAGCACCATGCTCTAACTTTGTAATCTCTAAATAAGCGCTTACTACATTAAAGAACACAGGTAAGATGAAAAACATCTTCAGCCCTGTGTGCGAGCATCAGCCGGTATCTCCACCCCTTTTGCCATCGAAGCACAATCATGAATAAATGCATGCAGAAACTCCAAACAACATAATTAAGATTAGTGAGATGTCTCAAGATGAATCATGATTCCTTTAAGTATGCATATCCAAAGTGGGCCGAAGGCTCAATACCTCTGGGTCGGCCATGACAGGGGCAGCAATATGTTTTAATGAGTCTGAATCCCAAGATGAGACGCTACATTTGTCGTTCAGTTCCTGGAAAAAAGGACACCGCGAGACATGCCATGCATCTCAAAAATACTTTATGAATTACGTTTTTAAATGAATAAGTGTTTTTATGAGACGGTTCAGCTGTAAGCGGTTCAAGGGGTGCGGTTCATTTGTCCATTGGTGCCTCTTTTTTTTTCGTGATTCTTATTCCAGGTTACTTTTTTTTTTAAGCATGTTGACTGTATGATGTGTATTTCCTTCGCTAACAAGGAAGAAAAATTCAACCTTGGAATGCGGTGTTATTTAATTGCTCAGTTAAAGAGCTACATGAGATGCAACACAAAGGAAGCAGCGAATAAATTAACTTTTAATTAGTCACATTATATTCCAATTTGCCCCGCTTGTTTGTTAAAAGCATCTTTGTACATTTAGCTAGCACACAATACCGAGCGAGCTGATCCCAACAATCTAAAGGTGACAAGGTTAACTAGAATCGAAATTATTGTCTGCGACAGCCAAATCGGTTTTTTTTTTCCATTGTTGCCGTTATCACGCTACAGTCTGTCCCAAAAATAATTCTTTTTCCACTCAATCGTTGTGCTCGGTTAAAATTTGTCTCTGAGCTTACCCAGCTAACTTAGCATAGCTTGTTGTCATGCTTAGCAAACCGTTTAATATCCGACATGATTATATGTGCAATTCATTGATGTATTTTTTTTTTCACAAAAAGTCTTAATATATGTAAAAGTCTACACCTCTTACATTCCCACAATAAAAAGGTGTCTTTTGAGCTGAATAATGAGGATATCTTAATGATGACGTCCAAACCGGCGGTACAGCAAAGTCAGCTGCAGGGCAAAGGCATCTCCCAGCTAATGGATTCGAGTTCCCAGCGGACATCTTTAGACGCTCTTCAGAGACTACTTGATGAAAGGCGCCACGCAGATTAAAGACGTATCCTCCGGTTCAAAGTTGGAGGATAAATGTGAAGTATTGAACCGACATTAATTTGTCCATGCATGTGCATGAGACTCTCCGACTCACTTGTTAACTTTCCCCGAAGCTGTGAAGTCGACCATTAGGCCGCCATAAAAAAAAAGCCGGCAGACGATCCCACGTTCACCTTTTAAGACCCAATGTGGCTCGATCAAATATTGATTACATTGATAGTGGCTGCTGGGGGGCAAAGTTTCCGCCAAGTAGCTGCTGTCCAATCCATTTAACTTCAGCATGATTGGTTTTACTACGGGATATGTATAAAGACATTCGGCCAAGGAACATAAACAGAGCATTCAAAAGATAGATGGCGGTCCGACGAAAGGTCTTTTGAAGGTATACTCACGCACTCTCGTTTACGCAGGCATTTCCCTTTGCTCCCTTTTATTCATATATCATACAGATCGGGACTTGCATGCCAAGAGGGCTACTTGTGTGAGAGTGGACCACGATGCCAGGCCACTGCCTTGTATCTCCGGGGATGGTTGGCTGCTAATTAGTTTTGTTCTAATGGCTACCTGGCAAGGTCAAGGGATTCCTGTAAGCCCTCCTCTCTCAGCTCACCTCCCCCCTCGCCTCTTCCTGCTAATCACGTTGACCCGTCTTCGCCGAGCTGCTTCTCTTCACCTCCCAACAACATCGCTCCCTCAAGAAATCACATGGCCCTCACTCCTTATTTGGCCCGACCAGACTTTGGTCCATGTTAAGCCCCGTGTAATGAATGCTCTACTTCTCCAGGTATTGCGTTTATTCTCTCTTTGCCTGGTTTCTCTACAGTTTCCCTGTCGACGCATAATGCACAATACCTCCCACACGTAATTAACACTATCCCAATTCTCCATCTGGATTTATTTTTTTCCCCCACTTTATCGCACCTCCCACATTTGGCTTATGCTGCTTCTCTCTGTAGTTCAGTGCAACTGGAGAACTTGTTTTCAAGACTATTCTCTTCAGTACATACTGAATAGTCGTTACACTGACCAGCATAGTATTTATATCAAACAAACAATAAAATAATATCACTAATTGACGACAAATGTAACATGATGTAACATTTTCCACTCAAATGACATCAACGGGAATATGTGAAGCTAAGGCAAACATTATGTCGCAATCTCAAAGGATTTATTCTTTTGCAAAAGGCGCAATAAACAGCACAGTTAGTCCGGGTTGTGGTTCGGATCCGGGTCATGGCACCAAGTGAGAAGTTATGCAGAACATTTACCAGTCCTTTATCTTGAATGCTCGCACAAGTGAAATATTCAAAGGACGCCAGAAAGATTGACAACTGGCCAAGGAAACTTATTCTGCAGAAGCAGATCTTCTTATGCTACCTTGGCCACACCCACGTAGGAGCGCAGCCGAACCTAAACAATGCGTTGGTATCACCCTGTGTGCCTCCACGGCCTGAACTGGTTTCAACTGGCAAGCTGGCAAGGGTGCAGATAGAAAAGGAAGTCCAAGCAAGGTGAAAGGTGAGAAAGCCTAATCGAACAACCAAGTTGCTCCAAAAATGATTAATCAACAGGGTTTGAGCGATGATTGTCCTTGGCTGGTCAGTCATCCAGAAAAATAGGTCACAAACGAGATGCTTCCAAGAAGGTCAGCTGATCACATGGGCTGTCCTCAAAGAACACACTTCCACAGGAGTGCACTGTACAAATCCATTTGAGAGTTATTTCAAGGTGAGTCATTTTCCGCCGCCTAAACCCGTTACTTCATACCTGAGGGTTCGGCCACGCACCAAATTCCACTTTAATCCCTGCTTCCTATTCTTTGACCCTTTCGTGACCCCTGATAATTGTTGACCCTCTCTATTGCTTACACCGTCAGTATCTCCTCAGCCCTCAGAAAAAATATAATAATAAAAATCCTGCAAGCCGCTTATGTGCGCCCGGCTCATGTTGCAGCCGTAACAAAAAAATCTGTTGTGTTACCATCTGATGAAATCACAAGAGTGGTGCAGATTGCTGGAAGCCGAGGCTGTATACACGGTAGATGTTGATTAAAATGCAGTCATACATTAAATACATAACACGTGTGTCAAAATCGCAATTAGATTTTCCGCGGATGGACTCGTATTTGCATTTCTTGTCCATCATCCCCTCCCATGTCAGCCAATTAGCTCCTTCCTTCCTTTTGTTTCTTGCTCAGCTGTCACTTGCCGTGTCGTTATTGGAGTGTGTCGACTTCTTGTTTTTATGCGTGGAGTGTCTTAGGTTTTTAGTGTCATTTTTAATGTTTTGTTCTACACCTGGCGCTGTTACATTATTCTCTCACCTGTTTTGAGATAGAATTTTTTTATTTTTTTTGAATGGGCAGCACGGCGTGAGATTGGTTATCATATCTGCCTTACAGTTCTCAGCTTCAGAGTTTGAATCTCAGCTACAATTTGGCATTTACACGTCCTCCCCATGGGGTTTTAACTCCGGCTCAAAACTTATAGACACAAGCTCACCCGAGACCAGAATGAGGACAAAGAGTAAAGAAAATGGATTGGGGGGGGGGGGGTGGGGAGAAAAGTGATTGACCACAAGTATACTTCCCAATGGGGGGAAAAGCCTTCTGCAGCATTTTCTTTTCATGACAAACTCTTCTCCCATTCTAATAAAAGTGCCACATAATAACAGCTGCCATTGTGTATTTTATAGTTTCTTCTTTTCCCACACACCCAAAAAAAAAAAAAAAAAAGTCTACTTGACCCATTTCTACCTCAACAGTATTCAGTTAGGTAGCGAGTAGTAGGTGGGTTCGTTTCGCCATTTTAAAAAATTCAATTAACAGGTTGGGATCTTATTGGAAATATTTTACGACCAGGAACAAACACTTTAGTGATCCGACATTTACTCACAATGTCATGCAGGACAATAGATCATTACTAATGACATTGAGAAAGAGCCAGTGTGTGAATAAATGAGACTCTGGTGTCTGGCACACCTGGTTCACTGAGCAGCTCATTTTGCAGCCCAGGATTAGGCCTAATTACCGCCATAATTAGGGAGTCGCTGAGAGCCACGCCACGCCCCGCCGCTATCGCCAACGGCGCACAGCTTCGCCAGCTCGGGCAGCGGGCGAGGGAGATCAAATGAGCTCTAATTGATGGCAGCTTAACATCATAAAAAGCTGATGGCGGGAAGGCTGGCGCACAGCTGAGTCATGTCCGAGCAAAAAGACAGGTGAAATAAAAAAAAAAAAAAGTCATTCATGTTTAATAGGAGTTAGAATGGGCAAAATAAGAATATTGACGATGACTCAAGGAAAGGGACGTTGGGTTTTGTGTAATGATGTCAAAATGTCAACAACACGTGATTCAAAAGTTCAGCCCATATTGTGGACTCAAGTAGTGTTATCCAAACACCGGGTTGCGGCCCGGTGCAGGACCGCGGGCCACTTTGACCGGGCCATACAGATGAAAGAATTTAATTTTTTTTTTTTTATAAAATTTATTATTTGAGGCTAAAAATATCTTATTTTGAAAATTGACAGATTTCTCAGCGTTGAATCCATCTACGATGGACTCGTGACTTGTGGTGCAACGGATCATCTTTGACCGTGATCCATACGGATCAAACGCCACGGTTTGGCCTGGGCACGATCGGCAGAAAGATGTTGAAAATAAATCTTTACGATCACATGAATTCAACATGACTAGTCCGGAATCATCATAATAGCACGGATAACGTAAGTCGCATGTATGGGAGCATTTAGTCAACTTCCGCAAATTAATGATACAGGATTTTCATTTATTTATTTATTCATTTTTTACTCTCTCTTGGCCCAACACTGCCATTTCAGACAAACATGTGAAGGTAGTTAATTAAACCACAATTGTATGACAAGACAAGTCTCCGATGTGTGGCTAGTACTGGCTAGCAGCTAGCTGTTAGCATTAGCAACAAGTTTCGGTGCGCAAAAGTTATGATCTTGTATGAACCAGTCCGCAATGGAAAAAATGTTGGGGACCACTTCTCAAGTACCTCTATTTTCTGAGTTGGGTCTGTGATGTCATTTTCATGCGACTGCAAGTGACAAAATGGCCGCCCTTGAGGTGGATAATTTTTTGCTGCTTAATTCATATTTCAAAAACGCGACAGTCTAACGAAGAAAAAATACTTTAAGCTCATCTCCAAATGATATTTTGTGTATGTGGCTGCTCACTGGAGCCTTAAACCAATCGAACATCTTCTCAAAGGTCCCGTGCGATGTTCTTTCTCAGAAGCCGCAAAAAAAAACCTCACTAATTTCTTTGATTCCAAATGTCAAGTAATTACGGCAGCATGAGGCAAACTGCTGCAATGGATTTTATGGATTGAAAAATAATTAGCGGGTCACCCCGGAGGTCTCACTTACATGAAATGTATTCTGTGCTTACTCCGCTAATAATGGGAATAATTGTTCAACCCTCTGGTGGTGCCGCAGTTGACGGACAGATTGACTGTCTGACAACATAGAAGGGGCCACCAGTAATGGACCTGTCTGGGGGGGGTTGCGTTTATTGCCTCATCCTAGAGTCATAATGGCTTTCAATGGACAAGACTGCTTGGATGTCTGACAGACACAATGTCTGGACTTCTTCTCGACTAACAGCCTCTATAAAGAGTTCTCAGAACATTGCTGGCCGTGGGACATTATAGACTAATGTCATTCTTTATTTGTCGCTATAACAAAGTAGTACGGCTATAAATTTGAAGAAAAAATACCACACTGATGCCAGACGCCCATTTTTGGGGCGGGGTGACAAATTTTATGAATGACGCCGGAGGGTCGAGGCCGGAACGGTACAGAGATCTCGGCCGGAGCGCGAGGGACTGATTGGCAAAAAAAGGGTCAAGTGCCCAGCTCTAAATATATAAGTCTCGTGACATGACACAACATGCGATGTATTTAGAGACTAACGGATTAAAATTCCGCGGCATATACAAGAAGATGCGTAGCTACATTTTGATTAAATTGTTATCTTGTTTGCCATTGGACTTCCTAATGGAGTTTTGGAGTAAATCCATAGTGTTATGAAGTCATTGATTAAAGAGTCCAAGAAATCAATTTGTGATCTTCCAAGCAGTCAATGAGTGGTCATGTAAAATAGATGTAGTCGTTCAAGGTCACACACACATCACTTCACTTATCAATTATATCAGTTATGCACACTCAACAAGAGGTCTTTGTGACTTTAAATTATATATCAAACATGTTATTTATGCATAATTGTATTTGTGTGGCAAGTGGACGCATGAAAGTTTTGGCGTTTGTTGCTCCGACAAAATCATTTTGTAATTCACAATTCTCTACTACATTAAACTGTCATGGCCAAATTGGAAATTCTTGACACAAAGAAAGAAATGAGGATAAAAAAGATTCAATAGTAGCCCTCTTTAGGATTTGTGAAGATGTTTTTTTTTTTTGCATCCCTATTCATACATATTTACACGGAGGGATGAAAGGTTACAAGTCATTACAGTGTGAAAACAGTAACTAGAAAAATCTGTGAACTACCACACACACACACGCATGCGACCTGAAATGAACAACCTTCAGAGTCAAGGAAGTGGGCTTCCACAGACCACGGAGAATGACACCGAGGTTAAGGACACACACAGCAGAGGGGCTGTCTATCTGTTTTGGTTCTCTGAGCAATTCCCTTATTTTCCCTCCCACTTCCATCCTAAGCACCTGACCTTTTTCTCCATCATTCCTCTCCTACCTCTTGACCCGCCCTCACAGGGAAGGAGGAAATGAGGAGGGGAGAAAAGCGCGAGACATCAAAGAGACGCCGGGCAAGACTGCAAATAATCATGGTGGAGTAAAGAACGAGGGTTTGGTGAGAGAATGTGGAGGGCTGAGGGGGAGGAGCAGGAGAAGTCAGGGAGGGTCAAGGTGGGAGACGGAAATGGTTTCTCTTTTCCCATCTCTCCCTCACTTTTGCTTTTTTTTTTATTCAGGTTTGTAAAAAATGCTGATTAAATCAAATAATATATACGTATACCATATATATACGTATATATATATAGCCGTGTATATATATATATATATATATATATATACACACATATACTTGTATATACATACATATATACTTATATATACATATATACAAGTATATATACAAACTTATATATACACATACAAAAATACATTTCCACATATCATTACTGGTTAAACCTATTTTATAAATTCGCTTTGCCCTTCATTTTGAACTAATACTGCGATGCTGCCAGAGGAGAACATTGCAGGTGGCTGCCAAAACCAAGGAGGCCCGTTGCTTCAATTCAGGGTTCAAAGTAAAAACTCGAGCGCAGAAATCTGGCAGCTCCGTTGCATCACGGGTAAGGTTTCGTCAGCACGGTTTGGGTTCACTCAAGTGTTTTGATGTCAGAAAACCAACAACACAATCAGTCAAAAAGAAATGAAGAGTGACATTTTGCTTGGACGTCTGCATGAGTGTGTATCTTTCCATCTTAGTCATTTCTGGGTGGCTTGCAATTCTGCGTGAACCTCCCACCCACCAATCGCTACTTCAATGGGAGCACAGCCGAATCTTGATTTCTGCATTTTAGCTCTCTATTATCAATCAAAGTAAATCCAAATCCCAAGCAACATGCCCTGTCGTCCAAAAACACTGCCTTAGGCTATTTGGGGCTTCTCGCACAGAAGGCCTAAACATCTGGCAAGACAACTGTCAGCCATCCCAAAAAGAGGCCGCTCTATAATTCCCTTTCATTTTCTGCCGTTCTTTGAGCGGTAGATGATGCTGGAAGAAACAGGTGTCACATGCATAAGCGACGGAATTTAATCTGATAAACACAGCTCCCCTCTATGATCCCGGCACTGTGTTCTACTCTCTTCGCTTATATCAAGACAAGATATTCCGACCCTTTTTTTTTCCTAGATCAATGTCCATCTCCATATCAGTCCCCCTTCCACCATCCCCTCTCACAAGGTTCAGAAAGATCAATCCTGAAAAGGATAAAAAATTAGAATCGAGCAGGGAACCCTCTCATTCCCGATCGTCCCGGAGGAGAATGCGAAGGGTGAAAATGTGTTGTGTTGTGATCGTGGGAGGAGGGAGCTGACAATCGATGCACAAATACAACTCATTTCAAGTACAGTACAAGATTAATGGACAAACAAATGGGTTTTTCTCCGAGACGTGCTGTAAAATTGATCCAGAGCGCATTCCAAGACGGTGAGAAAAAAAAAAGGTATTGAGACACGCCTCCAAATGACACTGAATGGCTGAACGTGCAGTCTTTAAGTACTGCAGGCAATATCCTAGAAAAACATTTATTCAGTGACAAAAAAAAAAAAACACCACTGGCCGTAAATAATGAATTTTTGAATAATGGTGACACTCACAGGATTTAATTTTCTAAAAGATAGTGGCCAGCATGAGAGCCGTTGGGGTGGACAATTTAACACTCACTGATCGCAGGTGTCAAAATAGCACAACTGCTTTCCATGTTTTAAATTATCCACCAATCTATTGTAATTCAGAGGTTAAGCCACCGCTTAAGGCCGGCCACACTGGCCAGCTCTCAACCCGGGTCGTGTGAGGTCACAACACTAAGCTACGTTTTTTTTTGTGTTTTGATTGATTTACGGATTATTTTTACCTTTTAACACCTGCAGCCAAAACGAGCGACGAGCGTCAGACGCCTGCCTGTCAATTTCCTGCCAGCTGAAGAGAGCTTTGTCTGACTGACTTTTTCGATACCTTTTCATCACAGGGATTGTTCTCTCTCGGCGTGAATAAGGGTGATGGGGCAGACAGAAAGGGGAATAAAGGAGAACGGATAATGGAATGATTAAAGGACAGCACAAAATGCAGAAAAATAAATCATCACACATGTGTGACAGCAGGTGAAAGGGAAGATTGAGAGGTGGCACAGAGAAGCGGAATGATGCGGGAGGGCAAAAAAAAACAGATGGACTGATGAAGACCTGAAAGAGACAGGAAATGGATTTATATTCACCGCTCATTTTGCGCTCCGTTTGACTTTTTGGAAGAGAAGCAGATGTGCTGCGGCGCACACGGGCGGCCTCGATAGTCGCAGAGCGATTTGCGGGCTTACAGATGAATATGGAACAAGCCAAGTCTGCGACATTAGCGGGCTCATTTCCCACAGAGAGACAGACATCCAGTCAATCCGTCACTTCTTCAGCATGGGAAGAGACGGAGGGTGGTGAGGGGATTGACGAGAAAGGAGATGGTTGTGGGGGGGGGGGGGGGGGGGGTTGAGATGACAAACCAAATAAAAGTTGGCTGAAACACAGTGAGGACCGAAATACGCTTAGTCAGCATGATTTCCGGCGACACCAACTTGAGGTCATGTGATCCTCCAAAAAGTCTCGCCAAGCGTCCTGAATGCCCTCTTTTATACTACTAACTGACATCTCGCGTGTTTGTGCGAAGCAGTCCGTCGGCACATAAATAGATTGTAATGTAATTAGTTCTGCGAGCCGCAACCTGGCGAGAACGAAACAGATGGCCAGGTTTTAAAACTAGACAACAAAGTATAACACTTCGACAGCTGTTTGTAACGTTTGTCAACTGACTCTGTAAAAAAAAAAAATTTAAAAAATAAATGGTAGGTAGATGTTGCAAAGTCAGTCATTTTAGAGGCTGACTTTGGCTGCGAAGGTTAAAAAAGATAATTAATTAACGAGCTAATTACAAGATTTTATTTTTTTTATAGCCAGTGAACATGAAACTTTCTGAAAGCGCACCTCACATTCGACACGGGTGTGAATCTCACACCCATGAGTCAACGCCAAGTCTTCGCCGTCCATACAACATACTTACACACCACCTCCCTCTTATCACCTTTTCAAAAGTTTTCACACCCCTTTTTTTGGGTTAATGAATATTATTAAACACTGTCGAGCCAACATGCTGAATCCAAAAGCACGCATTTGAAAATTGCGGTCCAAAGCCAATGTCGTACTTTAGCACCTCTGAAACGTTATGACGGTGTTTACGGCTCAAAAGTCATCCATAGGTTGCGCTGTTTATGACTCGCGCTCTTACCGACAGTATTTCACTCACTTCTAAACCACAGCGCGGTCCTGCAAAAGAAATAAAACGCTCTTGCTTGCCGTTAGACGCCAACGACTGGTAAATCTCCTATGTTCCAGTCAGTTCACCAAATAAATCCCAATTTTCTTCAAATTCTATGCGAGTTGGAAACTCTCAGGATGTAGCGCTTTCATTTTGCACCACTCCATTCCAATGACTCAGATTATTAACTCTGTACGGCATACTCAGCAGTAACGCTCTCACCATATGGCAGCGCTTACACAGCCAAGTAACCGAATATGTCACAACCCCAAACATGTCACAGCTCTCCACCTCCATGCACTTGTCTCTGTAGCTTACAGTTTGCTGCTCGGCAAATTACGAGAGACACACCAATCGCGGCGTATAATAACAGACATCAGATCTCGCCTCGCCATATGGCTTTGACGCGAAGCCGAGGGTGGCTACGCTATAATGCCAAATCGGATACGTTGGACAGCTAACATAAGCAGAACATTTGTTTGTGTCGAACGCGGTCGTCAACGGTGTGGGCAAGCTTTGTTTGCGATGGAAATAAAATGCTAATTAGATGCGCAGGGTTACACTTCAATGTGTCATTGACTTGCACAGTGAATTTAAAATCCTTTAAGCCCACACAATGCTTGATCGGACCTGCCTCGGAATTTATTCTTACCTCACATTCGCGACTCAGGGAAATTGAATGGAGCAGACGGACAAACAAACAAAACAATACAAGCAAAGCATAACCTCTCAGGTGACGGTAAATATCAAGCAAGAATGCTTTGCGCGGCTCTATGGAGGGCCAACGCGCGACATGGCGCGCACTAAGCTAGCCGACTTGTCAAGTAGAAGAGTCTGCAACTCCATCGGTAACACTTCTTGACGCATAAACGTGTGTTCTTCCTCGCGGTGGGAGTGCAGCAGGCGCTACACTGTGGAGGATGATAAACACACTTAAGACAAAGCAATAGATGTGAGAAACTGGAATGGAGGAAATAGAGATTTAAAAAAACAAAAAAATGACTCAAAAGTACGAAGCTGAATGGGAATGATAAGGTGAGACAGGAGACACGCGTGGGTTCTGCTTTGCGGCTCTGTCGTAATGTGGATGTTTATTGGAAATGACGGTCTAAAACCATGATGTTCCATTTCAGCATATACTAAGGAGGAAAAAATAAGATCCATAAAAAAAAAATAAAAAAACAATGGCCAGCATCAGAAAGAGGAAAATGATTATAGTAGTTTTGGGGTAAGCGTATGTTGTGTGTTACCATTTGCACGATTCTTCAACACGGTAAACATCTAATCGTGTCAGTGGTGATACTACCAAGTATATTCGGTTACAAACGGAATGCAGATCAAAAAGAAATTTGGTTAGTACTGAAAAGCACATCCTTGGCCTTTTTGCTTTAACAAAAAAAAAAAAAAGTTGTTTACTTGAACAGTTTTAAGAGAATGCATGCAATCTCCGCCAAACTGATCACTGAACAAATTCTAAAATGCTACCACTTGCTCATATTATCAAATGATGTGTATTCATTTGTGATCATCTTAAATCGTGCTTCCAGACATTGTCCGAACCAAAAAACAATTTTTGTTTTTTTAGTTTGCACAGAAACAATCTATATGGAAAATTCTGCTCGGTGTTTTGGAATCCTGAGGAGAAGTGCCTGAAACCATTTAACAAATCCGACTCAAAAACTTTAAAAACCAAAATATTACAAAGTAAAACCCTAATATATATATATATATATATATATATTTATTTTTTTTATTTATTTTTTTTTTCCCTAAAGGTAGAGTGCAAGAATTCTTTCCTTATCCAGCGTAAAAGTCCAAATTTGAACCACAAAGGCACGCGCCCACACGCAAGGTCGCCACTTTAAAAAGGTAAGACTAAAGGAATAAAAGCCTTGGACTCGTTTCCTGTTCAAATCTCATCTCAGTGGCTCCCATTTGGATCACCCCCTGCTCCTTAAAGAGCAAGTTGATGTGACGTTAGCATAGCCTCCCATTCAAAAGCAATTTCATAACGCTGCATGCTGCAGCACCCGCTGATCTGGTCAACCTCCCGATAGTGTGACCATTTTCTCCGTGGGATCACCTAAGTAAATATCTCACTTAGCTCTAACAGCCATGCCATTACAATAGACAAACGTCGAACTTAAAGCAGGACTTTGAAAATGTAGCTCTCTGCCAAGGCTTGAAGAAATAATAGATCGCACTTGGCTATTTCAAGCCTGCAAAATAAATTACTGAATGGATATGAAATTCAATAAAAATCCACAGGATGTTTACGTGGATTTGAATTGCAGGTAAAAAAAATATATATATTCATGACGCACATGCGCATATATTCACGAGCATGCACACCTTTGTTTTGTTGCTTTCCATCCTTCACCTGCTAGACTGAACGTAGCTTGAATAAGACAAAAAGGGAGAAGCAGGACACCTGACAAGAAAATGAAGAGAAGTGGTCGAGCGAGCACTAACATTAGAGGAGAGAGAGCGAGAGAGAAAAATGAAGGGGTTGCTGTGATCAGAAAAGAGAGATGTTGATGAGAATCCTGACAGTGCTCGTCTCCATCGAGTTTCACGTCCCGACAGCTGGACAGACTGCTTATGCAGCAATACCCTTCTGTGTCTTCCGCTTTCACACACACACACACACACACACAGTCTGCTCATTGTGGGTCCACAGCTCATCCTCCTCTTCTCTATTCCCAACTTGTCTCCCGTTTGCCTTGTCGTGCTGCCCTCGCCTCCCCGCCTCCCGCCTCCCCATCCTCTCAGCGCTATTCTTCCATTTTTTTTTTTCTTCCTGCACTCACAGGCTCACCTTCAAGAATTTCACATCTTTTTCTCGCCCCTATCTTGTTGAGATAACTGGCCACCCTCACCGGCATCTCCCTTAACACGAGCAACACGCCTCCCCTCGCCATGTCAGTCAGGGTAGATGTCTTTTTTTTTTTTTTTCGTGTGCACTGAAAAAGAGACGGGACAATGATGAAAAGAAAGTGAAATACCCATTCACGTTATATGGATTAATTATATCATACAGACTATATATGAGATTAGATCGCAAAGCGACAGAATTCTTGGTCAGTTCATTAAACAACCCGGTATAATCTGAATTCGACGCCAAATATATATTCACACAGGTTTTTGATGACTTCATTTTTTTTCAGAAATAAGAGTCACAAAATGCATAGTTGGACGGACTTGACTAAGAACCCTGACCTCAACCCCTTTGAACACCTGTGGAAGGAATAATCATGTTAATATACTAGGGCTGCAACTAACGATTATTTTTATCATTATTTTGCCAATTAATATCGAGGCAACAAAAGCACAGTAAATACTCAAATAAAAGTTGTGTACTTTTAATATTTAATATAATTGCCCCAAGCATGTTTTATATAATTTAAATATCACCAGAAAAAGTTATTTTGGGGTGTTGTGTAACTGTTTTATAACAATAATTATGATTAGAGGGTGACATGGGAGTGGATTTTTATTCACATCCCACATACCATGCTATTATAAGTAAAATAACAATCCTGTGCCGTCCTGTCCCGATGAAAATCCTATCCTGTCCTGCTCCCGGTCAGAATGACTCCCATTCCTGTACCGCTCCCAATTTGGCAAGATTCAATTTCAAATAAATAAATAAATAAAATGGTTTGTCGTCCTCTCTTTTTCTTGTGGACTCTCCCACCACTGGGGAACCTTTTATCCTGAATCGTCACAATCCCGTGATTAAATATTAAACTAAGGTAAAGTTCATTGCGTGCACGCCAACTTGTCATTTGCGTGGCCACATCCCGTTTCGAGTTAAACCGTGTCGCAGTGGATGAGAACTACTCACCGAATGTTGCTTTTGTAACCCCCACGGACGACATTGAGCTCAAGGTTTTCGCCACGAGGAAGAGACACCATTACACCTGTCCCCAAATTACTGCTTTCACATGAATTCAATTTATGGTTCCTTTAAGCTTGACCTTGCCGGTTGGGTTAGACGTGCCGGAAAACTGATCAGGATTCTCTCGGGAGAACTGTTGTCAAAGGAACTGCTGCCATTCAGAGGGTAAAAATCCAAATCCAGTCAAGCTGCCTTTAGGCTGCTTGGTTCTGAGGAGGTCACTTGTGGAAGAAGGGCAATGTACATTTATTGTAATATTTTTTTATTTTATTTTATTTTTAATAGGCCTACTACTATAGTAATGGACTTTTTTTTTAATAATAATCATCATGTTTATAAATATTTACATTGAACTGCACTCAAGTTTTTAATCCCATACCGAGTTTTCTATGAGGTGAGTTTTAGTTTTTGCATTTCATATTTGTGATATTGTCCTTGGACTCTTCAACAGTTGATCCTGA
Organism: Idiotropiscis lumnitzeri; assembly: GCF_059441095.1. Taxonomy (NCBI): domain Eukaryota; kingdom Metazoa; phylum Chordata; class Actinopteri; order Syngnathiformes; family Syngnathidae; genus Idiotropiscis; species Idiotropiscis lumnitzeri. The sequence continues at coordinate 3,066,300 of NC_142406.1, forward strand.
TAATGAATCGGTGGTTTTGCACACTCAGCTAAAACTGCCGCCTGGAGCGTCTAACATATTCGTCTTCCTCTCTGAAGATTTGGACCCTGTCAGATCTGGAGCTTGGAGATGACCTTGGGTTCATCATTGCAGAAGTGCTGACCGAGTGTGGATGCTACAATGGCTTTTTACTGGTGACTCGAGTGCTTCTTCTCTGTGGTTCGCGTATGTCGATAATGTCTTTCAGAAGTCTTGAGACTGCAACCAAAAGCAGAATGTGGTCGGGCAATTTGGTGGGCATGGGAGGGAAAATACTGAACTTTATTGGAGAGCCTCAAAGTTTTTTGACAGTTGGAGACTGGGTTCAAGTGCTATTATGAAATATCGTGGTGACTTGACATACAAGTTAAATAAATTCCAAAAGTCACATTTTGTCTTCTGTCGGAAGCATAGTTATTATATTTAATTAAAAACTAACCAAAAACAATTACATTTAAAATTTAAAAAATAATTTCCGTGACCATAAAATACTGAAGCTACATCTTAATTATTTTGGATTCATTTTTTATTTATTTATTTATTTTTAATCATGCACTTGGCAAATAATTTGTATATTTAAAAAAAAAAAAAAAACTAAAACTATAAATCTAATACAAACTACTTAAAAACGCAAAAGTTAATATTAAATTAAATAAATATTTAAAATAAATATATATATATATATATATATATGTATATATATATATATATATATGCCCGCCTCCCTCCCAGTCTGCTAAGATGGGCCGCAGTAACTCACAACACTAATGAGCACAAGCGCAATTTGCATGCCAGGCAAGTGGTTGCATCAAGTCGTGAATCGCTCGTGATAAAAACACAGATGGTCTTCATGTGAATTGTTCCAGACCCGCTAATCTTTAAACCCGCGCCATTGTCTTCTGCTATAGTTTGCTGTACACGAGGTTATGCTGACATGCGTAAGGGATGCATTACCGTTTCCTTTTGCATTGTCCGACTCGATTATGCAAATAGGTTGCACTTCTACCCGACACGTGCGTGCGTGCATATGCGTGTCTACAGGCCAAGCCGACACACACACACACACACACACACAACCCTTATTTACATTTCCTCTTGTCATTTTGGATTTGTCATTAATCTACCTGCCAAATGCATTGTTTCCGTGCTGCCGTGCATGCATTTCTGTGCGGGCGCGACGGTTGAGTGCAATTGTCGCTTGCACACAAGGACATTTAGAGCGATTACAGAAGACAAAGGACATCAACTGTGCCTGAAAGTATTGATGGCTCCCGGGAGAGACATACATGCCATATGCCATGCTTCCGTGCCTGCTTAACCACTTCTCTGGATGATAAACAAATCTTTTCCTATCGTTCACATCTTGCATGATTTGGTGTTATGGATGTGTTCGGGAGCTAGCACAAGAAAAAATGAAAAATAAAAACCCAGCCGTTGCTCAGAATGCAGTTTTTTACCCCTCCTTTCATTTCACGCGTTTCCCTTCACTACAGTGAAGACATCCACCCAGCTGTGGCGTTTTTATATTTCGTTTTTTTAATGAAGGTAGCTTCGGATAACACAATCTCACCCAGGGGACTGCTTGTTTGGGAATAATTATCTCTTGCAGATGGCAGAGAGAAGGAAAAGGAACAAGGAGGGAGGGGAGAAGAGATGTATGATGCATGAATGTAGGTCCAGATTAATATACAAAGTCGTGAAAGTGCGCCGTGGGTGAAAGTTTTGGCGATTACACAGGATGAACCAGGAAAATTCTGATTCAGCTTTTATGGACCTTGCCTCGTCACACAAACAATTTAGCAAAATTATATATATATATATGTATATATATATATATATATATTTTTATATATTTATTTCATTTAATTTTAACTTTTGCGTTTTTAAGTAGTTTGTATTAGATTTATAGTTTTAGTTTTTTTTTAAATATACAAATTATTTACACTTTTTTTGTGTGTCTTGTCAAATCTCAGCTTGATTGATTCAGACCAGAAAACCTAACATGCAATTCTTAATCCAAATGCCGGCATTCAGTATTCATTATTCAACACGCAGCACTTCCACATGCACGTAAAACCAGACTTAAGAGTTTTATTGAAGTAGAACATGATTAAATGAAATTCTTAAAACACACAAAACATGGGATTTGGGATTAAACCCGGTTTGTGTTTTGGCATTCTGGCCAAGTAGTTGCATATATTTTACCGTTGTGTGTCAGCTCTCCGTGTATATTCTATTTAACCCACCTGACTGCAGCTTGTGTAATAGCACGCTACATTGGCTTATCTATTGAGGCTGACCAAATACAATCCTAACCAAAGCAAACTGCATCAATCCCCTGCTGCTGATGCCGTTTCCCCAAACGCACTCAAATGTAAATGACTGCGGATGCACAATGATGCAATGAAATGCCAATACCCTGACTGAACCAAACATCGCCTCCTAACATTTTATTTCCTTCAACCAACACCCCCCCCCTGCCAACCCCTCCTATTGGTTTCCTCTTTCAATGTTGATTCTGTCCTCTCTTCCCGGGCCATGTCTGTCTTTTCAATCTGCTGACAGAGCCAATAAAGAGGAACGGGATCAATGCTACGGATTCATCTTGAGACCAAGACGACTTCAAAGCCAGAGCCGAGAAGAGGTCCGAAAAAAAAAAAAAAAAAACGCTGGTGGAAAGAACAAGACAAGAGGAAAAAGGGGAAAAGATTGTAATAGATATCAAACCAGGTAGCATTACTGTCCAGAAGAGACCGGTACGTTAAAAAAAAAAAAAGCTAAAACAATTCAACCCAGTGGACACCTGGGTACATTATTAAACAGAAGAACAGAATTTATTTCCCCTGACATCATAAACTGGCGTATGAAACCAGAACTGAAGCAGTGAACATTACTATTTATCGGCGTCGCCCACAGTGGAAGGCAGTAAAGTAACACCAGAAGTTGTTACCACAACTGAGCCCAAAACAATTATTATTTAATTCCATTCATTAAAGTCAATACAATGCTATCTATTTAGTCAATTATTCAATAAAATAAAGTTGTAACATATGCATTCTTGAAACAGACAGCACCAGATATTTTTTTGTCTTGCTTTTCTTTTGAATTCTGAAGAAGAACGCAGTATCCGAATGCTGCAACAGCCCACGCAAAGCCACTGGTGAAAAAGCCCACAGCAGGTTTGAGGATACACAATCTATCAATCATTTTCTTGGGTCGGAGCTCTGACAGTTGTTTGCACTCATGTTCCAAAAAATGTAAAAACAGCATGAAGACGACCTCGAGCATAGCCGTTGTCTAATGACTCGCGCAAGGATTTCAACGCTCACATCTGAATTTACGGAGAGGCCCTGAAGTGCACTGATTAGGAGGCATGTTTTGAAGTGGAAGGATTACATAAGGATAAGAAGAATTAGAACCGCGGGTAGAGGAAGCGCCGAGGTTGAAGTGGGAAAAGACAAAATGGCAAAACATCAGGAGCATGAGATCAAGATAAACCAACAATATGTGAAAGCATGGCTCCTTCGCCCACTCACTCTGCTTTTACTCATGACCAGCTGTTAATTTATGACATCCACACCAGCACAGTGCCTGAGGGGCACACACATAAATCTACTTCAACACTCTTAAAGACAAGGTCACATCAAGGACTGTAATAAGCATGCACTGTCATCGCTATTCTTTCTTTTGACTATAATCACACCAAAGGACAATTTAAAACATTAAAATAATCTACTATGCATGTTTTTGGAATAATGTATTTACAAATATTTACCAGTGTAACAATTTTACGTTTGACAAAACGATGTGCACATTATTTAGTAGTAGTAGTGTTAAGTCGTGTGTGTGCATGAATGAATGAGTGCATGATGTCATCGTTTCTACTTCTAAATTTAAATAACCGCCACCATCATTTAACACGGACGCTTTGATCCATCACCAGCTACCCTTAACAATCCGATTTCCCTATGATCTTTCCTGAGAGCAACCATTTTTTGTATTTCATGATACAGGGTGAGACCCAATGCTGCCATCTGCTGGCCATTGTTTTTTTTTTTTACCTACACATTCACATAAAATGCAGTCAACAATTTTGTTCGGGTTCTCATTAACATTTGACACCAAGTGCACTCAAAGAGAGAGTCAATATGATGAGGTTTCAGTATGTGATACCAGGTGTGCAAATTCGCTCTCACATGTCACGCCGTCCGTTTAACAGGGGAACCAAAAATTAGAGAAAGCCCTTGATTGACAGGCAGCCTGGAAAAAAAGTATTTTCACTTTGCGGCATTGATGAGGTGGGGCCCGAGATCCCTGGCTGCTCCCCTGACTGTGAGTCAAACAGGTTCTGGCTCCTTATCACTGACTGCTGTTTATGCCAATTACAGAACAATGGGGGCCTTCAGAGCAATCAGACGATGAATGAAGGAAGCTTCAGTTCAGCCTAATTACCAGGCTACTAAAGAATTCAAATGAGGCTCAGAGATTCAACACGACATAACTCGTAATGTCACATTTGGAAAGAAGAACCTATCTTAAAGTAGGACAAGAGGAATGAAAAGAAATGGAAAATGAGAATATTAATATACTTGGCAGAGAAATCACGGTGCGTGACAGAAAAGGAGAGCAATCGGAACAAAAGAGGCAAAACAAAATGGATTATAGGAGTAGGAAAGGATCAGTTGGACTGATCTTGTTGCCCCCGCTCACTCCCCCTCCCCTCAGTGCGCTGTGCCTCGCAATGCTACAGGAAACAAAGATTAGCTCGGTTCACTATATTCTACAACAACGTTATCGAGTCACACCGGTCATTTATATTCACTCCATGTGAGAACGAAGCGGCGACACCACAGGTACAGGAAAGAGTCATGCAATCAAAAAAAAATAAATAGATACGGACTAAAACTCAGTAGAGCGCAGGCCTGAGAGATTGGTCCGCCTTGATTCAAGAATCATGACATATGATGTCATACCAATTCCATATGGCGCATCGCTAGCTGCCTGATTTTGTTGATCACCACACATCTTTGTCCCAATGGAAAGACTGGAAAGGTGAAAAGTGGGCAACTTCAATGATGGAGGCGGGGCCACAATTTGTCATTAAAAAAAACGACATTTGAAATATGGACAAAATGTGTACATATGAAAATTCATTAATTTTTTTTTTAAGTTTCAAGGATGGCACAAAACTGCTGAACAGCAAACCAACAACACGTTTTGTGTAATTTTTTTTCCACAAAAATCAACTCACTCAAAGTGTTAATATTATTGAGGTGTTATTCCAAATCCGCAAAGTGGAAACCTGTCTATTCACGGGTGATGGTGACCGAGCCAACTCACAAATGTCAAAAATCTGCATAGAAATAACACCATTGAAAAGCATTGGAATTTTTTTGCTGATAAACTCCCCAAAAGTATATACATCTTCCAAAAACACGAATAAATGGTTCTAACTTGACATATGAGCAATCCATCCACAAAGTACTTTTGTCCAACCCTGCTAACTAACAAATGAGATACAGAAATGCCCTTTGACCTCAGGCTTTTGGAGGTGATAAAAGCTTTCCACTGCGGCTTTAAGCACGACATTTATTGCATTTATGATCGTTAGCCCTTTCTTTTCCTACTTCGCCATGACACATCTCCCGTGACCCAACACTTGGACTGGTATGTATTATTCTAAGTGCAAAAAAAATAAAAAATCCAAGCATTTTCCTGTAATTAAACGTGCACATTAATCACACACATGCACACAAATGTGTCGCTTAAGCTCCCTTTTTGTCTTCATTCTCTTCGCTGACTTAATTGACACCCCCGCTCTACTCCCACCCCGACTAATAAAAAATAAGCAGTGCTAGTGAGTCTGGATTCGACTCAACAATCAACCCACTTTTGGAAGAAAAGGCTCCTCAGAGACGGGCTGGTGGTGGTTGGGGACATCCCATCTAATGCAATTTCTTCTATGTTCCAGCGATAAATGAATAAACTCCTCACGGCACGAGGCGTAATTAATTTAGAACGGCGAAAATGAAATCAAGACGGGATCGTAGGGCGACACAGAGGAGGTGCACGGATACTTTTAAGATGACGGAGGAGAAAGACGGGGTGTTACGTTGTTTGTACACAAGCATCTGCTGATGTAGGGGTCACGGAGCTCGTGAGAAGGTGACGTCTAATTATTGCCCGTGGAGAATACGGCAGATGAAGGGCTGCTTGTGATTGGCCAAGTCAATAAAGGCAATAATTGCGAACACGGCAATGGAGCGAGAGAACAAAATGTTTCATACTATTTACTTCTACATTAGAATTATATCAATGTTTAACTGGTATTTTTTTCCACACTTTAAAAAGTGATACAGAATTTCCTTGTTCTTAAACCAAAGCATTGTCTAAAATAAAATTATTGCTTCGAAACTATCTTCAAGTGAGGTTAGATTTATTTAGTCAGGTATCTAGAGGCAATTACAATCAATTAGCAACAAGACGAGGTCCCTAATCCGGCGAATATCGGTTAACTGTCTAATGCAGGGGTGGGCAAACTTTATGATTGGCGAGCCACAATGGGTTCTAAAATTTGACAGAGGGGGCGGACCAGGAGCAGATGGATGGAGAGTTTTGGTAACCTCATTTCATCGGAGAAAAAAAACTAAAAATTAATATATATATTAATATATTATTATAATAATATAATATAATTTAATTTTAAATGAAAGTGAACAAAAGCATTACAACAATGTATACGTCTTTGAAAAACCAGAGTATTTAGAAAATAAAACATTAACAATGTTCATTCATTTAATTTTTTTCAATTTCGGAGGGCCGGATTAAAACGTTTAACGGGTCGCATGTGGCCCCCGGACCGTAGGTTGCCCACGCCTGGTCTAACTTGCTAAACAGAGTCGCTCAGGATTTACACCGGGTAGCGAGGCCTCACTTGCCTCCCCAGCCTGCACATCCCTGCCATTTACAGTTATTTACTCAGTCTTTCCTGACTTTTCATCCAAAAGTGAAAGCAGCATGATTCCAACCTGCAGACGCATATGTAAATTGTCCAACTTCTGAAAACTGTCACGTTGACCATGCATTGTAAATCCATCCTAATCCTGCAGCAAGACAATCCAGAGCAAGACTTAAATTTCAAAAGCACCTCACAGGTAAAGTCAGGTTTCCCTTCCACTCTGCCGACGAGTGGAATTGCGGCGCATCTACAATATCTGATTTTACGACCTTTATGGGAGCACATGGGAGCTCAGCCCCCATTGGCTCCCACATAACTCAAAGCCTGATAAAGACATCCTGTTCACTATTTCACAAGGCCGTCTCCTGCTTGACAAAACACTTATCTTTATGTGTTTTACTTTGTGCAATAAAAGACAGGTACACTGCACTGACTGAGATTTAAAGATCGCGTTTGACCTTGGCGACTGGCACCGCCGCGAAGATAAGCATTCAAGAGACTCGCACCGCTCGTGGGGGGAGAAAGCGTCGAGCATGTTACCGCAGTTTGCCTCGGTCATTAAAAGGCTTTTTATATGTGGCCCAAACACCCACTGACTCATGTCTATGAATACAGTTCAGAGAATACATTATGGAAGATTTTTGCCTCATTTGTCTCAATTGTTGGCCGCATTAAACCCAAATCCCCTTCTCGTGTCGAACGTGCTAATCCTATGACATCAGTAGTGGTGGTTGTCAAGTTGTGGTTCCAGCTATTATTGGTGATTTGATTCCTCACAGCCACATTTTTTATTCCCCGAGTCGTGCCCAGCTGGCAGCCGCGGAGCTGGAACTAAGCTCATTTTCGCCTGCTAATTACAACGCTTCCTTAATAAACGCAATGAGCTTCACGGCCAATGTTTTACTGTGTTGCCTTTCATACAAGGGTGCAGACGTCACGCGGCAAGTTTGATGATTTTCCGTTTGATTTAGCAGAGGTGATTGATGGCGCGCCCCCCACCCCCTGTTCTGAACAAGGAGAAAATGAAAAATCACGTTTGTGTTGTTGGACCACGGGCGAAAGAGGGACAAGCTCATCAGACAAAAACCCGGGCACGGGCGCCTACAATCGCGTCTCCCTCTTTTTTGGCGCGGCGCACCTCCATGTTACACCCTCCTTAATGGATGGAGTGAAAGGAAGGTCTCATTTGCCAACGTGTCTGCTCTGGACTGATTGCGGCGAAGGTGATGAATGGCTGATGGAGGCTCGGTTGGGGTGCAGAGGAAACAATTAGTGCCATGTTGATCTCGCCTCTTCTCCTCTGCCCTCCATCCATCGCTTATCACCCCCCCCCTGCTCCTCTTCCTGTGTTCTGCAAGTCAATCATTCTCTATCTGTGTTGCCATCTCATCAGCTAAAGCATCTCGCTCGTCGTTTCTCTCCTCATCCCTCTCGCCCCTCTACAAATCCCCACCATAGCGCCATTAGTATTAATATGCAACAAGAGGCAAAAGCGGGAATGAATACAGATGGAAATAGGGAATAGACGCATGGCGACTGGCAAGAGGACAATGAAGCGTCTCATTTTTTTGGAACGCATCAATGCGAGCCGATTGGCGATTTTGTTTTTTGTTTTTTTTTTGGGCCTCATCATCTCTGTTGTGTTATTTACTTTGCAATGTCACCCTCAAAGACCACCTCGCGCCTACGGCAATTAAAGTCAGCCACCGCAGTGATTGCTTAGCAGACAAAATCTGACCCGCCTTTCACCTCTCAGGAACAAAAAGATATTATTCTGTCTTATTTCTGGAGGGAATTGCAGTTAGCCTAAGATGACGCCAGGCACTACGTGGTGCTGATAAATAGGACGTACCATTCGTTTAGAAATATGAAACTACCATAGAGTGTAACCGCAATGGTCAAACGACCTTGGGCTTGTCACTTCACATTTTTACGACAAATGGCCTTTAAAAAAAAAAAAAAACTCAACAAGCAGTGAGAGAACATAGCAAAATATCAATTTCAACTTGAAAAATAAATAAATAAAATAGTATATAAATAAATTTATATACATTATAAATAAAATCAATTAACCGTGGCTGCTCACAGTGTTCGTAGTTAACTTGCGATTAATCGCGCATTTTTTTCCCTCTCTTCTACGTTTACAATCAATCGATATTTTTTTTTTTTTTTTTAACCCTGGTATCAACATATGAGTGGACAAACAGGCTTAGGTTATTTTATGCAAATATATGAATGCGACATTTCATATATCTATTTAAGTAACGTAATAACCAGATTACACCAGAGTAAAGACAGCCCGTGAAATTCTTTCCTCATAAAGTGTAAAAGTCGGAATATCATCTCTTGAAATTTTTGCCGCACGATCTGAGGCTAACAAAAATTTTTGCTCTTCAACCCTTGTAGAAAACAAGTATAGACATTTAAAACACTTGCATGAAAAAAAAATGCCTTTCAAACGGAGTGAATTGGGTATTCATTCATGAAAGAGCTACCAGAGTGTGTGCAGAAAAGCTCTTCAGGCTTTTGCAAGCCATTATGAGGAGCTCTCCTGGAAATGAAGAGGGGGAAAGGGTCTTCAATGGGCTTTTTTTTTTTTTTTTTTTTAAAGATAATGCATGCAATGTTGTTATGTGTTTCAGCCATGTTAGCAGCACTCTCTTGAAATCCAAACACTGTTTGCAAAAAAGCTAATTCTCTCTAGTCGCAGTGGAGGCCCCCTTCCCTCTTTGACCAGACAGCTGAACAGGTCAGTTAAGATAAAAAAATATATATATATTGTGGCCGGAACACATACATCTTCATTAATCCCACTTGGTTCACACAGCTTCTAAAAGTGTCAGCAGCACACATGCAACTGCGTTCAAACGCGTGCACACGTGTGCCGCACCTACCCGCTGTGGGTCCTGGAACGCGGCTGACAATGACAGAGAAGCAGGACAGCGGGTAATGGAGTTTGTAGCAGCCGAGAGTGCATCACGGCGACAGATGCTAGTCCCCCGGGACGCTGTGAGGGACGAAGCACTCATTCACCGGCGTTGTCGCATCGTGGGAGGACATGGAGTAAGCCTACGGACACACACGGGTGGAGACAGTGATATGTTACGCGTTCGCAGATGGTCATGGGAGGGAGGGAAGTGGCTTGTCGAACCATGAACTGGAGGAAGAGATGGACAAAGCTAGAGCTGGAAAGAACTTTTTTTTTTTTCTATCAGGGTCAATTTTAGTTCGATGGTCGATCACGCCTGCTAAATTTGCGGAGAAATATAAATCAACAATAACACACGAGAAGGTGTGCGTTTTCAGTTTTTCAAATAAAAATGCAGAAGACTTGGTTTTTATTAGATACAAAATATGATGGGCTTTGTGGCACAGGGTCGTAGGTCGTACGCCACTGCGTTTAGGCTAATTGGGAGAATTAGCATTTAGCGCCACTTTAAATATTTTTCAGTTTGATATTTGTTTTATTGTCATGATAACCAAACAAAACTAACATATTTTCTCCTCATTTACTTGTTTGACAATCACTTTCTCATGCACTCTACTACCACCTGCAGGATGGGAGTAAAACATTAATGTAAATTGCGAGTGTCAAAAATAAATAAATGCCATTAGGTTTCAGTATTTTTTTTTAAATTCAGGTCATTTGCTTAGGCGACTAGTCCACTTTTGAGCATTATGACATTTTTTTTTAATAAAACGGAACTTTACTGAAAAGGCTTAACCGCAATTACAAATAACAACCAGGAGTTCCTTCCTCTCTATTTCTCTGCCGTGCTCTCTGGGCCAGTCCACTTTCCTTGCCGTGACTACCGTGATTGAAGCACATTCAGAACAACTTGAAAGCCCGCAGATTACATGTCCCAAAATATGATAAGCACCAACCTCTACTTCTCAAACACTGTACACAAATAATCCCGTCGACTCATTATCACAAACACTATGACGAGAATACACTCAAAGAGCTCTTTGTCGCTGTCTACCTGTCGCACTTTTCTGCAAAAAAAAAAAAGGGGACTCTCAGCATACGACACAAGTACACATAAGGGCCCCAAAATTAGCCTGCAGGTGTTTGCAGCCCTTATAAACACCGTGCTGCTCTGAAGTCATGCTCAGGAATTACCTTAAAAGGGGAGTTTTTCAGACTTCATGATATCAATTACACAAGCTGCATTTTGACATTGGACACGGATTTTAACATTTGTCGGAATGATCATTTAAATTCAACCAATTAACCTATTTTGCATTAAGATTCTCACGCCGGTCAAAGGTCAAATATTTTGCCATAATATGTCTGACCTTGCACTTTAAGCTCTCATCCAATGAAATGGCACTTAACGTGTGCATTTTAAACTGATAGACAGCCTCACTTTTGCCAAACTCAGTCATCATTTCTTGTTGGGGACAAAGTTGTCCACCTTTTTTTTTTTTTAAACTTATTTTAACCCTGGTTCAAGTGGACCATGGATTTCACAAATCTCATCGAACCATGCAAAAAAGTTTTTCATGACCTCTTCACATTATGTAAAGTGGCCCTCTCCATAGCAGCGAGTACAACTTCCTGTCAATGCAGCTTTTCCACACTTAAACTGGCCAAGACCCAACTTTCTCAACCAAGGACGGAAACGCCGCAACAGGGTCGGCAGACTTTGGCCCATATCATTGACAAATTTAAGACTGCGACGACAATCTACCGCAAGGCGTGCTGAACTACACTGACAGGACAACATTAAATAGAACATGCCAAGTAAATATTTGAGGCTGTTGACTTTTTAATGTCAATTCTTGACCCAGAGATATCTTTATGCCCTTATCCAGCTGTTTGCTAGTGTGTGAGTTGCCGGGCAGGGGGGTGAGGGATGGCATCTCCACGTTCCTTCTTGCCTGGGGCCCCCAGGGCTTTGCAAAACACCCCTGACAATGGATGATGACAGACTAAGCAATCGCGGAGTTGTATCTTTAGGGTGCAAGAAAGTCCCAGAATACAGATGTTGGTAGTTGGATACCCGCTTTCACAGATTCTCATTATACGTAGAAAAACTGCAGTTTGTTTGATTTGGTTGTCAAAGGCTATAAGCGTAAAAACGTGATGCTCATGCTATCCAAAGCATCCACTGACTGGAGCTTTTTCCAGTGCAGCACTTAAAAATTGACTTTAGCCTGCTAGAGGAGTTTTGTGTTTTTACTGGCGGTTGGGAGCTAGCATCTCAAGAAACTTGCAATGAATAGCGTAACTTGTACGCCACATCGTAGCAGTGTGAAGGTTTCTCACATTGGCACTGAGCTGTCGTCAAGGACAGAAAAACCTTTGGAGAGTTTTGAAACGCGACTGTTGTCAATTGGCGAAGCGTTGCTAAAATATGCTTGAATGGTGACTGGATTAAATTAAATATAATAAACCCACAATTACTGTAAGGCATAACAAGTCATTATCATATATAATATCTACAACCTGTACACAACGGGGCGGTGGGGGAAATCCTACTCACAGCAACATTTAAACGCATCATGCCTGAAGCAAAACGTTAGCATCAAATATTGGAGACAAAAAGAGTTTGAATGAGCAATTAGCTCTTTTATGACATGACTATAGAACTCCACACGCCATTTGTTTACAGCAGGTCTTGCTAATGAGTATTGAGGTGGTTAATTGCAGAGCATAACTAGGAGGCTTTATTTGAACCGTCCTTTAATTGCAACAAAAAAATGCACTTGTATTGTTCGTTCACGTTTGGTCTGGCTGTCAATGAAGCCAACGGCAGTTTGTTCTGGTTTGATCACACTTTGTGCGTCTGTCAAGTGTTTTGGCCGAGCGACGTAGAAATGTATAATTTGAAAAGAACTTTTCTCTCTTTCCTCTAGTATGCAGCATAAAGCAAGTTATCTCTACATTTGTGGCTTTCGCACAACATGCTGCTCTTGCCGTGTCCCGCCTCATTACCATAAAGTTCCATCGAGTCCTCCCAATTTGAGGATGCACTACCTTCTGTGTGCTCTATACAGTTGCTTGCTCAGTTAAAAAAAAAAAATGACTTCCAGTCATTTGCATGCTCTCACCGTTTCACGGGAAGAGGTTCAGCGGTAAAATGGGAGTGCAGTTGTTGTAACTCCATCCATAGTGCGAAAGCGAGAACATGCCGAGGTAGCTGCCTGAGGTTTTGAATACAAATACAAGCCACGATTTTATCATGTATAAGACTACCTGATTTAAAGAGAACATTCCTCTTTGCAATGCAGTCATTAATGCTGACTCTTTCAGTTACTCTTGACCGTTTGGAAAAGGGATGAGAAATAAAGCCAGTTCTACCTCTTGTTTTTCTTTTTTTACCAATTTGAGTTTACTAAATAATTAGAATTGACACAAAAATAAAAAAAATACTTTACAGAAATCAGTCAAAACATTTTTTTTCTGTTCAGATATAAGTTAATTATTATCACTTCAGACCTTAAACAATAAAGAATGTGCATTTTTTAATTAAAAATTTATTAATTACATATTACACGTATTGTCTATTAAATACAATGTGGACCAATAAAAAACAAAAAGCAGACCACAAAAGGGCCCCGATCCCTACTTTGGACACCACTGTTTTAGCCCATGTAAATGTATGAAAGCAGCGAAATTATGCAGCCAATTTATTCCTTATCCCAGCCAATTTATTTGGCTCTGACCGATATATTAAACCGTATGGGACGTAAATAGCTTAACGCGACACAACTACAAAACACCGTACATGCAGAAGCACATTTTTGCAGCTCACATTCGCGCAGTAGAACGTCCTCATGCAAGCAGTTAAACATATCCATCAAAGACAGGAGGTGTCGTATTTGTCTCCCTTTGTGCCATTCCGGTCGGCTACAAAATCCTTTATTGGCATGACATTGAAGTTCATTTTTGTGACCATGTAGGAACCTTATAGCAAACTCAAAATAGCCTGCACACACACACATACACACACACACACACGCACGCGTACACACACACACACAAACAGGCAGGAAGGAAGTGAAGCCCACCGTAATGTAATTTTGTCTCGATTAAAATGGTGGGAATTGGATCTGAGGTAAAAGGCCATGTCAAGAGAGAACAAATGGGAGCAGCGGCGAATGGCGGAAGATGAACGAGTGTCCGGGAGATTGAGAGTCGGGGAGGAGGGAGACAGAAATGATAGTAGGGTGAAGGGAAAGGGGAGGGGGGGGGGGGGTCGGGGGGAGGAGGTGGAAGTGCGGTGATATGGGTCTATATTAATCCGTTATGGAGAAGGCGCCTTGCCTCTCGACGCGTGATGACCTCCTTGTGGGGAGGGGAGGTCATTAACTTCCCACATGGTCATTTACCACCATTATGTGTTGCTCCTCTGTGGTGGACTACAAATTTACCCGAGTGTTTGTTTCCTCTATTTCTGCTCGACGATTTTATGTTTGTATTTATACAACGCGACAATAAAGGTACAAGTGGAACTTGACTGTATGGATGAGGCTCTAAGTGTGCATAAACGACTATTTTCTGTTTGTGTAAAAGCTGCAAGGAGAGTGAGAGCATAAATTGAGAGTGAAGTGTCACTCGCTGAATGTGGAAGGTAACTTTGTACTCGCGTCGAAAGAGCCGCTGAATTTTAATGATAGTTTTTATTTTGTTTTGAGTTTTTTTATTTTTTTATTTATTTAATTTTAACTAGTTTTCAGTACGGATTTGTTAGTTTTAATTAGTTTTAGTTTTTTCAAAAACTCTTGGGTTTTAGGATTATTTTTATTTTATTTTTTTTTAAGTGTTTAACCTGTGTTCAAGATTGAAAAAAAAATCTATGTTAATTACTGTTCAGTGAAAATGTAACAAAAATATTTTGATAATACAGAGTACAGTTGACAGATTTGACAGACATTTGCGGGCACTTTTTTTATTCGCTGCTGCGTGGTGAAAAAGTACGTCAACGCACAATACTGCTGACCTGAATTGTCTACAAAGGACAAAAGTAGACCAGCAGACTTGCGGGCATACTCGCGCATGCACTGACCAAATGGGGTTCTGTCTCACCCGTGACCTAAAGGCGACAAGCGGCAAAGAAAAACCGAAGGATATGTGCTTATGCTAAACAGGACTCACGCAAATGAAACCTCAGGATCACACAAGCCGTTCACGGTCCAGGGGACCAAATCAAAAAAATTCTCATGCCTTTCATGTTTTATGACCTCCCTCGGATTTCAATCACCCTCCCCCTCCCTCGACGGAGCGTTCACATGTGCAGTTTTGACCAGACGGCCATTGATCAAATGGCATTGTGTACCTCCCAACAACAAGATCAACAACGGTATTGGCTTGTGGGCTTCATTGTATTCCACACAAGCCAATTTAACAGAGTGTCTCTCCACGCAGACAGAACACGACAAGACTGATTAGACTGTCTTGCGTCTGCGCTGTTTACATACCGCGTAGTGACCCAGAGTCTATATGACATTCTTGTCAGGATAAACACATGCCATACATGAGTCACTGACACACAGCCAATACTGTAGATTTACCAGCGAGGGGAAAATGAACCCTTTCCTGGCACCGAGATCCACCAGACGTGACAGAGTGTATTACTCAGATACGTCAGATTTACAGAAGATTATCAGGGATGATATCATCACCTGGAGCATATTCCTTTTTAGAATACAGACGCTCAGTATGAGTCGGCTGACAGTGGGTTTAAAAAAAAAAAAAGAACAAGGAAGGGGCCTCAGTACACAACATCAATCAGGTTTCTTTTCAGCAACAATGTTCTTCAAACTTGCATATGTAGATGCTTTATTCATGACAAGTCAGCTTTCAAGACTATTGAGTTCGTCTTGGAACTTGGTCTTAAGTCGATTTTCCAACAGAAAATGTTTAAAAACTATCAACGCAAAAAAAAAAAAAAAAAATGCTTTAAAATTAGTAAAGCTACAGTATGTGGAACTCAATCCGTTCATTAGTAGCAGCAATTAAATTCCAAAATTATTTCTCATATTTGCTCAAAGAAAGTTGGCCGAAAGACGCCTCGAGAGAAAGACGCTTGTTATTCGATGAAGGCCATACGCCCTGTAATGAGCAGATCCCAATGGGGTGACTCCGGGCAGAGAAAGTCATCTGTGATGGTGAATAATCTGTGATCTCTTTCAAAAGGTCAATACATAATATCAGACGGGCCAGATTGTCTGCGGTCATTTCAGCCTGAATGTTTCAGTGGCATACAAGGAGCAGAATCGGAGCAATGACAATTTTAGGACTTGGGACAGGCAGCCAAATGTGTCATAAAACCAATTAGAAATCTACTCAAGTATCTGTAAAATGATAGTCATGCAAGGTAGAATTTACAGTAATTAAGAAAAACGGAGAGCGTGAATACAGCTGGACCACAAAGCAGATGATGAAATTGCAGGAACGGCAGCGGCCCTCAGCGTTGCTCATGGAGCGTACACACCAAACCAAAGTACCCAATCTCACTTGGCTAGGGAGGGGGAAATGAGAGGGACGGCTTGGAAAATTGAAGGAGTCGGAAAAGAAAGTGACACCTAAAGAGAGGCTATATGTTTATGAAAAGCAAAAATGAAGGCAGGCAAGGACAAGTCGGGGAAATGGAGTGAATGGCTCTCGGATTTTCTCTTTGTTTCCCTTTGATGAAATCCGTGCTATTAATGTATCGATCTGGGACGGGGACCACTGAAAACATTTAGGGAGTCATTCAAAGTTTAGCCTGACTCACACTCGTCACCGTCATAGACGATGACATCTTAAAGTTTGCATTCAATCCCAAGAGCGTTTTACTCCGTCTTTTTGTTGCTGTTGTTGATATCGGCTCATCTAAGATTTGACATTAAGAATCCTGTTTTGGGCTCATATTTAAAATTGTATTTTATTTTTACAATTCTGCGCATCAATATGCTCCATGCACAAGTATTCAAAGTGCATTTAATTTTGAAACACAAGAAGAGTTTATTGTAAATTAAATAAGATGTGAATCACGTCACAATTCTCATTTTTCATGAAATCCGACCAGGATGAATATCAAATCGTTACATTGTGTTCCTTCTACGATCTGAGTCGTGAGTTCCTCATTTTAGAAGCGATTCGTCCCATGATTTCAGACGTATTTGATATTATATGTCAGAACTGTAGCACTCAATCGATCTTTTCCGACGTTCCGGGATTCATTCCTAATTTATTACTCAATGCCAGACAATATTTGATTTCAAAGAATATTCACCTCAAAAAAAGGCCCGATCTGTATATATTCCATGGAGCTCAATATTTCAAAAGGATCCGATTCCTAAGTAACTTTAGCTGGAGTCACAAATAATGTCCTACCTATTTTTTGACGAACCTACTTCCCTCAGTATTCCCCACTTAAAAATATTAAAATGCACATTAAATATTAACGCAAGGCCAATTTCTGGGACTTTTGTATTGTATTAGACCTGCTAGAGTACGACGCCAACATCTGATCTGCCCAGGCAACGTTATAACACGATTATCTTCGAGGATTTCAGAATTATAATATCTAACAAAACAAATTGGACCTACAGTATCTGTTTTAAGTGCAAATAAAAATAAACAAGACTGATTCTAGCTTTCTGACACCGGGGGAATGATTATAATGTTAGCCACCCTGTCTGAAATCAGATAAAAAATGTTCAAATAAAAAATGTCTTCACTAGGCGGATGACACGGTCGCAGGTTAGTGGAAAGTCATCGAGAACTTTTCAAGGGGCATTACAAGACCATTCCAGAGACAATGGACAGCATGACAAGGAGTCATTATTGTGTGTTTTGATGATATCACGGTGAACAATGAAGGATCACCCCCCCAGAGGCCTCTGTGGTGAGATAATGGGAGAAACTACAGGACTTGTGCTGATAACGTCCCCCGAGGTTGTTGAAGACGAGTCTGTTTTTGGAGACATTTTCACACACCGTCTCTCTCGCGCTCACACACACAAACAGAATGCATCTGGGGATGTGAGCTTCATCGATTCCTTAAAACACCCAGCAAACTAAAAAAGATAACTTGTTTGTGTCGGGAAGAAGCCCCGGAGCGGAGTATGATAAAGTATATTCATCCAAACACTCAAACAACCATAATAAATAAGCATAAACGGAGCGACTACTGCCGTGTTGCAGTTAGCATTTTGGATAACGCGCATAATAAAAAATAAATAAATTTATTAAAATGATTAAATGGATTTATGTCCTTAATGTTCCTTTTGCTATAGTTGTTACCTACTGTATGGAAGAAAAAAAAAAAACACATTACAAGATGCTAATTGTCTTGGCCACTTTATGCTAATAGCAAACGCGCAAGCTAGCGAAATGAGTAACGATAGCACGTACAAGCGAGCTCGTTTCACTATTTTATTTTATTTTTTTTTTAAAAGTGCACTTAA
The DNA here is from genome assembly GCF_059441095.1 of Idiotropiscis lumnitzeri. Classification (NCBI taxonomy): domain Eukaryota; kingdom Metazoa; phylum Chordata; class Actinopteri; order Syngnathiformes; family Syngnathidae; genus Idiotropiscis; species Idiotropiscis lumnitzeri. Next base: position 3,084,679 of record NC_142406.1, read on the forward strand.
ACGGTTTCTTACTCTGACAATGAGAAATGGCATCTTAAAAAACACTTGTAAAAGTGTTTAAAACAAGCCCCCTTGACGGCGCTAACGGTATAAAACATTCAAATAACGTTAACACCATCTTTCTTTCTCTTCCGTGTTTCATGCCAGTAGTTAATAAAAGCGGACACTGCTGTGGGGTATGATGATATTTATGTAGCACACAGAGATCATTTATTAGAAGAAAAATGACTTTTTACTGGCCGTGTATGATAACCTGATTTATCCTCTCCTTTTCGAGCCGTAAAAATCACCCGGATTCGCACTTGCTTTTCTCTCCTACTTACAAAATCTATAAATTTCACCTCGCTAACACTTGCAGGCTCCATCTTCGCTCCTGCTCAGGGCTGATTAACTCAGAGGACAAATTGCAGCCTTGTATCTATTTGCGCCATCCAGGTGCTCGAGCCTATCGAGCAACCCCCGGACTTAAAAAAGGTCCACAAAATACGCTACTGACAAGCCACTTGGATTTTGATCCGTTTGCGGCAACGAAGCGAGCAACACCTTCCGAGACTTCTTTTTCCCTCCCGTTCGCACCTGCTATCTGCTCTGTAGTCAAGCCGCATTATTCTAACCGACTGCTCTCGCTGTCCTTCTAAAATAAATATGATTGCACGCAGGGGGTAGATTTAATTTGTGCCACACCGAGTCCCAAGTCAAATTAAACGGAGTATTTACTGGCAGTACATGCAAAGCAGGCAACGGAACAAAACTTTGGGTGTCAAATGAATGAAAAGTGAAAAGGCACTTGCACGCTCTGCTGGGGATTTGAAGGAGAACCATCATGCAATAATATTTTATTCCACTAGCATATATGAAGAGCCCTCCAAGCTATTGCTTTCATATCTGCTGTAATTTGGGCTTTTGTCCTCATTTTTTTCCCCCGCTCATCCACTGGGAATTGAAAAAAAAAAAAAAAAAAACCCGATGTAGTTGTTGTTAGTGACAATAAATGAAACAATTTCTCCGATATGATTCAGCTTTTGTCATTTTAAGTTAAGAATCGGCATAGCGATGCATCTCATCCCCGTGTTGCCCGATTGATTACAATATTCCGTCATTGTCTTGAAGGCCATTCATATGAAAAGGAGATGCTTTCTCGTTATTCAAAAGGACCGGATTGAAATTGAAAATGCATCGTTAGGGATGCTCAAGATGCAGCCCAGTCAATTCTTTCATCCATTCCAATCCACAAATAAAATGTCGCTAGTCCTTTGACCCCCCCCCCCCCCAAAAAAAAAATTACACGATTAAAACTAAAGAAGGCAATTCTATTTTTGTCTCAAAGATACAATTTGAACATGTTCCAATTGAAACTGTCCCGCGCTCCGCTCACCCGAATCAGCAGCAGTGGTCGACTAGATAAAATATGAATACAATGTATCCCCGTGGGATGCATTAAACGATGTTTCAAAACGCTCTATTAACCTTGCAAGCAAGCCGAGGCATCTTGCCAAGCAGCCTAAAGCTGCTATGATAGTCTTTTGGCCAAAAATAACCGCGCCAATCGGTGTCCTTGGAATAGCTGAGAGGACCGCTCTCGTTGACGAATGACAGCCCCGAAAACTCAGACCTACTTCTTGGGCGGCCACGGCGGAAAATAAATAAAATTAAATGAAAATAAATAGCTGATCGACCGCATGGTGGCCGCATCAATTGTCTCCCAAAGCCTCCGCTGGAGCGTCGAAACCTGTCCTTCCTCTGTCAATCACAAGTCTGGAAGCCGTCAACATCACTGTCATTGATTGGCACTCGGCCAGCTTGCCGCACGCTCATCAAGTTGGGTCCAATATTCCGTGCCTTTCCGGACTTTTCGTGAGACCGGCAACCAGTTAAAAGTGACAGCAGTCATTATTCACCAAGATGGTCCAAACAATGTACAGAAAATTGGTCAGGTGACATTTATCGATTTTGAATTGACAGTGACGGGAGATAATCTGCATGTGAAAACCCCCGAACAGAACAAATTGGTATTTTAAATGTCCTGAAATAAACATTTGAGCGCACCATGAGGTGTGTGGGCCGGCCCACCTGTATTGTCTTAGAAGTGATGTGGGGTTGCCATGGCAACAACACAGATTGTATTGTTCCTCCAATCCAGCGTAGCATGCAAATGATTTCACGCTTTTTATTTTCGAAGGATTTAAAACAGATCTCACTGATTCGGAAGTTAAACCGATCATAAAGTTTCAAGTTCATCAAAATTCAACAATCTGAAGGAAACGCGACAAGCCAGCGAGACAAAGCGGTGAGTTGATATTGACCATATGGTTCTGTTTTATTTGGCTTTTTGGATGTGACCATCTTGGAATTTTAACAAATAGAAATAAATTAAATGATATTTTCTCCAGATAAACTTCAGTTCGTATTTACATCTAGAAAACATTTTCAACATTTTACATTACAATGTTACTTAAACACTCCCTGTTCTAAACTCATAATAAACAAATTGGACCAACAGAACCGAAGCATCCAATGACCATTATTTCCTCTCAAATTCAACCAGATTGCGACCCCTTTAATACTTGACCATGAAACGGACTCTCTTGCGTGCACTTCCGATTTTTATATACTTCCACATGTTCTCCAGAGCGGCTCCGGTGGTTTTCAAGTAGCCTTGCATATTATTCCCCCATCAAAAACATGACATTTACTCAGGCACATCTCTCGCTCTCATCCTCTCTCACTTGCCCGCGGTCACCCAAACACGTGACCCGTCAGCTCACCTGCAGAGACTATAAAGAAGTCATACATCTGAATATGATAGTATATGCAAATGGAAGACATCTCGGGTGCCGTCATCATATGGGCTGAAATTAAAAAGAAAATTGCTCATCTGTACCACACTGGAATGGAAGGCAAATTAGTGTAACCTAACATTAACACAACACGCACATCCCAAAAGGCTCCGCCGCTGCTCTTTCATTACTTATTAATTCTTTCAGACAACCTCCCTAACTGCCGAGCTATTTCAGGGGGCACGATGATCTTCAAATCATGTGCCAGTGAGCCATTCTCTTCCTGGCCTCATCACTCCCCCGCCCCGCTCGCCCTTTCTTTCCTGAGTGCGGGCGGGGGTCGGCTGACAGCAGCCGCGGACGGACAGGGTGGAGGGTGTTTGCGTGCAAGAGGGGAAACGAGACAAATAGAAGAGACCACAGTGCGCCACAGATGGCGGATCAGGCAGTCACACAGCGCCCTCTATAGGTCACTAACAAAACTGCGGTGATGCAAAGGGTCAAGGAGGTTAGAAAAGCAGCAAAACATTTATGTTAAACAGCAGAGTAAATAATTGTAAGGATTTTTTTTTCATTGGTCTACTTGAATCAAGTGTTAGATATCCACTTTGTTGTGTGCGGTACTTATTTTGGCAGCAATATTTCCTCTCTGAGTCTTATGTTGCTTCACTGCACTGCACTGCGGTGTGTGCATGCGTGCGTGTGCTGTCACACACGTCACCCACACGCTTTGCCTTTAGTTCCCGCCAGGGCTCCCTGCAGGTACCGCTACACTCTTCTTTCATTTCTCTCAGCATCGTGATTCCTACCCCTCTCACGCATGCGTGCCCTTGCCTGCTAACTGTTAAGCTGCTCCCCCAACCAACTGAATCTTCTACAATGAGAAGCTCCTCGTGGTGCAGCGGGAATGAACAAATAAAATAAATTGCGAGTGCTCACTTTGGTTTGTTGGGAATTTGTCCATCTGTTGTGGGATTTGGCGAGTACTGGGGAAACAAAAATATGAATATGCACACGCATTAAAGGCATCTTAAGAATGCCGTGGGAAAAATAAATCAACACGACAAACAAATCAATTATCACAATAGCGTTTTTTTTTTAAAGAAGAAAACACTATTTAAGTCGTATAAGACAAACTTGTGATTTCCTTAATAATTTTCCTTATTGTTGTTCACGTAAAGCCATGTCCCAATACTTTTGGTTCCGCAGTAATCCTGTTCGTTTCAAACAAATGTTAAACGTCTAAAGTCTTGTTTATTTATTTATTTTTTTTAAGTTTTACCTACAAAATTTTGGGCAATACCAATTTGGTGTAATTTACAGCTATGACATTTCAGAAAAAAATCCATAATTTTGCTGATATTTTTATTTTTATTATTTTATTTATTATTTTATTATTTTATTATGAAAACCTGATATTCTAAAGCAAGGGTCTTCAATCCTGTTCCTCGAGGGCCGGTGTCCTGCCTGTTTCCCATCTCTCCCTGCTCCAACACACTTGAATCAAATAATCGGGATCGTTTACCAGCTTCTGCAGACCTTGCTGATTAACGGATCAATCGAATCCGGTGTATTGCAGAAGGGTGAGAAGGAAAACAGGCAGGACACCAACCATCGAGGAACAGGATTGAAGACCCCTTTTCTAGAGAAAAAAAACAAGGGCAGATTTGAATTCATAAAATATCAAGAAAAGTTCTCTCATTAAAAAAATGCTTTTGACCCGTGTCATCGTACCCAAAGATGCACATTATAAAATACATAAAATTGGTAAAAAAAAATTTAAAAAAAAGGACTGCAGAGGATTTGACTTAATCTAAAATACTTTAATACCTTTTTATTCTAATTCTTTCAAATTTACCATCCAAGGAAATACCATGCTGCCATCAAGTGATGGACAGTGGAATTGCACTGAAAAGGAGTACTGTATAGTGTATTTTGATGAATTATGTCGTGTTGATCTATTGGTTTTCTCAACATCTGAACAACTCGAAGCAGTTTACTGACAGTTAAGCAGGAGGATATACTGCGTAATACCAAGTCTATACAGTACAGGTGAAATGTGCAAGGAAAGCGATTGTGCAGCCCCATGCAAAAGCTCCCAAGTGTCTTAAACCCCTGCGGGTCCAATAGCAAAGCTCAAGCCTTGCGTCCGCCAGCTTTTTTGGCAGCTTGTTATGTTCGGTCCACTGTGTAGAAAAGGGCCGAGGTGACTATCACGCTCTGCCTCAGTCGTGAAGTGGCAATTGCACTCCACAGTAAGGAAGAAAAAGCGATTCGCTATCTCGCTGATTGCGTGAGTCCAGGCCAAGCTAAGGCGCCAAGGCCAGCAGACATGTTGATGAGCTGCTCGTCATTTTTTTTTTAAAGGTATGAGTCAAGACTCTGACTTGACGCAGGAAGGTCCGCATTTACACCTGCCTCTTCATTCTGACTCGTTTTTCATGCCTCCACATAGTTTAAGGGCGGATAAAATATGCCAGCAACTCGAGCAAATCATTTTCTGATTAATAAAAATGATTTTTTTTTCCCCGACATAAAACCATATTTTTGTTCAGTAATTCATTTCCAGGAAAGTCATGTTAAAAGGTTTAAAGCGTAGCTAAATTAAAATGGAACCGTTCAGGCTCTGGTGAATCGCAACGTATCACTCCAGATTATGTTGCACCCCAAATTGAAAAACATGCAATAGAAAAATTCCCGCCGCATGAAACGCATCAGTCTCAGTTGGAAAGGCATTCGTCTGGATTCGGTTACAAAGCAGCAACCTCGCAACGCACACTCATGAATATGAAACAAGGGCATCACGATAGAGGCTTAGTATTGCCAGATTGTCCTCTCGCTAAAAGTATTTCTTTAGATGACAACATATAGTCCAGTCGGAGTCGCCGTTTTGCTATAAAAGGGATTGATTAATTAGGAAAGAATTTAGTTCATTATAGAAAATTGTTTAGAACAACAAAGACAATATATTTTTTTCTATGTGCTATGAATAGAGAAAATTTGTACCGATTACCTCATTAGGAATAAATGAACTAATTAAATTTCATGGGTGAATAAGAAACATTAAGTTGGGACGTTGTGTGAGATATGAATCAAAACAGACTGCAATGATTTGCAAACTATGTTCAACAACAACAAGATAAATATTTTAGGCTTCGTAGTGTGTCGCACATTTTCAATGGGAAACGGGTCTGGACTGCGGGCAGACCATTTTTACGATGAAGCCACGCTGCTGTAACGCGTGCAGAATGTGATTTGCCAATTGGCCTTGCTGAAATAAGCAGTGAAAGACATTGCTCGGATGGCAGAATGTTTCGCCAAAACTTGTTTGTAGTTTTCAGCAATTAATGTTGTCCGCAGATGTCCAAAAACTTTGAAATGTGGACTCGTCAGACCACAGAACACTTTTCCACTTTGCGTCAGTGATGTCAATGAAAGAAAGCCGGCACAGTTTCTGGGCGTTGTTGATAAATGACTTTTGCTTTGCATAGTCGAGTTTTAAGTTGTGTTTAGCGAAGTGGCGCCAAACGCTTTTTGCTGACATCGGTTTTTGATGCTTTGCTGCCCTAGGGACGGAAGGTCGTAGGTATTCAAAATTGGATTTCGGCCTTGCCTCTTACATGCAGCGAATGTTTTGATAATTTTCTGGACCGTAGATGATGAAAGATTTTAAGTTAATGATCATTTTGAACATTGAATATCATGTCTTTGTAGTGTATTCTATTTTTTTTTCATGACAGCAAAATCGCGAGGGGAAATGAATTGCTTTGATTGCTGTTCATTTCGGGCTTTGTTCGTCGCAGGATTTTGCAAAGAGCTATTCTTCATGAGTCTAAAACGTGGCCTGTTACTGACATTTGGATCATCACGTTGACCTAAGTTGCCATCATCTTCCATCACCACTGGGATTTGGAATCCTGATTGGACAAATGAGTAAATTTCTTGTTTACAATGACTCAAAATTCTGGAAAAAAAAAAAAAACGGCTACCCGTAAATTTGTCGAAAAATGCAACAACCGTTAAAATGAGATAGCACGAGCCGGCATCGTCTTCTTCCTTGTGGCTTATTCACGATCCAACGTGATTACAGGGAAATTGTTCATTTCAGCGATACATATTGCAGCCTGTGATTAGGCCTTGAAGACAGACGAGGGCAAAGCACACAGAACACGATATATGACATCCGTTTCATCCGCGTGGCTGCCTTCGGCTCTTTTTTTTTTTTTTTTTCCAAGAGGTTCTGTCGAATTACACCAATAGCCGCATGAGGGCAAGACTTTTGCGATGTAGCTTAGCGTGCTGCAAGGTGAGTACACAGCCACATCTAAAAGGATACTGCAGGGCAACAATAAAACAGCCACGGAGAGACAGAAGAGGGGAAGCTGAGGTGAGGAGAGGAAAAGGCTGGTAAATGAGAAACAACACCAAAGTGCTCCAAAGACAGGGACAAAAGAGTTTCCCCCCTGCAGCATCTTCCTAGGACATGACTCATACATCACTTTCAGTCCATCAATCACAGGACTCAAACCATCGATCCAAATGTCTTTATAGCTTTGGAAAACAGAGTAGATGCAGTGTTCCTCTCGTGTCATGTATCAGGCAAGCATACACACATTATTTTGCCACTGATGCCGCCATCTATCAACTCTGCATTTTCGACAAATACTACTAATAGAGACGCTGCAGTGTAGAGCAGCCTTTTTTTCTACTTTGGAACGATTCAAGAAAGTCTATAATTTTTTTTTTTTTTCTTTGAGAGGGGGGGGGGGGTTCATACAACAGGGGGTGCTTGCCACATATTCTGCAGAGCGGTCTTCATACATGGTCTGTTTTTGGCTCATTTTGCTAGCTTGCGGTTTCAATAATGGGGTAATGCAATCGAGACAATTAGCATCTTGACGTGCCTCAATAAGAAGAGGAAATCTGGTAAATTTTCAAAATAAAATCTTATTCAGCCTCGAATAATAAATTACAGAGCCCTTTTAGTGGCATGGGGAAAATAAACATTTCTCATCCTAACTAGAACCTCTCCCGATTAAACTGGAAACTTTTTTTTATCCAAACCAAAAATTTTCTGGCTTGTCATGACAAGAAAAGGTTTTCTGGTTAAAAGAAAAAAAGTTTCTGAATTGGATGAAAAACATTTTTTTTCCCCTTCATGTCACTTTTGCGAGTCCATTAACAGAAGTACTCTTTTTTTTTTTTTCTCATCTGTGCGTCCTGGTCCAAAGTGGCCCACGAACCGGAGGTTGGAGACCACCGTTTTAGAGGATTCACTGATGAATCATCAAATTCCAGCAAAGACTAATTCCTGGAACGATTTCTACTAAACTGTTAACTAACGGATTTTCAATACTTCCTCTACCGTTAAATCACTAAACGACCGACAAACAGATACAAATTAATCCGTTTTTACAAACGCGTTTAAACCAACACGCTCATGAAGACAATGCGTCACACGTTCTTCACTGTCAGAAATAAATATTGTGTATCACACACAAAAAAGAAATCACACACCCACACACAGTGTCAAAGACGAAAAGTGTTTCCCCTCGGCGCCTGCTTGCTTTTGGATACCTTTAGTATGGTCGATACAGCTCATTTGTAAAGTTCCCTTCCTAAGAAAGGAAGGGAACTTTTTTTGAACCCTGAACTTTTGTTTCCCTCCGGACAGCAAGCAGAACATTCTCTGTGAAATTAAGGAACTCTTTGGTGCAATTCTCCCTGCAGCAATGCAGGGGAGAGGCATTGGAAGTTTTGCGCCTGCCTTCAACTCGGTGGAGGTAAATGTTTTGAAAACAAAACATAAAAGAATGTATTTTTGGACAGAGACATTTTCCAAAGCTTAACAATTAAACTGCAGTCATGGAAAAAAAAAAAAAACACAACTCGCGGGAGGGAGCCACAGTTGTCACATGCTCGGCTTCTCTCAACCATGCAGTCCAAAAACAAACACTTCTGACAGTTGGCATTGAGCTTCAATGTTACTGCTGCAGCAAGCCAAATAAATATGCGTGTGTTTGCGAGAGATAGCGAAAAACACACATCAGTCTATCAATGATTTTTTTTTTTTTTTTTGCCCCTGTGACTGATTCAGCTCAACAACGCAATCCCACACGCAACCCAGCCACAGCTCCACTGCACCCAGTCACGTGATTGGACGTTGGCAAATTGGCGAAAGGTCATGTCCCACGCGGCGAGAGGGATGAGAGGATGGAAACAGCTCGGTTTGACTACACTCAGGGAGGCGCTGAAAACGAAGCTTGTGAAGAAGATGCGATGACAACAACAAAGTTTGGAAATCTGCCTGCGTGCTGCCATTAATCTCTTTGACGCCCACTCTCCGGAAAAACATTGCAGCTCACTACAAAGTCAAAGAAAAACTGCTTTAGGATGTATGGTAACATCCTCTCCATCACGGGCTCAGGATAATTCTCCTCTTGACTACTAGATAAATTTGAAAGAAGAATGTAGAAGAACCTAGTAGTTAGTTTTGGTTGAAAATTATTTTTTATCATCCTCTAATCTTGCTTTTAAACGCTATAACAGTAGGTTCATTTTACAATGTACATCTTTGTAGGGCTGTGCAATTAATTTAATTATCTATTATTACAAATATAAAACATTAATAATATATTTTTTGCATTAAAATATTTTTTAGAATTTTTTTGGGGTCAGAAAGGAACTTATTTATAATAATAATAATCAATAAAAGTAATTAAAACCAAACTGCTCAAAGTAAAAAAAAAAAGATTTGAAAAATAAATAATAATAATAATAAATAAAAGTAATTAAAACCAAGCTGCTCAAGGAAAATTTCATTTAAAAAACAATTTAAATAATAATAAGAAGAAAAAAACCAAATGAATAAAATTAAATAATTCTAATGTTTCAAAGAATTTTATTTTTGACATTTTTTTTTCAGCCAAAAAGTTTCAATAATCATGATTTCAATTATTACCAAAATAATCATGATTCATATTTTCTTCTTAATTAAGCATCCCTCCATCTTTGGGCAAGAACTTAATGTAAATTGGGAGCTAAATTTAGTTTGTACAAAAGCGTGGAATTGCCAAGGTAGAGTAAACAATTTTGTGTGCCCTATATATGGAAATTTCCGCACACAAAAAAAAAATTATTGGGACTGCGCCTTATAATCTTAAACCTTAGTCCTAAAAATGTGGTAAGCCAAATGCTAAATCCAGTCTTGACTTGCAGCCACTTTGCAGGTGGACAGAACGAAGCTCACTGACAATGAAAATTAAATGAGTAAACATTGTTTGTAGAAATATGTACGAACGACAGACTACTCCACGTTGTCAAATCCACTTACATTCGCTCTCAAGAAATTCAAACTCTGCTTGGATTAAAACCGAAGAATTTAATTGGGAGCCGTCTTTCTGCAAATCTGCCTCCTTGTCTGTTATGACGCTCACAACACTGGTTGCGATTGTAAATATCCGGACAATTTTTCATCTGCACTGAATTTTACTGGCCCGGTGGTATGACGATAAAAGGACAGTAAAACTTAGTTTGTCAGTTGGTTTCCTCTCGAGGAGACACAAAAAAAAACAAACGACTGGTGATCATGACTTTATATCGCGGATATAAATCAGGAGAAAAAAAACTTGCTTGGTGCCCCGTGTGGGGAAGAGCTGTGCAAGATTGAGCTTTTGGGGGTTGGGTGGCTGCTTCATATTCCATCACTGTTGTGAGAGGTGGATGACCTGCTACATCAGGGATAGACTTCTCTGAAATGTATTCCTTAACCCCATTCACTACTTTCCCCATCTCTTAATTAAATCCCCCCCTTTATTCACCTTTCCCCCCCCTCATTCTTCTCATTCCTCTTTGTGTCTTTCACTCCAGCTCTCAATCTCTCTGCCTGCTGCGACTCCGCGGCGGCCTCTGATTGATGACGAGACAAATCTCTCAAGGACAGGCACCTTGTTAAAGTCCAACCAACGTGTGCTGTCTTTGGGACCAAATGGAGACGGAAGGACTAAGTTAGTCTGATTAGGGGGGGGGGGGCGCTGTCTGATAAAAAGTGATTTCCGGAAAATTTCCAGAAAATTTCAATGGGTAATTTTTCGAAAGGGGAACAGAATTTGGAATTTTTGACAACTTATAAGAATTAAATGATAATTTCCAAGAACAAAAACTAACATGAAGAGGCAAATTTGGACTCCAATTTGCTTGTGAATCATACTATAATTAATCTCTGTTGAGAACCACAGATTCAAGGGAAACCAGTGTCAGTACATGTGCTTTGGGGACCTGGCAAAGGTGTTCAACTTTGCCCTTCAGGAGCCGTACGGAGGGTACTCCACATGCGTCCAGGTCCTGAAGTAACAAAGCAGCCCCAAACAAAGATTTGACTGTATAGAATAGACTTTGTCTGTCTATTGTTAAAACTTAAATTTTATGACCAGTTTATGCAGAAAATGACATACTTTTCCCTTGCAAGAGTATTTAGAGTAGCGCAACCACCCGTTCCTTTTTTTAGCATCCCCGCAGAGATGACGCCACCAGAGGGCTTGCAGGATGGGGGTGTCAACTGTCATGTGTAAAGAAGTGCCGGCAAAAGGGAATAGGAGGGATCTGCAGTCTGTGGTACGCCCCTCAAGGGTCATTTTGGACAGATAGCGACAAGCTGCCGTCTGATTAATGATGAGGTAGTGGATGTATTTATCACTGCTTCACATCGGCCCGGAGAGAAAGACTGGTTTGGGGCGAGATTTGAGAGTTTGTAATAACGGCAGATGAGATGGAGCAGAGTTTATTAGATTAATAAGGAGGATGAGGGAAAAGGTTAAATGTAAGTATTCCGCCCAAAATGTTGGTGCTCTGAAGCGAACAAAGGATCAGGAAGCAGCTGACATGAAATAGCCCATTTTTATCTCGAAGTCTGCTTTAAAAGTTCCAACTGCTCCGCCACATGGAAACCAAGATCATGGCTGCCGCCGATTACGGTCGATTGTGTTCAGTCTGCGATTTATTATGCTTCATTATGCACAAGGGATGAGCTGTTCAGTCGAACCCTCTTGGGAAGCTGCAACGACTTTAAATGTGACATCACATGACAGTCTGGGATTTCATGGGTTGTTTGACGATTTTGGGGATATAACTAATTCATGTAAATATATGTTTAACGTCCTCCTTAACGTTTACTAATTTCGGCCTCTTTGTTTTGAGGATTTACCGTTATTTTTTTGGTTTCATTTTACGCTGGGGTAAACAGACCATAATTGAGCAGCCGGTCAAACAAATCTAAATAATTGCAGTTAGATGATGGAGGAAGGTGAGGGATGAACGATGGAAACAAATCGGAGCGGCAAGGCGATGCCACATCTGCATTTAGAAAACAAGACTCCTTGTCCAAACAGATGATTTCTCATTGCGTTCCACTTGCGGGATGAATAAAACAAGCACTCAGTGGCGGGCCATGAGTACCTGAACAAATTGTGATGAATTGGTGTCCTCCACAGTCAAATCAAGAGAGCTTGTTTTGAAATCAGCCAGCCACTCACAAATGGAGATTAATGTAAATAGCTTTGATTTAATGCAACCTATTGAGCACTCTGCGAGTCTGATCATGACTAAAGCGCGGTCGTTCAAGCCAGTTGGAACTTTGATGAACATTTCCCTCCTCTCAGCAACATTTTGCTCATTACTCCTCGGGGCGATCAGAATTTCAAAAAAGGATTTCATTGCGTAAGAGACTTTTATACAAGGCTAACATCATTAAACTGCCTTTTAATCCACATGTAACGTAACACGAGCAGCATTTTTATTTGGTTTTACAATGTCGATTAGGGCTGAAGGATTTATCGATTTGGGACCGAAATCGCGATCTCAGACACGATGCGGGTTTTTTTTTTTTTTTTTAAAGGACTCTTGTGCCCCATACTCACGACGAAGGTCACATTAACCATTATCGCATCTTCTGTCATATTTATAAACGCCACGCTACATTATGAAGAAAATCGCAAATTCAATCAAAATGGCAATATCTGTCAGAAAAATCGCAATACAAAATTATCCTGAAATCGTTCAAGCGCAGTGTTGACTTTCCAAACATGCAATTTTCACTGCATTCTCTATCGCTACTCTGTCCTCTTTTTCTTCCCTTCCTCTCCCCAGGCCTTCCACCGACTCATTCAACATTTATGGCTGTCTGCAAAATACGCTGGCAGCAGAAAAACTGAAGGGCGTATATTCTTATCCTAACACCAGCAACTAACACGGGTTATTTGGTATCTGACTAGGTGAGTTTCTTTCCGCCGCCAACGCTATATTACATCAATTCTCCGGTGGCATCTCAGGGCTGAACACTTTTACTGAAGCAAACACTGTCTGGAGCTCAAGACAAATCTCCCCCACAGGGGCGTCCTTCCTAATCTTGTCAATTTCGCCTGTCATTTGAATGGAAATCACAAGAATCCTTGTCTGCTTTGGATCACTAATGCGGTGCAGGGTGCAGGATGGCGGCGGAAGCACTGCGATAATCTTGAGAAACGTGCAACTGCTACACCAGAACAGATTATTACTTCTTTTTTTTCCTCCCCCAAAAAGGAGCGTTATGAATGTTCCCATCGTTAGACACATATTTCTCCGCTGAAATTGAATCAGAGCAGCTTCCCTTTTTTTTTCTCTCCAAGATTTGCACCCACAACCACGGACGGGGGTTGATGCTTCCAGATAGCTGTGGCGATAAAGAGTCCTATGAGAGCCAAGTTCACAGGTACACAATTGGCAAGGAACACCCAGCCGAGTGACATTTGCTCGACTGAATTCTCTGTACCGCCGGGAAGCCACAATGAAAGCGAAATGTATTTGATTAGCATGCGATGGAGTGAGAATGAGCCACTCTTGAAGATTGAAAGAAAGGCGATGGACATTTTTTTTTTTTTACAACTTCCACTTCATTGAACTCTTTTTATGCGGTGCCGAGTCTTAATGGACAGCCATTGACATGCTAAGCACATCAGTAGTGCAGAAATAGAGATTCAGCAGTTCATATTTCAGAGGTTCTTTCATCTCATGCCTTCGGCGTGGCCGTTACGTTTCGATCAGGTGTGTTAATAATGAAAGGTGGTTTTCTTTTGTTGCTAATCTTTCTTATTTGCTATTCAGCCACTTAGGGCAATTTCACTAGATCTTGTGTTTGAATACTTGGCCCAGTGGGCATTAAAATGAGATGAAATGGGATTATTATAATAATGTGAGAACCCTCAAAGAAGGCAATCCACGCGCAGTGCTCCTTTTTTTTTCTCTCAGGCACCACGGCAATCACTATGGGGGAATATTAATTACTGTCAAAGCACTGTGAATGTTATTAGGATTTCTCATTATGCATCTTGCAGGCGCTGGTATGAGTAAAAGCACACGAGTGGGAGCCACTTAAAAACCGGCAAGAACATAGAAAGTGGATCCATTTTTATGGACAGCGGAACTTACAAAGTGGGAACATAATCCATTATGAGACGGTTTGACTTTGAGTGTTCCGATTTAAAAACTACTTTCTGTACAGAGTAATAGAGAATGACTGGTACGGCTGAATGATTTCAAGGGGGGGTTGGATTGCGATATTTCTGACAGATTTGATCTGCAAATTCTTTTTCACAATGGCACTTACAAACATGACAGAAAATGCAACAAACAATAAAAGCAACTCCTGGAACACAAGAGGTTTTTGGAGGGAGGCAGTTCAAGTTTTTAAAAACTACTTGCCATCAAGTGTATTTTTGTATCTGTGTGTAATTTTTTATAGGAAAAAGTATCATTTTAAACCCCAAAATATTTTAAATTGTGTACGTTATTTGTACATATATACAATTATTGTCCCTTAGTAAAGCTAAATTAAAATACATCATTTTGTGTAGACTTCAAAACTCAGTACTCTGTGGTGCAAAATCGTGCAAATATTGATGAGATTATAAATATTTAATTTAAATTTGACATTGAACCACTTCGTCAGGATGACGTCGTCCGTTTGTGTGGCCAGGTCTGAGCATGTCTGCTAAATTGCTAACGTAGCCGACATCTTATTTTATTTTACATCTAGATACGTATCGATTGAAATACAACATTTCCGTTTACTGCTGCTGGCTCGCCGCCCTAACGCGGTTCTAGCCAGACTTTTGTTAAAAGTCGATGCATAATTAAGCACTTATTATGGGTCTTTCCCGACTCAGTATTTCACATTAGCGATTAGCACGTTTAGCACCTCAATTAAAACGCTACTTGTTAGTGGGGTAGTTTATTTGTCACCACGGAGGAGAGGAGCCGCATCACGCAGCTCGTTGCTGCCATTCTGCACGGACTTGCATATAGAACAAAAAGCAACTTGTTGCTAATCGTTAACTGTAAATTGCGATGCTATACTGAACTTCGAAGCTGGAATGAGTGATATCGTCCTCAATTTCTCACCCAGCGCCGAGCAGCATTCAGCACAATGTCGACTTTTTCCGCGGCTCATTCTTTTCAGATTTCTTGGCTTTTGTGTAACTTTCTTCTCCCTCCGTCAACTTCGGCCTTCCTCCCACTCTGCCTGTCTTTCCCTCCCTCCCACAGGCACAGTGGATCAGAGCTTTTCAGGTGATAAATACCTTGGACCAAGGGCTCACCAGCCACCGATTCCTGCCACTTTACTGTGTCACATTGTGGCCGAGGCCTCATTAAAAAGGCATTAGCCTCCTCTTGGTCCCATGATGGCCATGTCTGGTTCAGTCCCTGCCGCAGGGATTTATTTAAAAGTGGCGGCTGGAATAGATAAGGACAGGAGAGTTAGTAGAAGAGAGAGGAAGGTGAGAAGGAGGGAGAGCAAGAGACGGAATGAAAGGGAATATTTGGTCGGAGCGAGTGAGAGAACGAGAGAAGAGTGGAGGGCGTGGCATGTCTGACGATCAACCCAAAGTCGGCTCGTCCAGGGACACAAAGAACGCGGACGCCGGGATAACTAAAGGGGGAGCCCTCCCATGACTTCGGATGCTATCCCCGCTCTAATTGATGCCAGCCAATTAAAGCCACCCCAGGTCTCACCTTGATGAGGTCAGGAGGAAGGATGTCAGGGGCAGGGAAGAGGATGAAGGGCGATGCGAGAGGTGAAAAGCTGAGGTCCAAGGAGAAGAATGAAAACACAAGTGTAGGCATTTGCTGCACATCATTAGTAAATAAGTAGTCTGAGGGGAGGTAAGAAAGGAGAGATGAGGACAAGGTGGAGAGAGGAGGAGGCTGAACAGGTGGGAAGCACACCAACTTGACGACTGGAAGCAGTGGAGCCAATCTTAGGGATAAAGATGTGTGATATTCAAAGACAAAAACCAGATCAACAAACCGCTCGCTCCTGTCACAATCAAG
The DNA here is from genome assembly GCF_059441095.1 of Idiotropiscis lumnitzeri. NCBI lineage: Eukaryota > Metazoa > Chordata > Actinopteri > Syngnathiformes > Syngnathidae > Idiotropiscis > Idiotropiscis lumnitzeri. Next base: position 3,100,818 of record NC_142406.1, read on the forward strand.
TTTGCTAACGAGCCAGGCGTGCCCAATGTTGTGACCAGTTGATGTATTTTGGTTTACTTTACAAGGTGAGGACGGTATAAAAAAAGCACGCTCCTGTTAGAAGAGGCGCCCTCGGAATAAATGTGGGAGGAAAAAAAAGATGGGCCGATAAAGTCTAGAAAACATGAAATACCGCGACAGGCAGATAAGTGTCGCAAGCCGACTTGGGGTGGGCCTGACAAGAGACACAAGGCGACAGACTATTTATCTAAAGCTCCGATTCAAATGGCACCGCCCTCTGCCCTCCTCCGTGTGATGGATGGAAGAAAAATAATTGCATGGTTACCTGTCACCGCCAACGCATGTGTGTCCGTCCAGCCATTGACAGGTGGAGGAAATAAAGCACGGGCGCACGATGCTCAAATGCAGGACGGGGTCAGACAGTTGAGCATTACTCAGGTGCTGAAGAATCCGGTGTCGGTGGTGAAATAGCTGCAGACAGACGGATCGGGTGTCAGTTGTCAGACGCACCTCAATCTACACACCGTGGGTGGTTCAGAGATCAGACGGGAGGCATTGAGGGAAACCCGTGCACCAATGCAGATCAGAAAAACAAGGTCATGTCGACACGGAAGTCTCAGGTGGAAGATCAGCTAGTTGGTTGTTTTTTTTTAATTTCTTTTCTTGTACAGTCATATACAGAGAAAAACACAGTTTGCAGGCTAGTGTCTTTATGAGGTCCTGAGAAGTTTGACTTGACTTTTACTCGAGTTCAATACAATGTGGCCGCATGTAAATTTAGGATGAAAATCATACAAGTGATTGACATTGACACGGCACGAGTGAACTGGAGGATATTCCTGCAACATGAGTGTCACCCTCGAAAACAAAAGTGAGCGCATATCTCGGAAATGCTGCAGGGTGCGCTATTGGGCTGGGTATCGATTCAAAATTCCAAAATCGATTAGATTCGATACACAACGGCCCGATTTGATTCACGATTCATTTTGATTGATTTTCGATTTAATCAAGGATTTCATTCAGTTCCAATTTTACTTTAATTTTTTGATTTTATTTTACACTTTCAAGAGCTACAATTAGTACATACTGCTTGCTGTAACTAGGTGCACTCGTAAAAATATTTATATTTACATTAAATGTAGTTACATTAATCATTTTATTTAACATGACTTCACTGCTTCCGCTATTTTGTTTCGATACAATATTTTTGCATAGTGACAAGATTAAGTCATGTCAATTTATGGGGAAAAAAAATAATGTATTAAAATTATCAATTTTTGGTTTTAAAATTGATATTGGGCTATGAAAAGGAATTCAATCGATATCGATTTTTTTTAATCCTACTGGCCTACAAAAAAAACACTAGAGTGGAAACTCTTAATTTTTTTTTTAACTCATTCACGACCAGCCCAGTAAAAAAAAAATGGATTTTGACGTATTTATCCGTCAATGGTATTGAATGAGTTAAGAAACTAGCAAAACTCACACATTTTTTTTTTTTTGTACTTCTACAGTGCAAATGTACCCAGTGATTATCTCACCCGAGGTCAAGGAATCACCTCACCCCTCACCCATATTCAGCTGTGATAGTCTCGAGCACAGCCACCACCCTAACGATGCCCAAAAACTAAAGAAAATTAACTCGTTCACTGGCTTCCCAGGTAAAATGAATGTACTTTTGGGCTTCCCTACCCGTCAATGGCAGTAAATGAGTTAATGGAATGCTGTTTATTTTGGACCAAATCCGACTCAATTGTTTGAATGACAAACACGGAGTAAAAGAAAGCTGTTCACGCGCTAATTTGTCCGTTATCGTTTACGGCATGATTTGCTTTACTGCCAGTCTGTTACTCTCTAATTGGAAGCAAAATCAAAAGTCAGTCTTTATTATTTTTTTATACGCGTGCACAGCTGGCTCTGCGTCGAACTAAACTGCCATTTACGTAGCAGCATCAGCACAGCGAGCCCATCAAGAGGTAGTCCACGTCGACAATATTGCACATCCCAGGATAGGAAGGGTTTTTTTTTTCTCAGCAGACAATTAAAAGCATTCAGAACATCGACAGTAACCATCTAATAAACATTAGCGATGCTCAGAACATAAACGAAATGTTGAGTGCAACCGCAGCACATTCAGCCTTCTGCTTTCCTAACGGTACATGCCGTACATCTGTGCTGCCCAAACATTAGACCACAGAGCATCCCACTGCTTTGCAATATGAAGCGGTTTTATTTTTAATACTTATTATTTATTAATCCATCCATATCATGTTTGCTGCACTGGGAGCATCAAATAAAGGGGCCGCAAACTTAATCTCCTCGTCTCGCTGTTATTTCCGTTTCCCCACTGAGGGTTCTACCTCCAGCCCGCAAACTGCATCTCCTCCCTTTTTTTTTAAGATTATTTCTTGTAAACGAATCAGAAATGTGTCCCTTCTGCGAACTGTATATCGATCGGGTCCCTGCGTGCCAACCGGAAAAACTTACTTTTAAAACTTTGAAAGATTCTTACGATTCGAAACATATATAATTGAGATTTAAGTTGATGTTGAGTTCAACATTGTGATCGTGTTGTTGTGACTTGCTAAGTTTCATTGTTTTTGGTAGTTGTATTATTTATGTGGTACAGAATAATAGACTTTAAACAGATCTGATTGGCTGGGTCGCATTTATATGCAAAAATCGGCGATCGAGTGTAATGTCATAATTTGCCGATCAATCAGTGATGTCATAGGTCAGAATTTTGAGCGTTTCATGAGGGCTGTGCAGTTAATCGAAATTAATTCCAATTATTACCCAATTATAAGGCACAGTCTCAATGAATAGGTCTATTTTTAGAATGTTATTTATTTAGTTATTTTTTTTAAACTCGCTCATCTGTGATCGCTTTCAAAATCGGGATCATGCAAAGCCAACAGAAAATGGATGGGTGACGTATTGTTTTTGTTTTATATTAAACATTACATGGAACAATATACCCAGGTGTCTGGTTGTTATGCCAACAGGATAGCTTTGACTAAATGCGAGTTAACACATCACGGTGACAATTCAACTCAATGTCTATAACTCAAATTACATATTCGAGTAAAACCAAAGGAAAAATGTTTGCGCTTTAATTGCGACAATTGATTACGGTTGAAAATAAGAAAAGCTTCGTATACGTATACAGCAAATGCCTGTTTGCAACTTGAGGCAGTTTCTTTCGACAGACTGCCTGATATTTTATTAATACGAATAAACTTTTCACCATACATATTAATATTTAACTGCGGATGTTTGTCACCAGAGACAAGCGTGTATGTTTTAATCAGCAGTCTCGCAGTCACTTCAAGCTTACTTACAAATTCATAACTTCTCCTTGTTTATGTGCAACATCTTTTTAATAATCTCACAGCACATGGAGAACAGGATGGGGACGAGGAGGATGTTGCTGAAATAGCCGGACAGTAATGAGACGACAAGAGCGCGGACATTTTCGCTGACGCCTGTAGAATCCCCCAAAGTAATTAATAATAGGCTTCCTTATATCCCGCTATTCCTTATGACTTAATTCCTGCTCGGCAGGCATGACGTTCCCATGAGTGCACTCCTGTATCACCCTCCCCAAAAAAGGTCAAATAAAGTTGAAAGGCAATCAGTCCGCAACCTTATTCCCTCACAGGTGATTTACTTCCCGTGTCTGCATGCCAGAAGGACCCCCGGGGGGATTTGCATGAGGAGAGGTGGGCCACTTTCCTGACACGATGGTCAGGGGGCTTGTTTATGAAAATGAAAAAAATGGCTAGTGGTCGTTGAGAGAGACCCTCATATCGGGGTTAATGACATAAAATCTTAATGGAAAAAAAACGGAATTGATGGCCTCTCTGGATTACAATTTAAGAAGTACTTGTCGTCAAGTCTCAATAACGGTGATTACGAATGTAATTTAGAAATGGGAAAAGCCCACCACACCGCAGCCTCTAAGCACTTTATGGCGAAACAAGGCTCCGGTTTATACTAATTGAGCTGTTATCTTTATTTGCAGTGGTCACTGGGATATTACAAGCTGCAATGAATATGTATTAAAATGGTAATTGAAAAGGTTTTACTAGTTGCAAGATTAATTAATTTGTTTATATGGCCACTCAACGATTGCATCCAACCAGCTATTATTATGCAAGTCTGGCGATCAACATTCAGTTTTGACATCAACACCACAATATCAGGTGAGGACTGCATTTACCAGAAAAAAAACTCACACCTGATAAAGTCTCTCACTCACTAGGTTTGAGGTTAGATGCAAAACACGAAGCACACCCCATAGAGCAGGGGGTCTTCAATCCTCCAAGTCCACTGTCCTACTCGATTTCCATCTCCACTTCTTCACGTGATTCGAATGATCAGATGATCAGCAAGGCCTGCAGAAGAGCCTGATTATTTGAATCCAGTGTGTTGCAGCAGGGAGGGTTGGAAAAAGGGACAGGACAGCAGACCTCGAGGAACAGGATTGAAGACCCCTGTCATGGAGGAAGGCCCGAGATGAGATTTGAATCTGGATCTCTCAATTGAGAGACACGGTAGCCACTTGGCTCGCTTTCCAGTCAGTGTTTTTATCTTGAATTTAAAGAACAAAAGACATTTTTTTCTTATTCATGAAACCTTTCAACAAACCGAGCTATCAGGACCCATCATATTAATTGAACAATTATCTTATTTAATATATCCCCCCACACAGATTTCCATCTTTAATCTGCTTGCAGCTGTGACATTGATCGCATTAAAACATTATTAACAAACAAAATCCCAGGCGAGTATTTATTCATCCAAGAACACGAGGAAAATGCTGCGTTTGCGGTCTATGATTAGTTTGTAATGAGAGCTGTGCCCTTGTTCCCCCCTCGGTCTATTAAAATACAATATTCCTCAAATTCATCCTTACATTATGCCCCTTATAACATAACGTCTATCATCCCATTCTATATTGTGAAGAAATACAGTTGCCACTGAGTGCTTATTACAACCTGGTACTCTTTTTGAAACGGCGACTTAAAAGCTCAAAAGTACAGCGTCTTGTAAAACTGAGCAACCGACTCTCCTGACATTTACAAGCACTCCAAAATACCATGGGTACACCCAGTGCCCACACTAAACTACACTTGCTCGTAGCAGTGAATAATACACACTGAGCTGGGGTAAGGCCAAACGCTACTGGTTTATGGCAGAATACCCTTCGACCCCGTTTTTAGTCAGCTGTGGCGCGATCTTGTCAAAACAAACCTGTAGTGTACAGCCGTGAAAAATCGGAGGTATGATGGATTGTGATCGTTCTGATGCAGAGGTAAGCCATTGACTTGACGTTTAGCGGACGGTGTGGCCTGACAGCCGCTGATAACCTTGCGAACGTAAATGGAGATCAAAGCTAAAGAAGACGGCTGAGATAGCCTCCACCACCCCGAGACCCGAAACAGGCATCAAAAATAGATCGAAGGATATTTCAAGTCGTCACTTACAAAAGTTGGATATTAGCCCCCTGCTGGCCAATAGAAGAAACTAAATCCCTCATGGATGAGTTTTCCATCACACCGCCGGTTTTCCAATCTATTGCTGCCAAAATGTAATCAACTCCAGATCTTGACAATATTGACCAGTCTGTTGAATTATGTCAAATTCTATCGACCTGCACCCGAAGTCGTATTCGTGAAAACGCTGCGCGCGCGTGGAAGCTGATAACGTAGTCTAATGTATTCCTCAGCCAGTTCAATTAGATTGTCAATTACACAAACTCTCATGCTCTTATATTTGCCTTTAATACGCGCGCGAAATGGAACCGGCGCGGCGAGAACACTTTCAAAGTCTTTCAACCCCCCCCCCCAATTGAAAGTAATAACCCTTTTCATTAGTGTCTCGTCACTGAAAGCGCACAATGCAAATAAAAGAGACAGATAATGTTAGTCATTATAAACATGTCACTGCGTTTTATCCCGATGGACAATAAAAATGGAACCTGTCGTAAAATGAATCAACCGACAATCAATTGAAGAATCTATTAAATGCGATATGCACCTCATTTGCAACGTGGTGATTAATGAGGGCCGACTTGGGAATAAAAAAGGTATTTTTACTCAGCAATTTATTTTTTTTTTTTTAACTTTCAATGCCTTGCACACCTTCATTTCCTCCATCTTGGGTACACCTCGCCCCACCCCCTCCGGTGTAAAGCCTATAAATCATATGGTGATAGATTAGCCCCGCTGGGGATGTCCCAACCCAAAGCTCCGGCGGGCCTCGCTCACCAGATACACTCCTCTGTTCTGAACCCACGTCACCTGGGGGGCTATTTACATAACGGCCACTGATCCTAGTCATCCTGGCTTGGAAAGGGAAAAGAACAGGTTGTATTCACAGAAAGACTCCAAGGACAATAAAAGACAACGATAAGATATTTTCAAGGGACAAAATTCCAGGTTATATGGAGACTCGTAACTCTGGTGGGACAAATGCTACAATATATTGCAGCTTGGCTGTATCCTCAAACTAAAGTCTGTGTTTGGGTACGAGGGGCGTAACCGGGAAAGTGAAGCATGCTGTCATGTGGAAGACGCACCATTATCATAGTTTGAATCTGCGTCGTGAACCCGGCGCTACGTCCTAAACGAACAAATTAAATACTGGTCACACAGCAAACTCGAGGAAATCTGCTGCCTAAATAGACACAGATGCTGATTTGCATAGAAAAATAAAGAAAAATGAGTCATTGCAATCCTTAACTAAAATAGCCAAAATCCGAGCGACAAAAAAAAAAAAAAAAAAAAAAAAAACTTCATATGCAGCATTTTTTATTAGATTGTTCGTCACTTTTATATGATGGCTCGTCAGGGCCAATTTGTGTTTATCTAAACTTCAACTACGGTTAGCAAAAGTCAATCCCGGCAGAAACAACAGAAGCACAAAAGCAACCACGCCATTTTTTTTTTCCGCTCAGACGACAAAGCGCAAAATAGACCCAACGATGGCTAGCAATTTTAAACACTCAAACTGAGACAATTTTTTGTCAAGGTACCATTTTACTCTAATAAGTAAGTCTATTTTACTTTCTGGTTTCTCTACTGTATAGCACAGTTTTGCATTAATTGCAGGTGGCTCTGGAAATGGGTTGTTTGTCGTCAAGCTGCTTTTAACTCCTCTTCAGCGCACTGGCATACCATGTGATTTTCATCCCGACATGCTTGTCAGTTGCCAGCAAGTTGTCAAGTCGCAAGGGGCCTCCCGGCAATCATCACACCTAACAGCAAACGCTTCCATGCCCAACAATTCCAGCCACTAAAATTCTCCTCCCGATCCAAGGATGCCAACAAGTAACAAGGTCACCCGCCAACATGAGAATTCGACAAACAAGAAACACATCAGTCAGTCATGCTCAATTTTAACTGCGGGCAACTCTCACAATAAGATTAAATATTTATGCAACTCGTGAGCGTTCACAGTTGTGACAAAGAAGTAGCATAGTTTGACACATCGGGCAGAGTTATCACCTTATTGTTAATACCTCGTGACAGCTGTTATGCTCTCCGAGCCACCGGAAGGTGCTTACTGCCACCTCTCCATTCCAGACTGTCGATCTTCATGGAGCACACTTGGTTCTGCTTATGGTTTGCGCTGTCAATTTTGACTTTAAATCCATCCATCAGTTTTTAGTATGTCCACTGGGTCAATGCCAGACATCTGGTTTGGGCAACAAGATTTGTGTTTGTCCGTGTGTGTGGCATGCTGAGTTGGTCATCTCGTGCATGCCACACATTTCGGCACCGACAGTTGGATGTGTGCCCTAACTACACAGAGGTGGCAAATCCAGGTTCAGAAAGTAAAAACTCTGCCATAGTTCGGCTTTAGCCACTTTTCGGCTTTAGCCACTTTTCGGCTTTAGCCACAGGGGGTGGTTGTGGCTAAAGCCGAACCATGACAGGGTTTTTAGATTCTGGACCTGGATTTGGATCGAATGAATCATCTTTGGTGGTCTAGCAAAAATTTCCAAGTTACACATTTGTGGATGTTTCAGACGGAGAATAGCCACGCCTTGAAAGCGCGCAAAAAAGCCGCAAAAGGAATTGACTTAAGCAGGAATGGGAGAATCTGCACCCGACGGTATTTTTCTTGCCACTTGTGGGATGTTCAATATTAAATCCAAGTATGCGAGTACCCATATTAACTAGCAGGGTACTGAGAACATCAATTTAAAGGAAGTTAAGATTAAAGTGAAGGTTGTGTCTTTCCAGTGAGACACAAACTTCAGAAGGACACTTTAAAAAAGACAAATAATATGTAAAAGTATCCCTGATAACCAGCATTAAGGACTTTGTTGTTCTTTAAAGTCCTGTAATTGCATGCATTATTAAATAACCAAAGGCAGAATTTGACTTTTAGTAACCTGGAGTTTTCTTCTCCCCTTTCTCAGAGCCTTCATTCCTTTCGGTTTAGCGGCTCGATTTCCTCAAAGAGATCACCCGCAATCATGTACAATTCTCAGTGACAAGCTATACGGCTTTTTAATAAATGAAAATAAGAGGAAATTTCTGCCGGCAGACAGGAACCTGGAAGCTTTTTGCTGCTTGCCTGTTAAAAGTGTCTCAGTCTGTATTATACTGTGGCGTTTTTCAGGGACCGCTCCAGATAAGAGTAAATAAAGCTTTTATTGCCTTGATTCCTCCAACGATAGACCTGGCGGTGTAATATAGCCACCAGGATATCAGGGGATTGGTGGAAAAATAAGGATGAGAACAAGGTACGATGATTTTTTTTTTCCTCCATCCCCTCTGTGGTGTAGCAGACAAAACAAAAAGCTTGCAGCAATATAGAGCGTAATTTCTTATTATACATCGCACGCAAACATTAAATAGTTGTAAATTAACATTTAAATGAGGTGTTTGTCTAATTAAAAAAAAAAACAACAAAGCGCTTTCTCCACTTGAGACGCGCTTTAATTAAACGAGCCTTGTGCTAAACATACAAGCATGCATTTTGTTTGCGGAATGCCGACATGACCTGCGAAATTCCCCGCCAGCCCATAATAATAAAGGTCATATGTGACAGAAAACCATTTCCCTTCATCCCCTCCATCTGCTGGCTGGCGTATAGTACAGATGACACGTATCGATCCAGTATTAAAACTGCTAAAGACCCGGCATCTAATCAATACTTTTCCACCACTCCGAAAATACCTTTTGTGCAAGAAAAGCTCTCAAGCGCTTTGATTAATTTCTGCCAGCATGGCTGAATGCATTTCGATTTTTTTATTTTTTTTTTTAAGTTGATGTCCTATCAACATAATATGAGAGCCACTCATTGCTTAACTTGACTTTATTCATGCGTATTTATGACAAACAGCCATCGCTTCCCCCCCCCCCCCCATCCTCCGCGGGTCCGTTTTTGTATTTCCTGCTTAAGTAATAGCTTTCAGTCGGCAATTGCGCTACGAATTGACGCGGATGATCATTTGCCACTTTGCATTTCCGTCATGTATTTGACATTAAATGGTCATTCGGGAAGTGAAAGCACGACGTGATGAAAGGCAGAATTGCGTCTCGTTTTGTAGCTTTTATTAAGCTAGGAAAACATTTGGGCTGATGTTGAAAGGGGATAATTAGCATAAAACAAACACCTAAAAGCAGCCATTTAAAAAAGATTTTACGAAAAACATATTACAAATATAAATAATTTTTCCGCATTTGTTCGTGTTCACAGCCTTGATACCATTTCTACCGGCTAATCATGAAATGTACCACTAAAGGAAGCTAGCTAGCGAGCTAGCAAGCAAGCTGCTCATTTCACATATTGATGCTAAGGGCTTAATTTTCGTCAAAACGAACTCACTTGTAAACCCGAGATTGGATTTTGAATTGCAACAAAAACTATCATCACAATGATAACGATGATGATTATCATTATGATTATCTTACAGCCTCGCACTCGGCGCTCATTTTGATTGTGCTGGAGTACCTGGTTCAGCAGGGGAACAAACTCCCGGGGCTAATTAGCGCCCTGATGGGATGACGGGTGTTTATTTCAATTAATTATCAATTCACAACTGAAATCAACACTTCCGCGCAGAGTTAAGTATTTAAAAAGACGACACCCATCCCAGAGCGCCGGACTGTGATCTTCCAAATTTCAGTGCAATTGTTTTATCCTCCCCGCGCGACGTGTGGCTTGACAAAGAAATGTTAATTACGCGTGTATATTAGACGCGTTCTCTTGTTAACTCTTGACTCCAATTTGCACATCAGTGGATTGTGATTTTTCTCCCTAGCGCCGCAATCTTCTGAAGGCTTTTTGGAGGGTGGAAGGAATGAGGAGCTTGCAAACTTGCTTCAACCCCGCCGCAGGCTGCGAGTCACTGTGGAAAAAGCCAAAGAGGTTTGTTTTGTTTTTTTGGAGGCCATGTTGATCTGTTTTATTATAGCTTCCTGTGCTTGTGAGGGAAAAGTCCCAGAGATTTACGTATCCAGGAGGAACACAGGGCAAAAAAATAAAAAATAAAGCATATCAGAGGAAAAAGGAGCAAGCAGCGTTATGATTACTCGGCAAGAAGCAAGTCTTGGAAAAGATATCTAACGCAAGATAAGAGTTGTCTGTCATTAGGGAGCATATCAACAGTGCCGCTAATCAAATTAAAAGCAACATTTCCATCTGAGGCTTGTTGCGTTCCTAGTAAAAAACAAAAAACGCTCAACTTGAGACTTGAGTGCTAATAAACACTTCCCGCATTTTAGTGGTCACCCCGACAGGATGTGAAGGTCAAAAGCTCTTTGATGTATAACAGCCAAACTGCCCGCTCAGCATTTTGCGCGCACGCCGCAGCCTCCGCGAGCGGAGATAAACATCAGGAAAATGATGGGAGCATCACCCTGACTTCACACACGTCCGTTAATCTTTCTGACACCAGATCTTATTAGATTCAATGTTTTTACACTCACACTCACACACAAGTCGGCAGTACCGCCATTCATTCGTTTCTAGCGTTCTAACTATTCATCCGAATAAATCAATACTTTGCAAGTCACTGTTCCCCCGAGAGCAATTTTGGGATTGTATGATCACTGATTAGTCCAACTAATTATCTCTTTAGGGCAGAAACTGAAACGAGCCAACTGGTCAAGTCAAGAACATTTTGTGATTAATGTGACGCGAGTATCCAATAGAATACAAACAGGGGTCTTCAATCCTGTTCCTCGTTGTCCGCTGTCCTGTCTGTTTTTCCGTCTCTCCCGGCGACAACACATCTGATTAAATGATCACATAATCAGCAAGGAGTGCAGAAGCAGGATAATGATCCTGGTCGCTTGGAGCAGGGAGAGCTGGAAAACGGACAGGACAGGATTGAAGACCCCTGGAAAGGAAGATACGGCGGCGGAGTGAGATTTAGAGTGACAGCAAGAGAAGAAGGCACAGGCAGTCACCGAGCTCGACAGGTTCATTACTTTGAATGTACACGGGCCTGCTTGACACTCAAAACAGCAGGAAAAAGGCACCGGGCTACTTCCTTTTCGGTTACTCGGCAACCAGCCAGCGTCAAATCTGACCAAACATTCAGGCACCACGCAAACCAACCTGAAGCGTTACTTTTGTTTCATCACATGACTACACCCCGGGCGGTGTACATTTGCCAAGTAGCGTGACTAAAATTCAATTTTAATCTAATTAAAATAAAAGGGTTATCCCAGGATATTAATCAAACAGATGACAAGCGAAGCCGTGGGAGCCAGTAGACCATTCATAAGTAAATAATTTGAAATACGCACCGTGGTGTCACTCAAGTTATATTAATTAACATCTTCGTTGGCGTGTGTGGTGCGTGTTACTGGAACTGGAGAGATTATTGTGTTGTAACTTTTGAGGCAGCGCCCCTAATCATATCACTCGCCAATGCTTCTAATAAAAAGAGGGGCTGGAAATGAAGATAAATTGATCCCCATCCAACTTATTTTATCAGAGGGCCGCTGCCACAAATCCACAAGACAGGTGTTTCTCAAGCGATCCAAACGGCTGGCTGCATTTTTTTTTTTTTGGGTCTCACAGCACCAATATAAACATCACTAGCTGTTACATGACATATTCCAAATCCAGGCTCTGTCAGGAATAAAATCGTTGACGATGCATTTATTTTTTATTTTTTTAAAAGCAACGTCATGTTTTATTGCAGAGCAAAAAAAAAGATATGGATGACACATGTTTATGGGTTGTGAGATCGTGCATCCAAATGACACCTCGGGGATGCGTTACAATAGCCATAAAACATTTGAATGACCACACAATGATTAAGATGCGTCACTTTTGAGGGGCATTTTTCACATATGACGAACGGCACCGGCATTGCCTGAAAATCTAATTGTTTAATCCATATGCAATTAAATGCACCACTACCCCCACCTTGATGATTAATAGTCGCTTATGTTAGCACAATTTCATCGTCTGCTCGCTTTTTTCACGCAAAGCAAATATATGCCATTAAAAAAATTAGGACAGGATCGTATTAATAAGCGGGATTATAAAATCCTTGCCACAAGCAGATTTTTTTTTTTTCACACTCTTGGACTGTGCTAAAAATAATGGCTGCATTCCCGGAAAACTTGCAACGCGAGGATGAATATAAAGCACCTGCACAAGCCAACCTCCAACAAGGTGAACAAAATACATCTGAACTTTAAATAAATAAATAAATAAATGAATAAAAGAGGGACTGTTTTTGTTCAAGGACAGAGTGGGACCCTTTGCGTCCTTCGCAGCCTCCTAATGAATTGGTTTTAGCCAGTTTCGGAGCAAATTATCCTTCCCTCCCCTCCTAATTTTCCAATTTGCTGTGTCATTTATACCTAATTGAGGGCCGCACGGGGCTGCATTACTCGCACAAATAGGGCGATATACTTCATTGAAGGTCTGCTTTATACAAGAGGAGCTGGTAAAGCAAACATCAATTGCAAGACCATATAGAAGATGGGGATTTTCCCCCCAGAGGTTCTTGCAAAGAGGCTTTAATTATTTCTCAAAGGCAATCCCCGGCTGTTGCTACTTGCCAACGACCACTACTCATTTTATGGCATCACTCCTCCTCTTTTTGTAATGGAGATAATTAATGAGGTGAGAATTCACTTTATTTCATCCCTGCTCTGTCGCCTTGCCTGGAATTTGCATCACATATTCATTGAGCCAAATAAGAAACGAGTTTTTAGTGGCGCCCAAGTCCAGCGTGAAAAGAATGAAGACTTGGAATATTTGGAAAAGTTATCCGTCTATATTGTACGTCGTCTTGTGTGATGGTGTTGCAAAATACGTCAAACAAGAACGACGCCATCGCGAACATGAGCAAATACAGCTGATGTAAGGAAATGAACATGATGTCCTCTCGTTAGTCGCGTTTAATTCTTGATGCCGGTCGCGGGGTCGTCGCTTCTTGCGGCTGTCGACCCGTGATTTGATTAACTTCACACTGAACACACGCTGCGTTCTTTACACCTTCAATTATAATCACTCTTCACCTGCTTTCCCCTGTCACGCAGGATGTTATTGTCAATGCACTGAGGTTAAAGTTAAATAAAAAATTTGTAATCAAGTGTATGAAAAAAAGGGACACTTTGAAATGTAATTAATTCAGGAATAAATTATTTATACACTATTATTATTTACAGATAGCCATAAGGAAATATAGGCACTCACAGGACAATTCCTCAGCTACAATATGAATCTAAATCAAACCAATGCAAGCTCACGTTTATAAAAAAAAAAAAAAAAAAAAAAAGCTGTACTGATTGCATTAGTGCATCCACACACACACAAACATGGTTTGAAGTCACTCTTAGAGGGGAGGAAAATTATGGAGGTCAGGACCATGGGGACGTCATAGCTGACGACAGCCATGATGTCTGACGGGGACATTTAAGCGAACAGAGGAGGGGGAAACACCAACAACCTCAGGGCGGCTGTTGCAATTCTTAAATTATTTTGTTCATTAAATTATTGAGTACATTTTAAATTATGGCCACTAGTGCTTCACTTGACAAATTTCTTCTCAATCATGAAACAAAAAAAAAACAAAAAAAATCAAGCAGTTATCCCCGCTCTCAAATGCTCTGGAGGGGTGACCATTGATTGCGTTGATCTTGCTCAATATCAAATGTCAATCAAATACTAGCATTATAAAATTGATACGACTCCATCAAGCATTTTTCTTGCATGTTTGAGCCGTGAAAGAAAACATAACAGCAACCATGAGGCGCTCTGAAGCGGCCACTCCAGCCCCAAAGCCCCAGGTCCAAACGCTGGCTGTCAAGTCAGCCATTTTTATTTTTAATTACCTCCTGCTCAACCTTTGTCTTCAAAGTCAACAACGAGGCACTCTAAAAAAAAAAATGTTTAAAAATCAAGTAGTAACCCCCGCTCTCAAATGCTCTGGAGGGGTGACCATTGATTGCGTTGATCTTGCTCAATATCACATGTCAATCAAATACTAGCATTATAAAATTGATACGACGCCATCAAGCATTTTTCTTGCATGTTTGAGTCGTGAAAAAAAACATAACCGCAACCATGAGGCGCTCCAAAGCGGCCACTCCAGTCCCAAAGCCCCAGGTCCAAACGCTGGCTGTCAAGTCAGCCATTTTTATTTTTAATTACCTCCTGCTCAACCTTTGTCTTCAAAGTCAACAACGAGGCACTCTAAAAAAAAAAAAAAATCAAGTAGTAACCCCCGCTCTCAAATGCTCTGGAGGGGTGACCATTGATTGCGTTGATCTTGCTCAATATCAAATGACAATCAAATACTAGCATTATAAAGTTGATACGACGCCATCAAGCATTTTTCTTGCATGTTTGAGCCGTGAAAGAAAACATAACAGCAACCATGAGGCGCTCTGAAGCGGCCACTCCAGCCCCAAAGCCCCAGGTCCAAACGCTGGCTGTCAAGTCAGCCATTTTTATTTTTAATTACCTCCTGCTCAACCTTTGTCTTCAAAGTCAACAACGAGGCACTCTAAAAAAAAAAATGTTTAAAAATCAAGTAGTAACCCCCGCTCTCAAATGCTCTGGAGGGGTGACCATTGATTGCGTTGATCTTGCTCAATATCACATGTCAATCAAATACTAGCATTATAAAATTGATACGACGCCATCAAGCACTTTTCTTGCATGTTTGAGTCGTGAAAAAAACATAACGGCAACCATGAGGCGCTCCGAAGCGGCCACTCCAGTCCCAAAGCCCCAGGTCCAAACGCTGGCTGTCAAGTCAGCCATTTTTATTTTTAATTACCTCCTGCTCAACCTTTGTCTTCAAAGTCAACAACGAGGCACTCTAAAAAAAAAAAAAAAATCAAGTAGTAACCCCCGCTCTCAAATGCTCTGGAGGGGTGACCATTGATTGCGTTGATCTTGCTCAATATCAAATGACAATCAAATACTAGCATTATAAAGTTGATACGACGCCATCAAGCATTTTTCTTGCATGTTTGAGCCGTGAAAGAAAACATAACAGCAACCATGAGGCGCTCTGAAGCGGCCACTCCAGCCCCAAAGCCCAGGTCCAAACGCAGGCTGTCAAGTCAGCCATTTTTATTTTTAATTACCTCCTGCTCAACCTTTGTCTTCAAAGTCAACAACGAGGCACTCTTAAAAAAAAAAAAAAAAAAAAAAATCAAGTAGTAACCCCCGCTTTCAAATGCTCTGGAGGGGTGACCATTGATTGCGTTGATCTTGCTCAATATCAAATGTCAATCAAATACTAGCATTATAAAATTGATACGACGCCATCAAGCATTTTTCTTGCATGTTTGAGTCGTGAAAAAAAACATAACGGCAACCATGAGGCGCTCCAAAGCGGCCACTCCAGCCCCAAAGCCCCAGGTCCAAACGCTGGCTGTCAAGTCAGCCATTTTTATTTTTAATTACCTCCTGCTCAATCTTCATCTTCAAAGTCAACAACGAGGCACTCGAAAGAGCTCGAGTTGTTCAACATTAGGTTCACGTGTGATTAGAGAACTAGCGTACAGCACCCAGGGACATTCACTATACAAACGCGTGTTTTTATTACACAACAACAATCACTATGATGTCCTTTGCTGACAACCATCTTGGTTTTTAGTGTCACCCAGGGAGCTCAAGGAAAAACCTCGTCCCTGCGCCATCAGCAAACCTCCTGCTTCTCTTCCTTCCGACACTAATTTCCACAGGATTTTTTTTTTTTCTTAATGGCAGCAGATGTTCTTTTCAATCGCACCTGTCATCCGGGACCGCCCATCAAAACACCATCAGGACGCTGCCGGCCACCCGGCGAACGCGTGTCTAGAATGCATCACGTGAGGCCCGTCCGGTCCCATTTACCAGTCAGTCGTTTCGCCACATCATCACTTTTGGCGTCGCCAAGTGACATTTTTATTTATTATTATATTTTTGCTGACAAGCTCAGGAAAAGAAGGTTATTTCACCGTGGATTGAGTGAGAGACAGTGGCAGCAGGCAACGCAAGTATGTGAATAAATTGATTAGGGGAGCGCTTGACGGATGGGATTTATAGGCGGCCCTGACGCAATGGTGAATTCATTTCTCCGGGAGAACATGCCCCCACCGGGTTCATCCGTCTTCGCGGGAAATTTGGCAGGTTCCCCAGGGGTTGGGAGCTCAATTAACCAAAGGGCTCCGGCCATTAGGGAGGGGAATAGCTTTGTTGAGGAATACACACTTTACAGAGAAAACCAATTGTGAGGATGAAAAGTGGGGTGAAGATAAAAAGCGGAACAAGTCGACAACGTAAACAGAACTTACTTCAATGGGTTGCAGAGGAGTGAACATTTTCAAGAAAAATAATAGATGAGCCAAATGCAGGACCTGGAAGTAAAAGAATTAAGAGTAAAAAATAAATAAATCATGACCGAGTATGGCAAAAGCCACAGGTGCTTCCACTCAAGCTCTTGAGTAGAAGCACCTGTGGCTAAAGCTAAACTGGAAAATAATGCAGTTACTTGCAATATAGTCGAAATGTAGTCATTGGTGCAATATTTGCTGTGGGATTTATTTATTTTTTGTCTGAATATATTAATAAAAAATAAATTAAATCCCGACTTAACCTCTTTATGGCAAATGGCACCAACATGTATTGAGTGTGAGTAGCCAAATGTCTAACAAAACTGCCGATAACATAACCTGCTTTGCAGAGGCATTCATGGAAATTGTAAATTAAAAAAAAATATGAGTAAAATATGTTGGTTTTTTTTTTTAATTCAAATAACTTAGACCATCGGTACATTTTAGAACTTAAACCCCTGGCCACCCCTCAAAGAATTGCTTGTGTGGTACATTAAATTTTAAAAATAATAATAATAAAAATGAATTAATTTAAAAATGACTCAAACCATCTTTAGCCAACATTAATTTGTACGCTTCCTAAGAAAACATGATGTACGATTAACACAAATTTGTTTTATACACCCTTGAATAAGACAAAAGATAAGATGTATGCCAATGCAGAAATTTACATGTGCATTTTTTTTTTATTAAATCCTATTGAAATCACTTCACAATATTATTTATATATTAATTTAATATTCCCTTTATTAGTCCCACAATGGGGAAATTCAAGATTCGAACCCAGGCCTCCTGGGGAGACTGGGTCCTGAACGCGGCGCCTTAGACCACTCGGCCATCTTGGCAATTTGAGGACATTTTACAGAATAGGGCAATTTACATTTTAATCTGGGAATCCTGCTCCCCAACGGCTAAATTGCGGTATAGCTGCGATCACTCAAGTGAATTTGTGTTTACCTGCGTGAGATGTACTCAAGTCGAATTTCAGGGTTTGGAGTCCGTTCTCAATATCTCCGGTTCCAATCGTTCATCCCGTACATCTCCGTGGATGATTTATGCGGAAGCGTTGCTCCGTGACCTCCAAATCCGCCTCATTCATACACAGCACCTGTCACTGCACCACTGCCCACGTGCTTTCTGAAAACCGAGCCATCCGTGCAATATGGCAATTTTCCACCCACCTAGAGAATTAAAAAAAAAAAAAAAAAAAAAGCGATGCCACCGATTCAGAGGCTAATCTGCGAAGATTCGGATATGTAGAGCAGGTGTGCAAAGACCTAGCTAACAAGGGAGTTAAACTGCATGCACTGCTGACCACAACATCTGTCGTTTTCAGGGATATGCAGGTGATTTTTTTTTCTTTTTTTGCACCACGGTAGTTTGCACAGTGAGTGACAGCAGATGATCAAGTGCTTAAGATGGCTACAGATGGAAGGGGGCACGCTTTAGTCTCTGTTTGGGGCAAAGTTCCAGTCCCACTCCTTGGTAGCATATGACGCATGTGAAGCAAGCCGGGGATAGCTGGAGAGCATTTTGTGCGCTCGTCTGCGGAGACCCAAGGTGAGGCTCGGCCTGACCCGACGCCTCGTCCCTGGTGAAAACCCTGACGAGCTCTTTTAGGCTTTAGATTAGAACGAGCTTCTAATTGGCAGTTCACTTGTCCCTGAAGGTCAGAGTGCATGTTCCTGTGCCAGCAGCGGGAGAGGCTGCAACTTCCTGCCAACGGTCGTGTGACGCCACTCACGAATTATCCCTCTGTGCAAACAAAGTCACGGAAGGACAAGGGAACTTGGAGCATAAGCAAAAGTTCACTGATGAGAAAGGGAAAATGCAAAGTAGAATCCGCCAATATATTAAGAGGCAGCGTGCAAGGATTTTTGGGTGGAACATTTAACTTGTAAACTCGGAACGTAGCGATAAAATGTTAGCTTAATGCTATAAAGCAGCATTTTTTTCCCATGATGCCACGGGGTATTGACTTGCATAAAAAAACGCTTTCCTTTTAATATTTTCATAAATTTAATTCAGCATACATTCTTCGAATATGCACGAAAATTAAGGAAACATTTTTATTTGTAATTTATATGGTTTTATTATGCCTGCAGTTGTATCTTTGAGCAAGACACAGAAACCTTCACACCTCCAGTGTGTGCCATAGTGATTATTTTGCGGTGTTTACTACTCAAATAGGTTTATATTTTGTGAATTTTAACGTATTCATTAAAGTCATAATAAAGTTGATTCGTCTAGAAATATTCTACAAATTTACGAGCAGTGGAGCCAATAGATGAGCAACATACCTTAAGATATTCATCTTAAAAACTCTAGCATGGATCGCATGAGGGTGAATGTTGTCAAATTATTTAAAGAAAATATCCTAAACGTGTTCTCAAAAGTAGTCGTTCATTCGTTGTAAATATCAAAGGAAATCAATGAATAAATGCTGCCATCTAGTGGCGTTTTGCCGCAGTGCACCTAATACATTCTAATCTAAAGTGCCTCCTCTTGCGGATAATAGCAGGTATTGCAACGCAACCCCAATAGTAGTTACCGTGACCGCTTGATAAGTAGGATGAATAAATATCCACATTTATTCAACTATGATTCCAATAAATGTTATACAGTCAATTTTGGTGATGAATACCTTTCTGTATTATGTACATTCAAATGAAAAGTCATACAACCAACAACACATCAGTATAAAAGAACATGTGACTAAAATCCAGGCTTTAAGAGTGTGAAGCAAAAACAAAAGAAAAGGTAGAGTGCCCCCCCCTCTCAAGGATTAAAGTAGAAATTCAAGCCAAGACCATTGACATCGCAAAATGGATACAGTACACAAAATAAAACGTACACATTTAAAATTCGCATTTGCACACGGACAGCAGTCAAGTGAGTGAATTCCGAGGGAACACGTTGGAAAACAAACAGATGACAAGCGCCCTACAGCACCAAGACGGTCTTTTTGAAATAGCCACCACCAGGCAGCTGAAAAGCATCCAAAGATAAAACTATTTTACAAATCAACAGGAGACAGCTGGGTCAGATCTAGAATTCACACAGTGATGTGAGACGATTCTGTTGGAGAAAGAGGGGAGAACACAGATTGTCAAAAATAAAATTAGGGCTAAATGTACCCCATCCATCTGCGCTAAACTGTACTCAGCATAATCAAACATGGTGTCAATTTTCTACATTAGAGGTGTGTCAATGTTTTAAATAAATAATAATCAGAATCAGAGATGTGGTGGGCATACAGTACCTGCAAACGGCGAATGCTCCTCATGGCGGTTTCACCCAGCTGGGACAGATCCATTGAATCCACCTGACTGGCCAGCAGCTGAATACTCTGCAAATAAACAGTCTTGGTGTTATCTCTGTAATTTAATTTAAAAAAAAAAAAAAGCGATTAAAGAGACATTTTATTCAAGGTCACGTCACCACGGTTCTAAAGTGCCCTCACCTCTCCGTTACCAACCGGGACATTTATAACAATTTCTCCGTTGTCGGCTGAGATGGGAGAGCCGTTGGCGGAAATGCTGTAGACCCTCTCCTGGTGGCGGGGTACTCTCACGGCCGGAGTCTTGGGAAGCCTGAGGAATCCAGAATGCTTGAAAGTTAGTCCGTCGATTGGACGGAAACGAGAAAACATCAGGTGCAGTTACCTCGGGTCAAAGCGTGGCGTGATGAGGGGCGTCGGGCCCATCAAGGAGGAATCCAGCAGGGTCCTGGCAGGAGTCACCATCGGATTCTTTGATGATCTGAATTTGGAAAGACAATATGACCTTGTAAAATAAAAATAAAAAATACGATGAAAGTTTTTTGTCGGAGCATAAAAGTGTGTCTTACCTTCTTATTGGTACATTTTGCTGGCTGATGGACAGAGCTTTTGCTCGCTTTGATGTCGTTGGAGGCTTCCTTGCAGTTTTCCCCTGAATGCACAACAAGCGGTTACACACAAGACGCCGCAAAAATGACTCGTCAATCAAAACGAGCTATTACCTTCCTCAACGTTCTGGGTGTGTTTTCATCATTTGAACTGGATTTGGCTGTGCCCTTCTTTTTCGACACTGTGTTGGAGACACACACTTTTAATAAGTAGACAATAGTTTGACAATGGAAAATTGAATCTATACAAATGTGATTGAAAGGCGACTTGCAAATTGGAAAAAGCACGTCTCCTTTAAGAGCATCTCAAAATATGGTGAAAAAAAATTAAACTGGCATACTTTTCTTGACTTCTTTCATAAGAACTGCGTGGTCCTCAGCCACAACATTCTCTACAATCGCTGCCTCCTCTTGTCTCTGCGAACAGAAATGAAATATAAACAAGGGAATACAAGAAGAATGGGACACTCAATTGAAACTCACCTCAGAAGAATCCACTTCCGTAGACTTGAGTTTCTCAACTTCTGCAGTGAGACAAAGAAGAAGATATATTTGTGTTGAGTACATATATCCGAAAAACTTAATGATATTTTTTGCACAATGTTGACAAATTCGAACAAAATGTAGACAACTGGATGGCTGGTCATGCTTACTGAAATGTTGCATCCATGTCATTTTCCTAACACTGGCTGGGAGTTTAATGAGAGCCACATTATAACTGTTGCGAAGATCTCTCGCTAGCTGGTTCTTCCTCTCTTGCAGTTGTTCAAGTCTTGTTTTTACTGCAAAAACAATACATTTTTAATGCTTAATGATTAAACGGCAATGCACACAAACGGCAAGGAACTTACTCAAGTGCACACAAAAAACAAAATGGAATCTATACATAGTGATAGGTAAGCATTATTATGAATAATGTTTTTCATCATATTAACACATTTTACCTTCACTGTCGAAGTCATCCAGAAATGCTTCGAGTTTGACCATCTTGGGTGTTTTTTTCCCTTGCTTTGTGGTTCTTTTCCTAGGAGCCATGACTGGATGTCAAAACAAGCAAATGTAAAACGTTTTAATCGTACATAGAAATATGCATCGAGGAAATAGGCTCCAGGAAATCTGCTTTTCAAAATGTTAGCGACATGAATGCGAGTCTTTATGCTCGTGCATGCGCGTTTGAGGCTATCTTGAAAGATGCAAGGCAACAAACATGACTTTAAACCTTTTCGATTCTGATAGTCAAAAACGTTTCATTCTACTAAAAAAAAATTGTACGTTCCGACATTTGTATTATTACCTGAGTTTTTTTCTCTCTGTTATCCCTTGTAAAATGCGTTTCTAATGTCACTTTTTCGTTCTCAAGGCGGTTTGCAAACTGTAATACAATTTGAAAACCCCGTCGGGGAGGAGCTCATACGCGAAATGCACCAATTAGCAATCAGAATGTTTACGTCACTTCCCTTGGAGGCCAAACCAATAGGAGTATTATACGTCATCTATTTACAACAAGTAGCCGGAAATCGACGAAAAGTAACGTAAAAACTTGTGGAAAAGATGGCGACTTGCACACGTAGTTCAATAGTTGTTGTTCGAAAATAAACACGACATAAATGTGTTGTTCTCGAGTCGATGTCGACTTATTGTTCAGCTCCGTCCCGAAATGTCGAAACCTGCCCTACTTACCATCCATCAAGCATTGAGGAGAAGCTTCCAGAGTCTGGAAAACAACCAAAAAACATGGATGAGCGTGTTAGCAGAGTGCATCCCTCTGATGGCATCTTTGGAGAATTTGGCAGAGCAATCGAGGGCGCTTTCAAACGTCCAGATCTCCAACACGCCGCTGAAAGACTTTGCAGAATTGGAAGAACTACTGCGTTTCAAGCTCTCGCAAGCCATGGATACGATGTTGTGCAAACTTCACGAACATATGTAAGAGCATCAATCAAGCAATCGAAGACACTGGGTGAATTGCTGTATCAAAATGCTTGTTGATGACGAATGTAATAATTGACAGGTTATGTCAGTGGGACGACCCTAATGATACAACTTAAATGCTATCGAAAACAGATGGATGGATATCTGTCTCATTATCTGATTGTCTCCCTCTTTCCCTCAGGACTTCACTTCAGTCACTGAGAGACTCTATGACCAACCAGGTCTTGACACTCTTCCAGTTGTATGAGCAAAACACAGACACTCTGGATATGGTCACAGTCACCGAGCGCTCAGGCACCATCCCATCAGTCGCCGACATGCTGGAGTGGCTGCAGGATGCCGAGCGTCACTATCGACAACAGTATCCTCTTTGCCCAGGTTTGCGTTGGGATTATATCGCACTCTCTGTCATGCCCTTCCTCAAATCATATATTCAGATTCACGAGGAGGAAGACTCTGCTGCACGCACTCGGTTCAGGTAACCTCAACCTTTTGGGATCTGCTACCAAGAGATGGAAAGACTTGGACACGCCCAGTGCAGAGGATCAAATCACAGGTTGATGTCAGTTATTACTGAGACGTCACTTAAATTCATTCTGTTCACGTTGATAGACCATGAGTGTAATTATTCTGGATGACCCGTAGAGTCATACTTGACTAGTTAACTTAAAAAAAAAAATTTAGATTGAAATAATTGTAATGAAGTAATTCCTTCTTTGTCCAATTTCAGATACGCTTTGCAAAGTGTCCTTCTTCGTGGAGTCTGGCTGAGAGAAGGGAAATATTTTTCTTGATAGAATGTCCTCAAGCTAAATATATTTAATAATACACACAAACTGAGATAAACAGATTCACACTTTAACTGCTTTTATTTCACAGTTTGGAATTATGCAAACTTAATCGAAGATGGAGATGACGGGAAATAACTAACACATCAAACAAGCATCATGGAAGCCTGAATTTTTTTTCCTGGCTACGGTAATAGAAGCTTTTTCAGGCACTCATTTTAAAATGTAAGGAATATACAGGAAACGAATACACAAAAAAATTGATGTAATCGATATCGGGAACAAAGGATTAAATTTTCTTTTTTGTCATTTTGCTATTGCTTCTTGACTGATGTTTTCTCTCTACACATACTCCTTAAGTGGGAGACTTGTCGATGTGATGGTTTTGGGGATATTCGGTGCAGAAGCAGGTGAATTTGCAAAGCTGCGCCCCACGTAGCCCCTGCGGTACCTGCCGCCCCTCTCCACAAGAGGACACGTGCTGCTCAGCACGGCTCCGCTTATCATCAAAATAACCGCGGCGGCCCAGCCCAGATAAATCGCCTGACCGAGCTCTCGTTTATGCATTAAGGGCACGTTGGGGTTGTAGAAATCCTGAATGACCGTGTTCGCGGTCCAGGAAACGGGAATGAGAACGCACAAGCCCGTCACGATGAAAAAAATCCCACCGGAGAGCGCGATGCCCGCCTTTGCTTGGCGGTCATCCCCGGCGCAGGTGGTGCACTTCATCCCGCAGCAGGAGACGGTGCAGGAGAGCCAGCCCATGAAAATAGCCAAACACATAAGGGCGCGGGCGGCTTGGATGTCGGGAGGCAACGCCAGCATGGAGTCGTACGTCTTGCACTGCATGTGGCCTGTGGTCTGGTAGATGCAGCTCATCCAGATGCCCTCCCACTTGATTTCTGACGTGAGGATGTTGCTGCCGATAAAGGCAGACACCTTCCACTGAGGCAGGGCCGTGACGGCTATCGCCATGATCCAGCCGGTCACGGCGCAGGTGAAGCTGATTAGTTGCATGCCAGTGTTCACCATGGTAACAACTGTGTAACGCTTGTGTTATTACAACAGTTTAAGGATGAAATTATCGTTCGTCTTGGTCAAGATAAAAATCTCCCTAAGTCTTTTTTTTTTTTTTTTGCTATTGCACTCAAGCGGCTTCTTCTGTCAGCATATGCTCAGTGTCCTCTTCTATCTCGTCCAGGAGTAATCACTCCCACTTTCTCCTGGTAATCGACATCCATCCGGTGAAAAGGATCACAGTGCCCCACACTTTCTCCTCCCTCTCATTCCTGCACTTGACTCAATGCATTATTGAGTAGGAGACGACCGTGCAGCCACCTGTGGCAGCCGATGCGTGTACAGTGAAATTGAAGTTCGGCACGTCCGATCTTTATGTTTCTAGTTTAACAATGACACTTGAGTGCGTAGCTTTACCTTGATAGGTCAGGCTTATAACCTCACATCAAGCAAGGTTGAATCTTGGAAGAAAATATCCACATGGTCTTGTGCGGAATTCCCATAAGAAAGTCTTCCAAAAAGAAATTAACTTGCAGATTTCTACTGCAAAACGTGCAGCAAGTCTCTTCATCCGTTGTCGCTTTGCAGACCAGAAGCACTCAGGGATCCAAGCCTGGAAGCCACTTCAGATTTCAGCTGCTGCTCGGCTTTACCCTCCCCCCCCTCCTACCAACCGTTAACAGAGTACCCGAAAGGGTCGCAAATGTGTTGAAATATCAGGTCGAATGGAACATCAAGGATGACCTACTGTCTTTGAGTGTGGGCGGAGCAACACTGAACATGTTCCAATTCACAAGGAGGCAGTGGGTGGGAGGAGAGTCAAAGGGGTGGGGGCAACAACAGGGAGGGAAGGAATAGATTGATGGTAGGTGGATCAGTTGACAAAAACAACACGGGGTCCTCTACAAAAGGGTAGAGGTAAAAACGTCACCCATTGTACCCTGCCTGTACTCATATTGTGGTGGAAATGTTCATTTTAATCGTAAAATGTCCAATAAAAATTAAGGGATTTATTTTTATATAAATACTGCTCTTCTCCCCAGCTGCATTACATCCACTCAACTCCAATGTGCTAATGAATTAAATATGCCATCAAGATCTGTGTTTCGGGTTTCCTTTCTTCTGTAGCACAGCTCACCGAGGTAACAGTAGTCATGACAACAGGGAGCGGGACTGGGGGTGCTAGAGGGGGATGATAATCAAAAGTGAAAACAAAAAAGGTACATTTAGAGGATTATTTCACTATGTATATCTTTAAGATGCTCCTCTACAGTAATGACCTATTATGAGTTATGGGCCAAAAATAAACACACAGGATAATAGTGTAAAATGATCAGAAGACACAATCAATGTTACAGGCATAAAATACCAATTTATTAACTTTGCACATAAACACAAGAGTTCCCTGCAGGCTAAAATAAAAAAAAAAAAATGTATTTGAGCATTTCATAATAGCAACACTGCGTGAATGGCCCAATACAGGAGTTTCAACAACATGCGCCACCTACTGGTCAGAAAGTGTTGGACAGCCCCATTCATTGAATTGAAGCATTCCAATACTTTGTATTGCTATTAGAGAACACTAGCTGACAAAAATTATAGAGCAGAGCTAAAACGACCCCCTCCATAAAAAAAAATACAAAGAACTCCATTAAGATAAGTAATATAACAAAGCGATAACGGGAATTTAACAGTTGCTCATGCTTTCCCCTTTGGGATAGAAATAACTTTCGATTTCTAATAGGTAAAAAGAGGTAACCTTTTTGTGACTTGAGAGGGGTGTTGCCATGGCAAAAGGAGACACCCTAAAAAAAGAGGCTTGGCCACAAGCATAAAGTTGGAAGGAGACAATGTGGAGGCTCACTACTGTAACTAGGCAAAGAGCAGAGGGGGTATGCTCTTAAAACGGGCTCGTGTGTGAACAGAGTACCTCGTTTGAATTTGAACACGGCCCAAAGAGCAGACCCGCCATTTACATCTTCGCCTGACAATAGATAGACATTGTGTGGGAATCTTAAAAAAAAAAAAAAAAACACGAGATTAAACAGATATTGCTAAACAGTCTCAACAAAGTGATAAACATTTACACCAAAAAAAAAAAGATTTATATTTTGTCTTTATCCTTATAAATATGATTCCAAAATGTTTTTTTTTTCCTTTTTAAGTAAAATACTCTGGCATGCAGGCAAGCAAAATCTAGTCAACATAAATGGTCTCTAAAGGCTAGAACTATACCACCAAATGCACATCTCCACTGATTGATACAAGCAAATGAAACATGGATGGGGGAAAAAAAAAAAAATTACAGGGACAACAGTAGACCAAAAATCACAAATGGTGAGAATTATAGCTTTGTTTTCCCGCATTTCAACCATCAAACTGGGTTATATTGCTTTGCGCTGCCATTTTACAAAACAGCACTAAGATAGTTTATCAGACTTGAGCTTCGTTAAATAGTCAATTTGTAAAACCAGATAAATATTAAACCACAGCCTCCCATTTGCCTCATAGCGCCCCCCCCTTTCACGCAATTCCAAAAATTATCGCATGCAATCCCCGGACAAGCCTCCCATTCTCGGCTTAAGCCCGTCGCGCACGCCTTCAACAGGTGAGTGCCCAAACTCATTCATAATAAACCTGCTGCTTTACGGGTGGTTTATTACAAAAGGGTTTTACCTTGAGCTGTACCCCCCTGATGAGGCGTGCGCGGCGACCGCCACCCCGACGCTCTTGGCTGTCCGGAAGCAACACTCGGAGGCGCCGCTCGTGCAACTACAGAAGGCAAGTGATGGTTTAATGAGTTAATCGAGAGGGGCAGTGCTCATGCTAAAGTCAATTCATTCAATCCAGTGTGGAAAAAAAAAAAAATGAGAACAAGGAACTCACACGTATCGCAAAACTTTTAAGAGTAAGAGGGGTATACATCAAATACACACAGAGTAATTGAAACCATTAAAAAAAAATTAATCTCATTGCCTATCGCAAACCGTTTGAAAACAAAGCCCCGCCCCCAATCTAGATCCACTACAATAACGATCCCTGATTGTCTCCAGCTAACCGATCAGAACCGACAGACGGTGACACACAGAAGCAGAGCTGCTTCATCACTCTGGAGTGCTACACGGAAGCCCCACCAAGCTTCAAGTTGTCCTTGAACCCGACGAAGGAAGCGTGACTATCCACTGTCGCCATTAGCCGGGATGCTACCACAAAGTTCCAACCAAAAAAAAAAAAATAAAATACCTCAACCGCCCTTGCCCTGCAGCCCCTGAACTACTTGGAAAAAGATTTCACCGCAACTGACGTTAAAAAGGTCAAATCACAACAATTACAACAATGACAACCACGATAACGACATCAATGGTAGCACTAAATTCTAAACAACAGTTTTTAAGATGACCACAAAACATCCTTATATTAAAATTTTTACAAATCTGCTTTATTGATTCGTATGTATAAATGCATAAAGGTAATAGAGATCGAGAGTGCCCTCTGTTGCTTGCCTAGCGTCCCGGGTCAGTGCAATGAATTGGCCATCGTTTGCAAATGAGACCTAAATTGAAAAAAAAAAAAAAAAAAAAAAAAAAAAAAAGGTCCTAGAAATTACTACTAAAGATATAAGTTTAAAAAAAAAAAAATCCAGCAGAATCAGATAAACAGGTCCAAAGCAAAATCCTATTCGCCACACCGAAGGCAGCGCTGATACGGCTGCCCAGATGAAATGTCACCGACGACCGGAAATTAACCGTTGCATGTGTGCAAATCCCGTCCATCAAACTATTTGAATCAATAAGAGACCCGGGGGCTGCTAGAAATCCTCACAACGCCTCTACGAGGCCCGTTTAAGTCATTTCTCTCAAAGCTGCTCTAGAGATGTAAATATACGTTTATATGTACGGTATGTGTGAATATAAAAACAACAAATCTGAGGCATTTACAGCAGTTATCTCCTCAATTTCCCTTTACAATTCAGTGGCCTGCCATGAAAGCACGTGCGCACACACACACGCTCTCACACACACACACAAAACAACAGTACATGTATTTACAGAAGACAAACACGCATACACCGGCTACTCTTTTGCAAGGATGGGAGGAAAGCAGTAATGGGTATGGACACCCAGGTCACCTCGTTTGTAAAATACCGAAGGAAGAAAAAGTTAAAACACACTCCTAAAAAGGAAAAAAAATATAATATATATATATATTCTCAAAAGGTCAACCCCACCCCGACTCCATCACTTCATGTAGAGTTCCCTCCCGACCACCCAATAAAACCCAAGACCTTGTGACAGATTTTGCCCTGGTAGGCTTTGAGGTAAAAGTAGATCAGAGTCCTGCTTAGCTGGGAGAGCAAAAGTGCGTCGTCGACACAGGTGGTGCCAAAACACTCCATTGCTCAGTGTATCTTAAAAAATACGAGCGCAGACATTCAGATTCAGAAAAAAAAAAATTACAATAAAAATCAAACACAAAAATAATGGCTCAATTAGTAGTATGTGTGGGGGTTTTTTTTTTGTTTGTTTTTGTTATTTTCCTGTCATTTTCCGTGCATTGGAAACCCCCCTGCGGGTTCGCAGTGCTAAATTGCTGGTTTGAAGGGCGACCTGACTGGGAACGATGGATTGAGCTTATTTCATTCAAAAGCTACCGGACACAGAATCCCCGTCAAAGTGTCGCTTTGGTGCACATTTTAGGAAAATGGAGGGCAAAATAAAAAAAAAAGTGACTGATGATAAAGACAAGACGACGAGGAAAAGACGAGCAGATAATGGTTAAGAATACAGACGGGATGGACGTCCACGCGTTGGACGGGCAAGGTAGGCTCGCGACTTTAAGCGAAGTACATGGTGTGTTGGGTGTCATAGTGGATCTGAACTGCCTTGGCCAAAGCCTGGGGGTCACGACCGTTACTCTGGCCGGACACATGGCTGCCCTCAGCACTGCAAGACAAAAAATAAAAAAAGGGGGGGGGGGGGGTTGTCAATGTTAGCCTAATGATACAAACTAACAATTTCAGACACAAGCCAGAACTCACCTGTCATGGTCTTTGTCCACCAAATGGTATCGGGCCCGGAAAGCCACAAGCCTAGCGTAGTAGGCGGGTGCCGGGATGGAGACGGAGCGCGTGCAGCGGACGTAGGTGTGGCACAGCTGGTAGGTGAGGAGCTGCAGTTCATCGGCCGTGAAACAGTTGTCATCCCACAGGACGTGGTAGTGGGATGGACGACTGGTACCCTGGGGAAAATTAGTAAAAATGTTATGCCAAATTTGCTTTCTCGTGGATTTAATAGTATGTGTGGCTCACCTGAATTCCAGCGTGGCTGCACAGATAGAAATCAAACTCGGACGGATGTGTGATGGTGCTGTCGACTGTGGTCCCAGCGGGAACGTTGCCACTCTTCCCAACCTAAAAGCGCCGCACAGAAAGAACATAGAGTTTATAAATGTAATTGTACAAAAAATAATTACAAAAATTCTTACCCTCTCAGCTTTGTCAGAGCAGAAAAGACGAGTGTGGTGGCGTTTCTGGACCACAATGTAGGTGATGCCGGGCCGGTAATCTTCCTCCAGACTGATGCACGCCTTCCTGATGGCTATTAACTCCGGCCACGCTACCTGAAAAGGTACAACAGCAACAATTGGAAAGGGGTTGATCTATTTATTTAAGGAAAAAAAAAAAAAAGTCACGGCCATTTTTTATTATCAAACTGGTATAACCATTTTGAGATTTATATCATTGCTACGTTTACAAGGACAACATTTCTTTATCAATGCTACATGCATAATAAATCGTGTGGCACCTGTTTCATCTGGCCTTCAGACACGCCGCCCCGATAATAGATGATACGAGTGGGCTTGAAGCGTGTGGACTTGTAAAACTGGATCAGGAGCTCCCGCACCATGTTGGTCAGATCTTGAATGACCTCCTGACTGAAGAGCTGCTCCTAAAAAAAGAACACCCAAAAAAAAAAAAGAATTAACAACCTTCAGGTTTTTCATCCGAATTAATTTCCTCTTGTAAGAAACATTAACCTGTCCCCTATAATACTGCAAATGGAAAGGATTTAAAAACCTGGGACATGTCTTGACGGGACGTCTGGACTCGCACTGTAGCGCAGTAACGGCTGGGATGGCCATCCATGCTGCCCACCACTGCCGCGATAGATGGCTTCTTCCCATCACCTGCTGGAGGATGAGTGACATCTGCACCCAGGAAGATGACGGGCTGCTGGAACACGGACGGTCTGGACAAGACATTGAAATTCATTTTTAAAAAATTGCAAGATTATGGAGCTTCAAGAAGTCATTCAAATCAATTGATTTTAGTTTAATTATTTTGGGCTACACCACTGATATACTATGGACATATTTGATTGTTTACGTGGTTTGAACAGCTGCCATATAAAAAGATATCACGTTATTTTATTCGAAAATAAAGACAACAGACAGGATTTAATACAATGTCTAGAAATTGAATCGGGACTCTGGATTGGCAAATAGACAAAACCAAGTGACTCTGTGACTTGGGTACGCCCAAAAAATTAATAGAATTTTTTTTTTTGTAATGGATCCAGACCTCTGATGCGGCACTAGGACGTTGTTGATGCCTCCCAGCTTGGCATTGATCTTGAGGCAGAGGTTGGAGAGAGTTTGTGGGGACGTCTTTACAACATTCTTCACCTGAACGCACTGAGTGGCCATGCCGAGGAGGGTGTCTCCCACCCGCTTCACCTCCGCTGTGGACAACAACGCAGGGTTGACCAAATCGCCCAAAACAAAAATAAATCACTAAATATTCTTCAAGCCTCTTCTAGTTTTGCCTCATGCACTGTGACATAAAACAAAAAAACAGCGCACTTACCATAAACGGGCGTTTTGCCAGGCAGGATGACAACAATGAGCTGCAGCCCCACATAAGACATCTTGAGGTGCTTGAACATTGGCTCCACACTGTCCGCTCCTTGGGCATATTTACAGAAACATGGCTGGCCCTGAATGGGCATCCCAGCATCCTTTGAGATCTTACGCAATTGGTCAGTGAAGCTCCTACCAAAATTAAGCCAAGCTCATTAGCGGTCAGCAAGAAGCAGAAGACATCCAAAGCTCTCCATCGAGCGCAACGTAGCCTGTCGTAAAGCGTGCTATAAAGACGACCAAGAGCGTTTGCGAGCGATGCCACTCACTTCAACAAGTCCTCTCGGCACTGTTTCTGCGGCGCGAAGCACGCCACAGCCCAGACCTTGATCTCGATGCCGGCGTAGAACTGCTTGCCCCTCATGTCCCACACGCCCTGATTGGGCGTGGCCACCGTTTTATTCTGCGGAGAGAGTCCCTGACCTCTTAGTCAACCCCCCGGTTGGACGAGCCGATACACGAGATTTACTGAATGAATTCCAAGCCAAGAAGATAGCCACATTCAACTCTTTTGCAGTTTCATGCTTTGCACAGATTAACTTAATCTGTACATTTACTTTACGCTTGATAGCATGACTTAAACAGAATATCTCGCTCCTACTTCAGTATGATTGTAAAGACAAAAATACAAAAGGCCAGAAGCTTTCTTCCTCGGTTAACAAGCTTTACCAAAGTCGATTAAGAGCCGAGTAGGCCCCTTAGCAAATGACCCGAGTAGTTAATTGAGTTTCTTTAACCCATGTACATATCGGTATTGGTAAAGGATTATGTCAGCAATAGCAATTCAATTATTTCCAGCCTTTCCCATATTAAACATGCACGCAGAAATTCGAGGCAGCGGTGTAGTTTTTTTAAACAACTGCCGCATGCAAGCAAAACCAAACAGCACGCAGTTTCAAAATGAAATCTATACAATTCATTCAAAGCAAGGAGAGAAATGGGAGTTCACATTTAAAAAAGGTTTTCATTGGAAGCCGATTAGACTTGCAGTCCCAGGAGGCAAATGGCCAAGTGTTCAATTGAAAGTGGAAGAAAGAGCCGTGTTGAGCTCTTAAATCAAACATCGGGAACAACTGCAAATCGAGTGTGCAACAAAATAGGAAATCCATCCCAACGCTACTACAGAGAGATCAGAGGGGTGTATTTTGTGTCAGCAGAATTGGAGGGTGTTTTATTTCTTGAAAGAATGCCAAATTGCAACTCAATTGGCTTGTAAAAAAAATATTTTACCGCCGGACACGTTGCGCTGGGTGATAACAAGTCTCATCGACATCCTGATGGCCACACTTACTCGCAATCCTTGGAATCTCAATTCAGCCATTCTCACAGACGAGGGCAGTACGTTGACATTTTTTCAAATGGGTTGAAAAAAATCGTGTTGGAATATCTCACCATTATGATTTTCACATGGATCAACATAAAAACATTTACAGATAATTTGAGCATCAATCACACAACTTGGCTCGCTCTCTCCAGATGCGGACCAGCTGGCTGAATTGAGATTCAGTGGGTGAACCAGCAGTCTTTCGTGCTTAGGATTTTTGGAAGGGATTTGATTTTTTCCCCATGTCCTCAATGTGGGTCTAATAAAAAGGTCATCTTTATTAACAAATAAAATTCCATAGCGCCACAAATAACAGCTTATTAAAGCAATTAAATGTGTTAAATAAATTAAATTAATATGGAACCCAATTGAGGACGTTGGCGCGCCCTCGCCAACTGCTCCAGTTTCTCACATGACCCCTTTGTAAAATTAACTGCCCGCCCTTGGTATCGAGGATGTGCACACTGAGACTGCTGAGGTGCGCCACAGGATTTCCCCACACAGGACTCGTTCCAGGTTTACTTCATATTTAATTCCTCCTTGTTAGTTTGGACGGGATTGAATATTTTTTAGCCGTTAGGACCTTGATGCAGCAATGTGTGCTGTTATTTTGGATTACTATATAGATAACTCAACTACTCCTGCAAACCTGGAACAAAAAGCCCTTTTTTTTTTTTCCATCATTCATTCTGATGCCCCCACCAGTGCATTCATCATTTGGCTTTGCGACCCCAAAGTGTAGCCCCGTCCCGATACTCACCCTGCCACAGTCCCGCCCTGTGTCTGTACTCACCCGGCCCCCATACTGTAGCATGGGCGCTGGGAGCACTCGTCCTGTCACCTCCGTCATGTCATTGTGCACCACAATGCCAAATTCCTTCAGATACGGGTCGGGGCCCCCGACCATGCTGTTGCTTTTGACCTGGGCAAGGAGAAGGGAAGATTAGGACAAAAAGAGGCGAAGGAAATGAGGGCCAAGTGCATTCTTTTCATGCCAAGAGAAAAAGAAATGGATGTTTAGTTGAACACAAAACTAATTGCGCATTCTGCCCTCTTGTGGATGAACATTAAATTGTTCTTCCTGCAACTAAAAGTCACTGGCATACAAAGATGAACAGAAAGACATTCATGTTAATAAAATAAATACAAATGTACGGCAGCCAATCCACTGCCATCGATGCCCACTATTAAATTCGGCACCACAATTGTTAGTCAACTAAATTTTTGCAATACACGGCAACAATGCGACTCATCCTCGGCAGCAATTAAGTTACTTAGAGAACCCCGACATATGTCTTCACTCACCAGTCTGCTGATCTCTTCTTGTCTGTCAGGGGCCGAGCGAGCGGTCGCTTTGATCATGGTGGACGTTTGGTTGTCGGTCAGCTTTTTGATACAGCGTTGTCCGGCTACAATGTTACACACCTGCAAGCGCCCATACAAAAAAGGTGAGTGATCATTAAGAGGAACTTTGTGAAAGTTGCTTCATGACATTAAAGAGGAAAAAGAAAAAAATAATCTCCCCCTCACCTCCAATGGCAGATAAGTGTGCTTCTGTTCCTGTCCTACTTGCAGACATGGTAAATGTGGATACTTGAGCTGCAGATTGTACTTCTGCTTGAAATACTGAGCGACTGTGCACTCCATTGCCTGGCCATTCTCAAGCTGTAAGGGGAACCTGTCGAGAAAAGGACAATGTGGATAAACTGCAAAGAACCAATACAGGCTAAGTATTTTTTTTATTCAAATTCGCCAAAAAAAAAACAAAACAAAAAAAAAAAAAACCCGAGATCGAGTAATCTAAAATGGCAAGAGCTGCAAGTAAATTACGTTTGGTGGCTGGCCGGCCGGCGCGTAACATTGCACACACGATACTTCCTCTTCATCTGACCACAGTGTGTGACCTCCACTTTCAAGCCTGTTAAAACAAGAAGACAAGTGCTACAGCAACGCAGACGCGCAGGTTTCAATTTCCACACATTTTCACCGTGCTCGTCGGAAACACAGTGATCATTTGCACATCTCGCAACCCCTCTGACAAAAACTTTCATACGACACCATTTAGCCAACACTCACCTCGTATTTCCTTGGTAAATTTGACACGCTGCGAATCAGTCAGGGGTTTGGTCTGTTCGTTGATGTTCTGAATATCTAAAACTTCGCACATGAACTCAATCACAGGCTGTGCACGGTAGAACGCAGTGGCCGACACTGGGAGGGGTAAAAGAGAGACGCCACTTTATTCAATAGTCCCCCTCCATTAATTAGTAACTATGAGCAGAACAATTTCATGCATGAAATATCGCGGGCTGAGCACGGGACCAAATGGAACAGGCCAAAAGGAATGCGGCATTGATTATGTACAGATGCTTTTAGGGGGCTTCAAACGGATTGCAGGCAGGCCCTATTTCAAGAACGTGAATTGGGTCGAAATGGTGCATCTTATGCACATAGCAGGCCCCTCTTCAAAACAATCTAATCGCCCAGAAAAAGAATGTTTCTTTTTCCGACCAGCCTTACCATCGATGTTGAGCATCATGTTCCACATAGCAGGACGGACGGACTGATGAAAACCAAACCACACTTCCCTGCCTCCACCCAAAGGATGGTAGTAGCCTTCAGGAGGAGAGAAGAACGAGCGCCCTACTGGAGTGTATCTGTGGAAAAAAAAAATTATAATAAATTGGGATTAATCAGTCTGGAATGATTTGCACCAGCATTATAAGACAGCGACATATTTTGAAAAAGCTCTTGTCATAGACAAATAAATGAAGACCTCATGGAAGGGAGATGCCGCGTGATGACATCCAGAGCCTGAACGGAGTCCTCCGGGACTTCGTTCAGGTGACCGGACAAGGCTTCAAGGAGCATCTGAAGACTGACAACTGACACCCACTGCAAGGACACCTTGAAAGTTTGATCTTTCCCTTCACCGGGTAAGGTCACCTCCAGATCCACCTGAACGTGACGGAGAAAGTGTACAGGACAATACTTTCAACGGGAACAACTTTTATGGAACAGGATAATATATTATTTTGAGTGGGTGTGTCTTAGTTTCAGGAAATGTGTGATACGAACCCTGTCTCTCCCTATCGGCAGTGGATGCGCCGTGTACATGTTCCTCTTCCCATCATAACCAGGCTGTCGGTCTCCAAATATTTGCATCTTGAAGTGCCGCACCATCGTATCCACCACCTCCCTGCAAGGCAACAAAAAACGGGCGCTAAGGCGCGCCAGCAGGCTTCTCCAAATTGATGCAACGCTACCTGTTGACCCTCCGCGGCCGCTTCTCAGGCTTGATGTCGATATCATAATGATAGACATCAATCTTGGGAATCTGCACTTGGAAGTGGTTGGCCAGGAGACGGATGGGTTTCCCCACCGTGCCGAGGCCGGGACGCCGCGGAGGCTGGAACAGAGAGGTAGGGGCAGGCGGGCCTGCAGACAGGAAAGGAACAACCATCAATGACGCACTGCCCAGAACATAAGAATGATGAGGAAATCATTGAATTGCAGATTTGTTTCCAATTTCAATAAAGCGTCTCAACACCAGGCTTGTTAACCATTTCATGAGGGTCACCTGCATTGGAAATGGGCACACGTGCTGTGATTGATCCCCAACTCTGCGCCCCTGATCATGTGGGTCAAAGAGAGGCCAGCGAAACAATGACCTCCAATTATCAGTCGGCCCACCCCCAGCTCCACCCAGACATACGAGGGCACCCGCCCCAAACATTGAGACAAAGCCGAGGCTTCTCTCAGACAGACAGCGGCAACGCCATATGGAGGGGTGGTGCGCCGAGTCTGGGATTACCGTTACATTTGACACGGGGACGCAGATATCGCCTTATTGCAACAATATATACACATCATATAAAATTTTAAATCAAATCATCCTACCTAAATATAGTGTTGCAGATATGACCATTTATGTCACTGTCATCAAATTAGACCACAAAGTTTATCGGAAAAGAAGCTAATGACGTGAATGCCGCCGCCATATCGCAGCTCCCTCCTCCAGATACTGACTCATCCACCCCACCCTCACATGATTTCACCAAAAATGGGAAGATAAATGCTTTGTGATAGTAGTTCCGTCTGAATGCGATCAGTTTGTTTATCTTCACGTTGAATTCATTGGACATGCATGACAACATTCAATGTCATCAGATTTGGTGTTTTTGAAGGAGGGTCGAGGCGAGGGGGGGGGGGCGGTTTGCTTAATGCTTTTGTCAACTGACAGCTAAAGGACTGTGGGGGTCCTGATGAACTCCATGCAGCCACACGCTCCAGTTAACAAGTGAGGCGCGAGAGCACAGACAATCAGGACCCCATTGCCTCACCAAAACACATTCGCCTGTATGCCCCTATCAAGAGTGGGCCCCAAACGACACACCCGCCCCACCTCCACCCCCACAGCTAAACACTCTTCCAGCATAGTCGCAGTAGTTTGATTGCTGCCTTGCTATTGTTAGCTTTGTATGACTGTCTGCGTGTGACTCACCCTTCTTGACAATGCGAGGCGCCTTTATTCCCAGTGTTGTCTTTATCAAATAGCGGTACGGTCTTGTCGTAACATGCGAGTTTAGTTGACGCCAGCGCCCGACGAGAAATGGGCCACAAACTCATTGGGGTCGAGCATTTAGAATTCATTGGTTTTTAGAGCTTTAGAGAGTTTTGTTAAATGACTGCGCTCCTTGTAAATGCCTTATTGCTTAATATAAAAATGCCATTAAAAATTTAAAAAAATATTTTTTCCTAATCAGTAAATTAAAAATTATTTTTAAAAAAAATAAAGATTTTTTTTTTTAAAAGCTGCCATGCCCCAACTTGGAAAAATGGATCATCGCAAACTGACTATAAAAAAAAAAAGTGACTTCACTAAGCAGTCTGTGCATCACAATATATTTTTCATACAACAAACTAAGCGATCACTTATTCAGAATGAAAGTGAAAAACACTTTTCCTCATCTCCGCAGTAAATTCGGCAATCTTTCCAATGATCATGGAGTCAGTGTGCACCATTCAGCTTGCATTTAAATGGCCACCTAAATGTCCAAAGACCACCATAGAAAACGCTTGTTAACTGCTAAGTGGTACAGTTCTGAACCTGCTTTGCATTTCCATCATGGGGAGCGTAGGAGGAATTGGAGATACGCTGACATTCTGTAGTCTGCTAATGGATTCAACAAAGACAACAATCGCGACGATGTGGTTTACTGTTGCTATAGACACACACACACACACGTTTCAATTAAGTTATTTTGGTACTCAAGTACCAAACTAATGTTTGTTGGTAATGGGGCTGAAAAGACACGCATTTATTTTATTTTTTTCCATCCACATTTACCGCGATGAAGGTACAAATTTGCGTTAATGTGTCCCTGGTAACCACAGCGTGATCACGCAGTTGGACAGCTGGGTTTGTAGTGAGCATGATGGTCGGGCCTGGTGATGACTCAGAGACTGAACAGGACTAAGCGGCCTGTGCACTGACGCCCACACCTGCAAATACCTGGCTTAAGGAACTGCAGTCGACTGCGGGAAAGCTTCATTTATTACTTCAAGAATTTGGGTTACATTCGTGCATACTCAACCATCAAGTTACCTTTTTTTTAAGACTCTCATTTGCCTCAGTTGTCAGTCCTTAGAGTAAACTGGTCTGTTTTTTTCCTCGTTGCTTAGTTCATTATTTAAGTAGCAAAACAGGTGTAAGCAAACATTTCCAATGTTCTAGCCAAAAACAGCATGAATCTCTCTGTAGGTCAAAACTGACAACTGAGTCATATTAGAAAGCGGAGGACCAAATTAAATTTACCACAGCCGATGTTAAACGCAACTGCATTGTTTTTTTAGAATACTTTCAAATCCACAATTTCAATTGTCAATCTAAAATTGATGGGGCTTTCTTTACAAGAGTTTATCTGAAGTTTTGTTTGTTTTTGCAAGACCGACTGAAACGTTGAATGGTCCAAGGCCCGCCGCTGACAGAGACGCGGCTGACCCCGAATGGCCTGGCTCGGGTTCAGCAACTCGTTTGTAGCTGTTGGGCACAAGTTATGATTTGGAGATATTGCAAAAATGATCATACCAAACCAGTATGTACGGCATAAATAAATGTCAATTGTTTTACAATATTATTTAGAATTTCATACAGGATGTAACCATGGCTAGAAAGCAAAGAGTGGAGAGTCTTTGTCACTGATATGCACAGGTGCTGTCAGTGGAGGGGTGATTAATTGATTGCACACCCTGTCAAAAAAAATTATATTCCCTCTCCTCGTGTTGCGACAATCTGCGTCTTCCTTGACAATTGCAACATGTTTTTACAGAAAAGCATACCGTATGTGGAGCTTCAAACGCAATAAAGGGCTGTAATTTTTTTTATTTCAGTGCATCTTTAGAAGTGCAGTGCTCAATTGCTTGGCACGCACGTGTGAGTTGCCCATTTTTTTTTTTTAATTGGCGACCACTCCAGTCTGCTTCAATACTCATGGTGCAAGTTTGCTAAAATTGCAACAACGCATCATTTAGTTTGAT
The DNA here is from genome assembly GCF_059441095.1 of Idiotropiscis lumnitzeri. Lineage (NCBI taxonomy): Eukaryota > Metazoa > Chordata > Actinopteri > Syngnathiformes > Syngnathidae > Idiotropiscis > Idiotropiscis lumnitzeri. Next base: position 3,140,045 of record NC_142406.1, read on the forward strand.
TACAATTTAGTGGAAATCTACATAATAGTCGACCCAAACAAAAACATGAAAGCTTCCACGGGGTGTGAATACACACACCTGTGGATACTTGTCCAATTGATTTTCTCCCTGCATTCCATTGGCCCTTCCACAAACCCAGCATCTGTTAACACATTTACAATTTCCACTGCAAAAAAGTGCACCAATGAATTACTGTAATGCCGCTCTTCTTTGCTTGCATGAGTGAGCAAATATATTTTGGGAAAATGTTGATTATGCTCAACAAAGCAGTCTATCGCAAACAAGAGGAAGGATGTGTTTATTTGTGTTGCAAAAAAAAGGGGGGGGGGGGAAATCGCAGCTTGTAATTGTTATCGCCTGGTGTTAAGGTGCACGCTTCCTCCAGACAACTGCACAGCCGGGAAGTGGCTTTGTTATCATGTAGCAGATGAGTAACATGGAGCATGCCTGCAGCCGTGTGATGGTGAAAAGCGCCATCCATCTATTCCCGCTGTGTCCTCACATACGCATGGCTGCCGGCCAGGCAGATGAGCCCGTCGCAATAACACGACCACTAAAAATCACCAGCGACTTCATTTTCTTCGTTTTTTTTTTGGGGGGGGGGGACGAATCTCGAACAGGAGGGCAGCCCAGAAAGCGAGCACGCTGTCCTCAAAAATAAAACGGCTCGAGATTAAGGGTGGAAAAAGATGTGGCACAATTTAACGAAGATCGACCAAGACAATGCCCCCCCCAAAAAATCGTGGTTTTGATCGACGTGGGGAAAAAAAAGTGTCGTGTAAACATCAACGTGAACACGCTACGACGCGGAAGGGAGGAAGGAGGTCCTAGTTAAATCCCCACTCACACAATACCAGCTCCGACACGACGAGACGTGCGTGCCTCACATAAATAAAAACCAAACGGGCATGTCCGCGGAACACGCACAATTCACAGACATTCGACGTTCGAGTAAAGGATTCCACTCCACGTCAAATAATGTCACGCGGGGTGGGTCTGCGTTTGTTTTGCCGTCAGTGCTTCGAGGCCTCAACGCAGCCGCGGCCCCCAGTGAACCCACACACCTGAGCACACGCGTAGCATGCGCGGCTCATTCCGCTTCACGCTCGCCCTCTCATTTCTACTCATTTCTTACCGGGTCCGAGCGCTTCCATTGCCGAGGCCTCTCTCTCCGACTCTGTCCCGGCCTGGCGGCTCCGTACCGACGCTGAAATTGGGGGCGGTATCGCGAAGCTTAAAGTGGCTAATTTAAGAAAAAGGAATAAAAGACAGCGAGGAGTGCTGTTGACTGGGCTGGCTGACCCTAACTACTGATACTGCCGCTTCTGGCGCTGGGGATTTGTAACTGCGCATGCGCGAGTGGGAAGCAGGCAGTCGCTTTGTACGCATGCGCGAGTTCATCAATCGCTCATAAAGCCAGTAAACACTAACACAAAAATAGTCGTTTTAGAAAACAATTTAACCGCATGAGTCTAATTATAAAATGAAAAGCTTGTGAGTAGATTATGGGCTGAATGCAGTCAGATCGGAATAATCTTTATTAGCCAAGTATTTGAGGCAGGGCAGCAGGTAATTCAATACTTTACAATAAACTACTTATTTTAGTAGTTTACGAAAATAACAAAAAGAAAATGAAGCGCAAGAATATAATATAGAAATACAATAAAATACCTTAATCGTAGGGGCAGCGTCAATTTTTAACCTGTATTTAAAAGCATTTACACTGAGATCTAACTTCAGTTCTATTGGCATCTTAATCCCTTTGTGATCTGAATGTTTTTTCAACATGTAAAAGGCTGTTTTAATGTGACAGAAGCCTCACTTGTAAAGCCTTGCGTTCAACAACTTTCCACTCGCTCTTTGTATTTAATATTGCTTGTTTAATCTAATTTATTGGATGATAGTCTCACCTGACTCAGTTTTGCCAATCTAACGTTACAACTAATGACATTTGACGCGATTTGACTACTGTCAAGCAGTCAGGCAAAGTCAGGCAATCACATGACCACACACAGTCTGCAATGTAAAACGTGGCAGAAATCGATACAATATTTCCTAATTGACCTGTTCCAACTCACTTGAACCAGACAAAGTTGGAAATAAAATGAATGGATGGCCTGCAAATAAAGAACAGCAACATGCGCTGTTACTTGAGTCTGCCTCGATGTCAGCATTTCGGCCTACAAGAACTCTAATTGGAACTTGATAAACTTAAATTATTGTGTTGGTCTTTGTTTGCAAAATGTAATGCTCTGTGCAATAAAATCAGTCTCTTGCATGAAAGATAAATCTAGTTCAGGGATGGGCAATGGTCCTGCTGCAGAATGCCACAATTTTTCATCATTCAGAGGCCACATAGGGCTAACCAGATGTATGCTATTTTAAATATGGATGCATACATGCAAAATATATGCTCTTGACAGTGTTCATTTTTGTAGCTACTGGGGGGCAGTTAGCCACATGATCGCTTAATTGACAGGCCTAGAGCTCAAAATGATAATTTTCTGCGTCCCTTGCCTGTGGAAAGGGGGGAAATTAAATAGAATACCTGCAAAATGGGTCAGTCAAAAAAAAAACAACCCCTAAGCGTAGCCTATATAGCGTTAAAGTTTACAGTAAGTACTCGCTTACGGCCATACTACCCTGAGAACGCCCGATCTCGTCCGATCTCGGAAGCTAAGCAGGGTCGGGCCTGGTTAGTACTTGGATGGGAGACCGCCTGGGAATACCAGGTGCTGTAAGCATTTTGCACTTCAAATGCAAAACCAAACTTTTAATAAGACATCAAATACAGTAGCAGCCACCACACACATTTTGTAGTTTGTAAAACAAAATAAAAAGAGTAATAATAGTTTTAAATAACATGTCGGTTAACTTTTACCGCAGTATTTGAAGCACACTAATTATTAGAATCTTGACTGGACATTGCACAGTGTAAAATGTTATACTATATCTTTCACCTAGTACAAAGTTCTGTGGGTTTTTGTTCATATTTATTCCCTCCAAGCGAATCATTACGCAGAATAGGAAAACATTTTCCTGGTATAAAAACATTTTTATACTTTTTTTACACGCCTCGATCCCGCTCGCCGAAAAAGTGCCGAGACTTAAATCACGCACGCCCTCGCGTTGTTTAAATGTAGGCGGGACATAAGTTTCCTCACGACCAATAGAAAGCCAGATCCTCACTGATTGGCGTCCTGGCGACGAAAACTGTGTCGCAGCTGTCACTGCGCGCGAAAGATAAAAATTTTTACTCACAGAACAGGCGGGAGGACGAAAGACAACCGAGCTAAAGGCGATCTCATTGCACCTTAAATGACCGAATTGACCGCCCCGCCGTCGTCCAGGCATGAACTTTTGTTCCATTTTGAAGCTGCCACGAGTTGACGAGACTTTTGAATTCCCTTTGTTGCTTTCTTTGTGACAAGCGTCGAGTAGCGAGCGGGCAACGAGATGAGCCTTGTCCTTTCTCCAAAACAGGTGAGGATGCTTTTCACAAGGCGACATTTTTGAGTATTCAACTAGATTTTAATAATTCCAACGTGTGATCGGTGTTTCGTCACTATTGTTAGCTTCTGCTAGTTAGCGAGCGAGGCGACGAGGTCGCAGCTAGCTAGATTGCCTCCTCCTTTTCTCCAGTCTCGGTTGAACAACTTTACTACAATCAGCAATCGTGGTTAAATTCCGTGTTTATACGATATACCGATTATCCAGAATGCCAAATCAACATGGACGCAAAACATTTTTTTCCTTTTTCAACTTCATGATGCGAGGCCATCGCCAGCTAATGTGCTCATTGTTTGGCTTGCTGCAAGGCGCCACACATGTCCTCAAACGAGCTTGCATGCCAAATTGCATGCAATCTGTAGTTGAGAACGTGTTTCTGAAAATGATTACCTCTTTGTTTCTAGTTACGTTGTTAAGGCTGTGGATATCACCCAAATGACGTCATAATGCAATACACAATATGTAGTGGACATTTCATTTGTTGCTGTATGTGTCAGTTCTGCAGACTTAGCAACGTGTGACACATATGAATGTTATTTTATGTGTTCCACCCAGGCTGAAGGTCTTCCGGCCGTGGCTCCCACAGTCACCGAGAGCGATTCAGACAGTGGAATGGGCTCTCCAGCAGAGGAGATTGTGCCAGAGACAACAAACAATAGAGAGGAGCAACCAGGTGAAGTTGCACGACAATAGAGGTTGAATGAGCCACAGATACGACAAAAGTGCTTTGCATTTGTGTGAATGGGGGAGTCGTGAAGGTTTCAAATAAGACACCTTTGTCATGGACCAGAGGCCAAATCACAACTGTATTGTGTGAGTGAATGTTGTTTGCGTAATAGTAATACCCGATGTATTATTCCAGACTCTGATGAGGAAGAAGACATTCAAATTCGTCGAAAGCCTCGCCGTAATGCCATCAGCGACAGCGAAGAGGAGGAGGCGGTTGAGGTGGACGCATTAGTAATGGCTGCTTCAAGTGGCGAGGAGATGGAAACAGAGGAGAGACCAGAAGTTGAAAAGAGCAAGAGAAGAATTTCTGTTCTCGTAGACGACGAAGACGGCGAACCGGAGCTAAAAGTGGATAAACTGCAGCAGAAAACTAAGAAGGGCACTAAAACCACAAAAGATTCAAAGAAGAGGGAGCTGAGCCAGAGGCACCGAGACAAAAAGGAGAAACGTTGTAAAAATGTAGAAAAGTTGAAAAAGAAACCGAGATTCTCTGACTTGAATGAAGTGAGTAATCTTTGAGTACACTCTTGTTGTTTTTCCATCTGCAATGCACCACTTCCTTCTTCTCTCAAACATGGCGTTCACAGCAGCCCTTTAAGTTTCCTCGAATGTGCATTTGTGCAATAATCCCGCTGACAAAAATGAACCAACTTCCTCACAATTTGCGCAGAGACCAAAGACTGTTTCGTTGTTACATCACACCGATATAAACAAACCTTTTTGTACCCAGGATACGCATCTCCCTGGTCCTCTGAATGACAGCGGCTGCCTGTTAGGTGACACGGATCTCTTTGACGCCGGCATCGATGACGAGCTGGAAGAGGAAGAGTCTCTCGATTCAATTCGGGCGGCTGTGAAACAAAAAATGAAAAAGCACAAGGTACAGTGAGCTGAGCATTACTATCGAGATTTAAATGGATTCCGATTTCAGCCTTAAATGTGATTATCATCAACTAATGCAGGAACCTTTCCTGGATGAAGAAGAAGTGCAGAAGCCCCAGCGCGTGGTAAGCGCACTTAAAAATCCCATGAACTAAAAAATGTGAGTGACTTATTTTTTTTTGTGCTCTTAGGAGCGAAAAGCTGCACGTGCGAGTAAAGAGGCGATGAAGCAGCTCCACAGTGAGTCTCAGAGACTGGTCAGAGGTCAGTTGAGATTCTCACACACACAATATTTGTCATTAATCAATCTGAGGCCTCAATTTTTGATTTTGTCTCCGTCTCATGTAGAGTCAGATCTTGGCTTGCCTTACCACGTCCCAGAGCCAAAGACCATCAGCCAGTTTTTTAAGAAGAGAGCCAGGCCCGACGGACCTGCCATGGCTTTGTTGAAGTAAATGCAAACTTGTTACGCTAATTGATGACAAGCATCGTAATGGGGGAAAAAAATAATAATTATTTTTTTTTTTTTAATAGATCTAGACAGTATTCTGCAGTAATGTTGGAGAAACCAGCGCCACCGGTACCTCCCTCCAACCCCACAAGTGAAGCCGAGCAGCGCCCCGCAGACCACAACTGGACTCCAACTCCACACGACTCTTTCTCTCAACGCAAACCGTTATCCGAGCCTGCCGCCGCATCGTCGCCGCAGCAGGAGCGCCCGAGTCAGACGCGAGAGCCCGCCGCCGCCGCCGCCGAGAGCTTCGAATCCGCTCCGATGCTTTATCTCTCCGAGAGTCTGCGGGAGTCGATTGCGGGGAACGCTGCATCTGAAGAAGAGGTTGTCATGAAACAAACTGAAGGTCTGGCTGACGTCCAGCGAGCAGAGGTTGGAATCGCAGCTGAGGGTGAACAGCTCGCCGGCAAGCCCAAAATGGACAAATTAGCTCGACTAAAAGAGCTCGGACTGGACCCGCCGCCCGTTGCTAAATTGTGTGCCAGCGCGGGAGCTTTTGTTCTCCTTGAACCAGCGTCCAACAACCGAGGTCAGCCATGCATTTTTTTTCTTTTTAATTATTTATTTATTTTTTTTGTTTTTGAGAATTGAACACTTCATAGCTGTCATTCCCCTTACATTTGTTCAATCAGGTGTCGAGGCTCTAAAGAAGCGCTACCTTTGTCACATCCATGCTCCGGTGCGGCCGCAGGGAGAGCATACGCTGCAGCTCAACATCATCCGAAAAGACGGCACCCCGTCCGGCAAGGAGGAGTTGTGTGCCGACTCGGTCACGGTCACTGTGAAAGACGGACAAGAGGAGCCGGTGCCGACCAAACCTGGTATGGAACAAAATCTGGGGATTGTGAAAATTCTCACGTCATGATCCCGTTTCTGTTTTGCCGCCAGCGTAGTTCTTTTGACATTTAGTGGCTTGTTTTCACAGGAGAGAAATTGTTGACCCTGAAGCAGCGGCTGCAGCTCGCCATGGCGCAGCGCAGACAGGAGGAGCGGGCGCGCAAGGCCGAGCTGAATCGCCTCGATAATGAAGACTGTGGCGAAGAAGAGGAGGAGGCCGAAATGACAGATGACGGCGACGAAGAGGTCGGCGTTTTTCCTTTTTTTTTTGGGGCTGTTTTTTTTTCCCCGTCTGATATTTACCTCCGGATTTATACATCGCAGGGTTTAGATGACTTATTAGGTGGCGATGAGGACGAGGAAGATGGCAGCGTGGTCCAGAGTATCCGAAGTCTTTCCCCCGTGGCGCTGAATTGCCCGCCAGTGACTCCAGATTTAATTAACACAGACGGAACACTCATACTGTTCCCTGGCAACTCCTGCTCTCGCACCGGGTGAGTTTGTTTGAAATTTGTCATTCAAGTGTGGAGTCATTTTGTTTCGAGATGGCTAAATAATTTGAACAACCAAGGTTACATTTTTTTGCTGCCTTTCTGTTTTGTGTTGGAAATCATTTTTTAAAATTTTGGACGAGCTGGCCGCAGTCATTCCAAGCATAAAAATTTTTCGATAATTTATTTTTCTTTTATACGGCTTGAATACGTCATCCCATGTCACATGACATCCTCAGATTTTTTTTGTTGTTGTTGTTGAGGTGTGTGCACCTTCAAATATTTTGTTTCCCTTTAAGTGACGGCGGAAGGAGATCTGGTGCTGGGCAATACGGCGCGAGTAAACTGGGTACGCTTATCCAATTTCAAAATTGATGACTAATGCAACATTTTATTTATTTATTAACTTCCACGCAATGTCTGTCTACATGTGGTCGTCTCCAGAAGAGGACGACTCGCTGTCTCTGATGAAGGACATCAGCCACAACAGCAGCTTTGAGCTGGCCGGATCCATGATCACTTCTTACCAACCGGTCAGCCACCAGCGCATCGGGCGAGGTCCTTACAGCTCCAACTCCAACTCGGTGTTCCGTTCGCCGTCTCCGTGCCTCTCCAGGCCCAGCGTCCTCAGCTCTGCTTCCAAGGTGAGGCAGTCCGCCGGAGATTAAACGACATAATGAAATGGATTTTACGACGCGTTTCTTTTTTGGGACAGAGCTCTGGTAAACTGTCCGAGCCTTCGCTGTGCCTCCCCGTCGAAGACTCCCAAGATTTGTACGCCCCGCCCTCCCCAATGGACTCTGAGCCCACTGGGGAAACAGCCGGACCCGGCGGTCCGGGCGGAGACTCTCAAGGTCGCTTCTCTCTGGAGGACGACGCCCACTCCCAGTTACTGGATGCCGACGGCTTCCTGAACGTGGGTCCGCGACCCGGTGCCGTCCGCTCCCACAAGAGGAAGTTGATCCTGGGCAGCTTGGATGAAAACGCAATGGACGCCAACATGGGGGAGCTTTTAGGAATGTGCTCGGGTGTTTTCGGCACGGCGCCGAGCGGCTTCAGTGGCGACGCGGCACCGGTCGGCGGTGAAACGCAAACGGAAGAACTGCTCGGGTTATGCTCGGGAGCGTTTCCAAAGACGCAGGCGGGAGAGACGTCACAAACCGATGAGAACAAAACGCAAGAACAGGATGAAGACCCCGAAAACAGCATGCATCAACTTCTTGCTTTTTGTTCCGGCAAATTTCCGAGCTCAGGTATAATCTTTCTCACCTTGTGTTGTAAATTACGCCAAACACTTTTTAAAACTATCGCTGATAACGTTACTATTTTCTGGTACTTTCAGATTCTTCCCACATGGGTTCACCTGCACAAGACGGGTAATGTCATAATTTCACACCTCGATCTATTGAGAATAGAGAAAATTGTATGAAAATGTTGTCATTTTTATGGCGTCTTCTATCTCGCAGCAAAAAGACACCACAGGATGAGGAAGAGGAGGCGGAAGAAGAGGACTGTGATTTTCGGCTTCTGTCAGATGTGGTATGTCTCACAGGATGTTTATCCAAAAAGAGAGCAAAAAAAATAATAATGGGCTAAATCTGGATTTGTCTTATAGGAAGATGAAGAAATTGATGATGAGGAGGAAACAGATGAAGATGAAGAAGAGAATAATGAGGTAGAGGAGGAGGAGTTGAATGGCGTCTTTGCGCCCAGTCTGGGTCCGAAGAAAAAGAAGAAAATGTAAGTGAAAAATCAAGCTGAGGTTTGCAGGTGTTGTTAAAAAGTCAATCCACTTACAATATGATTTTGTTTACAAAAATAAGTCAGTTTTTTTTTTTTTTTTTTTTTTTTTTTTTTTTTTTTTGCAGGCGTCTAACCGACTACGTGGACTCGGAAGCTGAACTGTCAGGCAGCGACGAGGGCAGCGGGGACGAAGATGACGACGGAGGGAGCGAGTACGAGGAAGAGGAACTTTTGGAGGAGCTTCCCTCCGATGAAGAGCTGCACGACCAGGTCAACAAGATCCACATGTGAGTCAAATGCGCCAATGCATGGATAGAAAAACGAGCCTCGGTCCTAAATATATTTTTTGTTTTATCATTTTTGAATAAAAATTTTTTTTTAAAAAAACAATCAGAACAAATAGACTCAGAAACACAAGTTATGACTTCTGCTTGGCTAAATTTGTTTAATTATTATTTTTTTTCTGCATATTGAGTGATTTTTAATATACATATAATTAATAAAAAAAAATTGAAATAATAAATAAAAAGAAAAATGAAGACTCTCCTTTTTACTAGCGAGTCTACAGTACTGTATAACCAAAATTTCAAAGCAGCAATTTTAAGTCAAAATGAGAACAAAGTGCTTTAAAGTCCTCGCGTAATTACAGGAAGCAGGTGATGGATGATGACAAACGACGCTTGAGGCTGTACCAGGAACGTTACCTCGCCGATGGCGATTTACATTCAGATGGCCCCGGAAGAGCTCGCCGCTTCCGTTGGAAAAATATCGGTTTGTTCCAGGAGTGGTCATTAGTCAGCTCGAGCAGACGGAATTTGTACCAATTCCAATTTCTCACACGATGGATGGTCACCCCTTTCAGATGATGGCTTCGACGCAGACGGGACCGGAGCTGAGGGTGAGGAGGCGCATGATGATGAGAATGCCATCGATCAGATTGAGATCCAGAGGAGCAAGGAGAGACTGGAGAGGGAACAGTGGCTCAGAGAACAGGTAGGCTGGGAAAAAAATAAATAAATTCCGTCACCCAAAATTTGCGCTCCAGTCTGTCATGAAGCTACGCCAATGCGTCATAATTCCAGTAAATGTTTCATTCTCCATGTTCCTGCCTTTCCTCAGTCCCAACCGAAAGGCAGGAAAGCGACAGATTTGGATGAAGAGGATGTGGAGATTGGAGAGGAAGATAGTCAGTTCCTGAAGTTGGCCAAGAAGCTCACCGCTAAGACTCTGCAGAAGAAAGGTTGGTTTGGTACCAAACCTTTTTCGTGTCACCTTGATTTACAAACTTCTAATTACACGTTAGGAGCTGTCACTCAAAGCAGATTATTGTTTATTTATTTGGAACACAAATCTGGCTCCTTATGTCTTGCTAGACCACGCCCTTTAAAGGCACACCTCAACAAATACGAAAACAAAGTTATTTCTTTAAAATGTCTTTTGTTTGTATTTTTTTTTTTTTAAATACAGTTCTGTTTTTCTTTATTAGAAACCTTCAACACAAAAAGAAAATGTGCTGGGCTGGACAGATTGATTTTTTTTTTTTTTTTCATGTCAAGAGTAAAATGTACAACTGTATTGTAATCTAATTATCTAAGCGACAGAATCCAAAGGCAGTTGAATCAAATGTCTTAAGATAGAAATACAGAATGAGTGTATTAACATTAAATTTTTGCTTTTTATTCCTGATTTTTACAAAGCAGAGCTTCCTGTGGCACCGCCGGCACAAAAGACAACAACCCTCAATCCTTTCCTGCGACCCTCACTGGTATGTCAATGTTAATAGAGAGAAAATACTTCGGTGTTCTGCTCCTTTTAATTTAATGTCCTCCTTGCCTGTTTGACTTCTGGCTCAAAGTGTGCATCTGCACTGCTTCATATTTTAGAGGTGGTTCGAAAGAGCAGCTGCGCTCACCACGACTTCGCCATGCATTCTAGTTGTTGTTTGGGTTCACTGTCCGATAACAAGAGCGCATCGTGTCTCCGCCAAGGTTAAAAGAGGCTCCCTCCTGAGTCGGCCGCAGTCTGTCCTTCAGAAATTGGCGTCCATATCCGAAGGCAACCCACTGGCACCCAGAAACAGTCGCGGTTTCCTCTTTCAGACGTTGTCTCCAGAGAAGGAGAGTGCAACCGGAGAAACTTCTCCGAATCATGTGAGTAGACCAAAAGAGCACTCAAACAAATGTGTCATGTCCTTTTGTTTCACACAACAGCGCAGACAAAGGGAAGCTGGAAACTTGTTTGGAGGGATAATATGAAGAGTGCCAAACAGCCCAGAGTGTGCATCTGTGCCGTGGAAATTAAATTTCAGTGAAGGGAGTTATTTAAAAAACACCGTTCGATCAATATGATACACAAAATTGCTTCTTAAATGTGGTGACTTGTTCTTTTGGAGCGGCACATGACTTTCATCCTACACATGTTTAATAGCTCATCAGTACATGGAATTGGAACCGCCAATTATTTACGTTATCGTGAGGTTTTTTTTTTTTTTCTACATTCATCTTGTTTAACACTTTGGAAATTAATTTTATGCAAATAATTATATTTATATTATTATATATATTTATAAGATTATATATTTAATTATATAATATTTGAAACAAAAATGTTACATATATTGTTGTTTAACTGTTTACTAAATTTATTTACAAATATAACTTTTATTAAAGAGCATTATTTTTTTTAAATTTGGTTTGTTTAACATTTATCGAGTTTAATTTGATTAGAAATCCTAATGAAAAAAAATTATGTGATGTACATTCAATTTTTCTCCCACCAAAAATGAATGAAAAACTGATCGAATAGTGGATGGATGAAAGGTAAACTCAAGCAATGTAACATTCCGCCACTAGCCGGCGCCAAAGTCCACCTTCTCGAAAAGCAGACACCCGCATGAATATGCGACTTTTTTTTCGTGTTAGAGGTTAGATTTTTCTCCAAATTGAAAACTTGTGTTTCAATGGACAGATTACGAAGAGGAAGGGCAACACTGTAGCAGTGAAGCCGGCCGCCAAGAGGTTCTGCAGGCAGGACACATCTGCCGGACACACTAAGGGACCCCAGAGAAGTATTTTCAGCTTCTTGGACCACTAAATTGGGAGCAAAGGCTGATGAGTATTATTATTATTAGCGACATGAGTACAACTCAAGTTAGAATTTTTAAATTCATGTGTTCAGTTGACAACCAACTAATTGTACAATTAACTTTTTTTTTTTTTTTGCTTGCATGTATATAGGGATGTTTTTTTTCCTAAATTGTCGGGTTTTGTATAATGTATTTTACATGTAAATAAAATTTATATTTTAAGACGTTTATGGAGAATGGTGTTTCTTTTAGGCTCATTTTCAATCATATCCGAATCTTGCCGTTTGACGCCTAATGTTTTAAGTGGCTAATAATAGGCCGACCCTTTATGTCTATCCACCTCATTAGTTGCTATGGCGATTATGAGACAGAGTGTCCTGGGGTTAAGATGCCACACAGGAGGGCCCCTTTACACGTCATTAGGAGCCAATGCTGAGGGGCGGCTTCACTTTTAGATTTTTATCATATTTACAGTATTATTAACCCTTTTAATGTTTTTTTTTTTTCAGCATATTGGACTATGAAAATTATTATTTAGCCATTAGTGTGCAATTAATCGACAGAGCTGATTCCAAATCCTGAGGGCCTGTTTTGTGGGGTCAAGCAAGCCAATCTAATTAGATTTGAATAGGGTCTTGAGATTTGTATTCCTTCCGTTATTCTCATGCTGTGTCTTCCTACATTCCTCCGACGTTGATTTTCACAACTTTCTTCCCCCGCGAGAAGGCGAACCGAGAGGTCAAAGGTCGTAGAAACTTAACACGAAACCTCTCTGAACTCCCATTTCGCACAAGAGCGGGAAGGTTACACGTTTTGGCATGGAGGTCCGAGTTTTTAAATATCCAGAGGACACGGATCCGCTTCTGTTCTGATTATGAGGATAAGAGAGGGCAGAGGGTGGAATAATTGAAGAGAAACAAAAGCCGAAGCACCCAAGGGTGTTTTTTTTTTTTTTTTTTTTTTTTTGCTGTGTGCCACGCAGCATCCACTCCATGCATCTGAGATAAAAGTGTAATTATAGTGCAAAAAAAAACAAGCTCATGCGGGATTTCACTTTAGCACGTCCAAGCTCATTTGGCTCATTTTGTAACAGCACTGGCTCGCTCTCGTTCTCTTTTGTTTGAATTTTACACTCTCTTTGTGCATCTCTTCTCCGCACTGGCGATCTGACAGTGTGGCCCGTGGGTGCTGGCCGCCCTCGGCCGCTGTCACAGCCCGAGACCGCTGGTGGAGCTGAAGCGGAGGGAAGTGGGTCACGGTGCTGCAGGCATTCAAAAACAAAGCGCAAGGTAAGTCCTTTTTTTTTTTTTTTTTTTTTTCTTGAGCGTTTGTGCGAACATTACGGTAACAGGCCTCAAATCCGCTGATATCGCTCTCTCCATCCGCGGCACTGTTTTGTAACTTGTTTTAAAAGAGTGAGATGGAGAGAGTGATGATTTTGCGTGTGACGAGGCCTCGGGCGCGGGGCTTGTGTTTGATGTATTTTTTATGGGCTTAGGCTACTGGTGAACGATGGAGGGGAGGGAGAGACGGAGGACGCCTGGAGCTGGTGTATTTGAATGTGGATGTTGTTGAAGGAGAAGCAAGGAGGGATGGAAGTGTGTGCGTGCGTGTGTGAGTGCGTTCATGCAAGCGGGGAGTGGGAGAGGGGATGAGTTTTTCCGCCGCCAGCGACGACATGTCAGGGGGACGAGAGCGGAGAGGAGAGAGACACTGAACACTTGTTAAGTCTGTCTGATGTAGCCTCTCGATACTAAAAAAAAAAAAAAAAAAACACTTGCGACTAACTACTGTGTGTTCTTATATCTGATTGGTAATGAGTTACAAGAAGAAATGCACAGCACCTCCTGGAAATTATTTAAGGGATTACAGTTGCATTATGGGTAACATCACCTTCTACCATGGGTGGGGAAATTTTTTTTTTTGACATTTACATTCATTGGGTCAATAATTATAGTTAATGTTGTGTTTTAAGATGAGTTTAATTTGGCTAAAGAACTCAATCGGTATTGCAAATCGTTGTTCCCCATTGAAATGAATGGAAATGTAATTAATCCGTTCCAGAGTGCTGCGCAAACCCTAATATTGTTTTTTAAATGTTTTTTTTTTTTCAGGAGAAAAATTGCCCTCTGTGGTACTGTACCGTATGAACACATTGAAAAAAAAATCCAAATCACTAAATAAATAAATATACTCTGCTACAATAAATGAAATGAACCCAAGTAAATTAAGTTGGACCCAAAACTAGAAATTTATTTAAATGAACCATAATAAATTTTGTTGACCCAACCCAAATACATTAAGAGAGCAATCGAATTTTTTAATAATTAACAACAATTTAATTATGTGGAATTTTCATTTTTAATTTAGTGCAGAAAAATGTGATCTTAAAACACAATTGTTCATGATTTATTATTATTATTATTATTAATTATTATTATTTATGATTATTATTGTCATTCCTCAATATCCTCTCAAGTAATTGGTAAACCAGTTTCATGGAACACTAAAAATATTGACAAAATATTGCCAAGCAACCGCCCATATCTCAAAAAAATTCTTCAGTCAAGGAAAATATTAGATAATTCATTTTACGTTTATTTCCGATGACTGTTATTTTGAAATGACAACTTGGACGTCAAAAAGCTTCAAAGAACCACTTCAGCATCTACGATTACTTTAGTTCTTTTTCTTTAGTAATGGAGTTGAATCAGACTTTTTTTTTTTAATAAACACAGCATGAACTGTACTATATAAGTACAGCGTGTGAGTACCTTTACCCCCTCAGGTGATTTTGTTCTAATTTAAGCCCGAAACTGTTTGCATAATTTTGAATCATCAGACCAACGATGGCTTAACTCGAGATTCACACTGTGCTTTTTTTTTTATACGATTTAGTATTTCCTGCGGACAAAGATGAACTCCAGCCTCTTGATGCGATTGTGTAACTTATCATGTGGCGGTTTAAGTAGACGGGCGATAAGGTGAAGGAAATAATTTTTAGACATTCTGCTGATTTTGTAAGGGTTGGCCACTTAATATTTTGTTTAAAATAATGAATTGAAAGTTTGATTCCCTAAAAAAATGTCAATTAGCTCACCAGGTTTGCACGCTGCTCTGAAAGATTTTGGTCCACTTGCCATTACAGAAACTATAAAGTTTTTGGTTTTTTTTGGGGCTATTTTCTTGCTGGTGTGTTGATCTATGTTTGGTCTCGTCAGACCACAGCACTTTCCCATATGACTTCTCAGTCTTTTTATTTCTTGCTGTGTTGTGAAAATACTAAGATTTAATTTGACATTGACTGTCAAACCGAAATTTGATTCCTTGAACACAACGACCACATAGCTCTGCCACTATTGTTGATTGGCTCAATCGAGATTGTAAATTGGATTAGTGGGGTGCTACCTTGGCCTTTTAGGGGGGGAAATGGGTGGGGAAAAAATTTTTTAAATAGAACCTGATCCACCCCAAAAGATCCGAGCCCACCGGGCAGTTGCCCTATACTACAGATGACCAGCCCCTCCTATTTAAGGGTTCGAATCTCTGCAGTGGCTTTCCTGTGTAGAATTTGGGCTCAAAAACTTTATGAAATAAATTTTAAAAAATTAAATTATGTGTACTGCAGCACAGTACGTCACAGCATTACCAGGTTGCTCTTCTTTCGTTGCCTGCCCTCCCAGCCCAGACGTCCACGTCTTTTTTTTTTCTCCCCCTGGAACCACATGAGTCAGGAAAAGGGAGGAGGAGGGGGGGGGGGGGTGAGAGAAGAGGAGGATCAACAACACCGCGACGGAGGAGGGGGAAACGTTGGAAAAGGCGCAGCGTCGGTCCAGCCTCTCCACCGAACAACGAACCCGCACGAAGGTAAGAAATCAACCACAAGCGCATGCAAATGAGGCTGAAATGACAGTCAAGTGACTTAAGCGAGCAACAAATAGGAAGTGGAAGGGAGGTTGTGTTGTTTTTTTATCCAGGAAGGGAAAGAGAGGAAAGAGCACTGAGATGGGGTGAGTGTTACATAATGCGCAAGAGGGAAGACGCATTTGGATACGTTTTAGTTCTTTGCCATACAAGATATATATATATATATATTTTAAATTCCTCGCTGGTGGTGAATTTTAATCTCCGAATATGAAGCAAATGGGCGCCATTAGTCGTCGTGTTTCTGCTTTCTATAACCAGCTAGCCAAATCGACGGAACCTCCGTTAAAGAACCGGAACGTCCATCCTGCGTCGATTCTTTTTGGGTATTTTTCCCCCTCATTATTTTAACGGTCGTTTTATTGTACTGATGTTTGTTTTCTGGTCCGCGCGTGCCCGGTGATGAGCTGTCCTTCAGCACCGCGTGAGCGCGCATGCACGCGGAGAGGAGGGAGGGAGGGCGGGGGAAGGGGGGGGGGGGTTGACAGCAGCCCCAAGTCAGGATTACAGAAATTTCCATTCCGGGGTGACATGTAAATGTGTGATGCTAATAGATGTGGAGTGCAGCACAGTCGCCTGTAGTTATTATAAACAGGAAAGTATTTTGGGGTGACCCACAAAGGGTGATTTAGAGGTGAGAATTCGCGATTGTAGATAGAGGATGGTGATTGAAGTTTTTTTTTTTTTATTAGCATTTTTATGTTAATGTTATATTCATTTGGATTGCCCGACTTAAAATTGTATCCAAGTTTGTTGCTTTGAGCTAATGCAACTTTTTTTTTTTACTGTGTAAATACAGACGACTCGGCTTTATTTATTATAATAATATAAATGCAGAATATGTCTGTCTTAGTGTTTTGAGGTAAAATGTTATTCATGGTAATAATTCTCAGTGTGCCTGAGACTTTTTTATTTATTTTTTTCAAACATTGCAGCACTGTACTAATTGACTTTAATGATCCCGTGTCATTTCCAGTGAGAATCAATCCAGACCCGGAATGCTTCATCAGGATCAACCTCTGGCCTACAGAGGTAAAAACACCAATAATCGCTCCTCTTCCTCATTATCAAGCAGGAAACACGATCAAGATGGCAACTATAATTTCCTGACAAGCAATGGAAGAGGAAGAGGAGATGAAAACCAAAACCCGCAGCGGCCTTCGAAACTGGGTCCTCTGAGTCCCGACCTAAAAAACTCCCACGGCAACTCCGCTATCCTATCACCTCGCTCCCGCCTGCCCTGCTGGAGCACGCTGGAGCCACTTCCCGAAATCGAATATGGGGATGACGGTTACGGCCGAGTGCCTCCGGATGGAGCTGAGGAGAGGAGGATGGAGGAAGAGGAAGGACAGATGATGGCCAAGCACAGGGAGAAGATGGAGTCTCAGAGGAGGAAAAGCAGCAACCGAGGCAGGGAGGAACTGGAGGAGATGATGAAGCTTGAAAACGATGACGAGTGGGGAGACAGCGGCTCGGACTCGGACTCCGGCGGGAGCATGTCGTCCATCCGTTTGGAGAGGGGAGGCAACTGGTTATCTACGGGAGGCTTGGAACGTATGAGAACAAAAGCTGAGACGAGCCACCACGACTTAGAGCCGACCAGAAGCAACTGTAGAGAATCACCCGGAAAACGGAGAAGCTTCAGCCGCAGTTCCATGTCGGGAAGTCACCTGGAAGACCTCCTGGAAGAAGGCGCGGAGGAGAAGCGTGACCAGTCGTCGGATTCTGACGGCGAGCTTCCCGAGATGATGGATGCCGTGTGGACTCTGCGGGACCGTGAGAGGTTCAAGGCCCAGGAGATGGAGAAGCACCAGGTGCAGCTGACCATGTACCGGCGTCTGGCGCTGATCCGCTGGCTCCGCACCCTGCAAGGCCGTGTCGAGGAGCAGCAGAACCGCCTGCAGTCCAGCTTTGACGTCATCCTCACGCACAGGAAGGAACTGCTGCGCATGGGGGCTGCCGTCATCAACGCCGCGCCGCCTGCCGCTGTGGGACAGTCATAGAAGCAAAAACGAGAAACAATGGAAGCTATATTTATTTCTTCTGAGATAGAAACATCTGTTGACAAGAATTGAAAGCATCCAAGTTTCTTTTGTGCATGGCCTCATTGGAAACAGGCAAAAGCCATCAGCCAATCTCACGGCAAATAGAAACCAACCATTTACGCTCCCACCAACGAGCCGTTTATCTGCCAAGCATGTTTTTGGAATGTGGAAGGAAGCCGGAGAAAGTTCCACATAAACCTAAGCCAAGATTCGAATCCTGAACCTCTCCACTGTGAGGCGGACGTGCTAACTGATAAAAAAAAGACATTTGTAGAAAAGCCACCCCCCCCCACACACGCCTCCTCACTCTTAAAACTGCTGGGTTAAAAGTAACCCAAATTGGGTGAAATTGGCGCTGTGTCAAAATGGACCGAGCCAATGCTGGGTTATTTATTCATCGGGTTGAAGAGTTGACCCAGCACATTGGGTTAAGAGTTTGACCCAACAAGGGGCAGAAATTACCCATCCCAATGAGGTAAAGCTACCAACAAAAAAAATTATAATAATAATTTTATATATATATATATATATATATATATGAAAAATAATAATAATAATTATATATATAATTATTATTATATTATATATATATTATTCAATATAAAATTATTATTATTATTTATTTAATTTTTTTACCACACTCTTAAAACTTCTGAGTCAAATAACCCAATTTTGGCCCAAATACTAAAAATCTTAAACCCAGTCTGCTGGGTCAAAAATAATGAACCCAATCTGCTCTAAATCCTCAACAACCCAGCGACTGGGTTCAGAAAATAGCCCATCTTGTTTGAGTGTGCAAAAAAAAAAAACTACAGTTTGATTAATGGTGATTAATCAAATTTAAACTGTTAAAGTAACGTTAAATATAAATGACTAAATTTACACACTGTGATAACATATCAAGACGAGTCCCCCCCAAATATCTTTTTCCCTTCTAATTGCACTTTGAAAAAAATGACGTTATAGTTGACATAATCTGTAGAATTGTATGCTTTTTTTTTGTTGTTTTTTTTTTTTTTTATTTAAGTGTTTGCGTCACTGGAAACAAAGCCCAGAAATGAAGTCAATTCTGTTCCATGTTTGTTTCTTTTTACATGTTTTGTGATTGTAATGATGCAAAATGTTGTTGATTCGCCATCTGACTGCAGTTTGTATCTACCAAAGTGAATGATGTAAATCAAAAAAAAAAAAATGCATTTTTTGTCCTTGATTGTAATCATGATTTGATTCTGTTATAGCGATGATTTAAAAAAAAAAAAAATAAATAAAGATAATATCAAAATAGTTCCTGTGTTTTTAGATTCTGGCCAGCAACAAAAATGAAGCGGTTTGTTTATCGTTATATTTCCACTGAATGTCTGCTTTGAAGAGGGAGTAAATTTAGCACACAGTCTTTATTTTATTCCTAATCAGCATGTTTATCGATGTTCTGCTCTATCTGCTGCGCACACTGTAATCCACCCTCGGGCCAAATGTCCTTTTAGCTCACAATTGCCTCTTTGTCCTGTGAATAAAAGTTGGTTTGTATGGCCCCCATCACACGGGCTCGGGCAGCGTGCGTTCTGCAGACAGTGTGATTGCCGTGTGAGCCTGTTGCCCCCCGGCAACCGAGATCATCTCACCTCTGTGTGTGTGTGTGTGTGTGTTCGCATAGATACCAGCATCTTTGCCACCCTTTAATCGCTTGTGAATTTAAGGGGGCGGGGGGGGCTCGCCCTCAGGGGATCATGTCAGTCTGCACCCCCGGGGCCTTGCACCCTCAAAGAAAAGGTCCCACTTGGTAAACAGGCGTCAGGTACAGGAGAGAGGCCAAAGCCTCGGGCAAACCCAAAAGAAAATCCACGGCTAACCCTCCTACGTTCATCTCTTATCGCCTCTTTGTGGCGAAAATCATTGCAGTGAGTGGAGCAAATTTCCATATTGATCCTCAGTTTGCTGGCCGGGTGTACGAAAGACATCAAAGCGAGTGGGGATAACATGTTTACAGCGGTTACAATGGTTTGTCTGCCATGTGCATGCGACTGCCTGGATTAAAAAAAAAAAAGGGACATTGGGAGAACAAACGTTGCTGTTGATGGGGATTTGTAAAACACTAAAGATAATTTCAAGGTGGGCTAACAAGCGATACAAGCGACTGAAGACAAAAGGCAACCCGTGTGTGTTGTTGTACAACTCATATGAGACTGAAATGTGAAGAGGCAATCTCAGTTCTTTTGGGGGATAAATTGGACAGTTTTTGTTCACATTAGCCATATTTGCACAATGGTATCACAGATTTTGCCTTTCCAAAAGTGATAATGTCAGTCACTGATCATGAGTTGCAATTTCTTTTCCTCACTATTGTGATTGCAATTAAATATGCAATTATGTTTTCAACATCCCCTTCTCATGCATTTTCCCCCAAAACATTATTACAATCAAAAATGTCAGATTCAGGGTACATAATCACGCTAAAAAAACGGCAACCATGAATCAATATGAAAAAAAATTGTTAACTTACTACTTACTTGACTACTTGTTAGTACTTTGTAGACTTTTAAGTGTTCACTCCAACTAGTTAATATTCATGTTTATATTTACCTGAATCAATATGAATTACATCTTCCGTCCGAAGAATACATTAAAACAGAAGATTTAAAAGATGAGGCTGTAGTGTTTATTCAATAACAAAATTGATATAATATAAAAAATGGTTTATTATGTTTATCAGAGTCATTCCTCCATTGAAGGAAGACGACTGGAAGGAACACAAATTTGAGATTAATTTTAGGGGTAACTCTGTTTATAATTACTGATTTTTGTACTAGATTGTTTTTGTTGAGCCGGCCAAACCAATCCGAAATAACATGATTAATGTCACATAATAAAAAAAAAAATAGCGTGAAATAAAAAACGTGCATAAACAAAAAGCGCCTTAATATCCACCGTGACTTGTAATTTAATCGTGTCAAGTATAATTAATTATTTTTTTCCCAAGTTTGAAGCAGCTACATCCACTAGAGGGCGATCTTCGCTTATAGACGCAATAGCATTAGCATACATTGCGGTTCATATGAATGGACTCCAAAGGGCAACATTGTGAACGAAATACCACTAAATCAAAACAGTAATATAACAGGCAAGTATTTTTATTTTATAATTTCGAGGTGACTGACAAGAAAGTATAAACACAAGACAAATATTTATATATTTTTTAAATTGTTTTATTGTATAAATATATGTTGTATAGCTGTCTCAGGCTATGCCTGTAAAAAAAAATAAAAAATAATAATAATAATAATCATTTTCAGCATAAAAACTACCATATACCATAGTGAGTTCACATTTCCTCAATTTCTACTTTTCTCCTTGCACCTTTTCGGATTAAAGGTTGGGCCCTTTGTATTTTTCAACACTAAAATGGCATGTTTGGCAACTCTTGGATCATCTCATCCAGAATTTTTGAAATTTGGCAGCTCAGAATGTCTTACTTATCACAAGCCCATGAATCTTTCTTCTTCTTGCTAGTTTTGTATTCTGCAATGCATACTGATAGAAAACCTGCAAAAAAAAACGTATTTTAAGTGGTATTCACCTCTTTCTTTTGGACAATATTCATCATATTACACTCCTGCTGTGGCCAAGTCTTCACTTGGTGTGTGTGGGGGTCTTTTTGAACATAGACATGCATATAGAAACTATCATAGTCTCCCTCGCCCCTTCTTTCCTCTGCCTGATGTAGTGTGACAGTGTGTTAGCCCGCAGCACTCTGCTGGCTTGGAAACAATCAGCTTTGACAGAAAGGGGGTGGAGGAGGTGGTGCTGGTGGTGGTGGGGGTGGAGGGGTGGGGGGGGGAGCTCGGGGAGGGGGGGGCAAGGAGGGGGTGAGGAAGGGTGAGTGAGGGTGCAGGGAACTTGCGGCCGGAGGCCTGGGTATGATGAACTGGATGAAAAGAGTTGTCGACTGAGGCA
Organism: Idiotropiscis lumnitzeri; assembly: GCF_059441095.1. NCBI lineage: Eukaryota > Metazoa > Chordata > Actinopteri > Syngnathiformes > Syngnathidae > Idiotropiscis > Idiotropiscis lumnitzeri. The sequence goes on from NC_142406.1 coordinate 3,161,756, forward strand.
AAAGCTGGATGGACGGAAGCGCGGAAGGATGGATGGACAAAGTGTGTTTGACAGAAATGAGGATTGCAATACTTTGCTACACAGTTGGGTACCAGTGAGAGAATGTTAAGCCCATAGGAGCGGGGGGGAAATAACTCGTAGGACGCTCCTGTGCTGCCTGCTCAGTACTACAGAGCTGAAGTGACAACGGCAGAAAAACTGAAGAACAGAAGGAACATGACCTGCAAGATGGAGTGAAGAGTGCACACTGTGTGTTAAAACGTTACATCAAATAAGCAACAATTTGTATTTCTATTTCCAAAGGGAAGAATTGTGACATGATCATTTAAAACATTTTTAATGCAATCATTGAGGGCACCCATAATTCCAAGTTCCCTTGAACGCCTCATGAAATCTGATTACTACATTTTCCTTCGTTTTAACGCATTTATTTTTGTTTTAGCTTTAATTCACACTCTTCAAAACACGTTATTAATCATTTATGTGTATTTTAAGGACAGCAAAACTTAAATGTTTTTGTTGAATTGCCCAATGAAAATGCGATAGAAGTTTGTTGCGTTGCGTTTTTTTCCTCCAGCGTAGTCCTACCATTGTTCTTTTTTTATATTTTGAGTTAGCTCATATTAATACAAAGGTTTATTCATAGTGTATATCCCAATGAAAGAAAAAAAAACTCACCATATATATATATATATATATATATATATATATATATATATATATATATATATATATATATATATATATAACTGCACTTACACATAATATAAATGATAAATTATTGTTTCGTCATACTTATACATGCAATTTTCATGTCAATCAAACATACATTGTTCCAAAATTTCTGCAGAAAACCACTTTTTACTTTTTAGTTAATATTCCAAATTCCAATTGCAGATGACGACTTTGCCCCATGACTTGGTCTGCCTTGGGCCGTAGGATGACTAAATATGCCTCTGGACAAAATGTATTGGACCAAGTCTTTTTTTCCCATTTAGTTTTAGTACTCATTTACTCTTTAATTTTGTCATACATCGGTTAAAATAGACCAAAGATCAGGCAAAATGAGATTAACATTGACCCAACAAGGATCAGCATGCTTGAATCTTGCACTTATATCGTAACAAAACCTGTTGAAGTGAGCCAAACCGTTGTTGTCACTTAACCACTTGACTCTCTCGGTTAATTTAGTTAGTAGAGCAATTGGGTCCTTTCTGAAATCCCCTCTCAAGTTTCAGCCACTTGTCACTCACTGTGCGTGCGCATGTGTGCATGTGAGGCTCAGCTGCCTCGCCCGCTTTAACCAGCTAATAAATATGAAAACAGCAGGTTAAAGTTTTTATGTCTGAAAGGATTATCGTCTTCTATAGAGTCCCGTGAAAAATCCCCCAAACCTCATAATGCTCAATGTTGTCCCATAAAACCGTGTTGGACAAAAGAGGGAGAAGGGGAGCTTTTTCACGCATAAGAGGTTTTCTCAAAAGCACATTGAGTGGAGCCGAGGCCTCGGACCCGCCCATAGATTATGTGGCTGTCAAATGAAAGCACGGCTGGGAGCGGCAGGTGTGTGTGCCAGGCACGAGGGGAGGAGGGGTCACGGGGTGGGGTGGGGGGGCGTTCTGGTGACCACGCAGGGAGGAAGTGTGTGTGTGTGTGTGTGTGTGTGTGCGCGCGGGGAATGCTACGCAGCTGCCGGCAGGAATGTTTGCACATTGTCACTTTCATTTAACTTGCTCTTTTTTTCTTTTGTCTCCGCCGCTCACACATCAACGTAGACGGCCGTGGCTGACCGGGGGTCCCCTGTGCCTCTTCCTTGGTGCAAAGATGGAGCTAAACGGTGACAGTTTGTCCACAAAGACCACATGGGGAGCAGGTCATGCACATTTTGAACGCTGTGAAATGGAGATTTGAAGTGATAAGTTACAAGAGTGATATTGCCTGCCGAGTTTTCCAGAACGCAAGACGCATATGTGAATCCCTGCAGGCCTCTTTGTTTTTATGCAAGTTATCGGATTGGGATTTTTTTTTGAAAGCTCCAACGTCAACATATGGCGGCCTGTTAGACGAAGCTGTTTAATAATGCGCCTCATGAATTTAGCCGCGCAACTTTGCCAAAAAAAATCAATCAAATAACACGCACGGTGCAAATCGGGCCTCACGCTGAATTCGCAAGGTAATCTCATGTCATGTGGCTTTTCACGGAGTCTTATCTTTTCTTCTCATGCATTCACAATAAGGTCAACGCATTGTTAGCAGACGACCGTAAGCGATGGAAGACAGTCATTTGCCACGCTGACCCACGCTGCATCTTTGCCCCCCACACCCCTCAAAAAAAACGGGCTGTTTGCACCGCACCTTGCCGTCTAATCTCTGCCGTCCCATTCCAAACTGTGGCCTAGGGCTATGTGTGGGTCCTCGCTTAATCCCCCCCACCACCCAAGTCTCACATATTCCGCTGGGATTTGGCAAAACTGTTACATGTCAGAGCTGCACAAGGCCGCTTTTTCACACCATCTTCAAGCAAAAAAGGGATTAATGGCTCCACCATTATGTGCAATGAAAATGAATAACAAACAGCCGTCTGTTTATCCTGCATTGAAAAGTGTGTCCTTGTGCTTTTTTTTTTTTTTTTTTATCAGCTCATCTTTGCGGAGGTGACACGCCGGAAAAAAAAGCGTGTTAAGTTGCCATCTGATGCGTTAAGTCTCCTTGTCGAGAATTAAAGTTTGTGTAAAGGATGACTCCAAATGTTCAAGACCAAGTGCCCACTTTCAGTACAACAATCTCATGATGAATGAATTTGACTTTACTACATTTGTGTGGCTGCTGTTAAATGAAAAACGTAACATTTTATATGGCACATAATTCCAATGAAATGATTGTAGTAAGACAAACTTTACTCCAACAACCTTGCAAAATTGCAATCACCATAAACTTTTAGAAATTTGCAGAAGACACTAATATATACATATATATAATTTTTCACTTCGATCATGGCCTTTCTTTATTGATTGGCGGGAGTAATTACATAATTAAAGTGAGGCTCCAGGTTCTAAGCTTAAACTAGCAAATATAGTTTTCCAAAAAATATCCAGTGATTGCGCAACAGGATTTCACTTTTTTTTTTTAGCTGTTTAATTTTCTTATATTCAAATTTTGAGCCCCAGGGCTTCTAAACTTGGTAGGCTTAGATCGGTGTCACTAATGCTGTGCCAGCGGGCACCAGGTGCCCTCTGAGGGTCATGTCAGTAGCCTGTAGCCTAAAGATTAGCCCCAGCAGTGATGGAGGGCAATTGTGATTTCCTAGGAATGTTGAAGTAGTGACCATTTGAAGATGTGAACATCGACAGATATTTATACAAAAATAAATCAAATAAATTGTTTTGCAAAAAAAATCATGAACGTGGGTGTCTTCACATGTGTGACTACTATTAATTTTAACATATAATTTTAACTACTGCAAGACCAATACAGATTATTTAGCATGATGCTGATTTCGATATTTGGCAGATAAATGAGTAATTGGTCGATTAATTGAAAACATTGAACATCATTATTTTTGTCTTATGTTGAAGTGAAATAATGTCGTTAAAAAAATAAATTACTAAAAAAAAATCTGCCATTTTTTTGCAGATTTTTGACTATTTCAAAAAAAGCTAATATCAGACGATTAAATACAGTAGGTGAAGCCCTAATAATTCAGTTTGTAAGCGTAAATGAACACATTTCTTATTTCAGAAGTGAGTATGAAACTGACATTATAATCACTTCCTGAGAAGTAGCACTCAGCTTCCAAAAAGGTCGTGACCCCTGGCTTAGATAAATGTGCGATACAAACAAATGTTTAGAGCGTATTACAGGTCATCATGAATAAAAATTGCTGATCTCACAATATTTAATCACATTAAATGTGCATTGTGTCAGAGGCCAAGCCAATTCATTATTATCACACCATGGGGAGGTGTTTTATTGCTCTCATCGAAGGAAAATGATCAGATGCCCCATTATGCTTAAATAACTTCAAAATTAAAGAAATACATTTGACCAAATCTTCCACCCCTGCATTATTTCTCCGCATTGCACTATTTTTTTCCAGAGCAAAAAAAAAAAAACCCTCCTTCCCCGCAACTGCCAAGACAGACTACTCGGCTCGCACGGAACATACGAAAATGAAATATGAAACAGTATGTGTGATAAACTGGTAGATAATCATCTTTTCATTAAAACTTTCATCCCGAGTGACTTAAATATTCAAGGGGCCAATTACGGCGCTTTGTATCTCTTTCTCTCACACTCTGGCTATCCTTAACAAGAGCAGTCAGCGCGCGAGGGAAGGCTGTGTGGCTTGAGGGGTTGAGTGAGAGCATCATTACGGAGTGGTCCAGCGGAGGGAGGGATGGAGAGGAGGGGGGGGGTGGTGTGACCTACCGTCCCTCATTGGGGGAGACAGCAAGCAGCAGGCCTATAACGCAAGCCTGTCCAAATACAGTGATAGGGACAACCGCAAGACAAGATGTTCAAACTTGTCGTGCAGGTGCGATGGGATGGAGGGATGCTGGGGAGTGAGAAGAGACAAGATCGAGCCGAGACAAGTATAGATTTTCCACGCAGATAGTGGAGAGATGCGCATTGTGATGAGTGCCGCAAATAGGGTGCACGATTCTCTTGTATGCGGAGTGGGTGTGTGCGTGTGTGTGTGTGTGTGTGCGCGCGAGTGTATTAGCAGTCGGCGCACTGAAGCCCACGGGCGATTCCTGTGTGAGCTTGCGATAAAGGGGGGGGAGTACAATGTGGGGGGCTGTGGCGGAGGGGGGACGGGTGGGTGAGAGGAGGAAGTTAGTTGGTTGGGTGGGATTGGGGTGGGGGAGAGGAGAGGAGAGTTCTTCCTCTGTGCTTTAAAAAGCCTCTGGATCATGTCCCCGTTGGTCCTTCTCTTGTCACACACACACACACACACACACAGAATCCCTCATCCAATTCCTCTTTTCTCCCCCAAACACCCACCCTCCTCCCTCCCTCCCTCAAAAAGAGTGTCTTGGCAGGGTAATTAAGAATGGCCTCTAAACACAGGCGTAAGGCAGCCACGCTCCAGATGAAAGTAAATGATTAAAATAATTACAGGCTGCGAGATGACGAGCCGGAGTGTGGGGTGGCCGCCGGACATTTGTCAGTAATTAGATAATTAATCTGAATGCAAATGATGAGCCCTAACGAAGCAGTCAAGCTGAACCGGCGACAACTGCCGTGAGTGAAATGGGAAGGGTGGATGTGGAAGGGGGGGGGGGGTGAAAAGGCTTGAGAGGGAAAGAGGAGGAAAAACACATCTATATTGAGAGTGTAAAATATCCACCCTGTTCAAAAAAAAATCTGCATGAAGACACTCCCGAGCAAAAGGCAACATTTTCATTTCGTTTCTACTAGTTGACAGCTCCCGTCTCATTCTGTTTGGCGGCTTCAAGTGATGGTGACAAGCACACATGTTAAAAATATACCCAAAAAAAAAAGGGGGGGGGGGGCTCGTGCGAAGCGTTACATGCTCGACTCCCAGGCAGCTGAAATGTCAAATGAAGGGTAGCAACACAATGTGGCACCCGAGGAGGCAAACAGAGCGCGTCCTTAAATGGATGAGCAAATTGTGGATTTACTCTCTGGCTGCAAACGGCATTGCGCACATTCAACTAGTGTAAACCTCGAACGTGATACTTGTTGTATCGTGTAGAGAGGAAGTTGCCAGTAATGGTGATCCATTTCAAATGAGGGATTCCGAGTGCCATTTGTTACCAGTGTTTTCTTCAGAATATGTGCAGCAACTTAAAGGGGAAGTCGACTCTAAAATTTTCCTGACAAAAACATGTCCTATGTGCTTCCACTAGTCTAAATGGCATTCTGATGAATAAAATAAATAAAACAGCTGATCAGGTCATGAACAATCACCTGTTTTCTGAAGCTGAGCCATGATTGGTTGTTACCTGTGATGTCATTTTCAGTTGACAGAAAGTGGCAAAATGGCCACCCTTGAGATGGATTTTACTGCTTAACTCACATTCCACAAATGTAATATTTATCATAATGCCGTGAATAAACTAGGGGGGTAACTGGAATATAATATTATTAAGACAATTTATGGGTTGAATTTCCCTTTAAATATTGGAGGAGGCCATAATTCATCATCAGTCCTATTGGGGTGCCACAGAGAATTTACCTTATGTATGGCACAATTGTTATTTTAAATATGGACAAAATACATGCACTTAATATATATAGTATAATATAAAATATATCATATTACATTTTTCAAAGGATGTATAAAAGATCCACGATCCTGACCCAAAAACATAGGGTTTTAACCAAACACTGTAATTTGTTTTTAAAATAATGCAAAGGTCTCTCTGGTATAAAAATTGCCATTCAAGGATGGCACAAACCTGCTGAACAATAAATCAACATTAAGTGAACATTAACTTACTCCTAATTTGAATATTATTGTGGTACAATGTTTGTCATGAATATCATTCCAAATCTGCAAATAAAAAATATTTAACCTACTCAAGTTGGAGTATTGGGCAGTATAAGCAAAATTAAGAAATTCTGCCATCTAGTGGTGAATGCTGTTATTACAGCTTACAACTACAGACGACTAGTCTTTTTTTTCAGGTATCGTTCCTCCCTATTATCATAATAACACACCTTATGGACAGAAGCTTGGATAAGAAGACATGTGACAGTGAAACACGCCCCCGTTCGAACAAATTAAACATCCATTTAGCTGTTAAAAGCCTTGAGAGACATTTTTTTTACCTGCCCACTCGTCGTTAAATTTAGACTGATGGCTCTCTCATTCAGCTTGACATAATCACTGGAGACCACTATCGCATGAAGGAATGTTGTATATTTGTCTAACAAGTCTCGGATGGACACGCTGAGCAACAGCGTGATTGTAATTTATCCTGAAGGGAGATATGAGCGTTCATTGTATGATAGTATTCAAAGCTGGAACTCCAAAGTTGATCACAAGCTGATCATGAATCAGAGTTAATATTCCAAAATATGTCAACCATTTTTTGACAATTGTTTAATTGCATATTTATTTTAAGTGCAATGTGTCATGTTTTTGTTTGCATTTTGTGTCATGACTTTTTGTCAAAGATTTGTCATTAAAGCACATGCATTCAATGTTGTTGAAAAATATTCCACTTGACAACTAAATAAAACAATTCACTGTGTACAATGTCACAAGCCCAGATAACAAAAATCTGGAACATTTATTCATGAACAGATGAAGAAATACAAGATTTGTTTCGGTTATGGCCGAACTGTCACATTATGAACAGGTTCTTAAAACGCCGGGTTTCTGCAGTCACTTAAAATAAAAGAATGTGATAGAAAAACAATGTAGGCAACTTTGCCTTAAGTCCCGTCTCTGTACTTGTGTTTCATTCTAAATGCAAGTTGTTTCCACAAGTACTATTTGACATATGCAATAAGATAAACAACACAAGGGAACTAAAAGTAGGGGAAAAAAACAATTAAAAGCAAATTTGTACAAAGCTATTCAGAGAGAAATAAATTTACAACCTTACGCCTGAATTTACACAGAGGAAAAGCTTGAACGTGTGAAAATATCCAACATGATACATTTAACAGAACAGAACTCAACTCTTTCCCTCTGTTAGGAGTTTGTCAGTCTCCACATTTATTTCACTCCACAACCAACTCGAACAGTTCAGCCTCCTGAAACTCGGCGTTCATCTTGGCAGAAAGTGCGTCGACCTCCGTGACGTCGATCTGCTGGACTTTCCTTCGGCTCTTCTTCTTCTTCGCCAACGCCACTCCGGGGATGTCAACGTCCGGACCGCAGTCCCCGGCGTCCAGAATGAAGGCACTGAGGCTAGATGCGGTACTTGAAACCTCCAGAACCGCCTTAGATCGACCCACCCTTCGGCCCACCTCGGGGGTTTGCAGCATCTCAAACCCGAAAAGAGTCTCTCGGGCGTCTGGGCTGTTGAAGGAATTGTCGCTGATCCTTGTGTAGGAGCGACGCACTTTCTCTGACCACACCGCGTCGCGTGGATCGTCGGCTGTCAGCTGGGGGCGAGGCTGGACCGGCGTTGATGGCGAAAGTGTCGGCGAGGGTATGGCGGCCTTCTTCTTTGCACCGGAGGACCGCCCACTCCTCCGAACGGGACCAGGAGTGCAAACCTTTTGCCTTTTCTGTTGACTTCCCTCTGATCGCCTCGGTGTGTTTTCTTTATCATGCACAGCTGCAGCAGTTGTTTTCCTAGGCATTATTTTCCTCACGGTAATGGACCGCTTGACTGGCGCATTACTGGCAAGCGCCATGTTGTTGTTTTCCGTATTTACCAAAAGAGATGTCAGCCGCGGCGACCGTCTTCGCTCCGATGAGACGTTTAATTGTTTAGAATCCGTCATTGTTTTGTGGCTCGGGGGTGTTCGTCCCTTCATTCAATCTCCCAACGCATTAAAAAAATATCAGATATTCCACTTTTTTTAGGAGAGCAGGGCAAGAAATGCACAACCAGCAGAGTCCGCTCAAAATGCCCGCCAGAGTCGCGCGCAAAATACGTCATTCAATTTCCGGTGACGTTTACAGTCTGCGCCGACTACCCGTAACTTTTGCTGTGTAATCTGACCAAGCGAGGCTCGAGCGCGTCTTTTATTTTTAATTCTCTCTATTAAAATAGTTCTCGTCATAGAGAATGGAATATTTAATAGGTATTCAGGGAGCAGATTTTGTCCTCGTCGCTGCCGATAATGTCGCGCTCAGCAGTTTATTTCAGCTGAAACAAGGTATGTGGTAATGTGTTTGTTAGCTTAGCATTACTATCCGGCTAAACTGTCAGAATATGTTTATGTTAAATGAAATGCATTTGTGTGTCAGGTTTGACGTTAAATTCTCTGTTCTAAAACTGCTTCCATTAATTTAGACGTTTGTCTAGCCAGCAATGTGAAATTTGCACGTTTATTCATGACGAGATTTATGTATCTCCTTTGCAGTCTTTCATTTGGATTTCGGCATTTATAAATGTATATTGCATGTAATGTAAATATATGAAATATATCCACTAAATCTTAATAACGTCGTAAGACTGTAGACACATTTGTCATAAATAAATAACGAAAGTGAAAGTCATTCCTTTTTTTTTTAAAACCATTCCATGTACAGTAATATTGTATTGCTTCCAACAATGATTCCCTCCCCTTATGCTCCAGACGATGACAAAATGTTCAAACTAAGCGAGAAGATCTTGCTGCTGTGTGTGGGAGAGGCAGGAGACACGGTGCAGTTTGCAGAATATATACAGAAGAATGTGCAGCTCTACAAAATGAGAAACGGTAAATAGTTCATACTGGGGTTATAAATCTACTTGAGGAAAGCATTGGTCAAATTGAAGGTGCATTTTTCAAATGTTTGGTTTTGCAGGCTATGAACTCAGTCCAGCAGCCGCAGCAAACTTCACGAGAAAGAACCTGGCAGAGTACCTTCGAAGCAGGGTAAATATACTCGACAATCTTTTTTTATTTTCATATAAAAGTACATTTTAGGGAGAGCATCGTAGTCCTCACCCTACCCAAACCTGGTTTGTAAACCCGGAGATCGATTGGTAATTCCTCAAATTAAATTGTCATTTGGCTTCACTGTTGAGGTGTTAAAACATTAATACTGAAATAAGTTTGTTAGTTATGAATTCAATGAGGATATATATACTGATACTGTATATACAGTACTTAATTTTTATAAACCTTCACTGTACTGTATACATAGTCTCGAAATTAAAACTGTCACAAAGAAAATATCAGTTTTAAAACATGAAATATTTGTAATTTTTCGTCTTTGACTACTAGATATTTACAGTGGCAGCCATCAACCATTTTTTTGCAACAGACTGGTTTCACATTAAGCAATATTTTTACTCGCTTAAATACAAACAAACAATATATTTAAAAAACTACAATAATGCACTTTATGCTAAATGTAATTTTTGGGATTAGTGGAAGGGAGCTCTGCACTTGTTTCTCTTCAACCAGTTGGTCCCATCTGGTGGCAATGACAGACATTTTATTTTTGTAGTTTTGATTGCTTCATTTGCGAGCCAGCTTTAATTATCTTAATTTGCAGGTGCTTCTGTCTTACCATTTTGCCTTTTCACCTTTCTGAAGAAGCTCGTGCATTGTGAACTTTCGCACGCAGTAGTACATCTACTCGGCATTAGATGAATAAATGTAGTCGAAACGTATGACGATTGGTTTCGGTCACCTTCAAATGCCAGTCCACAGCTCACTTGTGCGCTCACTTGTGCTGCTATTATTTTTGGATTCAGCATCTTTATATGCCTCAAACTACTGCATACTAGTATAGATGATTTAATTTAGTATGTTGTCGTGGTATGCAATGTTCTCAAAACACACCTTATTTATATATTATGCAACAAATGATGTTAAAAAAAAAAGAAACATTTGAGCTCCACCTCAATGAATTTTGAAATAATTCAATGGCAGTTGTTTCTCTCGTTAATATCTCTTGCAAACACCTGAGCCCACTCTGAGAGCTTTTTGCCTCTGAATCTAACACAACAGAGAGATTTAACGTGAAATCCGATCTAGTGACTGATGTTAAGCCACTATATCGCAAATACTCAAATTGTTCGTGACCACGTCTTAATTTGACTTGAATTCTCTTTGCTCAAACAATTTTCTTCAAGTCTGATCATTTGCAGATGTCACGATGCTTGCGCTAATTTGTTAGGAGTTGTGCAGCTGCTTCCTTTCACAATAGCAGAAGGGTGAAAATAATTACAAAAAACAATTAGTGTGGCCGGGATGGGAATGTGGGACACATCGAACCAGGAATAGGGGCGGGGTGGCGGGAGGAGGCGAGTCCCAGCGGGGACGACGTATACTCTCAGTAGACCCACACTGTACAAAATGGAGTGTGAGAACCAGGAGGAGTCAATGTACACATGACTTTAAATTCTCCCGGACAGCTGGGAATTACTGTAAACGGCGTCATATTTCTCGCCTCCTGTGAATGATCCTTTTATCTATTAATTCCTGTTCCATCGACGACTTAAAAAAAAATCAAATTAGCCTGCTGTTTTTGTAGTTCAAAACTTGAAGCCTTTGTATCACTGTCTCCCTCCCAAAACACAAACGAGAACTCTTGTTCCCTCAACAAACAAGGTTACTGAAGATGGACATGGTAAAGGTAGGGTTATTTTTCGACCATTTGCAACATAAATTCGTACAAAAACAAAACTGCTGGATGGAGACGAGGCTTTCCGCACCCCAAAATGTCTCCTCAAATAATTTGCACATGGAAGAGGGCTTCGGGATCATTTGTATTCCGTCAAGGTTGGAAAATGTTGAACAGGAGAGCATTTTTATTCATGTCTTGTCATCCGCTGCGAGGGAATCTTTATTTTTGTGCCTCTTGGTTACAACTTTGGCTTTGTGAGCTCAGGATTTATCAATGCTGCATTCTCAGGAGTGCTGAGAAACCAAACCAAAGCAATTTTTTTTCACAGCCAGCATCCCACACCTTCCTCCAGCTATGTTTCCTCTTACATTCAGCAACCTCAAGAGTATCCGGACATTTGCAATTTTGTTGGATTAACAGTTTTTTTTTTTAGTCTTGAGTATAAGGTCTTTCAGATCTGGAACATCAATATTTCGCGATCAATTTTCTTTTAATTTTGGCTCACTGAATTGTTTTGGAAATTTTATTTAAAAAAAAAAATCTTATCCGGTGGACTCTTCCTTATTTTTTATACTCTGCATCTGCCAAAATTTGCATCATGTACCGCACTAATGAACTCGGCAGTTTAAGATGGTTGGCGGAACAAAACATCATTAAGTATCGATTTATATGAAGCTGCCTGCAGTCCTAACCTTTTGTTCCGTTAAAGTCTGGGCAACTGTCCCAGATATTTGCAAATTCGTTTTAATTAATTTGATTAAATCACAGCAGATTAATATCCAGCCCCTGCAAAAAAGAGGACTTATCAAGATAATGATTTGTTTTGTATCCCAATTGTTACTCCTCGATCCTCAAGTCATCTTCTGAGTGCAAAAAAAAAAAAAAATGATCACCGCACTTCCTTCGTATCCAAAGCCCTAGGTTAAAAACTACTGGCGGATAAATTAATCAGCGCTATATTGTTAATTCTTACGGCCTTATTCCCGCAGGATACAATCCAGATGAGTTCTAGAGACTGAGAGATGTCATACTCCAGTGGCTGCCGACCACCGGGAGGTGTAGTTAACTCTCGTCAGCCGAGCGTGTCTGAACGCGGGAGGCCAGACTCGGTTTGCGTAGCTCTCCGCTTCCCAACCTGCCGTCCAGGAAAACAACTGGGCCGCGTGATTAACCTCCGGAGAACCGCATTTACTCCAGCTTCAGGGAGAGCGAGTGAGGAACGAAACAAAGAGGGGGAGAAAAAAAAAAAAATTGGCGGTAAACTTAATCACCGGAGGCCTTGACAAGTTCGCATCAGTAATGAGCCAAATAAGAAGTTCAAAGCCGATTGTCTTTTGTGGCGTTTTGGAGCGTTGGCTGTTATGTCCACCATCTTCCATGGGTCAATATTATAATTTCCTTTTTCGCTGTGCTTAGTAGAGTAAGTTTTTTTTTTTTTTTTTAATTGACAGTGATTAACAGCTATTGTAGCAATTAAACATGATGTTCGCATCCCCCCAGCGGTGATAGTGCCACACTAACCTGTTCTGTAAGGCCACAGCAACAGTTAGCCTCGACACAGCGGCGTTCTACAGCTGGGCGCATGTGCGTCAGTGATAAATTTCGAACACGGGCACACAATGGGCACAAATAATTACTGGTACCATATTGCACGCAGCTCAACGGCTCCTGCACAGATGAACAATTAATACAACAGATTGAGGAGAAATGCCAATAACGAGAACATGCCCGGGGGCAGGGTGCAAAAAGGGGGGAGTGGGTGACAGGCAGGAGAGTTTGGTGCATTGTTTCTGCGCTCGCTATGAATCTGATCCATAAATATTGAGAAGACATTTTCCGTCCTTTTTTTTAGCTCTAAAATCCACCAGGATTGATTTTGGAAAGAAACAAACAAGATCTTCTTTTACTGCAGTTGGACTGCATTTCCATCCCGAATCAGGTGGCGTATTGTCCATGTGCACTGGGAAGCGCCGTCCAATCAGTTCAGAAGCATTTGCACTCTGATGGTGATTCAAAGTTAGTCACACAAATCACATTTTTGGGATATTTTCATTTGGATGCGATTCATTTGGATTTTGATGCGAGTTACCACTGAGGATTAGACAACCTTTTGTCTTGTGCATTAATACAAAAGTGTATTTGTGTCGGGGGGGGGGGGTTGATCCGATGATGCATATTGTTTGTTAACGTGAATCGAGGTGTGAGTTCAGGTGGCGGGGTTAACAAGGTGCCTTTGAGGTGACATGGGAAGGTTATTTTGATGCCAGGTCCGTATTATTGTTACATTGTAACCAGTGAGGCAGGTGTCTGATGGGGGGGGGGGGGGGGGGGGGGGGTGATGCCACTGGGGGCGTTCGCAGGCTCACAGAGGAGTTAAAGCGCACGTAGAGACACACACGTGCGCGATCGACGGCCGTACCTGCTGTGCACCAACTCCCGCACACACACACACGTTCTGCTTTCGAGTAAGTGTGTGTTTGTGCGGGGCCGTCATTAACACTCACACTAAAGCCCACTCCGCGGGGGATATAACAATCATCCCCCTCGTGGCAAATATAACGCCAACACAAGTTAGAGAAATAAGCAGGTCAAATGTGAGCTCAATTGAAATGACAAGCCAGGTGTTTGGATCGTAACCCGCCCGGCGTGAATGAATCGCGAGCGAGCGTAATATTATTGTGTTGTGTTTCTATTCGCTGCTAATCGAAAACACCTTTTGTCTGCCGAGCATTTAGGCTCCAAGTTGTTTTGAAGCCCTCCAAATTGTGTTCTTTTTTTTTTTAATTGAGGAAAGAAATTAGTGTACTGGAGGGAGAGAAGAGGCTGGAAGCGTGGAAGATGTAATTTCTAAAGATGGAGAGGGGCTGCAAGAGAAACGACTTTAGAAGTTTTTAATGAGCCCTGGCGTGACTCGGGGGTGAAGGCAGCGGGAGAGGAGAGGAGGGGACGAGCAAGCGAGCGAAGAGGGAGGGAGGGAGGGTGCGATGGAGGAGGCAACAGGGGTGCTGACTTCCAGCAGATGTCACACTGCAAGTGACTAACCCCCCCAACAAACAAACACGCACTTGCACACTTTTGCCCCTTGTCCCTTTTTCACGCTGTAGAAAATGGATGAAAATCCTCCCAAGCGCTCTGAAATGTGGAAGCTCCCTTGTGCAATATGGAACTAGTCAGCATACTTTTAGAAAGACGAGTCAGTGCTGCTGTGTATCGTCGTCGGGCATCCTCACTTATTCAAAATGACAATTTTTTTCTGAAATTGTTTAAAAAAAAAAAAAAGCAAAAAACTGATTTCATCATCTCCCCAACCTCCTTTTCAAAGGGCCACAAATAAGTCAAACAACATTTTCCTTCATAACTACAAGTTCAATCTATAGGCGACAAAATGTTGGAGGGAAGAAGTTTGCAATACTTCTCAAAGAGTTGAGCGCTCAAAAGAATTAATATTAGGGCTCGAACGATATAGAGTTTTTGAGCCTGATACGGATTTTTGGCAGAAAAAAAATGCAGGTTAAAAATGAATCGGCCGATTAATTTAAAAAAATATTTTGGTTGGTTTTGTAGTGGTTCCCATAATTAACTTAATAAATGGATTGATAGAAGGTGCTTTTTAAATCGACCCGATATTCTCCCTCCAGAAACAATTTGCTCCATTTCTCCGACCTCACGTCTTTGCGCGGTTATTTCAAGCTGGAGACATTTATCACAGCTGAGCCGAAAGGCGCGAGTCCGCGGTGAAATGTTTGGACACGGGCTCGCCGATAAGTGAGCGAGGCGAATGCTGAGTCGCCTTGATCCTCTCCTGTCTTCAGACACCGTATCACGTCAACATGCTGCTGGCGGGCTACGACGACGCGGACGGGCCGGGTCTCTACTACATGGACTACCTGTCCTCGCTGGTCAAGGCCCCCTTCGCCGCTCACGGCTACGGCGCCTTCCTCACGCTCTCCATCCTTGATCGCCATTACAAACCAGGTGTGTTCGGCCTCCAAAGCTCGTTGTAATCGTCTCTTCTTAATTTTTCGCAATTCATCGTCAACTTATTCTTCTCCTAGATCTGACCAGAGACGAAGCAGTGGATGTGCTGAGGAAGTGCGTCGAAGAGGTTAGTTGTTTAATATTTCACTTTGCTCTTTAATACCATAACTTTTCGGAAATTAATTGCTATTCCTCAGTTGATTAGGTTTTTCGTTACAGTTTCACTCGATCTGTTCTGTTTTTTTTTTTTTTCTGCCTCCGCCAGCTGAACAGGCGCTTCATCCTGAACCTTCCCTCCTTCACCGTCCGTTTGATTGACAAGGAGGGCATCCATGACCTGGAGAAGCTCACTCCCACCAAGTGACCGTTCCCTGCTTAGCTACCAGCAAATCGCAACCTTCTTTTTTTTTTTTTTTCTACCACTGACCTCCTTGTTCTTTCTGTTCCAATAAAAAGTGACGCGCAGTTGAGATATACGCTCTTTGTCCCTGTGGTGCTTTTCGCTACGCTCTCTAGTTTACTCATCTGCAACATGGAAAGAGAACACGCTCCTGGCTGTGTACTTTTGTACTTGAATTCAGTCAGTGTGCAGTGGACACTTGCTCATGCTTATGCAAAAAAAAAAAAAAATATATTAAGTATGTCGAGAAAGGGCAAAGGGACTAAAAGCATTTAAATGCTACATAAAAAGGCCAAATGTGTCGTTTTTTTATTTTTTTTTATTTTTTTTTTTTATTTTTAAATACAGTTAATAACATAGCTGGTGTATCATTTTAATAACATACTTTTTGCTTATGAAAATATGATTAGAATATATATATATATATATACATATATATATATATATATATATATATATATATATATAATAGTAAATAATAAAATATATATATAGATATATATTCTAATTATGAAATAATTAGAAAGTTTAACTCAACGGATATACTTGATTGCTTTTAGGAACTTGATGGAAAATAGTTTTTAAAAATCTAAATGAAATGTTTAAGAATCTTTCAACTTAATTCGAATCATAATATCTCATTTGTGCATTTGTAATAGTGGATATAATGGATAAGAACAGTGGCTATAAAAAATCTATACGCCCCTATAAAAATACCATATTTTTTATGTTGAAAACAAGACCAAAATAAATCACAATAAAACTTATTCACACCATTTATTTATTTATTCTTCTGTCACAAAAATAATTAATAAAAGTTTGAATAGGGGTGATTTTGAATTTAGAAATCATGGCAAATAGCAAGCAAAAATACCTTGGTTAAAGGAAATAAAGAAATTCTTAACAGATTTAAGTAAAATAAATAGATTGAATTCATCTAGCAAGCTTCATAAAGTAGATTCTATTTGCTTGAGTGGGCCTCATAAAAATATTTCGTGAGCAGCTTCTGGCCCCCAGGCCTTAAGTTTGAAACCTATGATTTAGCAACTTCTCTTGGATTATTGTTTAAGATAAACAATATGAATCTCTCTAAATAATGTTGCTGTAATTGTAAAACCAGGACATGCTGGCAACGTCACTGAATAGACGTGTGTGTGCGCGTGTGTGTGTGTGTGTGGCTCCATCGCTGTCTCGCCACCCCATTCCACAGACAGGTGATTAATAAACATTAAACAATCCCTCCTCTCTCAAACACACCGGAATCTTCTTGACGGGAAGAGGAGCATATGTTTGCCTGCAGGCACACACACGGAGATGGAGAGCGGCCCTGCTGAGTGTCAGATAGAGGGGGGGGGCACAAAGTGGGGAGTTGGGGGGGGTGGGGGTGCAATGGCTGGGAGAGCGGGTGATGGAGGAGGAGAGCGGAGGTTAGGTTACTGAGAGGCGTAATGAGATGGGAGGAGACCGAGGGAGATAAGACAGGTATCGGAGAGGATGCGTGCGGCCCCTGGAAAGCTGGAATAACGTTTGGTGGAGCGGGAAAGGCGGTCCATTGGAAGTCGGTGACTCACAAACAGATGGTTTCAGGGATGAAGCTGACTTGCTTGGCTTATTGGCCTCTGGGGGTCAAACCTCTGCATGCGCCCAACCAGGTATTGTTGAAGGCTGCAGATGGAGCGCATCCCCCTTGAGTCCCTTTTAAGCCCCCTTAGTTTCACCATAGTCACCATTTTAAGAGTTTTTTTTTTTTTTTTTAAATATGAGAAAAGTTAGCTCACCAAGGGAAGCACAGTTTGATGCTGACGGAAGCACGAACGTGTCAACGACTTTTCTCTGAAATGTGAACCTGCAGGGCATCACGTTAAGAAGTCATGAAAGCATTAAAGCGCATCGTCTGGAGACCTCGATGGTCACTGGGAATAATCCATCTTGTAAAGAGATTTTTTTTAAGGTTAGAGGGGAAAAACCTGCAATAGAGGAAGAGGAAGTCACATCTAATGAGGCTTCATCCTACTTTTGATGAGTATATTCGTACCGCACATCTAGTTGCTATATTATGTCAGTTGGTGACTTTAATTGACAATATTATCTGTGTAGTTGATCACCAAAATATGATCATTGCTACAAGCAGTTTTTCAAGCTGCAGGCCTGTTCTAAAACTAGCTCACCAGTGGTTGGACATTGTGATTTTCGAGGAATGATGTGGATGTTTTTTTTTTATCTCATTTGAAAATGGAATCACCGACAAGAATTCATTTAAGTGTTGCATATTGATCTTGACCTAGTTTCTGAATTATTATGAAAAAAACATGTTTTTTTTTTTTGTCTTTACGTAAATTAATATTATTAATTAATAATTCGCAGGAATCGGATCCCAAGAAATAGCTCTCAGTTATAAAAAGTCTGTCCTTAAGGGACCAATAAAATGTGTAATTATTGTGACAGGAAGCGATGAAAGTTTTGAGCTCAAGTGTATACGTGGATCCCTTTTTTTTCCACATTTGAAAAGTGTTTCATTCAGTTAAATGTGCATAAGCATTTTTTTTTCAAATGCTTTGATATCCCTGATCAGAACAGTAAAAACAGCCATAAAACAAATCCATTCTTTTTTTTTTAATAATATATTACATTTATGTTGTAATACAATAACAACAGTAATAACAATAATAATAAACACACACAAAGTACAAAATGATTTTGCTCTTTTCTTAACTTATATACACAACACGCAGAACTTCCAAGGCCCGCCCTCGCCTTTGAGTTGCATTTTCATCTCTCGGCCCTCTGAAGAGCGAACATGCAACTCCGTTTCCAATGAGCACCATGCTAAGAACTACAAACCGAAGCTGAGAAGGAAGTCTGTCAGCAAAAGAGCAGGTTGTTGTCTCAGATATGGCTTTATATACGACACGTCCCGCATGAGTCCAAAATATCTGGGGGAAAAAAAAAAAAATCCGCTTCCACGAACACGTCATTTGAAAAAAAATAATTGTCTGAAATAAAAGAATACTGCCATATGTTGGAGTTCATCCTGATGTGGATGCTACTGAGAAGAGGTCCTTTTGAAGTGAGCTTTATGGACAAACATTACATTACAGTTTAGGCTGCTCTGTAGTTGTCCCCAATGTTGCAACAAAGAGGAATTTCAACCTCTTTTTTTTTTTTTTGGGCCTCATCGCCGTCTATTTACGATGCTTCATCTCCTTGTCGTGATGGCCTTTCCCTCCGCCGTCTCCTTTGTCCAGCATTTTGATCGCCTCCATCAGGTAGCTCTGGAAAGCGGAGAGCGCGGCGCAGATGGCGGGGGTGCCGAAGCCGTGGGTGAGCAGGCTGAAGTGGGTGAGGCTCCCCTGGAGGCTGGGCTCCAGGCAGGGGGTGGGTCTGCTGCCCCCGAGCGGAGAACGATCCTGGGACATGAGGTCCACAAACTCCTTGCAGATCTCCCTTTATTTAAGAAAAACAAGGTGAGGGGGCGGGGGTCACACGGCTAGATTTAGACATTTTCTGTTTCTGCACAATCTAATCGCAAGGGTGGGCAAACTTTTTGATTGGTGGGCCACAATGGGCTCTGAAATTTGACAGAGGGGCCGGACCAGGAGCAGATGGATGGAGTGTTTTGGTCACCTCACCTCATCGGAGAAAAAAAATACATTTAATTTGAAATGAAAATGAACAAAAGCATTTGAAAAACCACAGTATTTAGAAAATAAAACATTCACAATGTTTATTCATTTGATTTTTTTCCAAGTTTGGCGGGCCGAATTAAAACGTTTAACGGGCCGCGTGTGGCCCCCGGGCCGTAGTTTGCCCACACCCAATCTAATGATATCCAATCCTGACCAAAAAGAATAATTCAGTAATCCTCAATATGTTTATTTAGGTACCATTTATAAAGGGAACATTTTACAAATACAACCTCTGCACTTCTGGATACTTGATTGTAGCTGGCACGCAGACTGTAACAAATTTTGAAAATAATTTTGAAACAAATTTAGCCAATTTGATATTTTTTCACAAATCGATACTGAACCAAGTGGCTACTATATTTATTTATTTATTTATTTATGTATTTATTTATTTATTTATTTATTTATTTATCTATTTTTTATTTATCTACTTATTTCTACAAATTATTCACCAATATTTCGTGTCCCTTGTCTGTAGCCTTTTACACGATCAGGATTTTGATCACTGACCATCGAGTTTAAAATAAAAAACGACAACCAATCGCCGATCCAATTAGAAGATGGACCAATCCATCCTATTTATTTCAAGAATTTTTTTTTTTTATTCTTACCATGCATTCAAGCCGCATTTGCGGGGAATTGGGATCGACCCAGAAATAGCCAAAATTTGCATTCAATGTCATGAAATATATCATGAAAGCCTGCGTGTGGGTGGTATGATAAACAATGATTTCCTGTTCATTGTGGGCCAAAGTGTAAGAATAATCAGAGATGCTTTTTGATGAACGATTGTTTCATAATAGCACTTGATTTCAATCCAATCAAGACTGTGTCCCTAATGAGCTGTCTCGTGATATTGCAGGTGTCCCTAATGCCAAATATGCCTCCTTCCAATTCAACAGGAAGCGCCACTCACTTGGTGGCGAGCAGCATGCTGCGTCGCGTCGGAAGCTGGTCGGGCTCGCTCTGCCTGCACAGATACTCGGCGGCGGCTCTGGCGGGGAACTCGGTCTCGCACACGTACCCGAAATCCCTCGCCAGATGGACGGCCTCACCTGCAAGAAGAGGAGGAGGAGGAGGAGGATGGTGAGGACAGAGGCAGTGTGAGTCTATTAGGGGATTTAAATTTAGCACAGTGAAAACAGGGCAGTTATTGTGACATCTGCTTGGGTTTCCTATTTAGTAGTCGTGAAAATGCTGTAAAAGTGCTGCACAATCTGCTGCTTTGTCAAGTCCGGTCAGGTCAGGGGAAACATTGTGCAACCATTTTCTCACTTGCACTACTTACACAGTTCACTGGTTTTCTTTTTTTTTTAAATGACACCCTGGATGTGTGTGTGTGTGTGTGCGCCAACCATGCTTGGCTTAAATATTCACATCAGCTAATGCAAACATATTTCTGCATGTCTGTATCTGTTAGGGTATGGGCAGGTCTGCGTGTGTGTGTGTGTGTGTGTGGGTGTGTGTGTCGTACCCTCCACCAGAGATGTTAGCAGAGTGACGTTGGCTGCCTTGCGTCGCCCGGCGGGCAGGTTGAGGCCAATCTTCTCCAGACGCTCTCTCAGACAGCGGCCACCATTCTTGGACTTCGCCCTGAGGGCCGGTAGAGACAGGGAGCAGTTTTTAGTATATGGTCCAATCGGTGTGTGTGCGTGTGTGTCACTGAAATCCTCATATGATCCCTGTCAGCAGTGAAAATTTTCTATTTCCTGTCTTGTTTTCTCTCCTTGATTATTCACCTTTAACTCATTCATTGCCATTGACGGATATCGAAGCCAAAAAAGTACGTTCATTTTACCCGGGTTGCCTGAATGAATTTTAAGGGCCTCTTGATATTTATTCACGCACGCCATATTTTGGGAAAGCTATGACAAACAGCGGCAAATCGTCTCTCCGTAGAAGAGAACGAAACTGTTACTTCCCTTTAGACCCTTTAATGAGCCCCATCCATGAGTTTGCTGTGTCTTGCCCCGAGGCCCGGCTTCATTAAAACGTTGGCTTCTCTTGTGATTTAGTCCCATGACCCATTTTGGGTCCTCAAGCTCTGACCTCACAGTTACTTTGTATAAATGCTTTTACTCGGAAGATATCATCAGAGATGTTCAGATGGACTGAGTCAACTGTTGGGAGACTCTCAAATCCTTCTCGGTATTTTTGGAATGTCACATAGTCTGCTCTGCTAACTATAGTATGTGTAATAAATGGTTTATATATTTTATATTATGTTTTATTATCCACACCGTGACTGCCTCTTTAAGAAATCTCATAACGTTTTTGAGTAACTTGCCACCATTTTGTCTTTCTTCAATGAAGGCTAAAATAGTAACACTTGTGCTTCATAACTTTCATCATATTTTGTATAATTGTTTTTTTTTGTCTAACTTACTCTGTAGAGATACTTCAAAATTCTACTGGAGCAACGTATGTGCACTTGATTACGAAACGGAAGTACACCGATCACTGAGGACAGCATTGATTCATTTGTAACCTTGAAACGTCGTATGTCGCCGTAAACCACTTATTTTTTGTTACAGTCTGCTTGCATTGGGGCTGTGTGGTGCATTTGCAATTGAGATGACATTTAACAAATACCCGGCTAAACTTAAAAAAAAAAACTCATACAGGTATAAGGTATTTATGGTCTAGTTCTATATTTATTTGTAGCTCATTTTTTTTGTTAGTCCATTCACGTTAGCGTGAGCCAATGCTAGCTAGCTGTTAAGATGTTTTACTGTTTTGCCTCACTTTTTTTTGTCGGAGTAAGAAAAAGAAGTGATATTATTTGTGCTTTTCCACTCACCTGCGGAGGACTCCGCCCAGCAGAGAGGCGTTGAGGCACTCGGGCGGGGACAGCCGCCTCTGCACTTCCCCGACGGTGACCTTGTACTTGGAGGTGGAGCTGAGCAGCGAGAGGCGGCCCGGCACCGAGCAGAAAACCTCGGCCGGGTTGGACACGGTGCCCATGCCGAGTCCGTCCTTACCGAGGGACAAGGCGGACAGGGACGAACCGTTCAGCTTGGATGGGATAGGAACTGCAAAGCCAAAGAAAATGAAAGAGGTATTTACATTTAAGGACGGGACGATGCACACGTTCTGATTGAAATCGATTTTTGTTACACCTCTATCAACTACCTTTTTTTTTCTTTAATTCGACCAATAAAAATCTATTGTTAAACACAATTATCAAAAATAAAATGGAATGTAAAGAAAGAAAAGTCATGTAGTATTCATGGGCTTGACCTAGTCGAGGAGCAACAATTAATCGACAACTACTCGATTATCAAATAAATCGACAGCTATTGGAGATGTAACTTTTCAGCTGCAACAGCGTCCGCTTTTCTGAGAATAATGTTCCACAAGGTTTTAGAGTGCGTCTGAATGTTTCGACATAATCAGACTAACAATCGCAGCTCAAGTTTATCCCAAAGGTGAAATTAATACAACAGTACCGCAAGAACATTTTTACATGAATATGCGAAAATTACTTGATTTCACACCTCAAGGGCATCAGTTCACACTCAATTTTCTCTATGTGACCAACTCTAAATTAGAATTTTTTAATCTGTCCATAATCCCAAATCCATTCCAAACAACACGTCTAAATAAACACGGCGCACAATAATGAATAGCAACATTGCTCTAATTGCTAACTGCTAACACGACATGAAAGGTGTTCAAATTGGTGTAAAGTAGCGTTGTCGTGACAATGACATCTCCCCCCCCTCCCCCCCTCCCTCACCACCACCACCACCACTTGTGTCAGACTCCACCGGTTTTCTTCTCCTCTGTGTCTTCTGAAAGGGCCACAAAAAAAAAAAAAACTGCCACTCAATATCTGCAATATTAGCACGACGCCACTGCAAATTTCCCCACAACTCTGCTTTTATCGTATCAATTTTTTTCCCCTTGGCCCACTTCTCTTTTCTGTTCACTTTAATCCCTCTCTCTCTCTCTCTCCCCCTCTCTCTCTCTCACTCTCTCTCTCATATGACCATGAACAGTTCATTAAGAATGTGTGCCTTTGGGGTGAAAGTCTGCAGCTGAGTATTAGAGGACTTCTTGACTTCAAATGAAATAGCAAAACAGAATTATTTATAGTGTGTGTGTGTGTGTGTGTGTGTGTGTGTGTGTGTGTCAGCAAGGCAAGACTGGTGTCGGAGCGCCATTACTAAACCCAAAAACCCCTTCAGCATGTATAGCACAATTATATAGGTGCACACTTTGGACACAAGCGCTCGCCCTTTCTCTTCACATATATAGAAACACACACACACACACACACACTCAGGAGCTTACCTTTTTTAATGACAGAGTGGTCCAGGATGCCCAAGGCTGATCCTTCCTCCATTCCCTGTGTCAGACAGACAGTCACTATCATTTATCCACTGGCCTTCTAGCCTAAACACACACACAGGCGCCCACACACTGCTTTTCTCTTCAAAAGCCCGGTAATGCATACTCTAAAAACTAAAGATGCTTCAGAGGTTCTACATTAACTTTTCTTTTCTGTAGCACCCCTGGTACCATATAGCACCATTTTTCACCTTTGGGGTTCTTTGGGGGGTGAATCCATAGCAGCAGGGAATTCTTTCGATAATAGATTAGGATTAATATATATATATATATATATATATATATATGTATATTTTTTTTTTTTATTTTAAGGTTGCTGGCCATATCATTTGAGGGTTTTTTTTACACTATATTGTATTAAAACAAGTTGAGCAAAACATTCACATGAAATAAAACGGTCAAATTTATTTATACACAAAAAAGTGACTCATGATTTTTAGTGTTCCTCACTATTGTATTAGTTTAAAAAAAAAAGTTATTATTGGATCAGAACTGGACTCCCAACGTGCAATTGTGTCGCTTTAAAAATATTAATCAGCGTGGCGTTAGTTGGATTTAATTTAATCCGTTCAATGCATTTGCTCCATTCATTGAAGCGGTGCTAAAATGACACAAGGCGAGCTCCTTTTGTGTGAAATTCATAGTCGGCTTTAAAGGTGCAGGATATCGTCCATTAATCAAATAAAGACGCATGTCGAGCAGGCCTCCGTTTAGCAGCGACATGCCCGCCTCGACTGTGTTCTTCTGGCGCGCCTCTCCAACGTCGCTTTTCTTAATAATGAGCGTGCACATCAATTGGTCGCGGTGTGTTTGTGCAACAAACAGCGTCTGCAGCTGCACCTGCTGCGGGGAAGCTGACTGCTCACGAAACCTTACAAACTATTCTTCTGGGCTGGAAAAAAAACGATGCAGAAGCTAAAAGGGGGGGAAGTGGGAGTTATTTTATTGCATACGCGTAAAAAAAAAGACGCGAATGCAACATGCATGTATAAAATATAATTTAATTCTATTATACGTTGTAATCATTTAGGAAACATCTGCGCATATAATTGTGTTTGACAGAATTTAATACGACAAAAAATTTAATCCGTAGAAAATGTATTGTAATTATTTCATTTTCCGTTCATATGTTTTTCTTAAATTGAATTTTTTTTATGTTAACTTTATTAAGGCGATGCCTCTATATCGTTTTTTGTCAACTTTCCAAGTGATCAAGACGTATTTTTGGTGAAAAAATATGAGATTAAATGTTTAGATTTATTGGTTTATTGCTAAATTATATATGGCTATTTTTACACTCCATGGCCAAATATAATTTTAAATGTGTGGCGCGAAAAAAATCATATTTAAATTATGTTTTGGTTTAGTGAAATAAAATCACATTAGAAAATCATACTCATCTAATAATCACTTCATCTAAAACTATGTGCACATCACGTAAACTTTACACATTCGCTGTTCATTACGCAGCATCATTCCAACAAGGACGGGTGGTGGTGGTGGGGGGGGGCGTGGGGGCGATCAAAGTCAACGAGAGATCACCTGAAGCTCATCCAGGCCGTGATGTCCTATATGCATCCCGAGGGGTCCGTCCCCGAGAGCGGCGGCCCCTTCCCCGAGACCGTGAAGCAAGCGGGGGACAGCCGCGTAGTCCCTCCGGGGGTCGAGCCCGAGAGCCCGGTGCGTTTGCGACAAAAGCCCCGCTTCGTCGGAGCGCGACCTCTGGGAGTGCCATGCGGCTTGCTGATGCTGATGGATGGAGTTAATGGAGGGGTAAGGGTCCGACAGGTGGGAGTAGGCCGAGTCCTGGCTCTGGGAGTATGACAGGGAGGATTGCGGGTACGGAGGAGGGAAGTACGGGGGCTGGAAGTCGGAGGCCGGAGTGTGGCAGAGGGGGGGAGCTGAGGAGTAGGCGGCCTGGTTGAGGGAGGACAACTGGGAGAGGCGTCCGCTCGGTGAGGAACTACTCAGTCCGTCTGCGCGCTCCTGCACAAAAGCACGCGTTACAAAACTTTTATTGAAGAAAATAATCGCCAATCAATATTAATCAATATGTGCAAAATGTTATTACACTGTTATTACACTCCAAAATTCTGCCTGCATCTATACTGGCTGGCTTTATAATTCAAATATTTGCATCTGATTTAATGCACACTGGCAGACTCGCCCCTTGGCATGTGTCACAAAGGTCGCAAAGAACATGCAAAGCGCTTTATATTTAAAAATGCATCTTTATAATTACGATTTTAGTTCAAATGACGCAAACATTCTTTCGGGCATAGAAATTGTTAACAGCCTATTTTGTCTCACACACATCCTGCCACAATTGGATTTTTTTTCTTTTTTAGAGCTGGGTCAGTCCGATCAATATTTGCCTCCATTATTTGACACAGACATGCCAACCATGAAGTGACATTTCAAATACCGTTTTTAATCTATATTTTAATCATTAAAACATGCACAAAATAATCCCTCTTTCGTGTCATTTGTTTTGCACATTATTGCGCAAGGACTACAAAATGCAAGAAAGTCTCTTACTACAAAAATTGACTCAAATCATGTCTATAAGCAAATAAAACAATCGAGGGCGCACAATCATCTTGTTAAGAGTCACATTCGTTGTGATATCAAGCGCAAATATCTTGACAAAGTGGTCCAAAAAGACGCCACACTCACCATAGCCGAGTAGGTGTGGATTAACATCTGGACCCACTCACAACACCCTCAGTGTTAAAAAAAATAAAAAATAAAAATAAAATAACTAAATCAACAGGATGCTCAACCTTCCAAGGGATCGCGAAAATTCTCCACAATGTAATCCAGCTTCGTTTCACGGCTCCATTAATGAACTCTATTTACTTTTTTTTCCCCTTCAAGACACACACACTCACACACGCACACACCATCACGCGCACACATAAATAGATGGAGGCGTGGATGCTCTCCATGAAGGCACTACTTATAGGTTTGGTGCAGCTGCAAGAATAAGGGGAGGGGTCGACGGGGTCCACTTCTCTTAAAGAGATATATTCAGCCAATTAGTGCATTACCCCACACTTAAAACCGAAAACTTTTTCGCACCATTTTACGCGTTATAATTTAACTGATAAATTGCATTTTCTTGATGAATTCCTTTTTTTACTCACTCATCGTCATTCTTGTATTTTGCATCAAT
This sequence comes from Idiotropiscis lumnitzeri, assembly GCF_059441095.1. Taxonomy (NCBI): domain Eukaryota; kingdom Metazoa; phylum Chordata; class Actinopteri; order Syngnathiformes; family Syngnathidae; genus Idiotropiscis; species Idiotropiscis lumnitzeri. The sequence continues at coordinate 3,188,563 of NC_142406.1, forward strand.
ATTTATGTTAAAATTAACGTCTCACTTTCAATTACACATTAAACGCACCCAACCTTTTACGCAAAACAAAACGAAATAAATAAAAACTCCATACCTGCATGCCATCAGTCTTGTTCCGGGCCTTCCACAGCATGATTTCGCCTGTGCAGCCGGTCAGGAGGGAGATGAAGGGTTAAAAAAAATAAAAAAAATAAAAATGGGTGGGGGAGAAGATTTGATGTTGGGTGGAGAGGTGAGAGAGAAGAAGTGAGTTAGTGTGTCACGCCATGCAGGAGTTTTTGTACGAGTGAGGAGACTAGAGGACAGAAGAGGGAGTAGGAGGGCACATTTCAAAAGAAAGAGGGCGGGAGGTGTGAAGTATAGTAAAAGGGGGGTAGATAAATTGAAACTTTTTTTTCCACGTGTTTTTTTGTGGAGCAGGGATTCTCCTAAGTGTCGTACAGGTCCCACTAGTACACTGGCTCCCTCTAGTGGTATGACAAAGAATTACTGCCCTTGCACAGTTCAGTTATATTTCACTTTTTTAAACATTTATCTTGAGTCAAATTTGTATTTAAATTTTATGTGCAATTTAGAGTAGAACAATGGAGGTGCATAGACTATTTATTTTAAAGAAAAGTGTTGACTTGACTTCCCCTTTAAATGCAGTGTTAATGTTCAAATTGCATAGGCTTATAATATTGAATATACTTTTAATGACTGAAACATTTTATTATAACGCTGGTCATGATAGTAGTTCTTGGAGAGCTATTTTTTACTTGTACTTGGTGTTAAAAATAGAAGTTGAGAACCTGAGTATGCTGTGATTTAGAACATGAACGTGGCTGAACATGATTAAGTAAATATGAAATTATAATGTATTTCATTGTGAATTACTGGACAATGGACTTTATTAGGACCACGCCTCTTCACGGATATAATTAGAGCCAATACTAACGCTGTATTAGTATTTTTACACATATATTGAATTTTAACAATTTATCTTATTTATTCCTTATTGCATTTGTGAGCTTTGCTAAACTGCTAAGTAACACAGTGAGGAGCCGTTTCTCATATTTCGCCCATCTCTTGTATCTGAATACACCACGATAAAAAAAAAGAAAGCCATTTCAGACGTCTTAAAAATGAAATCAAATTAATTAACTCGGCGAACAGAAAAAGGACACGCTGAAGAGATGCCGCATTAGTCTCACGACACCATCTTGTGGTCAAAAGGAGAAATACATTTCAGAGAATCAAAGAGAAAAGCAGGAAACAAGAATTACTGTTCTACGAGAAAATATTTCTTTATTAAATTCTGTAACATTTTGACAATTCTTTTCAATGAAAGTATGATGATAATTCAATTGCCGCTCATTATCTTTAGCTTCAGTATTTCCCTTATTTCATGACAAGGGTTTGAAATATTACTTTTCAATTCATTTAACGCCTATCACCTTGTTAAGGTTGCTCATGCCACTTAAAGCTCCTTTATCATGCCTCTTCATGGCATCTCTAATGTCCTGTTTGCAGAGTGGGCACTGGTTGGCCAAGGCACACAGCGCCTCCTCCAGCACCTCCTGCGTGTGCTGGTCCGGTAGCGCGCTAGAGCAACCCAGCATGCTCATCGTGTTTCGCAACCATCCTTCCTCTCTGACCAGCCCCGTCAACCACGACTGAGAACGGAAGCAGCCGCCCAGAGCCTGCACAGCCAACCTCCAGAGCTCGGAGACCTCGTCCCAGCTGTCTTCCCAGCCGGCGCTCACCTTGACCGGCCCCGGGCTGAGCTTGGCGTCCAGAGCGCTGTGGAGAAAGCGGAGGGCCGTGGAAAAGAAGCGCCTTTGACTGGCTTCAGCTGAACCTGGAACGAAGAAGGTAGGAGATTTTTTTTAACACCGATTATTACTAAAATAGCTTTGTTGAAAATGAACTAGTTTTTAGCGGTTTACAAATATTTCGCCAAGTGGCACAATGCATTCTCACTTACTGACTTTTTCCAATCGATTGTTTTAGATTTGCGGCTCAGATGTATTTTCCCCATTCAAATAATGTAATTACAACTTTACTACTGCATTAGCGTACATTTCTACGAATGTAACTGCACCATAAACCGAGGAGCTCATAAAATTAAATGAATTATATAATGGTGCAAATTTTAAATGTTGCTGTGGTCCACGGAGTAAAATACACAGTAAAGTGAAATGTAATGTTTTTTTTTTTTTTTCATTGGCCATCTGGCGACCCTTGGCTACAGTGCAGTAATCAAGCACTGACGCTTTTATTAATTAAATCAACCGAAATAAAATACATTTTAATTAGCAGCTTCCGTAGTTCAGAGTGTGTTTTCGCTGATGGCTGCGAACAGAGAAGTGCACACATTTTAATGTATTCACGATCGAGTTTCAGTATTTTTTTTTTTCCCTTGAGAAGCACTTATTTTGACATTATCTTTAAAGAAACAAATATGTACTTGTATGATTTTTGAGACTGTTGATGCTCAAGGGGGAAAACGTACAGAGGGGGGAAAAAAAGTATCAAAGCTTGTTTGGTATTGGAAATACAAAAACAAAATTAATTTTTGAATAATGACAATGTTAAGGCCACACCTCCAAGCCTTCGAAAAATAAATACTGTTGACGTCTCACAAAAATTACCAGTTGGAGCTGATTTCAGTCTGCCGATCATCAGACCCAATGTGCAGTAATTCGCTGCGAGGACAAGGAGGCTCGGTTTGTGCACCAAAACAGGAAGTGCTTCGCTCAGATGCTTCTCCAAAGTTTTGAAGCATTGATCCTTCCTGGAAAACAGATAATTGTCGTATGCATGTTCATTCAGTCAACGTACGTATTTCACATGAGAAAAAAAAAAAAATCTAATTTATTTACAATTCCATTTCATTGTTCTGCCTCCATACTGGGGATCACTGTTGGTCATTTTAAATTTGAAATCTACTACCTGACTCTTTCAGCCTCAGTGACGGAGAAGTTAAGGAGGGCCGAGCAGGCCGTCTCCATGCTGGGCTCCCTCACTAAGGACGCTCCGCTTTTACCCTTCAAGGATGTAAAGCAGCGCGAAAGGTAGTGCACCAGCAAAGCCGGCGTGTCAAGGGTGAGCAGCACCTTCCTCGGACCTTCCTCGGCAGAGAGGTGACACAGAGCTGGCAGGAGATACCTGAAGACAGGAGACGGGTCGAAAAATACCCGCTTAATACCGAACCAGTTCGCTCATGCGTCAATAGGCTCGTGACTGTACCGAAGTGCCTCTTTGCCCGTCCAGGTCCCGCTCTCATCGGCGACAGACATCTTATCCATCCAGTCAGAGAGCCCCTGCTCGGAATTCTCGGCCATCAGGTGGCTCCGCGAGTAGTTGATGAGGACCGGCAGCAGCGTGGTCACTTCCTCCTTCAGGCAGGAAGTCTCCTCGGCCAGCCATGAGCACAGGCAGCGGAATGTGGCGAAAATAAAAGGGTCGCCGTAGCGACTCCGGTCCACCTTGGAAAACAGGAAACCATCAAGGGTCACGTATTACACACACGAAGTCTAACACACAAAGTGTCAAGTCAAAATAACACACTCAAGACACATTTTAATTTTAACACAGAGCCAGATAGAGGAAAAAAGGTAAAATATTGCTCAAGTTAGTTTGCTTAATTAGTGTCATAACGGTACTACTTTTTTCTCCAAAAGTGGAAGCTTTATGAATTCACCCCCTCACCTGTTGCAGGTGGTACATAAGAGCCGAGAAGGCCTCCTCCAGTACGCCGAGGACCTGCCTGCTCTGCTGCAGACTCAAGGAGGAGATGGAACTCTGAGCGGGCGGGGCAGCGGCCATAAGAGCCGGGTTGCAGGCCTGCTCGATGGCCGCCTCCATGATCCGATAACAACCTGGGCAAAGATGAAAAGGAGGTTAGCGGTGTTTGAACACATGCTAAGCTTCACAGCGCTGCCTTGTTTATGACCTAATTTTAGTGTTGTCATTATTTATTGCACGCCATAAGGTACATGAGCCTAGCTGCATTCAGGATATTTGTACCGGTCACAGGTGTCTTATATTACTTTTTGCTCAGAAATGATCCAATGACGACTTAAAGCACAGGATCTATTAAAGCATATTAAAAAGATATGAAAAACGCCTTCAGTGTGCAACAACCTGTGAGTGTGTCTTGCAGCTCTTGGCTGAGATTGTTTCCAGGCGGTTCCTCTAATCCCATCCGGACCTCCACACAGGCCCGATTGACCAGCAAGCAGCAGAACTTGGGTGATCCGGCCAACTCCCAACCATACAGATCAAGCAGACAAGCACCGAGTACCAAAACTGGCCCGATCTGTCTCGGAGTCAGCTTAGCCTGCACCATGGGTCGCAATGCACCCCACACTCGGCTCACGACTTCCCTCAGCACCTCTCTCTCAACGGTGACTCCACCTGGGGGTAGAACATTGACCAACTGGGAGCACATATCCAGCCTGGTCTGGTCTGTGGATTTGCAAAAGTCTTTGGACATCTTCACCAGCAGAGGCAGCAATTCGGCTGAGTGTTTGCGCCACGCTTTGTCTTTGGTTTTACCCGAGAGGAGGCAAACGAGCAAGGGAAGACCCATCCTTTGGCTCAAGGTCTGGTTGGATTCTAAAGCCTGGCAGAGAGCGGGAACAGCACCTCGGTTCAGCAGATGGTCAGGACCCCTGGGTTGGGCACACACGGCAGTCAGAACCTGGTAGCAGTCAGCGGCTACAGCCTCATCAAGCTTTCCAGGTGGCGATTTTGGGTTTGATGGTGATGCTTCACTCGCCACGCTGTTATCATCATCCTTGCGGTTTTCCTCACTGACATCACTTTCTCTTGCTAGGTTAGCCTCCTCACTCATACTTTTTGGAATCTGCTCAGCATCTTCATCCCCTGTCCGCTGTTGGCTACTCGGACCACGGGCTAAAATGTCCAGCAGTAGCGGAATGGTGGCAAGGAGCTGAGGCTGAGAGGCCATGTCTGGATCCGTGCTTAAGGCAGACAACAGAGCTGTGCCCAGTGAAAGGAGCTCATGTGGGGGCAATCCAGGGTCCCCGCTTCCCTTTGCTGCAGTCACCAACAGCCGAGCTGGAAGGTTGAGACCCACAGCCTCAAAGATACGCCTCAAGGTGGGTTTGTCCAGTTGGCAAGCTGGGCACAAGCGTGTGATCTAGATTTGTAGAGAATTAAAAAAAGAAAATCACAGAAAAGAGATATTTGATTACATTGTTCAGACATTTACGAAATATGGGTTCATGATCGTGTACATTTTAGATGCATGGTGTTGATGCTTTATGATCCTCCCCATTTTAAGCGCTTTGTAGCCATGATCTTGCAGCCATGCACAATTACAACACATGAATCCAGTGAAAAAGATCTCATTAGATGGAAACTTACCAAAAGAAGTGCAGCCAAAGTCTGGCTATCATTTTTAGCATGTTTAAGAGCGTGGAGGCATCTCTCCAACACGTCCCTCTTAGCGTCCGTCAAACCATCTACCGCATCCTCCTCCGGACCTCCTCCTCCACCTTTTTCTCCTGTTTGCTCCTCTCCTCCGGAGAATTGGTCGCTCAAGTCAACTGTAGCACCGTCAGCCATCGTGGCCTCAGAGTGTCAGCAAAGCGTCATAAAGAAAGTGCTGCAAAAGGGTTGGAATTTAATTATTAGCGGTTAGAAACGCACTGTTCTCAGGAAACCAGCATGATCCACGCACGGATGTTTTAGCTGCTCGTCGGGTTTACTTGAATGATGAAATATGAATGGTTTATTGAAAAAGCCTATTTGGGAAAAAAATCGTACGTTCCTCGTGAGCTTCTGCCGGATATGGAATGTCAAAATAAAACCACTAGTAGCCAATGACAACATTCTTACAAGATTAGTTGACCAATCGCAGTAACGGTATTTGGAAGGTGCCGTCGCCATTTTGGTCCCCTTTGAAACGTTGATTTAGCGAAGTTAACACGTTTATCAAACAATTTTATCTTACGCCGTTTTTTCTTCTCTTTGGAGAATCCTCTACTAGAACTTGGAGTCGTGTAAGAAATTCGAAGAGGTGAGTTTTAATGTCTCGCAACGCGTCTTTGGTGCCTGTGACGCAGACCGGAAAAGGTAATATTCAGTTACAGGAATTGTGTCATTCATTCACAGGAGCGTCAACATGTTTGTTGTAACAATTGTACACATTCTAAATCATATAATCTTGGAGTACTAAATGCATTATTCTTATAATTATTATTTTAAATTTGTGAATGTGCGTGTCATTGTGTCCTCGTCTGACATGAAACATTAAAATACCTGGCGCATAAATATCGTATTTTGAAGTTGCCACCGGAAATGCTTGTTTGTCTTATAAGTAGCTTGTTGGAGCTTAGAGGTGCACATCAGCTGAACAAGTGAGAGGGATAGTGACCCAATTTACTGTACTGACGGGGGGAGGACAACGAGGATTTAACACGCCACAGCGATCGCGCAAAGACGAATGAGCACGACTACAGTTGTCTTCTTAAAACCGTGTAGTGGGAGCAGCTTTTCGCGAAATCCAAGCGCCGAATCCTTGGCCACAGCATGTAAATAAGTCATAGAGATGCCAGCAGCTGTTTGGCTCAAGGTGCCTGAAAGGATCCTGGATCGAACAGGTACCTCGCTCTTCGCGTGTCAGTATGCAAGTCAGTATGCAATGCGTTAAGTGATCTACGAGATGCTGCAGATTCTCGAGCCAAGCGTTTGTAATGGCGTGGACTCGCCAAGCTGCAGCGATCGGCCTTTAATGACTACAGTCTGATTAAAGAAGAGGCATCCAGGCTTTTCTGAAACCTGTTAATATGTGCTGGTCAAATTATAAAATGCTGTTCACCCACTGTTTAGAGTGTATGATGTGTTGCATTCATTCATCCTGTTTGGTATTGGTCAGATCCAAAATACAAGAGTGAATTCCAAAATTCCGATGATGTGATTTGATCTGATTATCATTCAAAAGAAGGTTTAACAACGAATCTTGTTGCAATTTGCATTCCAACAATACATGCAGGGTGATAAATACAGTACATTGTTTAGATTACACCTGGTCACTTGGTAGTCTTGGTCAACGTGCTTTTGAGCCACTGAAATTAGAGGTGTATTGCATAAAATGGCTGTCATTCCTGTCACATTTTCGCTAAATTTCTTACCGTCCAAATATTTTGGAAATAAAAATATGCCTGTTTATGTTGGAGATTTATTAAAACATTTCTTCTTTTCACAGCCTGATTACATAGAGCGTGGGGTTTTGGTGTTCAAGAGAATCCCCCACCTGACTGAGAGCAAACAGAGTTGGCAAGTGTGCTTCTCTTGATCCCAGAAGGACGAGGAGAGTGAAACAAAGCCGAGCTCTGCGCCTCTTGGTCACAGAGGCCATTCCTCTGATGGAGATTCTCAGGAGAAAAGGAGCCTTTTAGACGGAAACTTCTCCAAGCTGTCATCGACCCAGGTGACCTATCTGTCTTTTGCTACTCCGCATGTCAACACTCTCACCCAACCTTGAGGCAATAAAGGAATCTGTAACCACACGCTAGAACAAATGTGACTAAATCACTTTTATCCAAACATATTTTGCTCTGGCTTATTTTTACTTGGTGTATTTATTTTTGCCTCAAATGCTTAGAAGCTTCCGGAGGGGGAGCGAGGCACACCGTGTAATCAAATCAGGTTTATGTCAGCTTGTTGGCTTGAGCAGCCCAAAAAGTCTTTCGAAATGCTGCTCTACCTGGTAAAAATGATTTGCTGATATAGAGGCTCTGTTTGGCTCACATAAACTGTCGACGCAGCGGATGCGCATGAATGCTGCTTGATTTATTCCATGGTTAACTCGTAATAGTCTCCTGATGGGACGCCCCGACAACACAGCTGACAAACTAAAAATATTCATGAGTCAATTTTCTTGTTAAATCCGCACTTGCGCTTTTCTGGAAAGAAGACATCACATCGAGATGGATTATGTTAATTAAATGTTAACTTCACATAAAATGGTTACCCGAGGAGTTCTTATTATTACCGTGGTTGCGTTTAGTCGGTTGATAAAGCGTCCGACGGCCAGCATGGCCTACATTTGCCTCAAGTGTTAAACTTATTCTTATTTGATATTCTCCCGCTCTCATCTCCAGTTTTGCGCTTGAGCATCTGAACCTCACCGACGGCCATGCTGCATCTCCTCCGCACATCGTTGGTGTTGTCCCTCCTCCACCAATCACCTCACGGCCCTCGGCTGCCAACCTAGCTCCACACTCTCCCTGACTCGCCTCACCCCAATGTGTCGGTGCTTTCGGCAAGCACGTGTTGTTAAACAGGTGCAACGTTTTTTTAATTTTTTTTTGGGGGCGACATTTTTGAGAACTATATGCCCAACCCTTGCGACACTTTCCTGCTTTTTGGGTGTGTCGCGAGTCATGTAGCTCTTAAAATTGTTGTTATTTGAAGTGAATGAAAAGTGCCTGCGCGCTAACATACGATATCTGCTTCTCAGGTCTTTTAAAATGTCTTCTGCATACCAGCATCTACTCACTTGGAGTCTACCACACCTCCTCCTCCTGCCGCTGACCCACCTCTGGCTTTTGGCCCCTCCCACAGGTAAAACAAACTCTATTAAAATATTGCAAGAGTGTTTATTGACCGAGGACTGATAACAAAACTGATATCTGCAAGCTGTTAATGCTGCGACACAGCCACCGCGGTTACTCGAGGTGTGTCCTCATCCTCTTCGGGATCCTTTGCTGCTTTTCGCTCATTTGTTGTCGTTGCTCATCTGATCCAATCAGAGCCATCAGACTAAATAGTTTGAGGGGGCGAGGGGTTGGGTGCTGGGAACAATAAGTGCTCTGTGTGAGGGGATGGGTGACAGAAGAAGAGTGGACAAGAGGTAGAGTGACTGAACAAAGGCCAAAGGGTCTTTTTTTTTGTTTTTTTTTGTTTGTGTCAAACAATCACGAGTTTTGTGAGAGCAAGTCATGTGTTTTCTTTCCGGAATGAAGTTGATTAAGCCTTTCGCTACAGATAATGCACGCTGTGCTTTCGCTTTAAATACATTCTCTGTATCGTTTAAACATTGATGGCATCATAACATCTCCGTAAATTACACCAGTGATGTGTCAACATTTTATAAACCGAAAATCAGTTGATAGTTGGATCGCAGAATTTTTAACTCATTCAATACCAATGACGGCTAAATACGTCAAAGATCCTTTTTTTTTTTTTTTTTTTTTTTAACTCGGCTGGTAGTGAATGAGTTAATATTGACTGGTCTCTTTAATTGTGTATCCAGGACCAAAGCGATCATTTAAATGTTGCCAAGCTTGGAAAATAAAAACTGTCGTCATGCCATCAACGAGGAGCAGACTGCAGCAGCTCTCCGCACTGACAGATGACTGCTCCTACGGGTCGGCTCAGAGGGTGGAGTTTTGCGTTTATTGCGTAATGCACCGTAGGCTCTAATCAGCGAGCGTCTTGTTTTGTCAGGGAAAAGCCTAATTTCCTTTCTCAGCTGCTGACAGGGCAGATTGCTCAAGCTGTGGCTGGATATCTGCTTTTCTGAGAAATGTTTATTCAATGCTTCAAACATAAATTGTCGTCGGCCCAGGTGTGCGACCGCAGTTCAGTATCATTCTCATTCGGCTCCCTTGTGCAGTAATGTCTTGACTCAAGTGACAGTTAAGACACTAAACTGCACTTTGTTGGATTTTGCAATTTGGAAAACGGTCATGTTTTGACAGTGACTGCGAGAGATTGAGACGAAGGAAGCTTGAGTGGCGCTTTTGTAATCACACTTTGATCTCTGACTTCTTTCCTAAACATGTTGAAAGGTATTTGAGCAGGCTGAGCTGGTTGACACATTGCTTGGCAGCATTCGTCGTCATTGTATGACGGTGAAAATAAAGGTGACGCTAACATTAGAACCATCTTCTCTGTTGCGTTTCTTTAATCAATTTAGATTTGAACACAATAACACTCACAGGCATATATTCTTTATCCTCTGGAAAATAACTCGTGTGACTGTATCTACCCCCCCTCCCCCTCTCCTAAATAGTCATTTAGAATCTAATAGACTTCATTGTACTCCCTCCAGGTGTATCAGCAGATCTCTGCCATGTTACCGGAGGAGTGCTGGGGCTCCACTGGTCAAGCATCGTCAGCCTGGGTTGGTATCCTCTAGCAGACGGCAGCGGCGGGCCGACATGCTGGGAGTCCTGCTGCTTGAGACCAAGTTGCAACGCCGCGTGGACCCTCGGTGGGAAATGTGTGCTTCTTAGTTGCTCCCTGAAGGGGGGCTGTCCCATTTTGTTTCTGCCCCAACCTGATCAGAAATCTCTCGGGCTCCTTCAGATTATAAGCAAGGTATGACGTTGGTGGGGTTGCCTGATCTTGCATCAATATTATCACAGTATCCGATATTTTTTTAATGTCATATTTGTGGTGTATTTGTTCAGGGTTCTGCCACAAAAAGAGGGAGGAGCGTTCGTCAGGCGGAACTTGAAGAAGCCCAAACAGAACAACAGCCTAGCACGGTAATTACAGGCTCATGTATACAATGACGCTCTCTTTAAGATTCTTCCAACATTTTTGCTTCCCCCAAGACCTTTACACTTTGCGTAAAAGATTTTAAAGTTCCATCATCCATTACACTGATTATCTCAAGTCCTCAGTCCGATAATTCAATTGACGCCATTTCGACATCGTCTTCAAAACGAATCACGCCTTTACTCTTTGTAAACCCTTTCTTCAGGAAAACGCCAAACTTGATCCAGCGCCGTTGTTACCCAACTCAAGCAAAGTTCCACAAGCTGACCAAAAGAACATCACTCATCTAACCAACAGGACGAGTGAACACGCCTCACAGAACGCCACGATTGTAGACACCGCTCCGTCTTCCAATAATAGTGATGTTAGCACACCCACAGCAACAACCATCAGCGTCGCTCCAACACAGGCCGGTAAGAAATTCATAATTATACAGTTGCAAAGGAATGTGCTGCGACCGGCGGCCTGTAAACAAGAAGAGCTTGTGTAGTGGCTTTCACCTTTTGACAGAAAAAAATGGCAACTGAAAAGATTCACTGGCTACCAGATGGATTTAGTGCAGGGGTGTGCAAACTTTTTGATTGGCGGGCCACAATGGATTCTTAAATTTGACTGAGGGGCCGGACCAGGAGCAGATGGATGGAGTATTATGGTAACCTCACCTCATCTGAGAACAAAATACATTTAATTTTAAATGAACGTGAACAAATGCATTACAACAATAATATTGCCTTTATTAGTCCCACAATGGGGAAATTCGAGATTCGAACCCAGGCCTCCTGGGGAGACTGGGTCCTGAACGCGGCGCCTTAGACCACTCGGCCATCCTGAAAAACCACAGTATTTAGAAAATAAAACATGAACAAGATTTACTCATTTAATTTTTTTCAAGTTCAGCGGGCCGGAATAAAACGTTTTAACGGGCCGCGTGTGGCCCCCGGGCCGCAGTTTGCACACACCCGATTTAGAGCATGGAAATAGCAACTGTTGTATTCACTCGCGCCAAAGGAGATATTGTATAAAGGTCAGCTCTGGTTTGAAATAAGCTTACGTGATTGACTCTAAGCCATCTGTAACTGTCAACAAGTGTCACTACTTTATTACACGTTTATTACCGTATTTCAGTGTGTTCAATGCAAATAACTAATGCGAAATATAAAAGTCATGTGGTTTGACATTTTGCGGCTTATAAAGAAAAAAGGTCATAAATTCAAGCTTACATTTTGTAAATATTTAATATGTTCCAATAAAATCCCTGCACGAGGACGTTAACCCTGAAGTGTGTCAACTTTGTTGTGATCATGCCGTGCTGTTGGCGTCACCTGATTCCTTTTTCTGTGCCAGTGAGGGAGCTGGTTGTCTCAGCCGGGGAGAGTGTCGAGGTCACGCTGCCGCGCAGCTCGGTCGAGCTTAACGCCTTTGTGGTGCCACCACCTCCGCCAGGTCAGAACGGTGCATCATTTTTGTTTATCCCATATTGAGACGCTTGAATGAAGCAAAATGAAAATGCTCCATTTAAGAACGATCCTTATCCGACGAGTTAATTTAACACATGAGCAGTTTGGTATTTACCGACTTTTCATGGCGCGGCTTCCCGACAGATACAAAGTATGCATTTGACTGGCGTCTGATAACGCATCCCAGAGATTATAGCGGAGAGATGGAAGGAAAGCACAGCAAGATCCTGAAACTCAGCAAGGTACAGCTTTCAGATTTTATTTTCTAAATGCAAGCAATTCTGTTGAATATAGAATGGACGCTTTCAGTCAGTACCTTTTTTTTTAATACACTAAAGAAGACTATTATATTGAATTGATTGAAACCAGTTGGTTAAAATACCAAAAAAAATATTATTAATTATTTTCTCAGCTCACAGTTGGACTGTATGAGTTTGAGGTGACTGTGGATGGGGGAGGGGCCCACGGAGAAGGTTACGTCAATGTCACCGTCAAACCAGGTAAGGGAAACTATAAAATAGACAGTCCAATTTACATAAATTTGTAAAAAAAAAAAATTACAAGGTTGATAGTTCACAAATGTTAAGATCTATAGGCGCTCATATTGCAGCCAGTGTTGTGTTTTCTTACGGAAACATTGGTTTTGTGCCTTAGTCACTTCCAAGCGGTTTACACCTCACTAAGCATGTTAAGTGCTTGTTTTCCACCTGACAGAGCCGCGGGTAAACAAGCCCCCTGTTGCCGTAGTTTCCCCAAAGTTCCAAGAGATCTCCTTGCCAACGAGCTCGACGGTGATCGACGGCAGCAGTGAGTTTATGCGTCAACACACGTGCAAACACCGTTACAACTGAAGGCTGCGTGCTCGAGCTGCCCTCTAACATGACCCTTGTTAAATGGTTTCCTGTTTTTTTTTTCGTTTTTTTTCCCAGAGAGCACAGATGATGACAAAGTAGTGGCGTGGCATTGGGAAGAGGTCAAAGGTCCTCTAAGGGAGGAGAAGGTGTCAGCCAACACGGCCGTCCTCACGCTCACCAACTTGGTTCCGGGGAACTACACTTTCAAGTACATATCCATGCTATGACATTGAGAAACTAAAAAAAAAAATAAAAATCTTGATACAGTGAAATGTTGTGCACCAAAAGCAAATTTGAGTTGACGAGGATCAGCGGGGGTTCACTGTACTTCTTTTTTTTTTTTTGATTTGTTTTCCTTCGCTAGTTTGACTGTCACCGACTCCGATGGCGCCCAAGACTCAACACAGGCCACCCTGTCTGTCAACAAAGCCAAGGATTACAAGCCCGAGGCCAACGCCGGCCCCAACCAGGTCAACATTTTTACACAACGCTCCATTGCAATAAATGTGTGCATTTATTTGTCATAGTTTACTTGCGAGCTATTTTTTTGTACGTTACAAGGAAAAACTGACTTGCAAAGAACTTTGTAGAGAGGTGTGGCATGGATGAAGGAATTTTATCATTTATTCTTGAGCAACTCGCAGCATGACCACTAATATTTTTTTTTTTTTCTGCTATGCAGGTCATCACTTTGCCACGTAACTCCATCACTCTGTACGGCAATCAGAGCACGGATGACCACGATTCCCTTGCCTACGAATGGTCCCTCAGTCCTGAAAGCAAAGACAAGGTGGTGGAGATGCAAGTGAGTATTTATTTATTCATTCATTTAATTTTTTATTTATGTTATTTTTTGTTGAACGAGACGTATTTTACTTTTCTTTGTGGGACGATCCGCACACTTCATCCGTGTTGAAAAACATCCTCCCCGTGTTTGTATTTTTCAGGGCGTGCGCACACACACCTTGCAGCTGTCAGCCATGCAAGAAGGCGATTACACCTTCCAGCTAACTGTGACTGACGCTGCCGGACAGCAAGACACAGCCTACGTCACCGTTATTGTGCAGCCAGGTAAACGGATTCGAGTCATTACATCGCGACATGCTTGACTATCGTGTGAGGTGGTTCGTTACGATAAACGTTTTGCCTGTGCAATCGTCGTCCTGCCTCCTTTCATCCCGCAGAAAACAATAAACCACCAGTGGCAGACGCAGGGCCGGAAAAAGAGCTGACACTGCCAGTTGATCGAACAATGCTAGATGGCAGTAAGAGCAGCGATGACCAAAAAATCGCAACCTACCATTGGAAACAGACCAAGTGAGAGGCATTTAGTCGTTCGGATTTGCGAAAAGCGCTTGGAACTAAAACAAGAATTGAGATTTGACATTTGCATCGCTTTCCGTTTCTCATTTCTTGTCACACTTTTGCCATCTGTTCCTCGGCAGGGGTCCCGATGGTGTGAAGATTGAGAACGCGGACGGTGCTGTTGCCACGGTAACAGGTCTAGAGGTGGGCACTTACGGGTTCACCCTGACAGTGACCGATGAGAGGAAGCTGCAGAGTAGCGACACAGTCACGGTCATCGTTAGAGAAGGTGAGCGCAAGATCGTCTTTGTTTGAACGAAAACGACTTCTGGGAATAATTTGTCTTTTTGAAGATTACTCGCGCGGGGTTTTGTTTACGTTACTTGTCGCTTAATTCAACTTATGTTGTGGTTGAAATTTTTCATACGTCATCTCCAACTGAACCGCTCTTAAACCAGAACTGGACCAGCCACCTGTGGCTCGCGTGGTTTCCAGCCCGCCCGTCTCTCTGCCGGTGCGGACGGCCACCCTGGATGGATCTCACTCAGTTGATGACAAAGGTGGCATCAGCTACCTGTGGACCAGAGATGACAGCAGCCCCGCGGCCGGGGTGAGACATCACGACTCTGTTGACAATTCCTCAGCTAAAATTGTTCAAACAGTTCGGATAAAGCATCTCTTTCCTCTTTGCGAACCCGCTTGCTTATTCTGAGACTTGAATATCAACTCGTTGTCAGTCATGCACAAAGTTTCACTTTTGAGATCACAGCTTCATGTCATCAAGAGCTGGCAGTTTAAAGGCATCTTGCCAGACAGGAACAAGAAGTTCAAAATTGTGTCGTTGACTCACTGACACTGAAGAGCTAAGCAAACTTCCCACTTGTTTCGCAGGATGTTCTCAACAACTCTGATCACCAAGCTGTTTTGTTTCTGGGAAACCTGGTGCAGGGCAAGTATCGCTTCACTCTGTCTGTCACGGACAGCAAAGGTCAAACCAACACGGACAGAGGCACATTGGAGGTCAAACCAGGTACACACAAAATGCAGACAGTCATACGATTTTGATTGTTTATTTACTATGTGAATAAACAATTTAATTTTTGTTTGGTTTTACTCCGCCTCTCTCTGTCAGACCCGTGGGAGCGTGACCAGGTGGAGCTGGTCTTAGAGGTTCCCGTAACGCAGGTTTCCCACCGCCAACGTGACATGCTACTGCGGCAGGTCGGCGTGTTGCTCGGCGTCCTCGATAGTGACATCATTGTTCGAGAGATCGGCCCGTTCAATGAGCACAGGTGAGTTGAAAAATATCTATCTTTTTACGGGGACTGGAATGGATCCGAGAAAAAATGACTTGCCGCTTGTTCTGGCCTCAGTACCCGCTTGGTCTTCCTGGTGTCAGGCGGTCCAGGGCGCCCTCCGCTGTCCGGTCACGGCGTTGCACTCAGTCTACGCAACAAACTGCGTAAACAGAAAAACGACTTTCTCATTTACAAGGCCCGGCGGGTGGACACTGTCAGTAAGTTCTGAATTGTACTTCTTACACCGTTTAAGGGATCAATGACTAATTAGACTCACTGGTCAAATGCAAAAGTTGTTCCCACAAGCTATGTAAAGTTGTCCGCCGGTGTCCGTTTATATCCGCTGTCCTCCCTTTCAGTCTGCCAGCTGAACTGCTCCAGTCATGGCGAGTGTGACTCATTCACGCGGCGCTGTGTGTGTCAGCCTTTCTGGATGGAGAACTTCATCAGAGCCCAGTTCGGCGACGCCGAGAGCAACTGCGGTAAGATCGCCCGCTGCCTTTTTACAAAACATTACACTTGAACTTTCAAAATAATGAATAAAGTCTTTTTGTACTTGCAGAATGGAGCGTACTCTATGTGACCATCGCGTCCTTTATGATTGTGGTTGCCGTGGCGACAGTTGTCTGGGGTTGTGTATGTTGCTGTAACAGGTGAGATGACGCTGTCACAGGCATTTATTCTTTATCCTCTGTAAAAAATTAAAAAAAATAAAAAGTTTTTCATTATTACTGCGTTATTACTACCGGCCGGGGCTTACTGAGCATCCTTGGTGGAATTTGTATGCGTTTGCATGCATTTTTGTTACTCTGCATGTGATTATATCACCCAACTAATGATATTCTTTTCTGCTTTCCTACAAGGCGCAAGAGCAAAGCACGGCGAACCAAAAGCCGTTATAAAATGCTGGAAGCTGACGAGCAAGACGCTCTGGAGCTCCAACCACCCAGATCTGGTAGGAATTACGCATATATGTGTTGAGAACGTGCACACAGCGAGTAACTAACACTACTTTGGTGTCACCTGCCTAGGCCGCATCAAGCCAGTACCCGCCCCTTCCTCCTCCGCCCTCATGCACTCCGACTCAGACCTGGAGAGCGACGACGGACAGGTCGGCTTTCCGTGGACGGAGCAGGAGCGCGGACACCTTCTGCGACCGCAAAACGGCTCCTTGAGGAACGGCCAGGGTCCCGTGAGAGGAAAGAAACACAGAGAAGAGCTGCTATAGCAGAAGGAGGTGAAGCGCACTTCCGTCCTCAAAACACACACAGATGCGTCTTTTTATGCTTCTTCATTTCACCCACCTGGTACTTGAAAGCATGTCACACTGTTACACTGAAGAAAACTGAGCCATGGCAGAGGAGAAAAGCCTACCATTTTTTGGGAATGAGCACTGTGCTTGGAACAGAGAAATCCAGTATAAGGACCTGATTATTTAAACGGAGACATTACCAAGGTGACTCCCAAACTAAAAACCAGCAAGTCCACGTCATACTTCCCGACCTTTGCTTCTCGTCGACCTGCATGAATGCACATGAACTGTCGTCACACTGTTACACGCAGGTAAGCCAGATGCTACCAAACGCTGCCCATGAATCTAGTCGGCACAGCTGATTTACCGGAAGTAAAGCGTTGGATCACTAACGGCAACAGATTAAAAAAGTGAATGACCGCTTGCACTTCCGAATCGGCTGGAATCACCACCTGCATGTTCGTATGTTTGGACACATGACTGTACGTGTGTGCCTGATGATAAGATTTTATTAGATTTTTTTTTTCCCTGGCTGATGTGCCAAAATGTATTTCTTCAAAGTGTTGTATGTGTGCGTGGGTATCCGTCGTGAAGTTTGATTGCTCAATTGTCCGACAAAATGCATCGAGCCAAAATGCTGCTTTTATTCCGAAGGTTCCGCTCCGCACAAATGAAGCCACTGGAATACACGTCGGGAGCGTACAACATGAAGACCACTTTTAACAAAATCTTCCTGCTGTGATTCAATGTTTGATGCACTTTTGTTTCAAAGTCTCACTTGCATCTTTTTTTTCGGAATCAGAACGATCACAGACGGCATCTTAATTCTTGATTGCGATGTTGGATTTGTTTTTATTTGGGACACAATTATTATGAATATTATAAGACAGCTTTTCTGTGGCTTTGTGTGAAGAACAAGCTCAAACCAAATGATTTATTGACTTAAACGTTTTTTTTTTTTTCTTAGGCTACACGAAGACCTGATTTATTTTTGTCTCCGGGTAATCTTCAAATTCCACTTTGTGCTCACTTTGCATGCCGAATGTGAAAACACAAAAGAGTGTAGAAGTTGAGCTCGGCACTCGCGTTGAATGTTGAAAGGATGACATCACTGTCTCATCTCCGTCTGTAATTAATGTGAAGCAATCACGTTATAATGTTTTGCAGATTAACGTGTACTGTACTGTCAAATCATCTCATGGTGAGGTCAACTCTGCTGCACCGCTTTTTACTCTCCACAGCAGGGGTAGGACTGTGTTTTTATTTAATTTAATTTTTTTTTTCCATTTGAGCTGCATACAAAGTCAAATTAAGCACACCCAAGTGCCAACTCTACAATATATTTTGAACCTGCAAAATGGTAACATTCTTCCATCTTCTTTGCAACTGACCACACCTGTAAATTTTCTTTTAAAAAAAAAAAAATGTAGAAGAGACAAAAACTGCCATGAATTGACCTTTGACTCTGCGGGAGTCCACTGTGAAGGCAGAAACAAAGAAAGGGGAGCAATGGCGAAGGGAGAGTAATTTCAAATTGTTTTAAATAAGGTTTAGAGGGAAGGATTACGTTGTGTGTTCTATGTGACCTGATACAACTGGATAATCTGGGAATTAGAATAAAGACTTTTCATTTTATTCTTCTATGAAGGACGGTTGCTTATGTTTTGCAAATACTTTGGACCATGATTGTGTTTGTCGAATTTCACCTAATTTTAATGAACCATTCATGCAAAATAACTTTGGGCAATTGGTCACTGTATAATTGCCAAAATGATTTATTAATTGCACTGGAAATGCAACCCGAATAGAAATGTGATCATCTGTCTTTTTGTTGACTTTTAACATTAACAGAGAGAATGGGTCCATAATAATTTGATTTCGGACAACAGCCCTCGGTATGGTACGTAATTGAAATTGAGGTAGAGATTATCACCCATTCGGAGGAAATTATTTTCTCATTAAATAAAGGCCAGGCCCCCAAGTTATTTGTGACCTTTTCCAAAGAGTCAAAATAATAACTGAACAGATTTAGCATACTTATGCTTGTGGAACATCTTTGCCAAATTGAGAGATTACAAGTGGATTAAAAAAAAAAAAGTCCGCTTTTCGTGACAGTTCAAAAGATATTACTTGTATTACAAATAGCGACAATGGTGCATTTTGGGAAATGTTGAATTTTGTTTTATTTTTTTTTACATTTGTAGTCACAATGGAAATGAAAACAAAGCACATTCATTTATGCATACATTTATTTTTCAACATTTCAAAACACTTAAATGCTATCTTTAAATACAAGGTGCCAGAAAAATTCAAGAATATCTGGTATATGTGTCAAACCTAAAACTATAAATGTCAAGTTTCCCCCTTTGATTAACCTGCACGTCTACAAAGAGATGCTGCGATGTTGCTTCAATCAGTGCACGAGAGTTACAGGACAAGGCTCCTCACAATGCCCTGAGCATCTGACACTTCCTGGCAAAAAAAACCCCCAAAACATCCTCACCTGACCTGGCTTTGTGGGATTGACAGGAATTGATGGAACATTTATTCAAATGTCATTGAAAGTAATTATTTTGATTGACATTGAATGTAAGAATCAAACATTCTTTGCTTAAGACAGACACATGTATCAAATTACATCAACTTGTGGAATGGCCATAGCCGCCCACGCCCACCACGGAGCTCCGCCCCCGCCTTTATGACATCGTGCACTACAACTCCCAAATATGCGCGCATAGAATTTGACTGCACATTAAGAAAATAAGAATGTGATTTTTTAAAAATGAATGTAGAAATATGATGCACTTTACGTGGAAAGGTGAAATGGAAAATCCAGCAAGGTCCACTTGGGGGGCCTCGACCCACCAGTTGAAATTTAAAGGGCTAAAATTGCATGAATGATCCTATCGTACAATTAAGATGACTGCATTTGCATTGAAATAAACGCGTTCTTTTTGCAGAGCTCTGCTGCACTGTCATGACACATGCAACGAAAGAAAGGACTCTTTAATTTTCCGCTTTTCTCCATTATTTTTTCCTTTCCGTGTGCGACTCACGCGCCTTATATGGCAAAGGAACAAGCTCGCGCAGACAAGGGCGGAAACCGAGCGCGGTGACAGCTGGGTAAGTTCATCCAGGAAGAAAAAGACCCAGCTCGGTCTTGCTTGGTTCAAGGCGGCTACACAACCCGACGTCCGTATAAACGAGCGAGTGATCACGTGACCCGTTCTCGTAGGTAAGCTCACGTTTCTTGCCCTTGGTTTTACGGTTATATTTCAAAGCATTTTTGGAAGGGGCTTTACCATAAAACAACAGAGCGCCGGCGCCGCCTCATCAGTCAGAAATCATTGCAATCAGGGGGGACGCTAACACACCCGGCTAGCCGTTGTTGCTAACATAACCACAGCTTTTTTTCCCTTTTTTTTTTAAAAGCACATATCATTAAGTTATCTCACCTGTCCACTTACTTATATCCAATAAAGCGAATGAATGTGAGGTTTATTATTTTTGTAAGTGTGAATTCTAAGAAAAAAAACAAAACATTTTCGTAATGTCGCTAACAGGGAGGGTGTGATAGCGACGAGAACCAGGAAATGCCGAAAGCAGCAAACAGGGAAGGAGTAAAATAATCAAACGTTTTATGTAAACACTTTACAGAGCTGTACTCACAAGTGTGTCTGTATCGCCTTTTAATAAAACGCCGGTTACGGTTTGCTAGTTTGCGGTATTCCAATGCTGCATTTTGTTCCCTTCGTGCTATGTCGAAAAGGGATCTTTCCATAAAGTCAAAGTTGGTTGCGATTTATCTATTTTCTAATCAAGGCGAAA
Organism: Idiotropiscis lumnitzeri; assembly: GCF_059441095.1. NCBI lineage: Eukaryota > Metazoa > Chordata > Actinopteri > Syngnathiformes > Syngnathidae > Idiotropiscis > Idiotropiscis lumnitzeri. The sequence goes on from NC_142406.1 coordinate 3,209,081, forward strand.
TATCAATGATTCGATTACGAAGAGGTTATTCAAATCATTTGCGACTGCACTTGCCGCAAATGCAGATTGTGCAAAGCCACTGTCAGCAAGACAGTTAGCCAACCGCGCGCCACCGTCATACCTGCTTGAATTGAAACTCCGAATCCATATGACGCATTAAAGTGCATTATTGCATCGCCTCAAATCAATGTGGTCTTTGTTTTCGTGCTGTGCTTTCGGACGTGAGGTCGTTCGACGTTTGTTTGTCTCACGCTTTCAACAAGCACACGTTTCTGGCCTTCCCAAAACACCCGAAAGAAATCGTGTTGCAAACGTCATGCACTTGAAAGAGTTTTGCATGAGTTGTGGTGTTCGTAAAGCAGCCTAAAGAATTGGGCAACCGAGAAGTGCTTGTTAAGACTGTCGAATTAGCGTTTATTTAAACGACTGCAACATATAGGTGGTACCAGGTAGTATTTCCTAACTAAACTTTGATCTTCAACAATGTTGAAATTATATTTTGATAAAGTTTCCATGTTTGTCCGAAGCATAGCCGCTTTCAAAGGTGAGCTGCGATTTTTTATTTTCTTTTCTTTTTTTATTTTATTTTTTAAATTCGGAATATCCGATTTTGCAATGGCAAATCTAAGTCTGACTGATCCTGAACCTCTCACAGGCTTTCTTCCTGCTGCATGGTGGTGTTCGTTGACAACAAACGTCTCGCAAAGATGTACGTAGGTCTCTAATATACAAACTATAATCAATGTATAAGACGGAGACCATTTCCGTGTAATCTTGAAAGACCACAGGATACTGACCTGAACATAAACGGTGGTGCAACATATGTAGAAAGCCAAAAATAACAACACTGAGTCATTTATATTCTTTATCATCTGCAGAGAACTACCAATACACTCACTCACACTTAAGGGAGCTTCAAAATGTCTATTGAGTTCATATTTATTTATTTTTATTTTCATTTTAAATTTACATTTACATTGTATTTCATTTTGAGGGGTGGGAGTTATGTTTTACTTCATCGCACTCATTTTTGCTTATGTTGGATTACTTTCTCATGTGTATATATTGTGTGTGTGTGTGTGTGTGTATATGTATCATATATAGTCTTTATTTTTGGCAAAATTTCACTTTGATTTTAATTTTTTTTACTTGTTGCCAAAGTGCAATAAATGTTCTGTTTTTATTACATATTTGAAATAAACATCACTGTATGTTTATATAAATTACAATATTAGGGTGCTATATTTCATAGTAAAGTTTTTTTTTTTTGGTTGGAGTGGGGAGAAGATATTTCAGCTTTTTTTTTTGTGGTCAGGAATTGAAAGAAATTTCCTGTCGTACGGCAGCACTATTTCCTGTTATCAATCTTCGTAAAATGTGGAAAGTTAAACAACCTTCGGGTGCAAATCTTTTATTGGCGCAACACGACAATTAGGTCACGGGTATTAGTGGCGAGTGTCCTTTCTTAATCTAATTATAAGCAAGCCTGGCTCAGAAATGAATTTGCTGCGCCCTCTCAATGAGTGGTGCTGTAAAAAGAGGGAAAGGTGAGCTATTATGAAACGCAGCCCGGCCTATTTACTTAGCAACCATAGTTCCAATTTGTCCACCCACAAAATGAACCACAAAGTCTTTTTTTGTTTTGAAAGCGAACTGGTTTTAAATTATCGATGACATCACCATGTCTGTTCGGGTCTTGCGTAATGTTGACCTTTCTCACTGGTTGTCTATACATCACAAACTGGTTGATCGTGCTTTGATAATTAAAAGATCACAACAAGGAAAATAAATCTGATTCCCCAAGTCTGTCTTGTTTGAAAATATAACATAGCGGTGTTAACCTTTGGCCACAAAGTATTTTGCTAGCCGAACACACCTTCGTCTCATATCTACATACCTTTTTTTCAAGTCCTGACCTGTTTCCCTTCTCTTGCGTTCTTCTGTTTGCTTACCTGAGGAGTCGTCAATCAGGGATCACCCAGGAAAATATATTTTATTTATTTGTTTTTACGAATGGTGGTGTTGAAAAGCTACAGTCTGTTTTCATTCCAGCCTAACACTATATCGGTGTCACCTCGTCCTAATTGGGAGACATTCCTAATCGCGTCTAATCCCGTAGGTATGGCAGAGCTGGCGAATCTGGTGCAGCGGCTGGAGTTGGCCGTGGGCCGTCTGGAGGCGATGTCGGGCCCCGGTGGCAGCAACGAAGGGGCAGCTGAAGGAGGTAATCCCCCCCCCCGAGACTTGCTGCGGAATATTTAGTTTTGATGTCTAAAGAAAACGGCGAGCGTTAATGCCTGCGTGTTGAATTGGACTTTGCTAAAACGCTAAGTGGTTGAGTTGCTATTTTAATGACGCGATTGACGCGTCAGCTTTGCGGTTACAGACGGCATCTTTGTGTAATGAGGAAAGAAGTCGTAACAATCGATGGAACGGTTGAACAATTGTAATTATGTGTCACTTGTTTTGGAAAAAAAAAAAAATCACATGCCTTGTGATGCTGCTTCACACCAGTGCAGCAGCAGTGTTGATTTTTTTATTTCATTTGATATATTTTTTTTGTTTCCCTTTTTCTGTTAACAGCTGTATCAGCCTTTGTCGAGGCCTTTGACGCGATTATCAACGGTCCTGTCAATCAGTATTACGGCTTCAGTCAGCAGATCGGGGGTGTTGTCCTGAAACACGTACGTAACTGTTCATGCTTTGTAGCACTCGGTGGAATCCAAATGTAATGTGACACATATCCAATAAGGGTGGGACTCTGTGGACCCCTCACGATTCGATTCGATTCGATTCAGAGGCCCACGGTGTGAGTCGATTCATCACAACGTTGGCCTACATTTTATAGTCCATTTAAAACACTGGTACCTTATTTTAATTTTTTAAATTTATTAAGGAATAGGCAGGATTTATATTTCACACTTTAATTAAAGGTAGTACCTTATTTTTTTTATTTTTTATTAATTTAGGAATAGCCGGGATTTATATTGCACACTTTAATTTAAGTGACAAGGCAATTAGGTTTACAATAGTGTCAACACAAATTTAAAAAAAAAGGGCCAAAAAAATGTCTGTAACGTCTCCAATAACAAAACATCTCTAAAAACTGTTAAACTGATTTAGAATAGAATAGAATAGAAATCCCTTTATTGTCATTGTACTCAAGTGTGCAACGAGATTAGAGGGCTCCCCTCTCCAGTGCAATACAACAATAGTAAAAAGGAGCACTGTGAGGGGGAGCATCATTTGTATTTTAATAATTAATATCGCAATATGAAGTTAATGAGGGCTGCTTTTATTTAACCGTTTGCTTTAACAAGGATGGCGCCGCGCGTATGACTTTTTGCTTGCGCCGCCAACTTGTCTTATTAGCTCAGCCTCAGCACAGATGTCTGAAGTACAAATGGACATTTGAAATTTTATAATGTATAATTTTAAATATTGATTATTAATATTGCTGAATCCCATTGAAACGATGCATAAAAAAAAACGATTATCGTTCCCACCCCATCGATCATTCACTGTTATATTACTGACGGCAGACTTGATAAATGTTGTTGGAACATCGAAATGTCTTTGTTGAAAATATTTGTGATTCCTTCTTCTTCTTGTCATCCTCACAGGCAGAAATGATGAAGCAGGCGTTCTCCAGTCAGAGACAAGTCATCGTAAAGGCCTCCACTGCCCAGAAGCCGTCTGATGTAAGCCACTCATGCTTAAAATTTTTGTGTGTGTTCACTTTTTCTGCATAATGTTGGAATATATCTTTATATCAATGTTAGAATTTAACTTTAACCCAATGTAAACTCAAATAAGTAATCTGACTCCAATTTGCGACCTTACCCAACTCTCACACATCCAACAATATGCGCGCTCGTTCTGCAATAGAAAGGTATCAGGAAGCCGGCATTTTCACACACGAAGTGGATTTATTCCCAATACAGATTTCCTACATGGCACCTAGATCTCGGATCCCTCTCAATACAAGTCTACACCTCTCTTGCCACCAGCGAATGTGTTCTACCCCCGAGTTGCCCAGTCCTGATTCATACTATACAACATGCAAAATGGCACAGACAAAGGCATCCTGGCATGATTCTATTGGCTATGTGTATTGCAGTTAACTTTAGCTCGCTCTCATTGGTCTTTCTCCTCCCGCCGAATCCCGTGGCTCCTCCTGCGTGCGATTCCCCCGATGGCCGCTCCTTCCCGGAGTCATCTCGTCTCGCTCAGCACCTTCTGTTTCTAAAACATTCCATTCTTGCACAACCCCCGCAACCAGTTTCTCGCCACCAGTCACACTCTCAGCATTTTACAATATCACATTTTCATACATTGGATGCACCAACATCTAATGAACTATGTTAAGCTCAAACTCTTATATTCCTTTAATAGTCAAAAGTATGAAATCCTTTAAGTGTAACTGAAGTTTAGACCATGCTAATGACCAGACATTCAGGAGAGGAATGCAGGAAGATTAGATCACAGCTGCACCACAGGAGGTGTGAACGAGACCCCTCTGAAACAATGGACTTCCATGCCAGGATCACAAAAGTGGCTCCGAGCCGTCTAACCTTTGTTCAGTTTTAAATTGACTGCCATTTACATTATCCTTTAATCCCTCTCATGACCTCAGACATCTGAGGTCATCACTAGAACACCTTGTTTCATTGCTGCACACGAGCTCGACATCACTTGCCATAAAACTAAAACACATCAAACAATTAGTAAAAGAATAAGAATCAGTAGAAAATTTCCTTCCCTCCTTATGGCCTCAGGTCCCCGAGGCCATCTTTCCATACTCACATCCTGGACTCCCGGAGGGCCACGCTACCTCCGCCTCCTGGGGGTCCTTTTGAGGGATCATCATGTACTGACCCCCAGGAGGGAGTGGCCCCAACGTGCGTTCTATTGTCTTAACAGTTAATGATCTGATACATGGAATACAGCAACATCCGCATAACACCATAATAGCGGCAAACACAGCGATAGAAATCAGTACTGATGCAATCAGGCTTTTATATTTACCAAAGATGTTGAACCAGTCAGAATACCAACTGGTGTCCACACCTGAGTGCTCCTTCATTTTGTTACTTAGCGTGCGCAGACCCTCCAATGCCTTGGTAAGGCGACCGTCAGGAGATGTATTGTTGGGAATCAGAGTACAACACTGATCCCCAAAATACCACACACCCCTCCTCTTTCGGCTAACAACATATCTAAGCTTATTCTGTTCTGGAATGCCATAAGAGACGTGGCAGCCAATTGCTCATGCACTGCCTGGAGTGCTGAGGTGGTAAAATTCGCCAATCGTTGGACATTATAGTGGACATAATTAATCCGGTCCACATTTTTGTTTACTGTAACGAACAGGAAAAGGCTCTCCCATCCTGCCGCAATTTGATCCACCAATTTATACTCGTCAGGGATCCCTCTTGGAACTCCAATTGCATCTATATACGTGGGATCTCCTGCATTCAACCATTCTTGCATGTCCCTTCTCTTCCTGTTAAGGAAGGGGATTCTTCCCCATTGTCCAACACCTTCCCACTCCATTTTGGCCAGATCTAAGGCTGTCACACTAACTGGCATGATCAGCGTTACCAGGGCGCACTTACCTGAGGCATTGGTGGGAAGCCTATCGTACAGCACTTTCTCTCCACACCACAGCCAAACATCATCACGAGCGAGAGGGATTCCTACTGGCAAAGACACATTTTCATTACACCATGACTCCTGGAGATTTCCAATCCCAGGACCAGTCCCATTTAACTTTTAGGCAGGTGAACTTTTGTTTTGCAACTTGGGTGTCAAAAATAGGCTCTTTCTTTTTTATTCCCACATCATTCCATGGGTGTGTCCAATTAAAATTGTACCCAAGTGTTCACCTGTGTCGGTTGTTTACATTTCAGATTTAGCAGTAGTTGTTGTGTCTGTGTCAGCGTCTTACCATCATCTCGCTCTGCTCCATACCATACCATTCCATTACATGCTCCTTTCGCTCCATCACTTCTGTCATCCCGCATCCTATGTTCAAACGCAAACATCGTCCACACAAAGCACACGCCAGCAGGTAAAATAGTCAATAAGTTAAACATTTGCATCGTCATCGTCTTTGTTCAGACTCGAAAGTGTCTGACTTTGATCCAATTCATGCCATCTACACATTCCCTCTCTTGACCTGCCCGTCCGGGCGGTCAACCCCTAAGCTCAACCATGGCGGGCACAAATACTGGGGCCGGGCGCAACTGTGAGCTATGGTACCACTTTTGTCCTGTAGTTCCCAATTGGATGGCGTGCCAGGTTCTAGCCAGAACGCTAAACTGTCCTTATCAGCGAAATCGAGTCCACCTCCGGGAAAGCACCCGGAGGTTGATGTACGGAGCGAAGGCCGACTCCAGTGATGCTGAGTTCACTGAGTTCAAATATCTAACTGTGTTCCGAGATTACAAATTAAGCCTCGAGCTAACGCTCCAATTTTGACTGTTAATTGACAAATTTTAAAGCAACACAAATGAAACAGTAACCATTTATGCTTAAAATAAAAAATCCCAAAACTATAATAACGCAGATACCGAATTAAACCTCTATTTTTTATTTATTTATTTTTTTTTATGGGAAGAAAAGGTGCCCTACAAGACATAGACAGCTCCAAGACCGCTGCAGTCTTCACCTCCTATTGTCTCATGATTGGCTCAATCCACCTACAGGCTGTGCCCACACTGATTCTGTCAACTGGGGGAGGGGGTAGAGACAGTAAAAACATCGCGGAGCTGTGGAGCCGAGCCCCAACTCAGTCGGGCCCTGGGTCCACAACACCTCTAGCAGAGACACACACAGAACTACCATTTCCGAGCGACCCTTCCCTGGAAATTTTGAAATTTAGTAATGTTCCCAAAACCAAAGAATTTGTAGTCGGTGCTGATATATGATCTCCCGATTGTGCAACAACTATGGGGTCTAGACCTCCAGTATGATGACGCTCATCAATATTCAATGCGATTTGTGGCTCGGCGAAAGTAAACAATTCATACCATTACCGCTGCTCAGGGACAAGGCACGCGTGCGAGGCAACGCCAGTAGACATAACAAATATATAATTCTAACGCAAGATGCACTCATGACTAAATTTGGATGAGTGCATTTTTGATAAACCAAATCATGTTTGTGATCACATGTACAATGTGATATGTCAATTGGTGAATTGAAAGGGTGGCGGTTGCTAAACCACTCAGACCAGAGCAAGAACAGGGCATACCCACTGCGGGAGGATGGGAACCAGGTTTCAGAGCTGCCCTCAAATGTTTCAGTTCAGTTCAGCCACTGGGAAGGAAGAGAGCACGACATATGCTCCCTCCGATGGATGTGCAGAGTCAAGTTCAGTCCCATCCGGGAATGCCACTCGAATTCCAGTGTTCGTTCAGTCAATGGCAGTGACTCAGGCAATCTTGAGAGTCCACATGGCTCAGTGGGGGTTGCGGAAGGAGCTCATAGCTCGCCCCAATATCCAGCACCATCGAAAACTTGTCCATCCACCGTCCCCGGAATGCTAGGACCTGCTAGTCCTCGAACGCTGACGCTCCGCGGCCCCCTGTCATGGAATGGGGTACGAGCGGGTTTGTGTCAAGTGCGTTGGGAGTGGGTAACGGTGGCGCCCCCTGCGCTGGTGGAGCTCTTTGTGACAGATATGGCACCGGAGGATGGCACATTCCAGAAAGTGGCTCGGCATGGACAGCTCATCACCCAGTGACCCCACACCCCGCAGCAAGTGCACACCCCACTCACAACCCCCGTCTGTAAACACCCATACCTCTGTTACTGCAATCCCAACCTCGTTGACTGACCTGCTATGGACAGCAGCCAGTCTGCTGTGGCGCTGCGTCACCCGAACCTTGCCCAGAAGCAGCAGAAGTGGAAGGAGCAGCTGCCTCCTTTTTTCTTATCTCTCTTGGCCTTCTAAACCTGCAAGTACAACAATTTTAGTCACGCTCCTTAATCCAATCCCATATATTCCTTTTCTGATGTCGTGCAAAATTAGGTACAAAATGTGTTCTACTTAGGCCGATTAGCATTATTTCATTCATGGACTATTTCGCCTGATGTCTGCCACTGGAAGGTGCACGCCCTTGTGGACGGCCAACTGGAACAGCTGTGTAATGTCGACATTATTGGATGGGTCACTGCCGGAAGTCTCACTCCATTCATGTCTCGCCCTGGCCACATAGACCAGGCCTGTCTCCCTTTTCCCCACCTGAAAGACACAGCAACATCGACCCCAACGGGCCAGAAATATCTGATGCACGGCACAGCCAATCTCACCTGAGGTGTCCCCATTTAGCTGGTGACCATCATGCTGGTCAGCAGATCTGGCCTCGGCCTCAAGTGAGGATAGTTCCTCTGAAATAAATTTTGTCCCGCCTGTAACTCTGTATAAACCTCTTAGTCTGGTGTCTCCTTTGTAGGAGATTTCAACCAACGTGACCTCTTTACAACGTGTGACCTCTTTACAACATGTCGAATAAACCAATGTTGACCTTTCTGCTATCTTTACAGCTGTGAGAGCTGTTACTAACGCCTCCTTCCCCCTTGGGTAATTACAAATGTCTTATCTTCAAACTTCCTACAAGCACCCAGTATCCTGGCTTCACCCATTTTGTGCCCCTGCTGGGAGACAGAAAGATCCTTGTCACTCTAAATTTGCGCCTGTCCTTTGTTTTCCTAACACTTTTCACATATGGTCAACTAAAGTTGCTTCAACATCTATTTCCCATTTGTTCTTAAATTTGAGGTATTCTATAAGTTCTTCCAAACAGTGTTTTACAATGTCTTAGTCCTAAATACAATGAACTACGATACAATGGAAAATATCAGAATAATATTCATACATCCAACATGAGACACGTGCTTGAGACCACTTCAGGGTCATTTTCGTCTGAAATATCTCCTCTACAACAACTTACCCTTTCGTTAAGTGAGTAATTTTCCATAAAAACAGTGCCACTAATTCGACATTAACTCCAAGTATCACTGCTGTGGTGCTGTATTATATGGAAAAGTCTAAACAATCCAAGAAAATTTTGCCCTATCCTGGACTGGGTGTGTGTTCTCTAGTCGCGCATCCAATGTGAATAATAATAACTTCTGTGGAGCATATGAGCAGGCTAAAGCAACAACTATATCTTAATCTGTACCGCGGACCCTAAATTAGAATATCTTATTTCTCCCTCCTTGTTGAGGAGAACCTCCGGGATGGGCGTGGTGAGGCGCTATTTGAAGCATTCTCCGGCCTTCTGGTCACACTGGTCACATGTCACCTCAAACCTGTGGACAGAACTGGACGAGTGGCACTTGCCAGTGAGAATGAGAAGGGGTAAATTATCTTCCTTCCAAAACTTTCAGTTTTGCATAAATTTTGTGTAATAACGTCAATCAACCATTCACTTGATGCTTGAATTTAATTACTCCAATCTTTCTCCAAAAACAATTTGAAAATCAATACTCGGGAGTGCAATAGGGATTCAGGTTGATCAGGCCTGTCCACCCATCGCATCCTAAGTACTGTAAGGGCTTGCCGGTGACCTCAAACAATTGTCTGTCCTGAGGCCCGTCCCTTAAACATTCACTCACACCACATATGCATCCAAACACTTTTTCTTTCACACTTTCATTCACCAAACGATACTTTCCAATTCCACACAGAGACCCCTCCCTTGGCGCGTCCGCCTTGATTTCACTGAGATTTGTGCTGGCAGATCCATAATTTTGCCTTAATTTAGCCAGCGTATGCCAAAATTTACAACTGTGGGTCTCTGGATTTTCCCATTCACTCCCCGTGAAGTTGTTTCTCCTCTCCTGGACGCAGCTGACGAAACTGCACCTGTGACATCAAACAGCTCATAGATGCGAATGTTAGCAGTCTGGTATTTATGGAATGATGTCATATCCTCTAAAATTGTCATGTCAGCGTTCGCGTCGTACAGTCAAACAAAAACATCTGTCTTCCACCTTTGTCACATTTAATACACATCAGTTAATAAATCATCTACAAAACTATTTAGTCCAACTTTAAATTTGGTAAACCAATCTCCAATGGCTAGATATTCCCCTTTCCAAAGATTTTCTTTCAACATGTTCATAGAATACTTCACTTAAAACTTATCCCAAAACCATAATCCCTTTGCTTAAAATTTAAATTTTAATAAGATTGTCGCCGCCCTGCTGTTCCTCAGGCATCCCCTGCATGTTTCAGTGTTTAACTTGTGTTCTAATTCCCTGCTAATTTGTATTTATTGTTAGGTTGAATACATATATTTTATCCCCGGACTGCTACACTAGCACTGTAAAAAAAAACTGCTCCACACCTCAATGAGAGGCAGATGCCTGAAGATTAGATCAACGTCTGCAACATCGAGGGGGGTGCCGCGACACACCTCTGATACAAAAGGACTGTGACCTTCTTACGAGAGCACCAAAAGGCATATCTTCCTTTTCAATCAGTTAACGACTGCCATTGATGCCTGTTTTTCCTCTTGTGTCTGAAATGTTTACATGTTCCTGCTGGTGCTTCCCCCCCCCCGGGGCCAGCACGGGCGTCTCCACACTCCCCTGCTGTTCTCCGCGCACCCTCTCTCTCATTATTCACAGCCTGTTCGATCAATTGTATGGTCGCTGGTGCCATCCGTGAATCGTTTTATCTTTTGCATCTCAAACCATTCTGCTCCCCCCCCATTAATGGCGCCGTCGGATCGGGCGGCGGCTCAAACACATACTGTTGCGAGTCTGGCAACTGTGGAGAAATGCCTCTCAGACATTCCGTCTTTTCTTCCACTTTTTCAATCACTTCATCCTCCTTCTCTGACTTCCTCCCCCTACTTTGGAACGGGCATCTAACTTCAAAGAGCTGTTAACTCTTTGTTAGAGCACACTCATGATTTTACGATTACACCTATACTCATTGCCTTCTTTAAAATCTTTCTCACTCTTATTTTTTTCCTTTAATTTTCCAAATTCACTGTAGCCTTACCAAAGCCACTCAACCAATCAAGGTATCAAATCACAAACTACAAAGACAGGAACCACCTATGCTCTTGCAAAGGTTTCGCATGCTCTCAAAAGCTTCATTCAATTATGATTTCATAACACCAATCTTTTTTCTTTGTGTCATTTCCATCTGTGCATTTCATTCCAGTTACTAATTACAGTTACCTTAATAGAAAGACCATCAACTCAAGTATGAAACATAAAATATTTATTTCTTCAATTCCTCCTTACAGCAGACCCTAATTCTTATCCTTTTCATTTGTTCAAGTCACACCTTCTTCAATCACCAAACTCTGTCATTCTCAATACTGCCTGTTTCACCATCCTCCTTTCCATGGAACATTAATTGTTCCTTTCTCTTTTCTACACATTCTGCATCTTTTTCACATTCCTTTTCTTTTCTTATTGAACTTCCAATCGCTACACTGACACAATTTCTTCTCTTTTCTCTAGCTTTCTTTCTTTCTCTTTTCTTATTTCATCCCTACTTCATGTTTTTCTTCTCTTTTTTATGTTTCATTTTTATGAATTTATCCTTAATCTCCTTGCCACACCCAGGACCCGAGACCACTATAACACTTCCTCTCCTTCAACATCCTGAAATCCACTCGTGTGTGTCCCAACCACTTCTTACGCAGAACAATTTTAGCCTTCACATTCACACAGCTTCCACACAGACACGTAAATCCCAGATTTTAAACCGTGTCCCGATACGTAAATCCCAGATTTTATACCGTATCTTAACCACGAATAGTTCCAAACTATTCTAGTAGGTAAATCCCAGATTTTACACTACTATCGTCCACACTTTTACACTTATTTATTTATACATTTTAACGCCGTTCCACTCCGCCTTCCTCTTATAATTTAGCGTTGCCAATATGCAGAATTTGAAAAGGATCTGCTTACCTTATGTCACTGTGGGCCCAAGAGGAAGGCCGGTCAGAAGTGTGGCTCCTTTATCCTTTAATCTTTATCAGGTCGTCACCTGGTGTGGACGTGGGCCCCAGGCCCGAGTCCCAGACTCTTGTGGTTTTTCCTGAAGCCCCAGGCTTCCTTTGAGCCCCAGGCTCTTGAAGCCCCAGGCTTCTTTTCTTTTCTTAGAGTCCCAGACTCTCTTTGAAGTCCCAGACTTCTATTACCTCTCATGCATCCCGTCGGCGTCACCATAAATTGTTGGAATATATCTTTATATCAATGTTAGAATTTAACTTTAACCCAATGTAAACTCAAATAAGTAATCTGACTCCAATTTGCGACCTTACCCAACTCTCACACATCCAACAATATGCGCGCTCGTTCTGCAATAGAAAGGTATCAGGAAGCCGGCATTTTCACACACGAAGTGGATTTATTCCCAATACAGATTTCCTACATGGCACCTAGATCTCGGATCCCTCTCAATACAAGTCTACACCTCTCTTGCCACCAGCGAATGTGTTCTACCCCCGAGTTGCCCAGTCCTGATTCATACTATACAACATGCAAAATGGCACAGACAAAGGCATCCTGGCATGATTCTATTGGCTATGTGTATTGCAGTTAACTTTAGCTCGCTCTCATTGGTCTTTCTCCTCCCGCCGAATCCCGTGGCTCCTCCTGCGTGCGATTCCCCCGATGGCCGCTCCTTCCCGGAGTCATCTCGTCTCGCTCAGCACCTTCTGTTTCTAAAACATTCCATTCTTGCACAACCCCCGCAACCAGTTTCTCGCCACCAGTCACACTCTCAGCATTTTACAATATCACATTTTCATACATTGGATGCACCAACATCTAATGAACTATGTTAAGCTCAAACTCTTATATTCCTTTAATAGTCAAAAGTATGAAATCCTTTAAGTGTAACTGAAGTTTAGACCATGCTAATGACCAGACATTCAGGAGAGGAATGCAGGAAGATTAGATCACAGCTGCACCACAGGAGGTGTGAACGAGACCCCTCTGAAACAATGGACTTCCATGCCAGGATCACAAAAGTGGCTCCGAGCCGTCTAACCTTTGTTCAGTTTTAAATTGACTGCCATTTACATTATCCTTTAATAACTATTGTGAAGTTTCCTTCAATTTAAAACAATTAAGGTTGATTGAGTTACCAAAAGTTTAAAACAGCTGATTTAATTTTTTTATAAACTCATATACTTCCATTGACGGCTAAAGACGTCAAAAATCAATTTTATTTACTCGGCTGGAAGTGAATGAGTTAAGCGAGTCCCCTGCCTGCTGTAATTTTTCATGCAGTCTTTCTGTTGATCAAGGACATTTTGAGCAGCCTCCTGCGGCCGGTGTGCCAGGTCATCGAGCAGGTGCAGGCGTTCCGCGAGCAGAACCGCACATCCGCACATTTCCACCACCTCTCCGCCATCAGCGAGAGCGTGCCGGCCCTCGGATGGGTTGCCGTGGTGAGTAATAATTTTATTTTTTTTTAAGCCTGTCTGAATTTGTGTTTGTGTGAATCCGAAGGTAACAATTTTCTCTTCTGCCCCAGGCCCCAAAGCCAGGCCCGTATGTTAAAGAGATTCAGGATGCCGCCATGTTCTACACCAACCGTGTGCTCAAGGAGTACAAGGAAAAGTAACTAGAGCTTCATTTTTTTCGCTCATAACAACTTGGCTATTGTCAAGATGCTTTTTTCCAGTTACTGCAATTGTCACCAGTGACTTTTCTTCCTCCAAATTACTTTTTAAGTTTAGAGTTGCAGAGTCAGCGTAAACTCACGTTTGGTTTCCTGTGTTAAAACCTGACTTGGATGTTTTACAAGTCGAAGAAAGTTGTGCATTGTCATGGTGACCAGGGTTTAAAATTAGACTAAATCAGATACCATAACTCCACTGGAATTCTTTTTCAGGGCGGAAACTGATTTATTAGTAGTCAATCAATTGCAGAAAAAAGAAAAAAAAATTCAAAATGCCCTTTAAATTGAAAGCACCTGTTTAAAAAACAAAACAAAAACAAAAATAAACAATGAGCCCCACGCTAGTCTAAATGGTAAAGTTCAATAAAAACTTGAATAATCCCCTAATATTTTCTACAGCCAATCAATGTTTCTACAATTTCAATATAACTGAATTGTTAATCTTTGTTTTACCTTTGTATCAAAACAAAGACAAAAAGAGAGAGTGCCCCGTTTTCCCAGCTTTAAATTGAATTCTTAACCAGTGCCGATAATTGTCCTGGTCGATAAAACTGAAATAGAAAAGCAGTTATTTATTTTTTCTTCCTTTTCTCAAAGGGACAAGACTCACGTGGATTGGGTGCGCTCCTATTTGACAATCTGGACCGAATTGCAGAATTACATCAAGCAATACCACACCACTGGTCTGTCCTGGAGCAAGACTGTAAGCACCACTAGCACACAGGGATTGTTTTGCCAAAAAAAAAAGTCTATAAAGTGTGCTTTTTTTTTTTTTTTTTTAATTTTGTGGACTGGTTCCAAACCATCGTGATTTCCTCTTCAGGGCCCAGTGGCTTCAGCCTCTGCAGCCCCTCCCAGCAAGCCTAGCGGAAGCGCTCCACCACCACCACCCCCTCCAGGACCACCACCACCTCCCGCGGACCTCAGCGGCTCCTCTCAACATGGCGACAGCGACGCCCAAAGCCGGACTGCCTTGTTTGAGGCCATCAACCAGGGGTCCGACATCACCAGGGGTAAGCCGTGATGTGCTCTTTCCGCTATTCCGCATCCGTTGCCAGCTGCCGAATGATGACACTCGTAGCTGTGTGGCCACTTCCCTCTCAGAACTTCCCGTTTCCTGAACAACATGAAGAGTGTTAATATTGAACTTGCTTCTTGGGGGAGCATGCGAATGAGTTAATGTGTTATGGCGACGGTTAAAGCCTTGTACGGATTAACATTTAAAAAAATTGGAGCAATTTGGAAGCCAACCATGATCATGGAAAAGTTCATTTTCTTTTCCAGGCCTCAGGCATGTTAATGATGATGAGAAGACCCACAAGAATCCTGGACTGAGAGCTCAAAATGCCCCCGTGCGCACCGGACCAAAGCCCTTCACTAGTCCTTCCCCCCGTGCCACTGCATCAGCCACCCCGACTCGCAGCGCCCCGCCTGTTTTTGAGCTGGAAGGCAAGAAGTGGAAAGTGGTACGTCACTCGGCTGCCAGACCCGCACAAAGGCTACAAACGGTTTGCGTGGCGTGAGCAGTCCTCTGATGTCTTGCTTTCGCTCCACAGGAGAACCACGAAGGTGCGCAGCAACTGGTGATCAGCGACACCGAGCTCAAGCAAGTGGTTTACGCTTTTAAGTGCAACAGCAGCACTCTGCAGGTCAAAGGGAAGCTCAACTCTATTACTATCGGTAAGAATCTGAGATTTTTGTAATTTATTTTATTTTATTTTTTTTTTAACTCCTTCACTGCCAGCCCAGGTAAAGTGAATGTATGTTTTGACTTCTATACACGTCAATGGCAGTGAATGAGTGAACTCTTAATCTGCATACGACCATAACAGAATAAAATTTACCAATCAAAAAGTACAATTTTTTTTTTTTCAAAGTCAATGTGTCAGTATAAACTAGCGGGCCCCATGCGTTGATTTAATTTTCCCCGTCAGATAACTGTAAGAAAATGGGCCTGGTGTTCGATGACGTCGTGGGCATTGTTGACATCATAAACTGCAGGGATGTCAAAGTCCAGGTGCGTGCATCCTGCTTTGTGTTAAGTGAGAGACATCTGAACAAGTTCGATTTTCAACTGCATTAAATAAATGATTGTGCTGTCATGCGCAGGTCATAGGTCGGGTTCCCACCATCTCCATCAACAAGACTGATGGCTGCCACGTATACCTGAGCCAAAAGTCGCTGGACTGCGAGATCGTCAGCGCCAAGAGTTCAGAGATGAACATCCTGGTGCCCGGCAAGGATGGCGAATTTGTGAGTCTGGAGTTTGACACTAAATGAGATTTATTTTTTTTTGGTGAGGGGGGGGAGGAGTAATACAGTGACTTGTCTTTGTCGTCCACAGTCGGAGTTCCCGGTTCCCGAGCAGTTCAAGACGGTTTGGGACGGCGCGAAGCTTGTTACCACAGCAACAGAGATCTCGGGATAGAGCGGCAGCACGCCATGCTCTCGCCACCTCACACGCCTCCCCACATTTCGCCACCTGACTGATGACCTCCGCGCTCACCAGCTAACACACGCACGCTGTAGAGTCGAGACTCCAACGTCATGCGTTTTGTTTTTCCTCCCCCGCCCTTCTTCTCCTTGGCCAAGCGCAGCTTTTCGCTGCTCCTTCCCACAGCCAATGAGGAATGCTCTCGTTTATCGGAAGCATTCCTCCAGCCAATCAGCAGGGAGCACTTTGCCAATTATTTATCCGGATAATGCTGTACTAAATTAGCCGTTCTAGTTAAGTGGATATCGTCGTCTCTGCTGCCACAATTATCAGGATGCTTCATGCACTAATTATCTCTGAATGGCTAAGGAGACCCCCGTCCCCTCCCCAAGTTAACGGCGTGGTAGGTTTCTGTTCCTTATGCAATTCCATTGAAGCACTTGTTAACAAATCGTTTCCACATCGCAAAATATTACCGTTTGTTGTGTAGATGAAATATTCCAACGCTCACATTTTAATGAAATTTTTTCATCTCAGTGAAGCACATCACACTCGTACGTTGTCGGAATACACATTCCCGAGTAGAAGACATTCCATGGAAAGAGGCACGTTGAGAAAAGATGTGTCATTGACCGGGTCCTGCTGTTGTTAACAAATGGAAAAAAAAAAATGTCCCCATGGCCTTGCGAATAATAATCAATACGTGTCTCGATGTTAAGTCTTATTGGCTTCACCAACAACAACTTGACTCGTTGCTCCAAGATAATTTCTGCACCATTTGGTTCAAAAAGCGCTTGGAAGCTGTGGATTGTCTTTTATATTTTCTTTCTTTTACCTCTTCTCTTTTTTTTTTATGTGGGGAGGGAGTTGGTTTCACAATCAAGAATTCCGCTCATTAGTACTGGAGACATCATTAAAATGTTGCAATAACACTTGCTTACTTTTATTTTCGATTTAGAAACATGCATTCATCTGATACAACAGCGGCTCTATTAATTCTTTTAAAAATTTTCTCAATAACATTCCAAAAAATAAATTTTGACGAGATCAAAATCTCACCGAGGGAATAATCAAGTAATAAAACTATCTTAGCTTCAACTCAGCATGCTACAGACAAGCGCAACGGGAGGGAATGTTGCTGCATTCCCATGGCAAAGCAGTTCGAATAACCGCACACCCCCACCACCAACCACGGTTTGCTTCCTCATCGCAAGTAAGGCAGCAGGTTTGCATCGAACCATTCTCTGGTAAACTGAAGGTGATCTCCTTCTGTTGCAAGAAAAAACAGCTTTCCTGCCTTGTCCATAGCAGCCAAGCCCAAGCGATCCTATATTAGAACAAACACTCGTCACAACAATCCAATAAATAACTCGAGCGATTCTTAATATGTATGAACGCACCTCTTTGTAGAGAATACTCTCCTGTAGTGTTTCGGTTTCTATGGCCTGACCCGTTTTCAGGAAGCCAAACCACTATGGTGAAATAGTTGTTAGCGCACAACAAAAACAAGGCCGCACATTCAAACCGATAAGTACCTTACCTCGGAATCCACAGGATCCACCACAGTATCCTGCAAAAACTTGACCATGACAAATTTGTCTAGCATCTGAAGATTTTTCTTGTAAGTCTCATTCACGACCTTTCGAACAAGATTGGCGTCAAGAACAAATCGATGATACTGGATTCCACAGCCTTCATACATACCCTCTCCTGGTTGATATCAGCAAGAAAGAGGCTGTGTTTCTTGTACAGATCATCATTCAAAGGGTCATGCCAGTACTCCGCCTGCACCAGGCTGAAAAAGAACAGGTCAAAGCGGCTTCAAATGTGGATGTGAGCGGGTCAAAATGGGGAACTAATACACTTTACTGTTTTTGAACCAGATCGCTGTAAGCTTCGGTATTAAGGGCCTTTCGGATCATGTCGCAGATGTGGGATGCCTCTCCTGGACATCTTGGCAGCCCATAGACACCTGAGGGTTGTTGTGAACATTCACCGCGGATGTTTTGGGCTTGAACGACTCAGCTCTGGTGGATTTTTATACCTTGGTGCTGGCCGCCAACAGAGATGAGCGTCTTCATTGGTGGAGAAGGGCATCGTTGTGCCACAGATCTCCTGCAAAGGCAAAGTGATTTTGCTACAAATGCAAACCGGTGTTGTTGTGTCCTTAAAGTGAGCAAGAAGTTACATACAAAAATTGCGCCCCCTGTGAGAATCCCATAGCATTATATCCTCCCTTTAAACGGGCATCCCCAGCCAGCTGACTGCACACCATGGACACTTGATCATTCACATTCATGAAGAATCCATTTTTGGTGTCCTGTGAGAGAAATATTAGACAGTCACATGATCTTGCAATCTATTGAAACTGAAAGGGGACATTCTGAAAAAAAAAAAAAATCGTACCTCTACAACATTATTGCCAATCATTAACGAAAGCACGTAAATTCCTGGAATCTCCTGCTGGATCATTTTCTTCAACGCCCCCAGGCTGAGCGGGTTGCAGCAACTGTCACCTGGACACATGAGGAGTTACTTAAAAAGCAGATAACAGTGCTTTCAATAGACTACTTCCGTGACACAGTGCAAACCTTCGTATTAGAGCCGATTACATTTAGCAAAGTAATGTTTCAAAATAGTAAATACTACCACAGAACTGTGCTTATTTTTTTGTTGACAGTACTCACCCATCCCATGCCACAAAACCAGAGGTACTGTCCCGTTGATGGAGTCTTGAGCAGGTCTGCTTGCAACCAGCACCACCGGAGCCATCAGGAAGAACCACAGGACAACCACTGCCATCTTGGAACCTGGAATGCATTAATTATGTTTGTTTCTGAACCACTACTGGTCTGAAAATTATATCAATAACGTCTTTTTAGTCATCTATCTATTGGGGTGACCTATAGTGACAGGTGGATCTTCTTGCTGTCATTCATGCAACTGTAACTATTTTTTGTTCAATTAAACTAAATTTCACACTGTGTGCATTTGTGAGTAAACTGAGACGCGATCATCATTATTTCAGTAGATTAATGCGTTACTTTTTGTGGCACTCTGGTTTGATCGTGTGCAATGCATTTTTTCTCTCATGTAAATTTGATGACAAGGCCCAATAAACGTTTGGAAATATTATAAGAGATTTCATTGAAACGTGGTGCTATCGCTGAAATTTTATCAGTGGTTTAAAAAATGTACACATCGTTAACAGTTTGTGGTTTGCACAGGCGCTTGTTATTTGTTCGTCGCACATATTATGCAAATTCGCAGTTTTTTCGCCCTCACATGTACAGAAAACACATTAACGAATACATCAAATCGCTCTCATTAGTGCATTACGGTAAAATACACCTTAAGACTGTTTCTATCAAATTATGTTTGTTTGTAAGCATTACTCACCGCTCTTGAAGTCTTCCGGTATCTGATTATCACGTGACAGCGGAAAGCAGACCAGCCAATCAGAGGAAAGAGGCGGCACCCGTAGCAAAAGTACCAAGACTTGTGACTGGTTTTGCATAACCGAACTTTAGCCCATATTATTCTCACTTTTTATGATATAATGACACTTTAATGCGTCGGTACATTTTTTACTTGAACATCATGAAGGATGTATTTCGGTTTAACGTGAGGTTTACTCGTTCTCCGCCTGACATAGTGTGTCAACTAAATTAGCTTGCCATGCTAGCTCTCGTAGAACATTATCGACAACATTCCACGTCGGATTATTTCGCCAGTTGAATAACAGCTCAGACTCCGGTTTTGAGTTTGGGACATTCAAGTGGTTTCGGTTCATTCGGCGACGTCCAGGATGTCGATCCAGTTCGAAGAGCCTGCGTTAACTGGGAGCTACGATATCGTCGGTTCGTTCCCGAAAAGTTTTGGTTACGGGCTGGTGGAAGCAGACATGGAGGAGAGCCGCGTGTCAGTTGACAAGCCGAGGATTCTGCTGATGGGACGGAGACGCAGCGGAAAGTCGTCCATTCAAAAGGTCAGCTCAATTAAATACGTTTTATTTTTCATCAACTTCCTTTAAAATGGTTTATAAATGTTTTATTCGAAGCTATGTGCGATGTTACTGCGTTATTTTGTCATGCTGTAAATTGGAGACAGGTGTTGGAAATTAGATTAACAAGATCCATGTGTTTCAAAGTCTACTTATTAAATGTAAAATATTTTTTGCAATATTATTGTTGGAATCATTTGTACATATTTACCTTATTGTTGAGCTATATAGTATATTTTTATTAGTATTACACACAGGCCCGTTAAGTGTGCTTCAGAGTTTATTACACATACATTTAAATAAATATTTCTTGTATTAGTTGTGTGCATCATACATATGTGTATGAATTTGATTTGTATTGTAGTATTATTACACACGTTTCAAAATTTATTTATTGCACACATTTTTATACATGTTTCAAAGTGTATTTATCAGTGTATATTTTATCATATACATATATATGTATTTGTAAATTGGATTTGGACTGTATGGTCTTTTGCGCTGCCTTAATTTATTTATATGCATATATGTACTGTCGGTTAAGCACGTGCAGATTTTTTCACCCCAAAAGTTTTTAAGGATATATTTTTTTAAACATTTTCATGCTATTTTTATTCGGGGGAAAACTGCCTTTTTTAGGAAAAAAACAATTGGTGATATAGCGCCTCATGTTAACTATATTTGATTTAAAGAAAACATATTAATGAATATTTATTTTAACGCCATCATAATTGGCACCAATTATATGTGAAAGCACATTTTCAGCTGAGTGAGAGTAACCTTTGACTGAAATGATCATTGTTTTTTTTATTTTTTGCTCAGGTGGTTTTCCACAAAATGTCACCCAACGAGACTCTGTTTCTGGAGAGCACCAACAAAATCTACAAGGATGATATCTCCAGCAGCTCCTTTGTCAACTTCCAAATCTGGGACTTCCCTGGCCAAGTGGACTTCTGTGACCCGACGTTCGACAGCGAGATGATCTTCAATGGAACAGGCGCATTGATCTTTGTCATTGACGCTCAGGTGAGATGTGATTAAATCTTGAGTAACAAGACTTAGATTCAAAACAACTTTTCCTTTGTCTCCTGTTCTCAGGATGATTACATGGATGCTCTTGAAAAGCTGCAAGTGACCGTGTCAAGAGCTTACAAAGTCAATCCTGACATTAACTTTGAGGTGTTCATCCATAAAGTTGATGGCCTTTCCGACGACCACAAAATAGAAACGCAAAGAGACATTCATCAGCGGGCCAACGACGACCTAGCAGACGCCAGCCTAGAGAAAGTTCACCTTAGGTGAGTGATGGATGATGCTGCATACAAGATCTGTCCAACAAACCCATGAATGTTATTTCTTTCTCTCACCAAATGAAAATAATTAAGAGAAATGATAAGGATTGCAGAACCAGAATTAATTCATTGGCAGACTTATTTATGTCTTAAATGTTCTTTTGTTCCCTCCTCAGCTTCTACTTGACCAGCATCTACGACCACTCCATATTTGAGGCCTTCAGCAAAGTAGTCCAGAAGCTCATCCCTCAATTACCGACTTTGGAGAACCTCCTCAACATTTTCATATCTGTATGCTGCTTTTTTTTTTTTTCTTTCATCCTGTTGTTGTGTGAAAAATCTTACAGTATATCCTCTCCGAACCCGTGATTCCTGCGTTGGTAGCATTCCGGCATCGAGAAGGCCTTCCTGTTTGACGTCGTCAGCAAGATTTACGTCGCCACTGACAGCTCTCCCGTGGACATGCAGTCCTATGAGCTCTGCTGCGACATGATCGACGTTGTCATTGACGTCTCTTGCATTTACGGGTAAGATTTGAATTTGCCTTTATTCCAACGACGGATTAGACATTTATTATCCCTCGGCAGGCTGCTGGCGGATGGCAGCGGCTGTGCCTATGACAAGGAGTCTTTGGCCATCATCAAGCTTAACAACACCACCGTGCTTTATTTGAAGGAGGTCACCAAGTTCCTCGCGCTCGTTTGCATCCTCAGAGAGGAGAGTTTTGAGAGGAAAGGTGAGTAACTTATCGCAATAAAAATGTTTTTAGCTCAAGTTTCATACGGAAGCCTTTAACCTTTAGCATGCAATGCTAACAATTTGATTGATCATTTTTAATTGATTCGATAATCAGTGATGCCTTGATTATTAACATGCTTAAAAGAGGTTTGTGATGTTTTGATTAACTAATTTTGTTGGTGGGAGGGGTTCAGTTATAAAATACCATATGATAGAAACATCAGAGTAATTGATCTCAAAGTTTTTCACACAAATTTTGACTTGTAAACGCCCTCTCCACAGGCCTCATCGAGTACAATTTTCACTGTTTCCGAAAAGCCATATATGAGGTGTTTGAAGTCGCCGCCTCCAACCAAAGTGCTGTCCCGAAGAGCTCAAACTCGTCGAGCAGCAGCCTAAAATATGCTGCTCTAAACGGGAACGCCGTCTAAAACCTGATAGCGAAATACTACGACCGCCCCATCTTGTTGCCTTGTTTAGTGCCAGTGACAGGTTTGTCAAAATTCCAGGTAATGCATACACGGCGTATAATCTCTCATATTCTGTATAATCATTACTATGAAGATGTTGTTAGCTTTGTGTACCTACTCGGCCATTTTCTTGTGCAGCATAGCATATTTGTGGGAGAGCTGAGGGGCTTCCTGTCGCACTCTTTGTTTGTTCTCATCTCTCTTAAATATTTAACCTGAAGGGGCCTTGCACACCCCGTGTTTCCCCGTATGCTGCCTCCTAAGAGTACAGGGGCTTTACGTTTAAATTTACCACGGCCAAATAGTGCATTCCAAAAGCCGTGATGATTCATTTTTTTACTGTACATATGTTCTTTTAATAAAAATGTTCTATTTTGATGGTTGAAGATTAGCTGCTGATTTCACGCCGGTTTTCATTCAAATGATGCTTCGGCTCATTGCAAAAATGAACTTGAGACCTAGATTGTACATGTATTAAATTATGTGATTATGAACATGGTCAGGCGTTATGTCAGGTTGCTGTGAAGAGCATTGCCTCAAACTCTCCAGTCAACCTAAGATACATGTTTAAAATGCTTGCTTATGTTGTAAAATTTAATTTGAAAAGTTTTCACCGCAAAATGATATTTAAAATGTTACAAGTCATTGTATAAACTTTATATATATATATCTATTCTGTATACAGTGTATGAATATTATGTATGCCCAGTATCTCACGCGTTTCATACATTTATCAATATTTTATCTTTTATTGGGCAACACTGTCGAAATTACAAAATGTACAACTTGTATACCTAAATGGACTGTCTCCTCAAAATCACTCTACACAGCCATTCACGTCTAAACGACTCGCAAGAAAAGTGAGTCTCCACATTATGACGTCACGGTGAGTATGAAATCTCATTTTTTTGAGTATGATCGTTTCTTCATTCATTGAGGGTGCTCGATACTGTAATATCTGGAGACACGTTTTGTTCTTTCTAAGGTGCAAAAGGCTGCAGTTCCATATCAGGATCTTAAGTTATTACCTTGTCTGTCTATCAGAGCCATTATTTATAAAAAGTAATTTGCCGATTTGGACAGAAGAGGGCAGCATAGTTCAACATACACGCCTTAGCGCTTGTACGCAACAGTCCACCTGTAGACCTCGGAAATAAACGTCAAGATACCTTGCATGTGCTCATCTACAGTCCACATTCGCACACATTTAATGAAAGGAAGTCTAATCTACTCCAGACGATACGCAGAGGGGTTTGAAGCTTGGGTAATTATTGTGGAATGTTCCCCCGACTCAACTCCCATTTGGAGTGATTCTAGTAAACAAACACTTAAGTGGCAGTTGGGCGCACGCGTATTTTCACAAACCCCCGTGTACGTCTAATTATCTAAACGTGGATGCACTCATTGCCACAAATGATCTGCCTTCTAGGAGTGAGGACTATCGTCAAGGTGCCAAAAAGTGTGCAAGCAGACGCAGAAAGGGGCGGTGTTTGAAGAATGCTTCTTGGCGTTTTTTTTTTTTTTTTAACGCATCAGATGCGCCCCTTTCAGGTCAGTGTGCAAAGCCTGCACAACCGAGCCCACAGGAACCCACGCAGGATTGTCATTATTTGTCGTTTTGTCCACAGGGTAACACACACGGTCAACGTGGAAAAAGATCGAGCTGAGAAACGCTCCGTGCTGCCTTCCGATGCGCAAAGAAAGGTATAGTTCAACATATTCATCGGGTTTATAACAAAATGCTGTATGTCTATATGATATGATGTATTAGGAGCTTTTATAAATTTTGAAGTCTCGATGCAGACTGTTGTATAGTCTATTCCAAAAATCAGAAGTCACCATAGGAATGAATGAAAAAAAAAAACTTTCACCATTAAAATGCAAATATAATTACTACTAAAGTTGTAAAGCTTAACTTGCATTTAGAGTGTAGCAGAGTCAAACATGCAATCCTTCCCAATTAGGATGCACCCGAAAGGATGTCCTTTCTTTACAATATGAAAATGGCTTGAGGGGTTGGGGGAGCTAAAATGAGTCAAATGTGCGTAACTATTACTACTAAAGGCAAGGCAGCTTTATTTCTACAGAAGATAAGTCAGTGTGCTCCACATGGTTACTAAACATGTAATGACTAATTATTTTAAGACATTCCCCAAAAAATACAAAGAAAGAATTCAAGACATTTAAAATCAGTTGACCAACATTACTCAAAGGACATACAGCGCAAGAGCAGGATTTTAGAAAAAAAAAATTGAAATGCTCTAAAAAAATTATAATAGGTAAGGGGGGAAGCATAGTTTTTAACCTGGATTTAAAATAATTCTCACTTGGAGCTAACTAAAGTTCTTTCAATATCTTATTCCATTGGCATGCGGCATAACAGCTAAATACTCATGCACCATGTTTGCTTTGAACTCTGGCCTCCACTAACTGACCCGAGTCTACTGACCTCAGTCAGAACCCTACTGGGTTATATTCAATCAGCATTTCTTTAATGATTTGTAGACCAGTCGCATCATTTTAAATCTATTCTACAGCTGTCTGGAAGCCAGTGTGGAGTCTTTAGGAGTGGGGTAATATGTTGCTGCTCTCTTTGTTCTGCTAAGAACCTGAGCTCTGACTGTTCGATGCTCTTCCGAGGGGAGCCCAGTCAAAAGACCATTTCAATAATCAAGTCTACTGAAGATAAAAGCATCGATAAGCTTTCTTCTTCTTCCGACTCGAACCGACACCTTTCAGTAATTTAAGTTTTTTGGCGATGAGGATTAAAGTGAGTCATAATGGGGATACTTGAGAGGAAATACTCTCCTGCTTACGCTCACTTTCACAAGATAAATGATTCTCTAAAATTGGCCTGCTTTATGTTTACAGCTCATTCATACTTGTGAGTTAAAATGATGTCATGTCTTTTTTACTGGATGCCCACCACCCCTCCTCCCAAGCATTAAGAAAACCCTCCACCAGGTTCATATTTTCCATCAGCATCTTGTTCTCGTGCCATTTGGGTGAAACTCCAGCAGACATTCCAAGTCTCTTTCTAAAGAGGTGTTTTTTTTTTGTATTGTTATTTGTTTCACACAATAATTCATTGTGTTTGTTCTGACTTTTGATAAAACAGAGGGCGGAGGAAAAATGTTCTTTCCTACCCGTTTCTAAGAACTGCATAATTTTGCTGTGTCTTGACCGCAGTCACATTCCTTTAAAATTCTTACACTGAGGAAAAAGTTGAGTCTGTGTACCAGAATATTCAATGGAGACAGGCAGGAAAATATAGCCCTGCCAAACTCATGTAATGTACACTTAAGTTAGTTTTCTCAAAATACAACTTGTTGTGGCACAGTCAGCCAAAAAGACCAATAAAAAAATCCAAAGCTCGTGAGATATCTTCACTTGTCACGTGATGTCCAACGTATTGTTAGACTCGGAAGAAATATTTTTCTTGAAAAATACAAATACGTTCTGCTACGGATTATTGTTGGCCGGCCGCAGACATAAACTTGAGTTTGATGGATATAGATTTCAAGAGAAAGACAGATGACCTCATAGCTCAAGTTCCAGTGATTAAAGGCATCAAATATAAATGTTCTCCTTCAACTCTCTGGAACAAAATGAAAAAAAATATATATATATGTATACTCCCCAAACTCAGATTTTCTTAATGCATCTTACATAACCTCCCGTCTTGCCTTTTTGCCCTCACCATTTATAGACTGAACATCTCTGACTCAGCTGCGCAGCACACAACCGACTTCCAAATGAAAGACGAATAAATCAAGTCGCCAACTGTTACCCCGGGCTGCGTCACCTAGATCACAAACACTTGCGACATTAACAGCCAGGAACTAAAGTGAACACTCCACTGTCAGAGGACAGTTGATGGGGAAATGATTATTTGCAACTTTGGCTTCAAGTGTACACTCTGTAATAAATTTCACTATATTTCTTATTTTAAAAAAAAATACCATTATTCACAGCTTGAAGTTACTTGAAAAGAAGTAATAATATATATGTGTATTATACCCTCTCTAGACATTTCATGAGGTACACAATCATAACGAAATCTTCATGAAAGGCAATAGTTGTGAATATTTTATTGTAGTTAGTTTTTCATTTTATTTTGACGTTTTGTGACTGTTTTTTTTTATTCAGTTATATTTAATATTTTTTTAGAGCAGGTTTATTAGTTTTTATTCATTTTTTGTTCAAAAATGTTTTTTTTTTATTAGTTTTAGTGTTTTAATTTATTTATTGAATGCAATGTTATAGAGTCACTAAGTATTGTCTAATGAAGTTAAATACATTTAAAATAAACGTTAAAAGCTCATTAATGATATTATAAATTGATAAAGGTAAATCATAGTTTCCGTTAGTTACTGTTCTTTTTTTTTTGTTGTTATTTTGGGAATTTATGTTAACCATAATAACCGTGCATTCACCCCAAAGAAAATATATTTCCTCAATCATATTTGCATTTCTTTATCGGCTTTACCGTAATGTTATTTTTGTGTGCAAGTAAAAGTGGCGTCTAGGGGCTGCAAACAACAACACATTGAACGTCTTTGTACCGAGCGGGATGAAAGGCCGGCGCAGTCATCTGATGGCTGCAATAGAGCCGCTTTGTTTCTTTGTTCTTACTGTTAACACTTTGCAAACCCGAGGGTGTCACTTTTCCTCCAGAGCTGCAGGCAGGGCTCCTCGATTGGGACGCCAGCATTGTGTGCGCACCTCCGTCAATATTCTCTTTCACCCCCCCCCCCAACAAAGTCAAGGGTGTGGAAGTCAAGAGCCAAACAATACTTGAACTGTGCTGAGCTGGAGAAAGCCGTTAAACCTCCTCCAAATCTATTCCTGTGGGAATAAACAGTTGAAAGTAGGGAGGTAATTATAAACCCAATTTTTTTTATTTATTTTTTTTCCTGACTGTACCGCTCTGGGTCATTTGGCGGGTGTTACATTAAAGAAGAAAGCGCTGATTGTTACCTTTTAGAAAAGAAAGCAGCTCAGTGTTTCTGTCCAGGTTCTGTTCTCATACCATTTTTTTTCCAAGCATATCTTGGAAAATGTTCTAAGATGTGCTGCCGATATTTTCCATGAAAATAACTGCGCAACAATAATGTGGTCATAAACCAGCAAATAATTGCGCCTTCATATAAAATGCACCATTTACACCCAAATGGGTCCCACGTCAGATCCTCCACATGTACATTACACATGACAGCAGTTTTCATCATGGAATAATTGTCTGAATTCCCCCACTGGGAAAATAAACGGCAACCTCAGTGGAGCATGCCGAGCTGGTGGATTTCCTGGCTGTGCTCGTAACAAACGTTGCTCTCCGGTAAAAATATCTCCGCTCGTCGAGATGATGTGATGAGTCAATGTGGCATGAATAACGAGAAAATAATTCTTACTTCCGTCCGCATTCAACCCATTAGTATGGCAACATAACTCCTAAATAGAATCCTTTTGAGAATAATTCCTTGAAAAGGCGCAATGAGAATGTGGTTGAATGACTGAATGAAATTTTCGACCCGCCACGTGAATGTGACATCGTAGAACTGTGTCGTTTGCACATAGACAAAAAGCCAAAACAAAATAAAAACATGAACAAGATTCATTCTTTTTTTTTTCTCCCAAGTTCAGCGGGCCGGATTAAAACGTTTAACGGGCCACATGTGGCCCCCGGGCCGTAGTTTGCCCACGCCTGTCTTGGAACGATAAACATAAGTGAGGAAATATCCGTAAGGAAAGCCATTGTTATGTCGCGGCATCGATAAACGGTAGAAAAACGTACATTTTTAGACATTTTCAGCGGGAAGTCGGACTGGTTTCCTCACTCACAATGCCTTGTGACACAAAACAGACGAGGGATGCGATGTTTTGACTTGACTAGTTTGCTTTTCCTCTCAATGTTGTTTTTTTTTTGACCCAGCAAGAGGAAGCGTTGTTGTTATCAGCAAGGGAGGGATGTCTCAACTCCCACTACGAACATACCATAGGGTTAAAGAAGTCTCGTTCCAGCGTCTTCTCAAGACTAGACGAAGAAGAAGTTGTGTTTAGCTTTTAATTTATTTTTTTTGTGTGTGTGTTTATCTGATACACAGCAGCTGCATCATTGGTTACTGAATTTGACGAATGTGCACACACGCGGAATGTAAACTAGATGTAAAAGATGAGTTCTTTACACACCTGATGCGCACGCTCCATAAAGTTCAGCGCTCTGGAGCATGCAGGAAACATATTCACGCATGATCATTATTTCAAATCGGCCTTCATAACAAACCACCAAATTTATTTTCAGAAAAATATGCGAGGCCGTTCGGCAGCTCGTGAGCTCTGGGTCGTGTCATTGTTCAGACGAAATCCTCCACTGAGGCGGTCTCGGCTCATTCCTTGTTCCCCGAGGAATGTTTCAGAGTCTTTTGGTTTCTCAGCTGCGCTTTGTTGAGGTCATCTCCTCTTTTATGGTGTTAGAAAGCCACGACAACGCCGTAATGTGCCCAAATTTGGAGAAATAAATTGAAGTGTGAAAAGCTGAAATAAAACAAAAGTACTCATGGCATGTGTACAAATTCTGACTGGAACTCTGGCGATAGTTGTATTTATTAATGCTGCCATGAACTCAATTAAAATAACTCTCTAAACCACTGCCGTCAAACTCTAGGCCCGGGGGCCAGATCTGGCCCGTGACCTCATTTTATGTGGCCCGCGAAGGGCAAATTACGCGCGTTAACTTCCTGTTTCTAGCGCATTTTTTTTCCAAAGTACTGTTGAATTTAATTTAACTGAGAAATGTTACTTCTGTGTCCATTGCATTTCTGAAAACTACAGCTGTGTAGCCTCTCACTTCCTTTCCTTCTATCTCTCGATGTTTGACCAACTCCCTCATCCCGATCCTCCCTTTTGCCTTCTTGGTCGCTAACGATGTTTGCAAAACTGTGAATTCTTTGTTCGCAGGAGGTCAGCCTGACATGATGAGCGATCGGTTCGACTGCAAGAACTGCCACGAGTCCCTCTACGGACGCAAGTACATCCAGGTGGAGGACAACCCCCACTGCATCCCGTGCTATGACCGCCTCTACGCCAATACCTGCCAGGAATGTAAAGAAGTAATCACTCATAACGCTAAAGTAAGCTGATTTTTTTTCACATTATGTTCTGATCAGCTTTTATCAGAATTATGCAAAAATATTTTGTGCAGTGGTGGACATTTTATTTTAGCAATGCAAGTGTAAGACGTCATTCGAAATTGGTTATTAAAAACCCACATTATCCTCCTTAAACGAGGAAGTAGCCTGTTAAGCAACAAACTCGCCAAGTCCTGCCTTGGGGAAGGTCTTCACGTCCCTGGTTCTAACCAACTGCGCTTGTACGCCCCTACTTCATTCCATATAAAACGAAACCTCCCAAGAAAACACCCCCAGATGTCACGAAGGCCACGAGTGTCCTGTGAATCATGAGCTCCTTGTGAGGGAGCAAACAGTAAATCACACCGCTGCTTACTTTGGCCCTCTCGCCGGCTCACAAAACGTAGCGGCGGCCGTCCCTCGTGCCTCTCTCGCTCCCTTGCCTGTAGTTGCCTGTAAAATACGTTTTTCAGCCACTGTTCAATGGGTCCATTTATCAAAAAGGCCAATTTGAACTGCTGTTGAACTCAAAGCACAAGCAGCTGTTTGAGACGAAAACAGAAAAACGTGCATCCATCCGTTTTCTGGCGCGATCGGCCTCGGACATTGAGATGTTCGAAAAGTGATTTTGAACGGGGAACTCCTGACTGCGAGACAGATTGGTTAACCACTCGTCCACCATGACGCCAACAAAAAAAAAAGGAACCTTCAACCCATGACATATTGGATGCGGATCAGCCCGGCTTCTTCAGCATGTCTCGTTTTATCTTCATATTCGAGTCAGTGAAGTCACTTGAACATATTTCGAGAGGAGAACGTGGAGTTCGGACCACATGGGTAAGCACGGGTATGGTGGGTTTATGGCCTTACCTTTCCTCAATGAAATTACAGACGTGCTACATTGCCATTGACGTAATAATTCCACCAGCTGCCATTTTTGATTCAAGTATTTGATTTACTGTATGCACGGTGCCATGTTCAACCTTGTGTTATTATCTTATTAATAGGCAGCAATCATAAGTCGCTACTTTTTTTCCTAGATTTTGAACCGTGCGGCTAATACAACAGAGCAGCTTTTCTGTGGATTTTTCTTCCACCTGTAGGGGGCGCTCTATAGTTCAGAAAATAGGCTAAATATTTTTTTTTTTCTCTTGGGTCTGCTCTGTTTTAATTAGCAAAGTTGTTGCCGTGTTAAAAGGCACTGTTTTAACAATCTCTTTATGTGCATTCACAGTACAAAATCGTTCTGTACATGCAGTAAACATTTTTTTTCAACATGGAAAACTGCGGTGCTGTTCTGGACGGTCTTATCAATTGAGTGATTGAATGTTACCCAACACAGCACGACCTTCTTCTTCCAGGAGCTCTTCTACAACAGCAGCTACTACCACGAACGCTGCTTCCGCTGCATGCGCTGCGATCGCTCTCTGGCCGACGAGCCCTTCACCAGCCAGGATGACGCCCTGGTGTGCAGCGAGTGCTACAGCAACGAATTCTCCTCCAAGTGTGTGGTCTGCGACAAGAAGGTTCTGCCCGGTGAGCTGGCTTTCTTTCGCCGTTCTCTTTTCTCCATCGTCGGGTTTACACACCACCCTGGGAACCGAGCCGCCGAGTCGCACCTTCGGGCAAAACGAAGGTCTCGGTACGTTTTCTTTCGAGGCACGACGGGTTCGATGTGACAAAATGATTGCGGCTGCGGTTGCATGCTGCGTCCTCCGCGGTGGTGTCGGATGGCTGAAAAGTTTTCCTATCTTATGGCATGTGTGAGGGATATTCCAGCGACGTAACGAAAATAGTTGGTTTCTCTTCCGCGTGGAATGTGCTGAAAAGATGCTGACTTTTAAAATGTTCGACCTCAGTTTTGGACTCGAATTGCTAAACACCCGTCACGATATGTTGCTGCAATCGATCGATGAGATAAAAATTTTCGGATTAATTAATTTGAATCATTTCCCACGGCACATTTGGTTTTTAATCTCATACCAGGAAGTGTGAAGTATTGCCAGTCAACAGGTTTAACCATCATCTTGCGTCATCACATATTTCAAGGCTTCACATGAACGGCAGATGACACGATCACAAACATTCCTGTCAGTCACCTTCTCAGCCCCCACCTTCTTGTTTTTTTTTTTTTTTTTTTTTTTTAAATGTGGTTCCTCTTTGACAGGGTCAAAGATGTTGGAGTACGGCGGCTCCACGTGGCACGAGGACTGCTTCGTGTGTCACGGCTGCGACAAGCCCATCGGCGCCGAGGCCTTCGTCCCAGACCAAAACAATTACTACTGCGTGCCGTGCTACGAGGGCAGGCTTGCTCCTCGGTGCAGCCACTGCAATAAGGTCAACGTGGCCTCACATATTATTTGGGCTAAATAGAAAAAAAAAACATCAGAATCAGGAAATTTAC
This sequence comes from Idiotropiscis lumnitzeri, assembly GCF_059441095.1. NCBI lineage: Eukaryota > Metazoa > Chordata > Actinopteri > Syngnathiformes > Syngnathidae > Idiotropiscis > Idiotropiscis lumnitzeri. The sequence continues at coordinate 3,241,221 of NC_142406.1, forward strand.
GATGTATCAAAATGTGTTTTGGATCGGCAGGCTCTGACTAAAGGAGGGGTGACCTACAGGGACGAGGTGTGGCACAAGGAGTGCTTCCTGTGCACGGGCTGCAAAAGCACTCTGGCCGGCCAACCTTTCACCTCGGAGGGGGAAAAACCTTACTGCGTCAAGTGCTTCAGCAGCCTCTATGCCAAAAAATGCGCCGGATGCAACACGGCCATCACGGGTCAGTAAAGCCGTCGCCAGCGCTTTTTTTTCCGTTTGGTGATTGTGGATTTGTTTATGTCTTTTTTGTCAAGTTTGTGTTATGTCAATCTAATTTGTCCCCCCCCCCCCCTCAGGGTTCGGCGATGGCAAATACGTTTCTTTCGAAGAGCGACAGTGGCACCAGCCGTGCTTCAAGTGCTCCCGATGCTCCGTGTCATTGGTCGGCTCCGGCTTCTTCCCGGACCGTGACAAGATTCTGTGTACGGACTGCAACAATGACGACTGATTTGAACCACAAAACTTCCGAAAACGTCAGCGGTGCACATGAACGCTGCAAATGCACTCGGAGCTTATTCACCTCAAGTAACCGCATTTTCTTTTCTTTTTGTATCAAATCAGCAGACATAATCTGTTGGACTGTGTTTTTTTTTATTCAAATAGATTGCACATGTTTTATAAATTAAATATATACATTTGGCATATGTAAACATTTAAATTAAATTGTTTTGTCATCTTGAGTGACGTCTTGTAGTGCACTCGCATGAGAATTTAGTAGCATTTAATTTTGGAAAAAAATAATGTCTACATGTCTGTCATGTTTGTTTTCATTTGGTTTATTTTTGTGTGTGTCATGCAACGCTGGAACTATTCTAAATATTGCCTCGTACGTTCTTTTTTCTTTTTTTTTTTTCAGACTAAATTCTCATGTGAGCGCGTTTGCCACTAGACTGGCCGAATTCATTGTGTTGTAATATTTTGATACAGCACATCATTGCGTGTGCACAAATGTATTATTTTATAATTGTCAGCTTTGGAAAATAAGAATAATATCTTAGAAGTGTTGCATGCTCATATTTTAAAGAGTACACTTGCGGTTGAAGCCACACAGAGGGACGTCTTTTTTTACTTTTTAAGATTGAAAAAATGTATTTCTATATGCAATGTACACATTGTTTTGGTAAGAAGCCACAACTAATTATCTCTCATTTTATTCAAATAATGTAGCAAAAAATAATCAAAGCTGTCATTGTAATGAATGTCATATATGGAGTCAAATAGTTTAACTTCAACCCGTCTGTCATAGTCCTCCTCAAACCCGTACAAGAATAAGCTCCTCCCACTTTGCTTCCCAAAAATAACGCTCCCATGCGAACTTGACTCTTACAATTACCTCAGTAAACTACATAAATATTTGCAGTTCAGCGCCCCTGTTGCAAGCATGTTTTTAGAATCATGATGTCATTCTGTACAAATACCAACATCATGTGTAAAAAAAACAAAAAAACATCGCTTGATCTTTGAAGGAACATTTGCAAATAATAAAAGACAGCCAAACAATTCAAAATTATAATAATAATAAATGTGAACGCATGAACCGCCGAACTTTAGGTCTGTGTTATTTCATCATTACCCCAAATGTGTGGTTGTCATGCGGTGACATGAACATCCTGCCACTTCCTGCTTTTGATCACCATTTATAACCCCGTCAGCCTAATCCTACGCTGGGGTCCTTATCCACTCCAGATGAAAAATAAATAATAAAACAACCATGTGGTCCTGTTTTTTTTTTTGTTTGTTTTTTTTCTTTCTTTTTTTTCCAGACTTGTTTCCCAGGCCTCATCCTGAAATATATTTGACCTTGTTTGAGTCCGTGTAGTGAAGGAGAAGAGGACTTGTTTCCTCCCAAGAGGATGAAGAAAAGGAGGAAGGACACAAATATTCGGTGTCACGTCATCCTGCTCAGCCTCGGCGGATTCCAACTCATCTGACTGACAAAAGCACAAAATAAGAAGCAACACTCAAGGCCCAGGTACCGAATTCACACCCTCTCACTACAAGATGCAAATTAGAACTCATAATGATTAAAAAAAGTTTATTTGTCAACTTCATTTTGTTTCTGCCTGCTTGTTTTCATGAGAACGCGTCATGCAAATTCAAATAGCAGCTATTAAAATGTCGAAAACAAAGCAGGTCTTTTTTACATGTCACTTGAAACCAACAATTTTCTATCCACCCCCCCCCCCTAAACACAAACGCCTCCAGGCCACAAACTTACCATTTCCTCTCCGCACTCAAGAGGACAACAAAAATAAAAGTCCCATATAGTGACTCGCTTGATAATTATTGTATAGCTGCCGTTCAAACGCGACGCTTGACTCATCCGGTTTCCTCTTCGGAATCCATCTCAGCTCCACCATTAAAAAACCTTTGTCAGATTTCCTGACGTGACAAGAAGCGGCGCTCACACGTGCAGTCGGCGTTTGCCTCGTTAGTCATTCGTGGAATTGTGGTGTAATGTGATCAGAAATGTTTCCAGACGTGCTTAGAGGTACCGAGTACTACTCAAGTACAACTTTAAGGGTGAAGGATAATGTGACATACTAAGATTTCCATTATGGAATTATGGTTTGCCTCAGATGACATAAAAATGTTTCATATTATTTAAGAGTGGAACGAAAACCGATTTCGGAAAATCTGATCGGATTTACCCAAACTGAATCAAATTGTTAAAAATGCACCCTTGAGTCGCGTCGAATCATCTTTTATTTGTGAGTTGCAAACCCCTAATATACGTAAATATATTTTGACCAATGAATCGGTTTCAGTATGGTTCGAACTGGCCAATGGCCCAATAAAAAAAGTTATGAATTGATTTTTTTTTCTTTGAATTTGCTTAATTTGAAAAGTTTGAGCTTTGGAGGAATTTTACAAATTGTTACATCTGAATAAAAAATGACTAAAGCAACAGCTGTGCCATGTTTTTTTTTGTTTTTGTTTATAGATGCCACAAGTTGGCGGCAAAGCATTATGTTTGTCTAAATGAAACTCATTTATTGATCCAATAAAAACGGTCAAAAGGTTTATTGCAATTTATTGGACCCTGGTCATAGATTTACTTAATCTCTTCATAACTTACTGTCTTCCTTCCTAATAAAAATTCAGCAGCGACTTGTGTATCAAACTGAAAACTGTTTTTTTGGTCAGCTAAATTACATTTGCCACAATAAAATACTCCGTCGTCAGGTTACAGTTTATTAAAATGTGAAACCGTATCATTATTGGCTTTGGCATCTAATTATCTGATTAAAATCCCAACCTTGCTCACTGCAGAGCTCAAACCATCAAAGCATAAACAATTGCCATTTTCCCCCACTTTCCAGTGTCCTTGTTTGGACCACGCCCATTTCTGAAACTGCCCTTCTTTCTGACCTCAACTATGACTGTATGTTGCACAACATGCTATGTATAACTGTGACAGAATTTCTCCACAGACAAACCATAATTATAGTGTGAGAAGAGGTGTCTCCAACACGGCTAAAGATTTTCAGACCATCTCCGTGCTAATCGCCTCAGTAACTTAAACAGTCTAAAGTTTCTGGCCCCTAAAATTAAAAGTTTGAAGGGCTCGTTTCTCCCGTGTAGGAAAATTACTTAAACCGGTAAGCCAAATGAAACGAGACTCTAGAATGGAAAGGCAGTGGCGCTTCATGAAATTTATTTTGGAGACTTCACAGTTTATCCATCACTGCGTCTGCCAGCATAGCTTTTAAATTCTTTCTGACAGTTTCCAGCTTCTTAGTCATGCAGATGTGCTACTTCTGTCTCGTTAAAGATTAGGGGTGTATTTGGAATGTTACTGCTATGCATTAAGAAATATTATGTACCTTTCCTGTGGTAAGCCTTTATCCATGACCAATAACCAAATTTGTAATATTTGTTCCATGAAATTGTGAAACTTTATTACCAGCAGTCTACTCTGTTTTATACAGTACATGCCTTCAGAATCGGCAGAGTTGCCTGTTTTGTGTTGCATTTTTGTCATTAATTGATTTTTTTTTATTTATGGAATTCGTAGTTAGCACGTAAGGCGTTAGCCTATCTTTTATGCCCTGTGGCACAATGCTGCCTCTCAAAGGTCAGTCTTGGTATTACACCAGGCTTTTGGTTTGGGCTTGTCGGTCAAGTAACAGTTTGTAGTGTGGTTTTGAGCATTTTGCGTACGCTACACTTATGGACAAAAAAAAAAAAAAATATATATATATATATATATATATATATACACACAAACTGAAACTAATAAAAGTATAATTAATGAGAAACAAATAGTCATTATTTGACAAGATTAGTCATATTTTCCCTCAGGCAGTTGGGAAAAAATTTGTAATCTTAAATCAAAATCCAATTTTAAGGTTTGTTTAAAAAAACCACACAGGTTATAATTAAATAAAGCCAACATGTGTTATTAAACTGTTCCTTTGGATTGTGTCACTTCTCGATTTGACACCATTACGCTTCATTGATATATTTGACACATTTGAATAAAAAAAAATATATATACAAAATACCAACTGGTATTTTATTATTTTCTTGAAAAACATCATGAAATAAAAAGACAGATAATCAGAGGGAATTCACAACAAAGTGGCCCAAAAAAGAAAAGAAAAAAAAAAAAGAAAAATATGTTCATTGCCGACAAAATAAATACCGTATGTCCATTGCCGACAAAATAAATACCGTATTTTTGCAGTCATAGGACGCGCTGCCTCAAAGGGCGCAACACCTGTTGAGGGTGCTATTTCTGTCTTTGAAGCACACACTGGGCGCGCCGCCTTACAAGGCGCTAGCTCAGCTGCTTTTAGCATAGCAATAGCTCGGCTGCTCGCGCTGACTCAGCCCATCGCAATTCACTTTGCCTCAATACCATAAGCAATCGCCACATTTCAAAGACAGTTGCCATGATACCATTGACAATCGTTATCATTAACAATGACTCTAACCAATAATAGGTATCATGGCAATAGTCTACAAGACTACGTCAGGGGAGGGACTTTACTGGTCACCACACTCCTTTAAGAGTCACGGTTTCAAAAAAAAAAGAAATAAGATTAACACAAAACATGTATCTCTCATGCCATCAATATACCAAAAAGAAATAAAAATAACACAAAATGATATAGCAATGGCTTCTTGGGAGCCACTCAGACTCAGCCAAATCACATGGCTGTTTAGAGAGATGTGCTGTTATGCTTTGGGCTTTTTGTCTGTTGTCTAAACCTGGGACGTTTCTTGCTTGCAATAACATAAATGATAAGACAGACTACAACATTGTGGACAGCTGCCCTTTTGTCCAGCTTTCTCCCACACCATCACCCAAACACCATAGTCACATAATGTAGAGTCATGGTCACTTTGAAGCATAGATGACTCACACTTTGTCCAGCAGGGTGTGCTAACATGCACTCCGAACAGCCCAATGAGTAAAAGGGTTGATGGTCGCGAGTGATACTTTGTCCATATAATGAGCGCAGTCGCCTTACAAGGCGCTGTGTTAGTTTAGGGGAAGATTTGGGACTTTTAAGTGCGCCTTATGACTGCGAAACTACGGTAGTCTTTTTTTTTAACACTATACAAAATGTTACTAGCTGGTGTGGAGTAACATGCAGGACGCTTGGAAGCTGGGGAATGTTTTGAGCGCAGTGCACGCATCACAGCTGAAATATAACAACTGAAAGGGGGGGGGCATATGAAGTTCACAAAGTCTTTAATTTCTCTTGTGGGTCCACATCTTGCACTTGTCTTTCTCAGGTGGAATATTCCTGCATAAGGGCGGAGGAAATTAAAACAATCAAATTAAAAAAGGCAGAAAAAAACAGATTTATTAGGTTTTTTTTTTTGTTTTTTTTTTGAGAAATTGGACTTACGGCTCTCGGTTTCTTGTTCACTTTCATGTCGAACCTGCATGGACAAAGACAGATCAGGTTTATTATATATGAGGTTCACTTCTGAGATCAATGACAAAAAGCGGCGCCACTAGTGTACCATGAGGGAGCGTAAAAACCAAACCATTAACCAAAAAAAAAAAAAAAGCGCTAAACTTTGAGATTGCTCTTTATTTTGCAGCCAGGCCATCATCTTACAACAACAGCACTGCTTTCAACAAGCGCACGCGGCATGAACTATCAGAAAAGATGTGACGCCAGCCCAGTAACAAGCCATGAGGAGTGATGGATGCTGAGAATCATTCAAAGTCATGCGGCACAAATCCACAACTAGCAGGCTTCAATTCGACACAGAGAAGAGACAAGCTCAGGATGCGCTTATGAGCAGACAGGATGTGCAGATCACAGGAGCAGGAAGTAAAATTCAGGACTTACTCAAAGTCATAATCAAACATGGCAGAAGGGCTGGGGGGGGCAAGGGGGAGGAGTCAGCATTCCAACAGGGGAAGGAAAAGATCAGCAGCTGTTAGTTAGTTCACCACCCGCAGCCTGAACCCGAAACATCGACACAATAGTCCACAGACGGACATACGTCGCTTCAGTGTTAATATAGTGAGAGCAAGAATTTTTTTTTGGTAACTTTAAAAAAAATTTAATCATACTAAAACACTGAATTAAACAAACAGTAAACGTTCCCTGGCCTCTTACTACTCTTACGTTGTATTTGCCAGTGACAGTGCCGCCTCTCACAGGTCACTCTTGGTATTGCACCATAAATCTTCGTCGTTTTCTATCGGTCAGACAGTTGGCAAACAATTTAATGGTGCATTACCGCCACCATCGGGTAAGTAGTGTGATCCTGATTTCACTCCTTAGGAGCACCAGAAATTATTTATTTGTGTTTTACTATTTCAAAAGAAAATATTTTGCTCTGTCTGTTTTGAATGCAGCAAGAATGAAGGTTTTAGTATAGAAGCTAATGCTAACAAAAACAAGAGGAATCTTGCTTTGTTCATTTGGTGATCCTACCTGGAGTATTTTCTGCCATGTTATGCTCTCTTCCATGAAATTGACAAGGCATATAGAATGTGCACCAATTCAAATTATTTGTGTTTACCTGTGCCTGTTTTTGTTCTTCCTCTTCTTATGGCTTCCGTGATGGCTACCAGATGAAGAGGAAGAGGCAGCTTTTTGGGGCTTCAAGTCCTGCAAGGTAGAGTCTACGTCCTCCGTGTCCTCCTGGCTGGGTTCGTTCTCTTGGTTCTGGAGGTCCGGAGAGGCGTCGCTTTCTGTGCCGCTGCCCGCCTCACCTGACGAGAGAACGCAGACCTCAGCATGCTTATAATGTGGCATCCCAGCTTTAAGGCGCATGTCTCTTCACTCACGTTTTTCATTCAGGTGATCTGGTATCCCGCCTAGTGCACACACCGCCTGTTGATTAAAAAAAAAAAACTGAACTATTAACTAAACGTAAGTGCTTTCATAAAATTGGCAATGTAGAGCAACAGGGACTTACTGCGACGGATGTGACTGATGACTTGCTGAACAGACGCTCTGCCTCCTTGAATTTTCGATTTCTTCTATCAGTTTTGCTATTAGAATTCCTGTAAGAACCATGCTCCCGATTAATAATGTCTAAGCTAATGAAAACACAAATACAGCCTTTGCGCCTGCATGTACTCACTTTTGGTTGGTAAGGTATCTGTCCCATCCTCTGATGATGTTGCCATACATCTGAGTGTCTTCAAGGTAACTGCCTTCAAAAGCGTAAATTTGTCGTTCTAAATTCACAAGCGTCTCCTACGACATCATTAAAAAAAAAAAAACAACTTAGAATTGTTTGACATTCTTGAGCAGGTGTGTGTTGTATGCCGGAGCAGTGAGAAGTGTAAAACTTTTTCCTGTTTTTACTATTTTGTTTTCACCTTATGGCTGTTTCTTCATAATAAATATGAATGTGTATTTGTATGAAGAATGCTGCTAAATTTCCCTTATATGATTGAATAAAGTATCATTTTTTTATTATTATTGTAGAACACAACAGAATTTCATTATGCACATTTCATATACATATTTATATACAGTATTTCATTATGTTAAATGCCGACTGCAATTTAAACCAAAACGCCTGCTTTGTGTTTGAAATGTATACGTCCAGGGTTGATGACGTCATGAAATCACGCGAGAATATGACACTAACACGGATCCCGGTGTAGCTGCTAGCTGGTTAGCCTACACCGCAAGATTAAACTGGTGCGGACAAATTGAGCGTATTCAAGCGTTTTACAATGTGTGTGGGTTTAATAAAACAACGTGTTACTTTATATATGAATCACTTCGTTAAACGACCAAAATGAGGCTTAAATTTAGCTCAGGAATCGGCGCGAAGCATGTAGCCGTTATTAGCCTAGCATTTAGCAAGGCTTACGCTAGCAATAAACACCCTGGCTGAAATGTTATAATTTGAGTTTTTCGGTAGGCGGCACTCCGCGCGTTAAGAATTGTAAAGCCACTTTTTTCTTCATAACATAAACATACTGCAAGCTCTTGTTTCCTCTTCACCAGTTCGGCAAGCTCCCGGCGGGTGTCCGGGATCTGCGGCGGGGTAGCCTTAGCGTGCATCGCCATGATGGATCGTGGAGAAACAAAACCGTGGCGGGATGGCTTCATGCAGCAACGCCTAAATGCGTCACTGCAGCCGACAGGTGGCGCCAAAAGACCACAGAAACAAGTTGTGAGCGACCCATTCGCCACCATAATCACCATAGCAATCGCCACCATAATCACCATAGCAACAAGATGTAGACGTATGCATCCTGTAGATTTCACTCACACATAAATAAATGTGCCTACAGGACTGGACTATCCAGAGTCCTGAAATTGCCCCTGGTTGTACAGATTAATGGTCCCAAACTCAAAACAGGATGGACTCAATCTGGACCAACTTTCCAGTAGTGAGAATACATCACCTGCAAAGTCGGCCGGAGGAACCCTTCATGTTTGCATGCAATGACATGTGTGTGGGGTGTGGGGGGAGGACCAGAGTGTACAGTCCAAACGACACCTATGCGCCCATGAAAAGAAAACCATCTTATGTGAGTATACCCAGCATAGTTGTAGGTTCTCTATTTCTTTCATTATTCTTCAGAAATATTTGTTGTTTCTTTGCGCTTCAAGGCGGAGACATTCAATAGTACCATTTCCTTGCCTTGGCCACTACAACCTCAGGATGCAGCAAGACTCGCAAGATATTTCTGTTAAACATGCACAGGTAATAAAATGTTAATGCCAGGGCCCATAATGGTTTAAGTTGGAGAAGATGGGACGCTATTGCACACACTGCTGATCTAAGTTATATGGAAATAGGGTGCTCGTTAATTATGAATGGCAGCCCTTTTCATCAATAATAACAGAGCACGGTGTTAACATTTCATTTTAGCATTACACTCTGTTTCGACCAGCTCACCCACCTCTTTAGGGATAACTTGGTATTACTTTATATTTATTTTTGACTGAAGCAGTCATTATCTGATTGTATGGCACGTTCTGACGCTTTTTAGATAAATGAATACATATATGCTAAAATAACAATTATTTAGGTTAAGTTGAAAAAATGTATCGGGGCATGCAAAAAGGTTGACCTCTGATTGGACAAGACGAAAGTCATAACCACTATGGCGAAAATGTGTTTGCAATATATAAATTCACGCCAATCCTGGAATTGATTACATTCCAATTTAGATCTAATATTCCAATCCTCCCGTGCACTTCTGATATGCGGGCGGGACTTGCTGCAATCCCAGCTGCTGCGGGTCCAGTCAGCGGCCCGCCACTGGAACAGCTGAGCGCCTGTGATGACACCAGAGTGCCAACTGCTCGAGGGCAGGCAGGCACAGTGTGTGACTCTCTATGTGTGCAATGTGACATGCGGCTGGGATGTTGCTTCACAAATGGGCACATCAATTGCCCTCCTTTATTAGTACACTGATAGAAATTTTGCCCCACAATGACGTGGTATAATCCCATTTTACATTCGCGTTAAATTTTTCCTATAATATGGCAAAGATGAGAATGTGATATTGTTTTACTATTTTTCACCCTCATCATAACAACTGCTTGACTCCCACACTGCAGCAGATGTACTTATATTCAGATTGTGACCTCAGCCCAGCGTTCTCCAAATATGTATGCCTCCGCTCTTGTGAGCTTGGGGGATTTTTCCACTGAGGCGAGGTTTTTAGAACCGGTCCCGTTTTGTTCAAAGTGCAAAAAGCGCCCTTTCTACATTCAAAGGAGGATGTCGATGTTTAGAACTGCAGGCAATCTTGAGTTCGGCTCCTTGTTGTGTTGCTTTTGTGCGAAGGAGGTGCAATTATACATCCGTGTGTGGAACGATGGAAGTCTCTCTGCGTTTCAGTCTGCTGCAGACAAGTGTGGACATGTACTCCCCTTGAAAGAACATTTGCAAGAGAAACACCGTGGTGTATGTTTCAGGAAGAGTTTAGATCCAGGCTTGACAATTCTAAGGGCCATGAGAAGAAAATATTTTCACTTTGCGGTGTTGTAGTGGTAGGGCTTCAAGATGATTTTTTTTTCGCCAGGCCCCATATCGCTGGCGGCATCCCTGACTGTAGATTCACAGTTGTTCCTGCTTAGCTTTTTTTTTTTCATATTTGCTATCCTTAGACAGAGGTCAGCTTGTTTTTTTTTGTCATTTTATTCAGTATCTCGAGCAACAATGACTCCCTTCAGGTTCTCTGAGGTTACATCCCTGAAGCTGCAGGCCTCACTTCCTCTTTTTTGCAACACATGACCCACAACAGTTGGAAAACGATGTAAGATTACAGCGTGATCGCTGTTATTGAGTGCTTCTTAGTATAGTACCTGATTTTTAGAAAAAAAAAAAGACTATCACGTTGATGCACTGTATGCTGCATTTGCATGCCATACATTTTCCAACCGCTTAAAGCACGTGCACATCCGTTTACCTGCAGCTTCAGTCTACCTCAGTCACTGAAACGAACAGTTTAGATTGTCTCTCTTAAGTCCTAATGGAGCATTTGATGCAGCTTGTGGGCTGATTATTGAGTTCAACCTCCGTGCACTTAAAGTGAAGGCTTTTATATTTTTATTCTTAACATGAATTATGCAATGATTAATACCATATGTCATTATATACTGTACATCATTCAGTTTGATGAAAAGCCTTTGCATTTGCACATCACCTCATGCATAATTGATCTCAATGTTAGATGGGATGGCCAGAGAGTTGTAGCGGCCGTGAGTCTGGTTGGACTATTTATAAAATGAAATGGAATGGAATGGAATAGTGGTGGGCACATCTGCTTCACTGTTCTGAAGTTCATGGTTTGAATCTCAGCTTTGGCCTTAATTGTTGTGCACTTTTTCTACCCGTGTTTGCAAATTTTGTATTTATTTTTATTTTTATCAGTTCCTTGCAAATTCCAGAAACATGCACATCAGGATCATTGAAGACTCTAAATTGTTGATCGGTGGAACATGCCCCAAACCAACCCGCCACTCTCATTATACCAGGTTGGGACTTGCTTTTAAAAATAATAATAAAGTCTCCTCCTGCTGCTAATTAAGAGACACATTTTCTCCTTGTAATAAAGACCTCATTATGCAGGGGTACATTCATATTAATAGTTAATAAGCTTGTCATCACAAATCATATGAATGACATAGCAGATAATGCCTTGTCACTTTTTGTTCATCTGAAAAATGGCCTCATTAGCATTCAATTAGTGTCCACAGCAGTTCATACTTGATCTTCCAACTACTTTTGAATATTAGTTAAAATGTTCTCAGTCGGTTGCGCTATTCTACCCTCACAAACAGTTAACTTGGGCTCCAGTGTTGTAATTACACAGACCTTACAAGTCACCCTGTTTTCAGCTGCTCGAAATCATCTGATGGGTCAAACCATTCCCTGAGTAAAGAGAAGAAAACTTCCCCTGCACGCTTACAGCTCCAAACGGAATACAACGCATAGTAAATAAAATGTCGTCATTAATAATTCAACATACATTTCGCACATATATGAATGCATTAGATGACAATTTCGCTTGTCTTCCTCGCACATGGTAACGTCCATCTTTTCCGGCATGCGGTTTTCTCAACGAGCATCGACGTCAAGTTAGTCATGGCGTGCAAGGACAATGACCGGAAGCCAAAATATCCTTTCAAAATAATACGATGTTCAAAATTCACCACACGCTTCAATGAAAATAGTACCAAAAAATATAATACAATAAGTTATTGTGGATTTAATATAGCAATAAATCTTCTGAATGTAGGCGATAGTTTTTATTTTGGTATTTCGTATCAATTGTTTTTTGTGAAAATTCACACCAGGTATTAATTTTATGTCGAACACCGTAACCGGAAGTCCGTTATTATTCATGCTTTTGACCAATTCGCTGTTGGCAAGACTGAGGCGATTTATTCTCACTGTGGATTTTCCACAGAAGACACGTAACACGCGCTCAATGCCAATTAGTCATATATTCGCAAAACACTCTCGTCACTTTTGCATAGTTTAACACATCGATCGTTCATCGTCGTCGTCAGTGGGTGTTGAACTACTTCTCCTCTTTTTGTGTCGCTTTCCCCCCCTATTCCGGTTGGATTTTAGAAAGGGCGTGTTTGGCTGAATCTGGACCGGGAGTTGCAGCTCCTGTACTTGGGGGACTGGTGAGGAATGACAGCAACTGGAAAGTCACTGCAATCCGCCTGAATGGACACAATGGATTATAAGGATCTTGGACATAATTTCGAGGAGAAGCTGACACTGACAGATAAACGTGAGTACACAACACTGCATCAAAATAGGTCATGGTGGGTTGTAAAATAAAGGAGCTGTGATTGTGCCTTCATAAACAGGTTGTTTTTCCGTCTCATCTTTAATATTCTTTTTAAATCTAATCTTTTTCCGCTTTATTGGTTTCTATGCAATTGTTGGCATGCCTATGTCATTCCCCAACATCTCCAACCAGGCAGCTCAGAAGTCAAGCAGTGGAAATACTGCACAGGTCTTCATTAGGCATGCAGACACATTGCTTATATTTGCAAAACATGAAGATTAAAAAAAAAAAATCACTCTTATATGTGAAGATTCTATAAAGATGCTTCGATTTCAATCCCCACCGCCTCGCTTCAGTGGATTATAAATCTGGAGACAAACCTCTCCCCTTCATCTCCCCTTGACCTGTTCATCTTGATGGACGATGTCCCCAGAAGACCACCCCACCCCCATTTCCCATTTCCTGCAGACGTGCATTACCTTTATCACTGCTGCTGTGTTGCATGTTTAGAGCTGTGCGTGGGTGTAAATCGTGGTGAGGAACATTAGTTCGAGAGGTGCGCTACCTTTTGGGTGTTTTCGAGGCCTTTGAGGGTCTAGAACTTAATTTTAAGTGTATTAGTTAATTATTTATGGGTGTGGTTGCTTAAGAGTCCAACCATCCAATTAGTTTCTATCCCACAATGCCTGATAGGGTGACAGCGAGTGGGGGTTGGAATTTATTCGAGCTTACTTGGGGCGGGGTGGCGGATACACACCACTGATTACCAGTAAATCAGGGCATATACGCTCCGTACCTACGTCCCACCGCTTGCATCCTCTTGTCACGAAATTTACTTGCCATTTAAAGCCTTTCCGTTGGCAAAAGCTGGTACGAGAAATGGCAACTTGACAAGATTTACCGAAATGTCAACATTTTGATTGTGGTTGTAATGGCCACTTTAACCCGAGTATAATGTACCAAGAATGAAAAAAAATCGGATGCTGGGTCGTGTTTTGTTTTGTCGTCGGATTGTGGAACTGCCCTTTCCTGATTGGCTAACATCCACTAATTCCTCTCACTGGTCAAAATTACCGCGATGTTACTAAATTCTGACACTTCTCCTAAAAACTCGATTTAACTGGCGCAGATGGACGATACAAAATGTACTTCAGACGTTTATAGATTTTGTGGTAAATGTATTTATTTATGGAATATTTTGTGTTGATTAGCAAATTCCACAAAGATGGCGGCCACTTGTCACATTGCAATTTCCAAACCGTACAGTGTGTTTGTATCGCCACTGTGCATTTATGTTTTTATGAAGAGACGTTTCAATATCGACTACCGCAGTTCCATATGTCGTTCTCGAACTGCACGTCGAGCTGGTGACGTAAACCACTCCTGGTTGCCTGCTGGTTTGTTTGGGGGGCTAAAAACATTGTCATGTCATGTCATTTGACGAGAATGCGGTAATTTGGTTTCCGGCCCTTCCACCGAGAGCCCCGGCATGCGACGTTATCAGGAATGTGACGTACTGAAAAAGGCTTGCACGCTAGATAAACAGAAACATTCTTTGTCGTTGTCTCCTCTCTCAGCGTCTCGGTCTTGTAAAAATAGCAAAGGGGAGACAAAAGAAGGGGATCCCAGCCCAGGGTTGTTTGCTTTTTACAGCTTGTTGTGCATGCAAGGTATAATAATCCCAAAATACTTGAAGGGAAGAATTTCAAAATGACTAATCTAATCATAACAATGCTTGTGACTGAAAAATGTTGAACAGCAGCAGCTCAGACTTGATTCAAGTCCTGATATGGACCAAAGCATGACCAAAGAACTTTGGACTGTTTTTTTGGAGGGGTATCAGTTCACTCCCCAACCCCCTGTTTGGAAAAAAAAAATGGAGCGTGTGAGTGGGGCGGAGAGGAAAACTTTGGACTTGTGATATGTGTCCTTTTCTGTGGCTTTGCCCTGCAGTTAGAATCTCAGTTTTCAGCAAAACACGTCACTGTGAAAATAATCACGAGACGTCGACTCACTCCCTTTTGTCCCGATCGCTCCCGAGCTATGTTGACGTAATGTGCTTGGCTCTCTGTCAAGATCACTGCCGGTCTGGAAATACAGCCTCAAAACCCTTGCAACACCAGCTGACATTAGCCCCCTGGCTTTGCTTTACTTATGAATTAAATAAAAAAAAAAATCAGGAAATTTGGATATTTTCTAACTGACTCAACTTTTCTGGCTTAAAACGATTCCATTGTTTAAAAAAAAAAAAAATCCATAAATTGCATGTGCGGTTTAGCATTTTTGCCCACGACGCTCCACATTTCTGACACATTTAATTGTACATCAGATTTTTTTTTTTTCTAGACATTTCTATTCAAAGCATTTTTAAGGAGTGGAATGGGTAGGCGAGAATGACTGAGCAACTGTCGAGCTGGTCGGGAAGACGCAGAAAAGGAAGAGACCAGCGCTCTTCTCGCTCCACGTCAGCGAAGCCGAGAGCAGATGTTATAAATCTCAGCCATGACGCCTGCATGGGAAAAGAAGCGGAAGGCCTCTATTCTGCCGCTGAGTACAAGAAGGGAGAATGAAAGAGTTTCATGAGGGCTTATGCTCAGATTACTCATGTTTCCCTCCTCATTCCGTTTTGGTGCTAAAAAAAAAAAAAACGGAATTGCCATTGATGTTATTAATCCTGTTTGGGGGATTATTTCCTGTGTGAGGCGGAGTTTAGGCCCAAATAGAGCCGTCACGTCACATTGGCGAGATTAGCCATTATGGCGACGGAACTAAATGATTATTTCACACATATAGTTGCGAATTAGCCGTTGAAAAGTAACACGAGAGTCAGAATGGGTTATAGCATTTTGTCGTCAGAGAGGAATGTTTGGATGGCACTCGGTATGTGTGACGCGTTCAAGCCACATGCTCGCTAGGTTGGAACGGACGCCCGGAAGTAGTTCCACCTGCATGGGAATATTTGGCCGGCTAAGAACGTTAAATTCAACTGTGTCATACCGTCTTTTATCGTTAAGATGCACACCGCTAATATTTATAAATTAATAATGTATTTATCGGTGATGGCACAAGTGTGTTTAATTCCAGCCGGTCTCCGTGGTTCTCTCGCTGTGCTGTGCAGTAACTTCGCTTGGATGTTTGTGTTGATGCACAGTTCTAACCTCAGGGGAATCGCTAACAGATGCGGCAGCACTCTCTGCTTTGGCCTTGTGTGTGTGTGTGTGTGTGTGTGTTTTTGGGCGCATGCAGCACTCGCAACCCTGGTTGTTACTTCACAATCACTCACACGTCATCCAGCAGGCATCAATTCTACCACTGGATCCGCAGATTCTAACATTAGAATCAGAACACAGGCAACTAAAAAGACGTGCATATACTCGTGGTCAGTTGCGTTAAACATGTTACATTTGAGATTGAAATTCATTTCATGCGTTTCCACTTCCTTTATGTCGATTGTGTGCTCACTGGACCAGTAAAAATGCAGCTTCTGCTGCTGCACCAGTAAAATTGATTACCCCTGCAGTCCCCGACAATGGTGCTGCGTGACCTCCTCCACAAGATTCAGATACACTATTGCCAACCTCAAAAATTCACCCGGGAAAACGGCCACAGATTTGTACTCAAGCCTGTCAGCTTGGTCAGTAGCCTCAGCGACTCAAATTCTTCAATCCTGTTCCTTGAGGTCTGTTATCCTGCCTGTTTTCCATCTCACCCTGCTGCAACACATCAAATGATCATCTTGAATCACATGTTGCAGTAAGGAGAAATGGAAAACAAGCTGCTCAGCGGACTTCCCGGAACAGGATTGAAGAATCCTGTTCTACAAGAATGCCGTGTGTTAGTGGGAAGTATCTGTGATGTGCTGGAAAAAATGAGACAGAGATCAGTCCATCGGATCACCTTTGACAACATCACTTCCCGGGCCTACTTTCGTCAGTCCGACAGAGCTATGCCCTACTTTTAGGAGTCCAAAACAAGAATGTTGGGAGAGAGCGGGTCAACTCTGGTTACTATGCTGACTCCAGTGTTGACTTGACTTGAGTTTCCAACACAAACATGACATGCACATCGTTATCCTCCGATCATCTTGCTGTGTTGGCATCCCGTATTTGCCAAAAATTAGATCTGGGATTGAATTGTGCCTGAAGGAAAAATAAAACATTTTTGACATAGGACTATGATATTAGCAGTTAGCGTGTTAGCTAGACAAAACTGTTATGTTCTTAACTCATTCACTGCCATTGACGGCTTAAGACGTCAAAGGTCCTGGTAGTGAATAAGTTAACGATATGAAATGATCAATTAAATGATGATTGTTTCTGATGAGTGAGCAAAATTTATGTGAAGTACATTTTAGAGCAGTGGTTGCCAATCCTATTCCTCGAGGGTCTTTGCCCGTTATCCATCTCTACCTGCTGCAACACATCTGATTAAAACAAAAAAACGAACAAAAAAAAAAAACAGGCAGGATACCGGCCCTTGAGGAACAGGGTTGAAGACCCCTGCCTTAGAGGGTATCAGAGTATTATATCAAAATCTAACTTGTAATTGAGAATAAAAAAAATTGTTGGCACATACTATATGACAATCAAGTTTGAGGATAGTCACCGTTAGACAGGATTGATACCGAATTTATTCATTTATTTTCATTAATATAATATGTGTAATATTCCTTAATCCTCACTCGCTTGCTCACACAGTTCTCCAAATTAGAGGTTCAGAATGCGTGCTTCAAGCTGCTTTTTTGTACTTCCCATTTAAAGTTTATTGTAAGGCTGACAGATGAAACCAGAGGAAAACTTAGATGGGCAGAAATTAGCGTAGATGATACAGTAATTATACACCTTAAAAAAAAAACAACACCAAGAAAATTAAACATTGTATTTTAAACTCGAACCAAGGTTAGTAAAGTAGAATATTCCTCATTGGTATAAGTGAGATGCAAAAAAAAAAAAAATAGTTTATCCTCTTGCACCACCTTTGGCCTTCATTTAGTATCTACTTCCAACCGGAGAAAAGTGAAGCGGGAAAATCTGAATAATGAATGAATCATCTATGATTAATGCCGTGCCTTTGTTACATTTCTGTGACTGGGTAACCCACTTCTTTGTTTAAAAGCATCTGGAGACCCCGCCTCTCAAAGGAGTCACATCCTGTCTTCCTCTTCCTCTCACAGAGTCTGTTTTGACTCCCGCAAGTGCTTCGACATCAGCTGCCGCACTCATCTTGTGTTGGATTGTATTTTTTTTTTTCTGATGACAAAGACGGGTTGGCCGTTGATTTGACCTGTCCACGTGAAGCAGTTTTTCTTCAGCTGTGACAGTGATTAGTATTATTTCACGTTGTTGTACCTTGCCGTCCTTTCCAAACACAGCTGTTTGCCCGGTAAACGCTTATGTCACCACGGGACGATCGAAGGGTTCAAAGGTTCGCCTGGCATTTGCGGTTGTGGCCTCGAAATTTACCGTTAGTGACATTTTCTTTTGTTTGTTTTCCACAATGCGCACGTCATGTCGAACTCGATGACCTTTTGTTTTGTTTGTCACGAGGCGCCGATTGGCAAAAAATGTTCTAATCGATGTAACGCGTAATATGCCGGGAATGTCACACACTCAGCTGCCCGTGTCCTCGTTGTTGTTCCTCTCAACAACTCAGGAATGTTCTTCCTCTTCTCCCCCCCCCGGGTGTGGACGTTCGTCGCCTGTGAGTGTTTCCGTGGTTTTAATACACGCAGGAGGACATGGAGCCCTCAAACATTTTGCCAAACGGATTCATGCTATGCAGACACATATATATGTGGAAGTAGAGTTGCGGATGCCTGAGATTCCTCAAGTGGCCTGACCCTGCGCTAACAAACACACGCCACTCAATACAAAGACACGCTCGTGTTCGCAACGCCAAACTTATGATTATGACCTGCTTCACACAGCACAAGAGTGTGGGGGGGGACTTGAATGAAAAGTGGGTGAAAACACTCACCCTTAGAAAGAACAATTACATCACTTTGGTATTCCGTACCGCTCCTTTTGCGCTGGTTGCACCGGTGCACCCATTTTTTTTCCCACCGCAAAAGTTCATTGAATTTTTGGTGTCAACTCCTCCCACTCACTCACATTTACACCATCTTTGAGTTGGAATTGAATCCAAGTCATCGAGTGAATCATAACACCAGATTTAGAATTAATAAAATATTTTTATTCTATTAGGGACTCGATAAAAGCTGACTGGAATGTGTTTTTCGGTTTCGAGCCTTTGAGTTTTTTACTTGTTCACTGCACTGATTAAACCCTGTTTGGTTTTCTTTTACCAAAATAACCCCCCCCCCCCACACACCCCCCCGCCCCCTCTCAAATGATGACTGCTAAACCGTCTGCCTTGTAGAGTATTTTAAAAAGAATTCCGGGAAAGAATGAGAGTGTGAGTCTTCCTGTAACATGACCCGTCTGGGCGAGCTCGGGTTCTCATCATCTGTTGCTTGTCTTTAATGTGGATACCCAGCCCTTATTTCCATGCTCTGATTTAGTCTGGCTGTTGCAGTTTGCGTGCTCCAGGCCCGGCTTCGAACCAACTTGCAGGAAATATCTCCCGCTTCAGTGTTGCGGAGTTGCACCTTTGGTCAACTTGCCGTTCCGTCTCCCAAGGTGCCTCGGCAGACGCCCGCCCCTTTTATGGCCGACATTCTCAGTATGGTTCCCGTCGCTATTTATAAACCCCGAGCCTGTCACAGTGGCACAGAAACCCGAGATAGCAGGGTGTGTTGAATTTGTCATTCTGTCACGAGGGTTCGAGCACACGTGATCTCATCCGCTTGTTGGCCTTCTGGTCAGGCTTTGTCGTTCAACGCCTGTTTTGTTGTCTGGATGACTGACGATGCATTAGCTCGTTTTATTTACTTGCTTTAAATCTGAGATGAATGCATTTGATGGATTGTCGTGATGTCAGCAATTTTACTTTTCGGCAAAAGAAGGAATTTCTTCTCACGTTGGAGATTTCGGTGAACGTTGGCTAACGTGGACAAACACAAGCGACTAATGGAGTGTTTTGAAAGCGGGGCAATGCGTTATTTGTCCTATAACGGCCGTATCTCTAACGCAGTGCTTACAGACAACAAAACCACACCCGTGCTGCGCCGCTCGCAACCGGACATGTTGCAGCCTCGCCCCCGTCATTTGATGGACGCTCTTCTTGCACCTCAGTCAGCCTTTGTTCTGTTACTTTGTGTGTCTTATCGCAGGGACGCCTGCTGTTCTTTATGGTATTGTAATTTGGGGTTTCTATTTTTTTTTTTCATCATCACTCAAAAATTATAAATATTTAAAGAACATATCAGAAAATCCAGGATGATTTTAATGAAACTTGTTAATCGTGGTAAATATTAGTAGAGTCGTTGTTCATGAATACAACTTTTATGTCATTTGCATTTCCCACAATGTGCTGGGCGTAAACCACAGATTATCCATCCGTCTATCTGTTCATCCATTTATTTATTTATTTTAAACGCTACTCTTTATGACGGTTGAGTGTTGGAATGAGTTAACCCCGCATGACTTTGTTCGAGAGGCCTGGAAGGGGTCACCAGCCAATCGCAGAAACCACCGCGGAATAGTAACACATTTCATGATTACCTTGAAACTGCTTTTTTTTCAGGTTGTCTGTGTCCCTTCAACGAAATAATCTTCTCAAGTTAGGAAGAGTACAGAAATCCTTTTTTTTTGCCAAGTCCTAATCCTTAAAAAAAAAAAAAAAAAAAAAAAAGTTGTAGTCATCCTATTTGAGCAGGTTTTTTATTCTTATTGTTCCTGTCTCGTCGTAACAAATTGGATCCAACTTTAGATCCCGCGATTCCTCATTAGTGCCGTACAGTGGGGTGCGTTGGAAAGTAGCCCAGTGTTAATCTGTAATTTATGTGGTTGGGTGAGTGTTTGGCCGGGCCCAAGGAGAGCATCACTCTCCATCTGCCCAATGTTGGCAAACTAAAAGGCGAGTTGGCCTTCAGCCTCTCGGCGTCCATCTAGCTCTTCTCTCTCTTGTCTTTTTTTTTTTTTATTTTTCAATCCAGCAGTCTGTGAATATAAAAGTGTCCGCTGCACACTTTTTTTTCCACTTTCATTGTCTGCCAGCTCGTCGTTCTCAGCAAATATCTACTGGCATGTTCTCATGCTAGTGTGTAAATGGCTCCATCGTCTCCTATTTGCTTCTATTTCTATTTCTTGTTACGGCTCCCGACGGCCACAACTCAAGTCGCTCCACACGCACACTTGCGAACAGGTCAGCCAGTTAACAGCCAGCCGAAACCGCACTCCCGTTTGCTGACCCCCACGTCACTCACCAAAACCGTACATGCACAGATAATGCCCGTGTCAAATTAATTGACGGGGTATTAGGTATAATATTTGATTAAAAAACATATTTCATAGCTGCAGCCCTTTGAAAGAATTTTTAATTTTGACCCCCACTTTTAGTCTTGTGAATGAATTTATGTATTTTGGGGAGTGACCCCAAGACAAACAATTTATTTAAATTTTTTTCAATAAAAATATTTTTCATTTGAATTAAGTTTTATTTATGCAATTCATTTTGAGGGAAGATCCATTAAATTAACATTCCATGTGAATTTGAGCCACTCAGTTATTTGAGTCCGAGCGAATGTCATGAATTTGGGTTGTTAGTTTCATGCCCGCTGGTGTGTTAAAACGTTGCGCTGACACGCGTTATTTTCTGCTGGGTCGAAAGGGGAGGAGGGGGCATTGCAGTCTTGCCGCAGATGTGCTGATGTGCGCGTGAATGACGTGTGAAAGAGAGCTAAATGATTTCTAATGAGGTTCGAGTGTTTGCGATAATGAAGCTGCTGCGAACTCCCGAGGTTTGAGAGTGAAAGTGTGTCGGCAATGAAAGAAGAAAGTCAGCCATTCTAATTGATGCCAAGCAAACAGCATGTTGCCCACTCGCAGAAATTGCAAAAATGATTTAATTTTCTTTTCTCTCTCCCCTAGCTCTGCCCTTGCAAGGTGACTCTCAGTCCATCCACAATGGAGACAAGTGTTTGGGGAGCGTATTTCTCACGCCAGATGACTCAGCCGTCTCAGACCTTTCTCCCAAGACTGAATCCTGCACCAAAGCAGAAACCCCGACAGAGACAGACGTTTCCTACAAGACGGACAAGTCGGCCCCCGGCACCAGCGGCAGCCCTCAGCCCAAGAAAGGTGAGCTATCAACTGCTGTTTGTACGTCATCATTGGATCTGGGTCAGTTGAATAAATTTAAATTGTGGAGTTTGATCTACATTTTAAGTCCAGCCTCTGCTGACCTAACCAATGAATGTATTTTGCTCAAGGTCAATCATGCACTTACTCATGTTGGCACTGCGGCACACTACTAGTCACGTGCAAATGGGTGAAAAATAATGAACAAAGCATTTTTGTCCCTTTAAAAAACCAAAAACACGTGTAAAGTGCAATTCAATACGTGCGAGACGATTACATAATTTTCTACTGTGTCAATCAATTCGTTCCCGCCAGACAGATGGCTTTGGACAAAAACCAAATCGTTCGCGGCGCGGAGACATGATGGATACTGTGGTTTGTCGTGGCAGGTTGTGGGGGAGGGCCGGGCACATTTAATGGCGTCTCAGTGGGATGTGGCCTTTTTATACTGTATACTGTCCATCCATATGAAACAAAGCCAAGGTGGAGAAGGAGGGATTAAAAATCTGGTTGCCATGGTGATGGCGCTGAAGTGTTGCACTTTAAATGATTGGTTGACTCACATGGCAAAAGTACATAGATTGAATGCAAACCTCAAAAAGAGAAGAGCTCAGTGAAGCAAAATGCATTCACAGCTGAGCTTATTGTCTTGCCAGTGACATCATATAGATAGCGACGCAGCTGCTTCGACCTTGAAAAATCATTATAAAGTGCTGTGAAAAGAAATGGGTCCAGCTTAGACTCGCTTGAATTTCCCCTAGGCAATCAGTCAAGTGTAATAATTATGATTTTTTTTTTTCTCAAAAATTCTAACGTAGCAAGACAGTTAGAGGAAGTCGTTTCAAAAAGATCCACCAATTCAGTTGACCTTCACTCCAGTTGGAAAAAAGTCAATCCAATGAACGTCAATCACGTAAATGAAATGCATTCTAATACAATTTAATATCAATTATTTTTAGCACACCTAGTTCTGATTGAAAGCTGTTGTTTTGTTCTTCCGGCAGATGCCATGAACTCAGAGCAGCGACAGAAGCTCGCCAAGCAAAGGAGGGAGGAACGAGCCAGATATATTGGTGAGTAATAAAGGTGATTCACGTCGAACTGGGGAACTGGTTCGTGCACTTACCGAGTTGATGCATGTCTTTTATTCTGCTTGATTCTAACCTTTTATATCGGCCCTTCTCCGGCTCTCTACTGACGGTTATTGACATTTCTTATTGTTGTCTTCCTTGCATGGCTTTCAGAACAGCAAACGCAGTTGCAAGGTAAGGCGCTTCACTAAAACCGTCAACTTGCGATCATATCATTCAGAATTAACACAACGTGAAATTATTTTGGGGGGTAATTCACTTTCTGGAGCATAACACTGTGATTGTTTTTAATCTTCAATCGATGTGACCTCATTTTTCGTTTGATTTTTAAGGTTCATAATTTTCACCTCAAATGCATGTTTCACTTTCTAACACCATGATGGCTTTGGATGGAAAATGAATTGATGTGGGCCAAAATTATTGGGATGTCACGTATGGGTCGTTCAGAATTCATGACATCTGACCTTTTGGATGCTCTTAAATGAAGGAACAGAAAAATGACCAGTCATCTTCCCCAGACGAGTGGAAAAGGATTAATATGGAGCCTTGGGCATAAAAAAAATGAGTCATCAAGAACGTGAGCTGAAAGCAGACCTCGCAGACCAATCACATTTAATTACCATTCGCATCGCAAGTGTGGTCATGCTGCTGTTTCACCACCGTTGCAACTATATCTTTTGTTATCGCCATATTTAAGGTTTATTCTGCTACTGGCTCCTATTTTGCCGCATTCTTTTTTTTTTTTTGTCTGAGAATGTCCAGTGTTAGTGTTAATAAGATGGAAAGGTTTGTGTTCACTAAATCTTAAACCCCCCCCCAAAAGGAGTACCGTAGTATCTGCTGGGGAGTGGTGATTTATCCTGAAGCCTATAAGCGAGCTTTAACTCAACTTATTTTCCACCATTCTGCAGTAATCCTGCAGGCATAATGAGATTTTTTTTTTTTCCCCTCCAGCAATTGGATTACTGGAGTTTGTCATTGTCGCTTCTTTGCAGAGATCTGCTGAACACTGAATGGGAGAAAAATCGTACCGTTTCTTGGCGTGACGCTGCTAAATTCCTCGGGACTAAGTCCGCAAAGTATTTGTAGTACTGTTCTACTTGGGGAAAAAAAATGGCAATGAAATATCCCTGCCATGAAACTGAATGGAATGGAACCATACTGTCGCGCTTGTTGGAGATAGCTCAAGGTTCAAAAGCAAAGATCCAGCTGCTATCCAGCATGTCAGAAGTTCAATTGAAGACGGCTGATCGCTGTTTAATTGCCCCCCGAAGAAATGAGCCGTGGTCTTGTGCAGATTGGCATCTGCTAAAGCACCGCAGGAAACTTCAATGTTTTCAGTTGCAAAGCATTGGTGTGAAAAACCAACATTCCATCTCTTTGACTCTTCCATCCTTCACACATGTGGCTCATCAAGCCCTTTTAATTAATTCCTCAAATGTTTTGTAACACATCTGCGCCCATCTCTCCAGCGGCAAAGAAAGCCCAGTGGCTGGAGAAGGAGGAGAAGGCCCGGCGTCTGAGAGAGAGTCAGCTGGAGGACAGAAGGAAGAAGCTGGAGGAGCAGCGACTGAAGGCTGAAAAACGCCGAGCTCTTTTGGAGGAGAAACAGAGGCAGAAACTTGAGAGGAACAAGGTGAGTGATGCCGACGAGGACGTTCATGCCCAACATCGATGATACTTCATATTCATAATTTGCTTCCTCTGTTCCAAATCATTGCTGGCTTCAGTTATTTTTTTCACACTGTAATAAAAAAAAAAAAAAATCCAAGTAAACTAAAATATCCAATTCGATTCAAACAGACCAAAACAGGCTCGTGTGAAAACGCTAACTCGGCAAATAGACTTGAGCTTGATAGTTTGCTTTCTCTGTGCTGCAGGAACGCTACGAGTCAGCCATCAAGAGGTCGACAAAGAAGACGTGGGCCGAGATCCGCCAGCAGAGATGGTCTTGGGCGGGCGGACTCAACCAGACCTCCCGCAGGGAAAGTGAGTTTTGGTGCCAGATAACCCCGTGACAAACAAATATATCACATCCTCGCTCGATGTCATTTAAGAAGAAGCGTTGCAACACCCCCGTCATCCAACTGACGCAATTCAAGGAAATAGTCTGAGAAGGCGTTTGCGGTTGCGAGGGCGGAGTAGCAGAGGTCCCGCACATGATGTCAGTGCTGAGATTTGTCCTGCGATATGGTTTTGACCAACCTCCTTTTTTTTCATTTTAAACTGGCCACACGGACAGAATACTGTTTTTTTGTGTTTTTTTTGTTGGCTTTATATCCGTTCTGTCAAATCTCTCATTTCTAACAACCCTAAACCTTCCCCTTACTGTTCCTCAAAATTCCCCCTCCTCCACCAAGCGGGAATTCAGATTGTTTCACGTCGCTACCCTTTGCGCAAGGGTGTGATCCTGAGGAAGGCGTTGGACAGCGCACATCGCCGCGTGGCCCGTAGCACCCCGGTGCTCATGTGAACGGATGTTGTGTGTTGCGTTTTCTCCGGTGCAGGCAGATGCTCGGCCTCCACGGTCAACTTGCCGAGACAGGTGGACCCTGTCATTAACAACAGGCTGTCCAAGTCCTCTGCCACGCTCTGGAACTCCCCCAACAGAAGTAAGGACGACCCAACGTCAATGTCCGCCAGGCCTCCCTCCCTCCTCATCCCGCTCCACTCCCCCCCCCCTTCCTCTTCCCCTAATCTGGTTTTTTGGTTTTTCTTTTTTTTATTATTATGATAATTGTCGTGTCTGGTGACCTTTGCCTGCCTGCCTGCGCTTGGTGACTGGTCATTCAACCACACACCTCCCCAACACTGTCACGGTCTCGTATGCATCGTGGTTGTTTAATTTCAATTCATTTGGTTTGGTTGTCTTTGCATTTTGGATCAACCTCCTTTCACTTTTGAAGTCACCATGCTTCGCGATAGTCATCTTATATGTCTCCTCATAGCATTTTTTTTTTTTTTGATGTGACGTCTCCCTCCACCTTTTTGTTGGTGGCTTGTTGTGGTGGTGGTGGTGGTGGTGGATATAAAATGGTCTTTGAATGAGCTAATCAGAGTAACAGGAAAGGATGTGAATGTTCATTTCTGTTCACGATGTAATTTTTGACATTGAATTGTGTGATGACATCACCTCCGTTTTCTTTTATCATTCAACAGATTGGTTTACACAAGCACATATATCAATCACTATTGCAGAACCCAACTAATGTGGTTCCATCGCTTATTGTCACAATGATTACCCATAACGGCGCCTCTGTGAGGCTGCATTTTGCGATTGAGGACTAAAATGTGCTCACTGGGTAATTTCTATTTATTTCGGAGCCACTTTTTTTATGCAGCAGCCATTTCAGAGATCCTCATGAATCATTGCAGACTCTATCTCTTATAATTAGCAATTACAACCTGGCACTCTGGAGGTTCTGATTTTATGCTTGATTGTGACTTACACAGATTTCTAATACGGTGCTCGCAAAATGGGGCAACTGGGTACCGAAACATATTGCATCTCTGCAAAGTTGCAAAGCCAGGGTCATAGGTAGAGAGTTTGCTGACATTTGCTCATGGACGCAGCAGGCGACGCTACCCACGCCGAACAGTCGATCGGTTGCAGCAGCACAGCGTCCTCCTTGCCGCATTGTGGAAAGAGAGGAGAGGAGGCGGCGGTACACCACGGTTGCCTAGCAACAGGGAGGTAGTCAATTTATTGGGTAGCCATAAAACACACAGCGGCGGTGACAGCCTGTGCTTCTATAAAGAAGGCAGTTTATGATCCAAAAAGTCATTTCACATTTCCTCGTTATACGGCTTGTTGCAAATATTAATTGAATCGTTGTTTACGGTTTCCTCGCATCGTCAGACGGTTATGAATTTGTGAAAGCATCGTAACTCTCTTACGTGAAGTTTTCTTTACATACCTACAATTGGTGATGAGGCCTGAATTTTTTTTTTCCCCCCCACTGTGATGAATGTTAATCACATGGTACTCAGTAGGCGTGGACACACTTAATGCTGAGCGGTTTTACGGTCTTAGAAAAATTGCAAATTACTGAAATGGGCACAAACAACGTATTGTGCGGCATTTTAAAAGCGTTGTCCAATAAGCAGATGCTCTGGCTTGTGTGTGATGTGGTTATCGTGGCAAACAGCATCATGATTCTATATTCCTGTGTGTGCTGTCATCTAATGTCTGACCATGCGACTATGTACATTATATAAAAATAAAAAATCTTTCCGATTTGTTTGATGGGTAGATGTTCAGTATAAAGAAGGTTAACATGTTGCATCCTTCAGCTTCATTTTGTGATCTGTGGTTTATTGTCCGCATGTGCTAGTAAGGTTTTTTTTTTGTGGTTGCTTCAAGGGCATCAATTCACACGATTGAGAAAGTGTGGTGGGATGATTCCATTTTGCACTCATATGCAGCCCTGAAAATCTAAATTAGAACTCATACTACCTTTTGGCTTTTACGTTTTTTGCAAGTCAAAACCTTACGAGATCACAATTAGGTTCCACGGCAAACATCCTTCTGTGGATGAAAGACATGCTGCAACAGGTGTGGAAGATTTTGCCAATGACCTGATATTGACGGCGCCCTCTTGTGTCAGCCCGCAGCCTGCGTTTGAGCCCGTGGGAGAGCAGGATCGTGGAGCGACTCATGACGCCTACGCTATCCTTCCTGGCTCGCAGTCGCAGCGCCGCCACCCTCCTCAACAACAGTGACTCTTGTGAGTGAACATGACATAACAGGTTTTCGCAATAATCCTTCCTTGAGTCTTCTGGCCTTGCCTTTGTGTTGTATTTGTTAGTCTCATTATAGTCGC
The DNA here is from genome assembly GCF_059441095.1 of Idiotropiscis lumnitzeri. Taxonomy (NCBI): domain Eukaryota; kingdom Metazoa; phylum Chordata; class Actinopteri; order Syngnathiformes; family Syngnathidae; genus Idiotropiscis; species Idiotropiscis lumnitzeri. The sequence goes on from NC_142406.1 coordinate 3,269,080, forward strand.
AACCAATTACTCACAAGGTGTGGTGAATGAGCGTCTAAACATACTCATGAAAAGCATCACACAAATCAGTTAACGTCTATCGAGGGACATTTAAGTCTAAATTCTCAATTTGTTGTTATGGACTATGTGACAATGGATGTTTGATCCACCTGCATGGTGTGCATACACGTGTGTGTGTGTGTGTGTGATTCCCCCCCCAACCCGTCTCTGCACGTCTGCACACCACTCAGACTCTCACCACTGCTCCCGTTCAGCTTCAGCCAGTCCGCTCAACGCCTGCTCCCACCACCAGCACCAGAACTCCGCCGAGCGCTGGAGGCTCTCCTCCGCCAGCACGCCCGACATCACCCAGCGACAACGCCAGCGAAACTCCACACCGGTAGGCATTTTATCTAGTCAATCTTGATGATGCAGTGCAGCGTGGCAAGTTGCAAACAATAATTAACATATAATCAGTTCATTTCAGTGTGGCAGGAAGAAGGCAAGTGAGTGTCAATTTTCTAAAATGCCATGAAATTAATGATTTGGCCTATTGGGAATGACCTTTATTGGATTCCTTGCCGAGACATTTATTCCATACTCAGAGACTAAATAGCAAGCCAGTAGTTTGTTGCCAAGCAACAAGTGGGAGCGAGCGTTCCTTTTTAAAACACACTACAGAACCTTTCTGTTCAACCATGGAAAGGAGACTTTACACTTGTTAAAAAAAAAATATTATTGTTGTTACTGTTTTTATTGTATTTTTTACATTTTTAGAGACATTGATGCTCAAACGGATCCCACAATAAGAACCATAGTTGGAAACTAAATAGCCACATGATTTCTCCCAGCCAACAAACAATAAAGAAAGGCAATAACAATAATAAGGAATTAAAGCAAAGACATGTACAGTATGTACCGATATGATATGAAATGTTAAAGGGAATGGAACGTAACTGAATAGTTGCTCAATGTCGCAGCAAAACTAACATCCCTCCAACAAACAAAACGGGCTAACTTTCTATTCAGGATGCTAAAATTACTGCTGCTTGGTTCATTAGTAATTCTGATTCAAGTGCTACGTGGTCTGTGTCCTGATCCAAAATAGTCAGACTATCCTGTTGAATATTGATGACTTTTCACTGCAGCTCGGTAAAAATACATTTGGCTGCTGGCTGCGTCTTCACACAAACGGTAACATGAACTCGGTAGAAGTGCTTTTGTGTGTAAAAGGTGCGAGTTTACCCCCAGGGCTGTCTCGAAGTAGAATAGAGAGGTAATTGGAAAATGATATGAGCAACAGTGGTTGGAACTTATTTTAAGGCCGTTATGAATAGAGTCTGCGGCAGCATCTGTTGCTAGGTAACCGCTAGATCTTCACATCAAGGCATGCACTGAGTGAAACCTCCGTTCTTTTTTTTTTTTTTTTTTTTTTTGCCCATTTCAAGGTTGACAGAAAGAAGAAAGAGAAGAAAGACAAGGAGAGAGAAAATGAGAAAGAGAAGAGCGCACTGACAAAAGAGAGAGTGCAGAAGAAGAGACAGACCGCATCGCCCACCGCAATCACAAGGCGATCCCAGCCAGAGTCCAGGTATTGCCTCATATCCACCAAACTATCCCATGATTAAAAAAAAAAAAAATTCTCTTTTTCAAAATTTTAAACCAAAAATCCAGCATTGAGGAAAGTTAGTGATTCTTGGAGTCAGGTTGTTTGGAACAGATGGTCCGAGATGCTCTCATCTGAGTACTAAGAGAAATTCTGCTGGACAAGGCTCAGGCACCATTGTGGCCATGAGAGAAGCTCTCAGACAAATTTGGGTTTTATCCACTCCCGCTTTTGTCTTTCCCCTCCCTCGAGCCAGAGCCTGGTGTCAACTCAAAGTGGAGTCTCTCTCGTATGCGCTTCCACTTGACCTAGTTTTGTTTTATATACAAGTGTAACTGGAAACTTAGTACTTCTCCCGAACGCTGTGACAGTCCCATTTCCCGTCCTAGCACCCCCAAGCCAAGAACCAGACCGCCGTCACCTGCTCCTCCCAAAGGTCGTCCCTTATCGCCTTTGGTACCGGCACCGGGTTCCAAGACGCCCACGGGGAAGAAGACACCACCTCCTGGCTCCAAGACCCGACCCAAACGGGCCCAGACACCCGCCAGGGTGCAACCCCAGGCGGTCGCTCCCGTCACCGTGGAAACCAGCCAAGAACCCAAGGAGTCTGAAAAAGGTGAGGGTGGCTCTGAAAATGTTAAGGCACAAGTATATTGGTGACGATTATTAATCATAGAACATAAATATGCTAGGTCCTTAAAGCTTTAAAGCTTCTCCATTCATAGTCGTCTTATTTGGCTACATAGAAAACACTTTATAGTTTCATATTTTTAAATGTATATCTATGTGACAAAGTCAATCAAAATCATGACACTTGCCTCCTTAATATGAGTCCCTTTCCTCGCCCGTAGACTCCGGGAATGTGCCGGCTGCTGCGCCAGCCGCATCTCCTTCCCCCAGCCCGCCACTTGTTGAAGCCTCCTCTGGTGCCGTGCCTAAAGAAGAGCTCACCACCCCATCTGCCCCTCCCGCTACCCCTGCCGCCGCCGTCGCGCCTCCAGCTGCGGCAGCCAGCAGGCCATCGGCTGGCACCAACGACCCGGAGGAGGCCGCTCGCGTCCTGGCCGAAAAACGCAGACAGGCGCGGGAGCAGCGGGAGAGGGAGGAGCAAGAGCGTCAAGAGCAAGAGCACAAGAACAGGTCGATTTGAGTAATCCAATGTGTGATGAAAGTACTTGCGTTTTACTAAAGTACAAAGTGTTTGTCACCGCGTGTATAAATGCCGTGTGTAACACGCACGCATCCTTCCAGGATCCTCAGGGAGGAGGCGATGGCGCGGGATGCCGAAGAGAGGAAACGCAGAGAGGAAGAGGCTCGTTTCATGGCCGAGCAGCAGCGTCTGAGGGATGAAGCCCAGCGAGCTGAAGAGGAGAAGGAGGCCAAGGAGCGGGCCATAGCTGAGCAGGAGGAGAACGACAGGCTGCAGAAACAGGTCAGTGCTTGAAGGTGGAACAATACACAGTATGAACAAATTAATGTGCAGCAGTCGAACAACATGAAAATAAAAGCGAAGCAAATAAAAAGAAAATACAAATTTAGAATGTTCAAACGATAACAAAAGATAGGTGTGCTATGTACTTTTTACGGCTAATTCCTACCTTTTTTCCTGCACAGAAAATTTTAATTGTTTAATCACACTTTTCATACTGTCTACCATTTTATAATTGATGTATTTATCCTCCTACGCAGCCACACGTCCTCCGCCTGGTAGCTGTTCTCCAATGCTTTTGAATGTAAATACTGTTAGTACTGTAAAGCCTTTGAATTTCCATTAAGGCTCATGGAAACCAGCGATGACCCCCTCCACGCTGAGGGGCCATTTACCATCTGGCCTGCTTAATGCATAGGAGCATAGCCGGGCCGCCCGTGCTGTCTGGCATCTGGGCAGATTAAACAGGGGGAGAATATGTGCGCCACTGTCACGGATTATTTGTGTCGCGCATGAGCCCTAATAGTCAGAGAGGCCCCTTGTCTGCCCGGGCACATCCCAGCTGGTGACCTCCATAACTGCGATGAGTGGCGGCTGAGGGAGCCATTGTGATGGAGGAGATAGTGACAGGCCTGTGTTGCTTGTGTCTCCTTCACTTGAGCGCCTGCGGTGGGCTGACTGGCAGACAAGCAGCGTCAGTGTATGCCAGGGCCAAAGCTCGCGGCTAGCCTTGACTCCCCTTTTCCCCTTCAATGGATCCATTGTTCTACGTGACAGTGATCGAGACTGGCTGGAATCTTATTTATCCTGTCCAAGGTGTTGAGCTCTGTCTAGAAATATGTGCGGACATGAGCTACCTGCCCATGTCTGTTCTTGTAGCTAGCTCACAAAATAGACGTCAGAATTGAATGTTTTGCATATTAATAAGTTTGATGCCATGGCTAACCTCAGGACATATGCTTGCTGGCTGGTGAGTGTAAATACTCACTCAACCATGTAATAGAGCTTATTACTCATAGCCTGAAGGCTGCAGCACTGGCTGGCCATTTTAGCGCCCTCTGGTGGACGTCTGCAGCAATGTTTTTGGTTGGCGTCAGATCTGTAAATGCAGTATGAATGAAATATATAATAAAATATAAGAGACTAATGCTGCTTATTTTTAAGATTTGTTTTTAATTTATTAAAAAGTTGTCTATATTTAATATTAAAATAATAACATTGCAAAAATTGAGTCAGGTATTGATGATAAAAATATTTTGGTTACTCTTCATAAATTATATATTCTGCTTAGAAAAATTGCCCAACGTCAGCTGGGATAAGCTGCAGCTCAGCCACGATTTTGAGTCCAAGCACTGAAGAAAATAAAACAATAATCATGAAGTAAACCAAAAATGTCATTGTGTTGACGGGCGCCTTACAAGCTGTGTTTGTTTTCACCTGATTACAGCGGGAGGAGGCCGAGGCGAAAGCACGCGAAGAGGCTGAGCAGCAGCGCATCGAGAGGGAAAAACACTTCCAAAAAGAAGAGCAGGAGCGACTGGAGCGAAAGAAGGTGAGGAGAATCAAAAAGTCCATCCTCGTCCTTCATCTTGAGGAAACCACAGCTAAATTATTTTGGTTTGGTTTTGCGTGTTTGCTGTGTGCGCAGCGTCTTGAGGAGATCATGAAGAGGACTCGCAAGAGTGATGCAGGAGAAAAAGTTAGTATAATTCTTTGCAAATAAAACGTTTCATTCTTTTTTCTTGACGAAATAACATCTGTATTTGCGTTCAATACAGAAGGATGTGAAGGCGTCTTCACAAGTTAATGGAAAGGACACGGACCTCAGTAAAGGTAACCAACTTCTCGTCTTTATTTGAAATATTTCTCCCTTTCTCCGCTTATTAATTATAATGATTTTTTTTTTTTTTTTTTTGCACCTTGCCTGGATTTGTGACAGGCGAAAACCTGTTGACTCCCACTACGAGCGCGACCAGTGCCGTCGTGAACGGAGTGCAATCTGACGGTCACCAGAACGGCGTGTCGGCCAACGGCGAGTTTGATCAGATCATGCAGCTGAACAGCGGCGCTAACCCCGCTGCTCCCCAGAGTGGACTGGTCACTGGGGGAGAGCCCTTCCTGATGAAAACAGGCGCTATGAAACCTCAGCACGTAGCAGGTACGCTATTAGTTCATTTGTTAATGTTTTGAATTTTCAAAAGAAACGTCAGCATTAAATCTTTTCGTTCTCTCTGCATCGTGTGTGTCTTCCCTTGCAGAGGTCCTGTGAGAGCCCCCACAACCATTCATGGACACGCGCCTTACGTCTCCGCTTCAGCATAGAGATTGATGCCACACCTCAACAGCTTATACAGTTAAAAAAAAAAAAAAGAAATGAAAAAAAAAAGTGTGCCAAACAAACGCCACGCCTGTGCTGACTCCATGACAACATGCAGGATCTGATACGGGAGGACAAAGAAAGTGGGAGAAACATCCAAAAGAATGGAAAAAAAATATATATATATATCATTCAGTATTCTGTCTTCAACATGCGAGTTTTATTGAAATGTCACCTGCAGATTTTACAGTGCACCTTAAAGTTTTTTTTTTTTTGAAAATACAGTATGAGACCCCCCACCAGGGGACAAGAAGACATCCTGTTTGACAATGGTTGTTCTTATTACCGTCATTCTGATATTGTTAAGTTGAACAATGTGTGTTTGTTGTTTTTGTCTTGAAATGTTGAGTTATTTAACATGAGGAGCAGACAGTGTATGTAAATGTATAATGAGCCTGGCTGCCTATAGGCCTCCTGTCGCAGGGGATCTGCGAAATAAAGCTTTATGAAAGGGAAGCAAGGCACCTGCATTTTTTTTTATTGATCTTTTTGGTAAAGTCAATTCAGGTTGAGGATGAGAAACAAGACTTGTGGAGGTGCGTATGGAAAATTTCAGTTGCTTTTCTTTTTTTTTTATATTGTTGTCATATGTTTACATTCCAGTATGGAGTCAAGTTCCCAATTGCAAGGTAATTGTAAATTACTGGTCTATATTTGTTTGTCAGGAAGGCTGGAACCAAGAATCAAACCCAAAATCTCAGAGCTATGAAGCAGATGTCCTCGCCATTGGTTCACCGTGCTGCCATCCTGTGATGTTTTCAAGTCAGATAAGGTATCCCAAATACTTTTAAAAAATTGCAATACCATCCATGTGAATGCAGATTTTTTTTTCCGGTTAATTTCACGCGTAACATTGTACATTGTTTTTGCTTTGGTGTCATCTTGTGGCTTGTAGGTGAAAGTATGTTGATATAAGATCATTTGGACAAAGGTAGTGCTTTGCTGCCACCTTGTAGCAGCTTTGTGCCGAGGAACTACTTTTACTGAACTGATCAGCTTAACTGAGACAAAAGTTGTGCTTTGCTGCCATCTTGCGTTAGCTATAGGTAATTATAAAGGAGGGCTTGAGGGTTAAATTATAAAATGAAAAAAAAAAAAGAAAATGACTTGGAGTCGTATTATGCTAATTAATTAAATATGCAATAACTACTCCAGCTTCTATTGGAAAAATTTGAAGTGCAAGGCCAAACAACACTTGTTCCGCAAGTCATTTAAAATGATCACCAAAGTGACGCCGACCTGTCCATGTGCTCATCTCCCGGATTTGTTGTTCCCGATGCAGACAGCTTTACTGGAATGCCTTCTGGCTGTGGACTATTTATAATTCAGATGCGTTTTCACCAAGCGCTTGTCACTCAGTTTCGTCGTCTGCAGGCTCACTCGCAGTCCCAACACCTTTTCACCGGACCTTCTTTCCCTCTTTTTTCTATGGAACTGCGGATACAATTACATGACACCTTCCTTGCTTGGGACATTTTCACTTTCACCTGCAAGGTCAGAATTCTTTACGTTTACATTTTTTGAGGAATGTTTGATGCTAATTGTTTTTTCCGACCAATACAAGTATTCTCTCATTGAGCACTGAATAGCGATATATTTTGTAATTACGCTATACAGTATACAATTTTATTCAACTCAATGACTAAAAATTTTGAACAAAGATATTTCTCTCAAATGATGATTTGGCGATGTGTCAAACTGCCTATTTCATAAAGTATCAGTGGCTGGTATCACCCGCGTCCACGAGGACTCAATATCTTAAAATAAGGCGGATACCGATACCGGGTATCGATACTCGCCCATACTTTCTTTTTACTGTCAATTATAGACGATGTCCACTTTTAAAACTTGGCACAACAGTGTTCAAATGAAAGTAGTAAAAGGTCATCAGAAAAATTCAAATACACTTGAAAATTCAACTTTATTACATTAACATGGTACTTCCCACCACTGCGTCACATTTTCACCTTCAGCAAAACAATATTGTGCCATTTGCTCCATGTAACTTGAGTACTGAGAGTAGAATTTACTCCCCCCCCCCCCTTTATTTGAACGGATTTGACTTGACCTCCTCGGCCAAAGTCGTCATTCCTTGTCAATATCCACACTTCTGATTCAAACCATAAACGATGGTGAGTGACTGACGAGGAGACTTATAAGATCTGACAATGAAGCCAAAAGAGAGCTTATCGCGTTCTATAATAACCGTGTTGTGTTCAAGTGTCAAACACCTGCACCGTGAATAAAAATGAGCGTCAATAAGAACGGTTTGCTTCTCGGTTGGAGGTCAACGAGAGCGACTCCATCACTGACTTGACAAATATTTTGGACACCCTCGACTTCTGTTGAAGAGGAGAAAAATCATAGACACTTTTTCTTGTTTCACTGATATTAGATCGGGAAGAGGTTTTCATCCTGCCTGAGGCATTAATAAGATTAAACAGACTGGACACTACCGGTGTCATCAAACATATTTTGATTTAACAATAAATTAAAAGTTAAGCATTTCCAAAGAAGTAAAATGAGACTCAAAGTTACTTGGCAGTGAAGATCGAGTGGCGCCTGTATGATGATCAGGGGTGACCTGTCTCAATAGCCACGGGCATTATGTGGACTAAGTTGGTAAAAATAGTCCACACATCCCTTCGGCAAACTTCACTGCAAAACAAACAGCTTCACTTTTAGGTGGACATTAATCATAGTGGCAAGACACATTTAGAACATGTAAACAGAAGTAGCCATTTGTTACGTTGGTGCCTACATCCTACTATGTATTGTGTGTTTTAATGTATACTAGATGGATAATAATTACTCTCGGGATGATTTAGAAGTTTCACTGATTATTGCATCACTTGTTGGTGGGAGCGTATTGTTTCAAAGAAGAGAATGCCCTTTGACCTTTGGTTTGGAACAAGCATAAAGCCCTCACAAGTTAATCAAATTTTAAAATCAAGAATAAAACTAATTGAAAGCCAATGTAATGATGCTAAAAAATTGGTTATGTGATGTCATGTGTTTGTTACACTAATGTAATCTGGAGAAAATAAAATCATGGATTGGAAGAGTGTAAATAATAAAATTAAAAATAAATAAAGGTGTATGTAGTTAAGATTTTTTTAAATAGAATTGAAATACGTTATATATTATAAATAATCAAATAGACTATTTTAGCCACTTGAATAGCTGATTAATTTATAATTAAGTAAAAATGACAATTAAAAATAGAATGCATCTTTAGTTTTAGTTTTATTATTCAAATATTCTACAGTGACGTCGCCATTTGGGCTTTGGTCACCCGCGTTGTTTCGTCACTGAAATCTCGCGAGATTTCGATCGATAGCGTGAACCAGCTAATTCGTCGACGGATAGCTGTTGAGAACGCTGAATCCTCGAGGCCATACACGACCTATAATCGGATTGGAAAAACATGCTTTTACTTCATTTATATCTAACTTAAATTTGCTCGACAGTACCATCATCTATACAGGACGTGGGGGAGTCGCTTCATTTGCGTGCTTCGTCGCGTAGCGGGGCGCTCGTGCTAGCGTCGAGCTAGTTAGCTTCTTGGCTAAAAAATCCGTTTCGGAAAAATACAGGAAGCAAAGCTCGGACGCAGCGCGGCCTAAAAGGTTGCTCTCTACGCACAGACGCCATCGATTAATCTCAAAGCAAGGTAATTGCACGGTTTGCATCGATCAGTTTTGTTTCTAATGTAGAAATATGCAATAGCTAACTCAGATAAAAAAACATTTTCAACATTTCTTTTGCTCGACGCTCGTCTTTAATGGAAGCACGTCGCGTTGCAGTCGGGAGCTGTTTTGCTGATTGAATTAAAAAAAATCCAATTGATGTCACCATGAATGTAGAAATGTGTATTTATTATTTAGTCACAATTTACACTGTCTTCCATAAACGCATAACATCGATCAAAGTGCACCTCTTTTCGTGCACGTGCAGCACGTGCTCCCATTATGACAACTATAGCAGCGCTCGATTTATTTCATACGTGTTAATCGCAATTTTTGTGTGATGCACTGAGATCAGATTCTCGTTATGAAAGGCCGCTTGATGTCTTCGTAAGCGTCAGTAATAAGTCCCTGGCGTGGCCCATGATGAGCTTGTTGGCTGGTAAACGGATATCAAGTAATTCAAGACGCTGCACTGCTGTTTAACACCCTCGTGGGGGGTGGAATTGTTTTTAGATAAGATAATTCACTTCCTCTTACAAAGCTGCAAGTTACAATCCGATGGTGAACATACAAGCTATCTGAGGGGTTATAGGAAGTGAAACCACTCTGGCAACCATATCGTGCAAGAAAAAAACAAAGTCTGGTTTTGTGTGTGTAAATAATACATGCGCTTGTTGGCCTCTTCCCACTGCCCAAAATGGCCTCCCAACTATTTCATCCACTATGCAGTGATGCCTGCTAAAAGGCATCTTTGGGTATGTAAGCATTATGCAGGCTTTAAAAAAACGTTTGGAGGTATGTCTGGATGGAAGTGGTGCCAGCGCCATGGCAACCAGTTTGAAACCCATAGCGACGGTTTGTTGTCTATGGACATTCCACCACATCAAGTGCAAAGGCCATTTTGTCACAGCTTCGTTAAAGAGCATCTGGAACTAAAAGCAAAATATGCATAAAATTCCTGTAGATGATTTTTAAAATCAAAGCTATTTCATTAAGAACCTGTGATTTTTTTTTTTTGAGCAATGCACGTGTAACCAACAAACAGCATAATTGAGATTTTTTTTTTAATCTAATTGGAAAAAATAACCTATTAATGTTGCATCTTGGTAAATGGTAATCGCTATGTTCTCATTGCGCTTCCCTAATATTTGTACATTGAAGGTAATGAGATGTTTATAATTGACTGATGTATACACAAATGTACGTATACATTTAAAAAAAAATTGATTCATGTGAATTATTTGCAGTAATCAATGACTCAAGAATTATTATTCGTCGCTGAAAATACACAAACTGAATATGATTCAATTACTGAGTTAGTCCGTAACCTCAGAAAAGTTTCATCGTTGTTTTTGCAAAATAAGAACTAGATGCAGAATGCAAATGTATTATTTTGATTGCACATGCCACTCCCATGGAAGACTATTGTTGGGAGTTAACACAAGTTCTCGACACAACAAATATCAAAATTAGTTGTCTGAAGAGCAGCCTACCAGCACTTTTACTACTTGTGTGCCGCACATATTGTGTGCACAGAAGCGCCACTCGGTCTCATTATGCTGCAGGCTAATGTCCATATGTTTGCGTGTGTTGTTCCAGCTGATGCAGCACTTCTCCGTCCAACTTGTTGGCCTCTTTGTGTCATCACCACGCGGGTTATGATTTAAGATTTTCCTGACAGTTGAAGGCCATGTGTGCCTTGTGATTCAAATTAAAAGTGAAGTTCTTTTTTTAAATGACAGGTGACTGACTGCCTCACTGTGCCATCTCTTCAGCAGCCACTCTCCACGAGTGTAGCTGATTAAGCCTGAGATGTCACTTTTGTCGCTCAACATTTTAATCCTGTTTTCTGTTCTTTTTCCAGGCTATTTAATCTGAAATCAGGTTTGAAATGGCTCCGTACTCTCCCTCCCGTTCCAACTCCAGATCAAAGTCCAGGTCAAGGTCTTTATCTAGATCTCAATCTAGAAGCCGCTCTCGCTCAAGATCCAGAAAACGTCGCTACAGGTGAGTGCCGTCCCATTCATTCAGTCACACCTGAATGGAGCTCCAATTAATTTGGATTTATTTCTTGGGTTGAAATCTGCTCTTTTTGTCTTGGTGCTGCTCATATTATTTTGTTAAAGTTTTCCCTTAATGGAGTTAATGGCTGTTTCTATAAATTGTCTGCATTTACGTCAAATAATAATTAGCAACCTTAAACCCAAAATAAGATTTGCTGCCGCCCCATTTATGTGATTTTTGCGGGTGAAAATGACAACCCGCTTATTACGACACTTTAGCCGCCGTCAACCAAATTGAGGTTTGCTGCAGATTTGCCACACTATTCAAAGTTGCACAAAGGGTAACATAGTCATTTGCATGAGACTCACGCTAGATCTCGTCCAACTCGCTTGTGAGAATAAAATCCCCAAGTCCTCAAATAATTCTAGTACCTTGGTTTAAAAAAAAAAAAAAAAAAATGTATGATGGCGTGGCTGACCATTGCTGCTTTAATTAATTAATTAAATTATTAAAAAACTGCTGATTGTTTATTTTTTAAGTGATGTTATTTTCGTGTCTATATTGATCATTTTTTTTCTTGAGCCAGGCGAAAATATATTTTTTATTTTATTTAATTTTTGATCTGCTGCAATGTAGCAATACTGTTCACTTGTGATTCAGAATTTGAATAAAAGTGGCTGGTTAGCTACTCTTGAATTCAGGCAAAAATTCATTTTCTAACTCTGTTTTATTACTATGTTATACACCTAAAAGGGTTTGTTGCCCTGTGAGATATGCATTGCTCAAATCGTCCTCTTTATGACAACTTGGTTCGTTATACAGTAATATTGATTTAACAAATCTTCCCCTCTCTTCTCTTGCTCTAATTCAGCTCAAGGTCCCGTTCCCGCTCTCGTTCCCGCACTCCTATGTCCTACCGAAATTATCCCTCTCGGGACTACCAGAACAACAGGGGCTACAACCGCGGCTACAACCGCGGCTATCGAAGGCCCTTCCACTTCCGCGGGAGGAATCGAGGCTATTACCCTCGCGGTCACTATCAGAACAGGGGAGGCGGCTATGGCTACAAGTCTAACTGGCAAGGTGGCGGCGGCGGAGGCTGGCACGACCGCAAACGCGACCAGGACAACCGCTCCCACAGCCCCCGGCGTGGCCGTTCCCGCTCCCACACGCCCAACAAGCGCTCGGCCAGCCGCTCGCAGTCGCGCCACTCGGACCGCTCGTCGTCCGAGCAATCTCAACGTTCGAGGGCCTCCAGCTCCTCCAGGTCGCGCTCTTCCACCCCGTGCCCTCGCAACAAGGGCAAACCCAGCTCCAAGATTACGAAGGAGAAGCAAGGGGAGGCTCAATCGGAGAAGCCGTCTGGAGAAGGCAACGTGATCGAGAAGGCCTCCGGGGGTAAATGGATCGAATACGACACGGGCCGAGTCGGCTCTGAGGCGGCTCAGAAGGAAGACGCTTCGGCTGCTGACAGCCCCCCCAAATCGGGACAAACGGCCTCCTTCGGCGGCTTCGGCTTCTTCTCCAAGGAGGATGCCAAATCTGGAGAAAAGACGGTGATCTCTGCTGCCTTCAAAAAGTATGTCCGTTTCATCTTTGCTCCCAGCTCAATGGGATTCCTGCTTTCTTTATTTTCACAGCAAATTGTGCAACATGTCATTTTTCTTTCAAATATTTTAGCCTTTTTCCAAAGATCATTGGATGAATCATCAGTTTAAAATGGAATAGGACTCCTGATTTTAAGTATGACAATTGTCCTTTGATGTGCACTGAGAGGAACTTTATTGAAATCCCACGTACTTAGAAAGAAGCGCATTACGTGAGTATAAATACTGTCTCATCGGGGAAGGCCTTTTGTCCCCCCCCCAGCACATACGATGTCACTTTGCTACATTGCCTTCATCTGCTTGTTCACAAAATCCCACATGTTCACCTCTGTTGTGCTTTTTCGTGGCGCATCAACCCTTACAGGTGATTTTGCTTGGCATTTGGGCAGAATAAACCCACTTACACCGCACCATATGCATTTTATTCTGGTGGTGGGCATATATTGCCGCTTGGAAGTTCTCTTTTAATGTCCCTTTGTCTTCTGCTAGGTTCTTGGCTGAAAACAAAAGCAAAAAGCAGGCAGCCGAAAAGGAGGATGCTCACGATAGCGAGAAGAGCAGCGCAGAGCGAGAGCAAGAGAAGGGCATCAAGTCCGGAGACATCTTCAGCATCTCTGTTCCTTTTAGCGACTCCAAGGACGACAAGACCATGCCGTTCTTCGACGAGGAAGAGGAGGAGTTCCTCAAGTCGCACGGCTTGAAAGACAGGGATGCCGACGAGGACGGTGCGGGCAAATCCAACCCTACGCCTCGCGATATATTCGGCAAATGGGGCGACGAGCCGACCTATTCCACCTCCTACCCGCTACCGAAGGAGAAAAGTCGCCGAGATGAGGACGCGGAGACCTTGGATAAAATGGTGGAGGAGATGTATCAGAGCCGCAAGCACAGCAAGAAGGAGGAGAAGGCCAAGAAAAAGGAGAAGAAAGAGAAGGAGAAAGAGAAGAGCAAGCGAAGCCCGTCGCCTGCGGTGACTTCCAAAAGCAAGGACAGGCCGCTCTTCCCCGGGGCCTTCCCTCATGAGGATCCTGCCGTCCGTCTGGCGTCATCCAGAGAGGACTTTGAAATGAGAGTGGCGTCTTTGGAAGATATGCCGAGGTATGCCCATCGCACCCGCTGGACTTGTAGTAGCTCAAAGTGATGCTACAATGTAAAGTAGTCAATGTGCAGCATTATACCAACAAAACGGCCTTCATTGTCCTTTCTCATTGCTCTCTCAGCTCCTCCATGTCAAAGAATCGCCTCATGGCCAGAGATCTGGTGAACCCCTCAAAGAAAGATTCTGAGTTCCGTTCCATCTTCCAGAATATTCAGTCCGCTCAGCTTCGCAGCAGCCCCTCTGAGCTGTTTGCGCAACACATAGTGTCCATTGTGCATTACATCAAAGGTACGGTGCCGCTCACACGACGTTTGTCGCGGGACTCTACCGCTGGTCATGACTGAGCGAGTCATTTAATGCGTCAGTCGTGACCAGTTGCGCTAATGTGTGTTAATGGCTTCTTGCGCTCTCCACGTCTTTCTTTCACTCTGAATTTCGCTTGCAGCTCAGCACTTCCCCTCCGCAGACATGTCTTTAAGTGAGCGCTTCGCCATGTACCAAAGAAAAGCTGCCGAGGTAGAAATGAAGCCAAGGAAGAGCCCAGAAATCCACAGGTTTGGAGGATGTTTTTAACCTTTACGCAATGACGCATTTTTTTTTTTTTTTTTTTTTTTTTAAACGCCCTGCTCTCTTCTCTTTTAGGAGAATTGATGTCTCCCCCAGTGCCTTTAAGAGGCACTCTCACCTGTTTGAGGATGTGGACGAGGCGAGTTTCAAGGTGACCTGTCGTTTAGAAACTTGACCCGTTTCCCACTGCCGAATTTTGAGACGACCCAAAACGGCAGTGTTCAGCTTTGTGCTTTTCTTTCAAAGGATGCATTTTTCTAAATCAAAAGAGCCCAATTGTGTTTTGTAAGTGCCAAGCGAGCCTGCGGCCTATGAGATATGGTTATTGATTGGGTATGTACCAAGCCCAAGCAAAGGCTAAAAGGAAGGGAGTTATGATCCTGAGTCCAAGCCTCTCATGGGACGTTTATCAATGCCTTAACCTTGTAAGTATCTTTCCATGAAAAGAAACAAAATGAAGCTACAAAACTACTGTAACGTGCAATGATTCCGCTTAATACATAAATGCATGCTGCTGGTTTCCGCCTGTACTTCTTGTTATACTGAACTGTGACCTGTTAGCGATTGAAACTGAAATGCACAGCGGTTACCATTGTGAGTACACATGCAATGTGTGGTCTCGACCACTAGGGGGGGGTGTAACACCAAATAAATGGCAGTCAATTGGAAGTGCGTTTATCTGAAGAGTTGACAAATGTATTACCAGCAACCGGGGCTTGATTCCTGTTTCATAACAAACTCTTGGTATCAGCAGTTGCTTCTTTACTGACCCCTGGATGCGTTTCGCCCCAGGATACAAGCAAAAAGTTCAAAGGGGACACGATGGACCTTCGCCTGGACATTGAAAGGCGTAAGAGGTTTGCCGGGAAGGACTGCAGGCCTGAGGCAGGCCCGAGCCCCGGAGGATCCCAAGAGAGGTCCTCTGAGAAATCTGGGAAGCACCACAAGAAGTCCAAGTGAGTGCCGAATTCTTCATGGCGTCTCAAAGTCGTCTAAAGCTTTTGCGTGTTCTCAGCTCACTTGTGAAACGGGCCACTCAAAAGTTTCTTTTGTGCTCGCAGGAAAGGAAAGAAGAAGCGGGACCGCTCGCCGTCCTCGTCTTCATCCTCATCCTCTCCATCCCCCTTCCCCTCGGCGCCGCCACCTTTCCGAGGCAAGGAGTACATGGGAGACGGGCCGGACCATTTTGAGGAGGGCTTCTCTCACACTCGCTACCCTCCGCGGGACTACGGCGGCCACGGGGACCGCGGCCACCCGCGGGATTTTGAGGGCCAGCACATGGAGGGCCAGAGAGGCAGAGGCCGCGGATTCGTAAGTGATGTGGCTCGTTTCTTCTGTGCGAGCACGCTTGTCGCTGAAGTACTGACATCTTTTTAATTTTCGGTTCTAGTGGAGTCTCAGTTGACTGCTCTGGTTCCTACTTGGTAATGCTAAGGGACATTATGCGGATGCTAATGCTGACTCTATCTTACATAGTCCTTGCACATCATGGTTTTTAACAAGGTAACGTAGTGCAAATCTGTGGACTCCCGTCTCATGTGGTCTTTGGTTGCTGTTTTTGTGCAGGGTTACTTTTCTCTGTAGTGAGTGAAAGTAGAACGACAACAATGTCCGAGTGCAATCCAACCTGCTTCTTCCCATTTCAGTTCCCCCGAATGAGAGGACGAGGATGGAACAGGGGCAATTACCCAGGCAACAACAACAACAGCAGCAATGGCAACCCTGCCAACATGAACCCTCAAGGGCGCCCCCCAGAGGAAGAATGGGATCCCGAGTACACGCCCAAGAGCAGGAAGTATTACTTGGTGAGTCACACTGACGTTCCATCTGGACCTGGAATGACTTCTTGGCGTTAGGGCTGGGCAATTACTCGACATTAATTCGATTTCGGCTTCACACGGTGTTCAACCATTATACGCCCAAGAAAAATGGTTAAATATGTCAGGGTGTTTGTGAGCTCTCAACATTGAGAAAGTGCCCTGAATGCAGCTTGTGTCTTGAGAAGCAAGCGTGTGACGTGTACGTGATTCTGTTTTAGGATGTTCGATGACTTGACTGTCAAACCAAACATGAGAAGGACACATTCTTCGTTTTCAAAACATTGCCAGTGCTAATGCTAAAGTCGATGTCCAATCCATTGACATGCTAATGGTAAAATTGAGCATTGACTTCCATTTGGACTGTTCCTTCAAAGAACCAATATTCACACTTTTGGAGCACATACAAAACACGTAATACTGCACTACTCCAAAGCACCAATGTGTGAAAAACCGATTTCTATCACGAGAGCAATCCCAACTTTCTGCTTGTACTCTTCTTATCTCATTGTGTATACTCCTTGCATGCACGGCACCACCCTGCCCCTAAGAGGCCAACAACGCGCACACAGCAGGAGCAGCGGGTATTTATTTTTTATTTCTTCTTCTTTTTGTAGATATTAGTTTAGTAGATTCTTATTTTACTTTGTTCCGAATTAATTTTCTGGTTCTCATATATTACATTTCGAGGTGAGTTGGGAATTTGGGGATACAACACACTTTCATATGATACGGCAAGAAATATAAGCTTAAAAAGTCCCATGAGTTGTGAAACTAAAACGCGAGCAATAAAATAAAAATAAATCTGAGAATGAGATAAAGGAGATGCTTATTGAGTTTGAATGTGTGCAAAGAATAAATGGAGCAAATGTGTGGCTGCAGCAGAGTGAGAATGCAACAGGCTTGAATTTCACTTAATGACTTCATTTTGGACTTTTGCAGGGATTGATTTTTTTTTTTTTTGAGTAATCGTGATTTCAATACCAGTCAAACTGAATTGTGCTTATTTTTTTTTCTAATCGCCCAGCCCTATTTGGTGTGTCTGATTTTTCTGTCAAGTGACCACATTTTTTTTCCTCCCCAGATTGAGCTGATAAAGTAAAATGTTGTCCCGTTCTAGCACGACGACCGCGATGGCGAGAAAACCTGGGTGGATAACCGCGGGCGGGGCCGAGGGTCCTTCATGCCCCGCCGGGGGCGCTTCGTGTACCGCAAAGGAGGCAGCAGCCCCAAGTGGGCCCACGACATGTTCCAGAACGCCGAGCAGCCCGAGATGGGAGACGACAACATCGAGGCGGAGCATAAAGACGGCAAGAATGCTGACGAAGGCCTGAAATCCTAAACAGCCGTCACTGTGTCCATGTTGGTGCGCTTGTACATTTTTTTTCTCCTCCTCCCCTCCTCCCGTGTCTCTCCTCTCTCCTCATTTAAATCTCATTATAGCTCAAGTGAAGAAGTCTAAGGTTTTTATGTCCTGTGTTTGATGAATGCATGGTTGATTGCTGAATACTGAGGCGTCATTCATTGTTCTATAAACATGAGAAAAAAAAGATAAAAATATTTGTGCCTTAGGTGACAAAAAAAAAATTAAAAAAAAATACAGTTCCATGTACCGTAAGTGTTTTTGCGGTCTGAAGCATAGAGGGGGACTCGTATCCATTTTCTTTCTTTTTTTTTTTTTTTTGGCTCGGATGACGTCTTGACGTGAAAACTGCATGAACAGTTGATGCTTTTCCCCACGGGACCAATCAATAGTTAATCCTTGTCACAATTTTTTTTAAACCCCCTCAATTTTTTTTTTTTTTTTAGCACCACTTCATCTGTGATTAGCAACGACATGAAAATTAAAAAAAAAAACTGAAAATATTACTGCTTTGCTTCAGACATATAAATATGTATACTTGCCATGTAGGTTTACAAGTCTCCGGTCATTTTAGCAAAGTGGAAACCTTTTTATGTTTGTAGTTTTAATTAACTGGCAAAGTGGCATAATTATGTACACTGTTAACAAACTAAATTGGAATACTGAACTTTTTTTTTTTGGCGGGGATGGAGATAATTTTAAGTGTCAGTTTCAACTCGCAAAAGCAAAGGTTATAAAGAAGGAGGCAAGATGTGCTTTGAAGCTGACTCCATTATTGCATGTACGCAAAACGCAACTGTGGGACTGCGACTCGTTTGGATTTCTGAATAATACCACGCCGACAACTTTTATATTGTTGAAAAGCTGTCCTGTTTGTCTTTTAATTTGCAATAAATATTTTCTTTTGATTTAGGAAATGAGTTGTAAGAGTTATGTTTTGGGACAAGATTAGAAAATGGAATTAGCTCACTTTGGGTAAGTCATTGAATCAGATTCAAATGTGTATTAAAAATTGAAAAATGCTTTAATTTTATTTTCCATTAATGCAACAAACTTTGTCCGTTGCTATACAAGATGCTAAAAACTATTTTGCAACAGAACAAAGAACCCATTAAAGGCATCACGAGTGTCTTGTTTTGCTGAGTCGTTTGCGATCCAGACAATCTCTCCTTCAGCTTCTGCCATTCAAAACATGACAACCAGGCGCTCCACTTAACTGCACAATGAATCTTGTTTTCTATTTTTTTTTTTTAAATGGAGCGGTGAAAAGCAACACCCTCACCAGAATTTGCTCGAATCCACTCTGGGAAGCTCGACACATAGACAGTATGACTAAACTCAATGGCTCTTTCATAGCGCTAAACAGACGTGTCTTTACTCGAGAGCCACGTAGGCTGCTGGGAATTGTGTGGAAAGAGAAACACGGAGCGTCTGGGTCAGTGACACCAGCCGGTGGGAATGCCGGGAAAAGTTTCTGCTGAAAGAAAAGTACCCAGAGAGTTCCTCTTTTGGAAAAGTTGTGGTCTTCACATAATGTTTATTAGGCCCCTTTGTTCTTTATTATATTTTATGATGCCCTTATAAGGCCTACCCAGGACTCCTTGAACATAATAAATTAGTCTGTCGCCCTTGTTGATTTTATGATGGCAACCTTTGATTTTGTTTTGGCATGGGGTCAGAGGGCGGCGGATTACTGTTTTTTTGATGATCGTTGTCTGGCACTAAAAAAAAAAAAATCAAATGAATAAATGAAACAAAACATTATTTTGGGCCACAAACATACTATTAGCAGCCCCATCGTTAACGAATGCAGCCTTTAAACCACACGTTGAAATAATTATATTCAAACAAGCCTGACATTGCTTTGTCTGGAGAAAGGAATTGTTACATTGTCAAAACCCTTAAAACTATGATCAATATAATAATTGTATGGAATTAATCTTGTTAATTTTCGGACAGCATATTCTTATTACCCATTCATGTGAGGGAATGTGTCACGTTTTTGGGTCACAAATTGTGAAATTGTAGACAGATGGAATAATACAATACCCATAATCCAACACAGGTGATGGTACATTGACTTTTTAATGGTGTAAAATTAAAACAAAGCATAAAAAAAAAAGTAATCTGCCTATTTCTGAAAATGTACCTCACTGTTATGGAACAATGGCGCTAATTTACATAATTCAACCCGCGGCTGAGTTTCTCCACATGTGATTTGATCAGATAGGCTTGGCCAAGATCCGCATCCCCTTTCAAGTGACTCCACTGACAGAAACATGACCATCTGGCGACCAAAAGGTAAGCAGAGCTGCACAAGTTTAGCATAAGAATGTTTTAGAATTTTTATGTTTGGACGCATGCTAGTGCTAATGGACCCGTCCAATTGTTCCGGTCCCAGTGACCAGGATGTCAGGCTGTCCGTTCCTCCATATCTCCCTGACGATGCGCTCCCTCTCCTCCAGACGTCGGGCCTTCTCCAGCTCCTCGACCGAGGCGAACACGTCGACGCTCTTGAGGGTGCCGTTGGACCGCGTGCTTCGCTCGTCCGTCGGCACCGGAGTCATTTTGCGGCTCGCCTCTTCCTCCGCTATGCTCTCATCCTCCGCCTCATCCTCATCGTCGTCTTCGCTGGATTCTTTCAGCTGCCTCCTCTCGGGGGACGGAGCGGGCCTGCCGATGCGGCGGCGTGACCTGCAGGTGATGCCGGCCACCAGGAGGCAAAGCGCCATGAGAAGGCCGAAACAAACGCCCATCATGAAGTAGAGGGCGAAGCTCTCCGGGTTGGCTGGACAGACGAACATAATTCAAGTTAAGTCGTAATTATTTATTTTTTTCACTCATTAGGTTTTCATTTCCAGCTGTCATCAGACCTTGTGTCTACCAATCAGCTGCTTTAGCCACTTGTCAGGGTGAAACTTATTTTTTTTACAGCTCAATTTTTGGTTCCATTTTCCCCGTTGGGGCTTTTTTTTTTTTTTTTTCCTTCCTGTTTGCCTGCACTTTGTTCCTTCAGAGTTGTGTTTCAACATTGACAGCATCACAGGTCTTATGGACACTTTATCAGACATTGCTGTGTTATTTTTGTTTCATTCATCACGACAACCCGTCTATCATTTAGTTATATTGACTGACGGAATCTATTTTGCACTAAAGGAGGCTGATTTCTCGTCGCTCACTTCTGCAAAGAGCAAAAGTAGAGCAACATGATGGCCTTGTCAAGTCCAGTTTGAATCAAGTGCCTTTTAATTACATCTCATAAATAACACAGGCACCAGGTAGCCCCTAACGACTATATAGCCCACGGACCTCCTTAAAATAGCTCACCAGCGATAGGACATTGTGATTTCCGCACAATGTTTTTGGCGACCCGGCGGCAGTCTTTGTCGAATTACCTTTAATATGCGCGTATGTTGCCATGCTGTTACTGAGCAGCTCCATGTCCTTCCGAATCGGCTCCATTCTGCTTTAACACGGGCTTGAAGTTTCGAGCATCTCCAGGGTGTTTCTTCTTTCCGCGGTGAACTCCGGCACTCTCGTCTCCCTGTCAGATAAAATCACATACAAAGACTTCGAAGCTCACTCTCTTTGAGTAACTTTTACAGCGGGAATCGACATTCCAGACAGCAGCAGGAACCGAGAGCATTGTATTTATGTTCAGCCTTGAGCAGCGACATGGGCCTTAACTAATGGGGATGTTTATATTTATGACATCAGTGCCCGAGGGGACTCATTTCCAGTTTCCGGTGTCAAGCAGCTATACACTTTGGCTCTTGTTTCACACAGCAACAGTGACATGTTGGCTTTCATGAGTTTTTTTTTTTAAAATATATCCAACAAGAGCGGTTATGGATTTTATCTGCTGACCCAGGCCTTTTTCCCAAGCATTTAAATTTTTCTCCAAATCGGGGGGATAGCCTAATGTAAATACCGCCATCGCTTAACAGTCCCACGGTTACAGTTAAGTTAAACGTAAACATGATGGCTGATTTTCCCAGCCTTTCACAATGCCCGCATCATTAAAAATAACATACAGAACGACGGGAGACCCAAAAAGTTTTTCCCTCTTGTGCTTTCGACCCCAGGGAGAAGAAAATTCTACCCTTGTTCCAGTCACTGCCATCAGGCAGCTCGACTCACTCTCCCACCCTGATCTTTATCCTGATGACTCTTGGCAGACCCCCGCAAAAAAAAAAAAAAAAAAAAAAAAAACCTTGATTGCAGTGTTCTGGCATTATCACAGTAATTGCCGGTCAACAACTTTATTCTTTTAAACCTTCTTTTAACTCAGGAAAGGGCAAACTATGGCCCGGGGGCCACACACGTTTTAATCCGGCCCGCCAAACTTGAAAAAAGTTAAATGAATAAACCTTGTTAATGTTTTATTTTCTAAACACTGTGGTGTGTCAAACACAAAAAAAATGTTGTAATGCTTTTGTTCATCTTCATTTAAAATTAAATGCATTTTTTTCCTCCGATGAGGTGAGGTGACCAAAACACTCCATCCATCTGCTCCTGGTCCGGCCCCTCTGTCAAATTTTCGAACCCATTGCGGCCCGCCAATCAAAAAGTTTGCACACCACTGCTTTGAATCATACAAAAAAATTTTTTCACGCTTTGCACTTTTTGGGTGAAAAATGGGGAAATGCTAAATTTAATTAAAAACCGCTGTGCACAAATTAGTCAAACTAAACTGGCTGGATTTATCTTCTACCTTTTTAAAATACATTTTACCTGGAATAAAAAGTGTGCGAACAATTTAAAAAAAAATCGGGAAAAACAGTTTATCAATAACCTACGATAACACACTGGTCATCAAATTAAGGTATATAATTTTATGCAAAATACAGGTTTTTAATATATTTAGCGCAGATTAAGGAGTAAAATTATTATTAACATTCTGGATTTAATCATAGAAGATTTTGAAGGCTTTTTCAAATACTTCCCGCCCAAATATCCAACTTTTTCAACTTTTTCTTCTAAAATAAAGTATCTAATATAACTCTCCAATATCAAACACATTTTTGTTGTCCCTTCAACAAGAGTATTTTTAAGCCGCGTGGCATAAACAGGCAGTTTGTGGTCATACAAGCAGGAAGCGCTTTGCACAAACTCCAGACGGAGACAAATGTCCATTTTTATACAGCGTTGGGCAGACAAATAAAAGTTGCAGGCTAGCCCGATCGCATCTTGACTTAACCTCTGTGCACCAGCAGCTGTAGCTGTTTATGTGACCCCATAAAACCTACTCCGGCTCAACCCTCCCACATTTCCTGCCCGGATAATCCCATTTAAGATGAAAGCTGGAGGCTCTGACGACAAGTCTTGTTATTCTACAGCAATCAATCTGGTTTTTAACAAAGGACCCGACGGGCCGCGGTATTAATACAAAACACGCGTGGGAAAAGACTTGAACGTGACTAAACTAGAAGACCACTTTTTGTTAAAGATACTGGTTGTTAATTGCCTCAAACCGGGAGGGGATCTTATATGATCGGCTTTTTTTTTTTTTTCTTTTTTTTTTTAAAGCAAATAAAACCTCAGAGGAACTATAACAAAAGACCCTAAACTCCACAAATGCTAATGAATAAATATGGTAAACATGCTGAAAACCCCAACTTGGACAAAAACTATAGAAAATGGATAATTCTGCTTTGACCCGACTTTTTAGATCATTGTTTAATATTTTTAAAATCAGATTGCAGTCTGCCTTTTTCCTGAAATCATCTGAGATATATTCCGCGTACAAGAGCTGAATCAGTAATTCTGCCTTAATAGTGTGTCTGCCACCCCTGGAAATCAACTTTAAAAAGCTTCAGCAGATCACTCACCGTGGTCCCGGATGAGCGTCAGCGCTCTCCAACTAAATGTCCAGTGGAGATCTCCACATGTGCAAAGAGTGACCTGTCATTGTTCCCCCCGCAGGAAAAAGCAGTGAGATGACGCCAGCCACCAGCAAAGATGTTGCCTCTCCCGTCGTCCTAACATCCACTCGTACTCATCTTAACACGCCCGATGAAACTGAAGTCCTTCCTCCGCTTTAAAAAAAAATGAGCCCTCGTCTATTTCCCTGCAGGTATAAACGCACGACGCAAGCCGCACTCGCTTCCAAGTTGCTGTCCCGTGCTGACCCCGGCGAGGTGATGTGTCCACTCACTGCTGGTTGCAAAACACACCACAGGTCTGTTCACTGGAGAGCCAGGAGGGTGGAACAGGAAATAGCTTGTCGACAGCTTTGGGCACGGGGCCCTGCTGCTGCTGACGCTTGCGGGGGCTCGTGGATTAATTGAGCTCTTTGTGTTTTAATCGAGGAAGGGAGAGGGGTGGGGAAAAAAAAAGCTGTGCTGTCCCAGGATGTATTATAAAATCCTGGAGTAGCTCAGACGAACAGGTGGTGGTGTTTGATGAAATGGGGAAGATAATTTCGAACATGGACTCCACAAGGGGTTCTCATCACAGCTCGGAAATGGAATCGTTTTCTACTTTATTTTGTGCTGCTTTGCACTTTGTGATCCAAACATTCTGCGTGGGAGTGTCTCGGTGTGAGCTGCGGTCAACAGCAGCTCCCGTGTGAGTGTTTGCCATTCTCAGCGCAGACATCATTAAAAGTGCATTCCAGGCGATCCGTTTTACTGCGCACGGCGTGTCGTCAAATGAGGAGAAAGGGATTGTTTACGCGCTTGAGCCCGTGTCGAGTTCTAGTCCGAGTTTAGGAACGCGGTTGATGTGGTTCGGCATCAAGCGTAAGCATTCATTATGTGGCCTGTTGTCATTCGCACAATCTCAAGGTTAGTTTGAAAGTAAAGATGACTCAAAACCTACACGGAGGCCACAACCATCCAAGTGATCCGAGGGACATTCCCCAACGTTTTGAGGCATAATGAACCTGGATTTGAAGTTTGAAATGACATCCTTCGATCTGGGCTTGATGTGTCCCAGCTGCATCTGTGTTTTGTCAGGCCTGCCCTCTTCCTGACACCCGGCTGGGATAACATCGGCCTTCTTGCAAATTCCTCAAATTCCCATTCATACTTGTGTATCGGGAGGACACTGGGAACTTCCTTTCATCGGCTGCTGCTGCTTCTTTTCCACTGGCCGTTATCCGTGTACTGGATGCAGCTGGAGTGATTGACGAGTCAGCCGTGTGCTCGGCAGGCATGTCGGTGAACTCCAAGCTGTGGAAACACGACGGCTTGTTTTTTGCCCTCCACCCGAGTGGCAACCACCGTGACGAATGTTTTCCTTGGCGTGCGGGCGCTCTCCAACTGATTTCACAGACAGATGGGCTCTGTGGCGCGCGCTTAACGCCCATGAGCGAGAGCACACGGTGGACACGCCCATCCTCTCGCTTTATTGTAATATTTCCACTTGTTATTAACAAAGGGCCTTTTGTGCGAAAGGGAAAAACGTTCCTACTTTTGTACTTGTCTATTATCTGACTTTGGAACGCACGCTCAAATCGTGGAAGGCTGTAGTTACGATTAAGCCCTCTTGTTGCATTGGATTCTTTGGTACGCAAGATATTCCAGTCTGCATGTTTAATTGTTTATAAAAAAAATTAATAACTATCCAGTCAGTGTTTAATGCAATTTGATACAATATATATGTTGGTAAGTGTGTAGTAAATACAGAAAATTAAATTCCTGTACGTAAGTGTGTGTTTACCTCGATGGATATAAAAAGTCTACACACCCCTGTTCAAAGGTTTTTGTGATATTAAAAAAAAATAATAATAAAAGATCAATCATTTCAATTGTGCAACCACCTTCTCGGTTTATTTTTACTTCTCCTTTTTAAACGATTTCATCGTTGCTTCAATCCAGTTGTAGAGGTAATGGGTCACATCAATGTTGGAAAAAGTTTTGAAATGCATTTGAGCAAGGGTGTGTAGACTTTATATCCACTGTAACGCCTAAATTAAAAATAGTTTAAAGAACTATTTAAAAACATTTTTTTTTTAGAGTTTTAAACTAAACAAACAGATCAATTTGACCCCCAATGTAATAGGAGGGTTAAACGTGCCATTATTAACAGCACTAATTAAAGCAACTATTTCTTTGAAAAAATATGGAAGCTCAGCCCTACAAACTATTTTCAGTTTAAAAAAAAAAACACCAAATCTTAAATATGTCCTAAAAAAATCAGCCATCATTCAATATCAGTAAGGTTTTTATTTTTTATAACGAAAATTCAATCCACAACATCAGAAATAAACTGCAGCAGCCCCGTGTTGTTGGGACATTGTTCATTTAATTTTTTTTCTTGGCATACTCTTTTCTGCCACCTCCCTCTCTGCCAAAGTTGCGGACACGATGGATCTTTGCCAGCTGACCCTGTATAGTCTTCATGATGTCCATGTGGTCGGGGATGTGAACGTAGCGGATGTTTCTACCGGTGATGAAGAGATCCTGCAGATGAGTGAGACGCCCCTTGCGATCACGATAGAGGACCTCCTCCAGACGTACGTTCATGAACGCGTCCACGTTGACCACCCGGCCCCGTGCCGTGCTCTCGTTCCTCAGGTCCACCGTGGTCACCTCGCCCTGCAGACCCTGCAGCAGCACCACCATGCTGTTCTCTGCGATGGTGCGCTCCCGGATGGAGCTGAAACTCTCCGCTTGGCTTGACAACGGGCCTTCAGTCCGCCCTGACTCCATGGCCTCCTGCAAGAAACCTCAAGGTTAGCTCTGCTCTTTCATTTAATACAAGCGCGATTCATAAACAATTCTTGAGCCAAACAGCCACCTTTAGTATTTATTTAACTGAGGTTGTTTCAAACATGGGCATCACTGTAGTCATTGTGGTTAGAGTTAAGCCTTTACTACAGGGCTGAACAATATTAGAAATACTTTTTGCCGTTCAGCAGGTTTTGCAAAACATACTGAAACGTTTAAAAGTTGAGCATGTGTTTAGGTGAGGACAAATTAAGTTACCTTGTAAAGGTTAACCAGCAATTTCAAACAAAAGCTGAAAATACCAAACTTTTATGTTAGGAGTAATGTATGCAATGAATAAACTAAAGCATGAAGAGAATATTTATGTGCAGTACATTTTAATTTGATTTCTTCTTTAATTGCATCAATTTTCCTGTTCTTCAACGCAATGCGAACGATCAATCTGCATATAATGTGGCAGAGGCTTGCAAATACACATTTTGGAACTAAAAGTACAATTTGGTGAACACCTTCGGCGCTCCCTTATTTTATTGTTGATCACGACCGCGGTACTGAAGAGTTTAGTATTATTATTATTTTCAGTTGGTGCGTAGAAAGTTGGAGAAACACCGTTTTTCGATATGGGATTGCGGTGTTTGAGATTTAAACTATGCGAAAATGGCAACTACAAAGAAATAATATTTATTGATCGATCGGTGCATGTTCGATACGGAGCATTAATATTTACCTTGCGTTTTAAGCCATTTGAAAAAATATCCACCAAAAACGCCTTCGCGGGAGATTGCAAAAATACTTCCGGGTACCGTAAACGTAACGTGGTGACGTAATTTACGTCACGTACTTCTCTTCAAATAACACAACACTGCCCTCTGCGGGCTACTGGCAGAACCTCAGAAGATTGGTGCTAAAAGAATATTAGCTATGAACTTTCCAAACGAGTAATCGAAAACAGCAATAATCATCAACAAAATGTTAGTTTATTAAGTATTTCAAAAATATAATGTGACCGACTATACATTCAGAACATTCTTAAAATAATTTATTTTATAATTAATTTAGCTAAGACACACTCCATTGGCAAGTGGTTTCAAGCCAGAATTAAAATGTCACAAGGGTCCAAGGTTATCCATCATAGCTAGCAGGTCATCTCCCTTGTTGCTGTTCACATTATCTGATGTCTCCTCTTGTTCGACAAAAAGTTTGGCGATTTGAGCCAGCTGAGTTGTGGATTGTTCATCCTGAAATAAAAAAAAAAAAAAGAAGAAATCAGTCATGCGGCAGTTGCAGAAACCCACACAGGATGTGCACGTTTACCTGCAGGGCTTGTATGTTTATCACTTGGAATGACTCCTCGACTCCACCTGCAGCTTCCCTATTAAACAAAATAAGCTACAAATTAAACAACATCAGGGTTGTTACCATGACATAGAAATAAGACACGTACGTCTCGTCCTCTTCTTGGGCCGCAGCGAGCAGGTTGATTTGAAAACCGGTTTCAGAACCGGGCACGTTCTCAATCTCAACAGCGCCCATCAGGCGGGCCAGTAGATTGAGCTCTTCTTTAGCCAACGAGTTGGGAGTGATATCTGTCTGTGGCTTGATGAAGGTAAGAAAGACAATTATCGCATTTCCGTGGCTACGAATGGTTGCCATAATTTTTCCTTGACTTCTTTTCAAAATTATCCATACAAATGATATTAATCCAAGGCAGCACATAACTGCTTGCTTGGTACTCGAACACACGCCTAGCCTGTAAACAAACACAGTGCAGCTCAACTTGTGTCTAGCAGACGTCACGGATTGTGATATACATTAGGTGTTACGTTTAAATTGGAATCAGGCGAGTATAAAAAAAAACAGCATGACACAAAAATTGAGCAGCATTTAACTCATTGACTGCCATTGACGGCTAAAGACGTCAAAGATCAATTTTTTTACTCAGCTGGTAATGAATGAGTTAATCAACAAATGCCTTTTGTGTTTATATCATTGAATAAAATATTCTTAAAAATAAAAGATTACATTACCGTCACTGAGGGAACTTTGGATGATTCCCCTCCAAGATTTACACTGTACCTTTAATTGATAAAACAGCAAAGTGCGTCATCTCATATCCACACATGTCGTATAATAATTTGTATTTTTTTTTTAAATATAAAACTTAGAAATAGGTGCTCAACATGTTCACGCCCAGTTTGATGACTCGATCTCCATGTAAGCCAAATGCCGCATCTTTTATAGGGAGGCAGTAACTCCCCCCCGACGGGAAGCGGCTCTGTCGCATTTCTCGTCCCTTACTGTCAAAGATCCTACACGGACATGACAGATGATGTTTTGGGATCGACAGTCCAACAGAAAAGCCAAGAAATTCTCCGGTTCAACAAAACATCCTCACCTAATGACGCCGGGAATATCCATCCCGTGAGGCACTGCGCCCGAGGTTGTTAGGGCGAAACGCCCGTTGGGATTCTGGATTTTGGTTTTGAGGAAAATGGACACCTGGATGAGAAAAGTCACGGTGAAGGACGCTGTGTTTTCAATTCAGTTGTTTTAAGCATCCAAGTAGCGTAGCAAGGAACTCACGCGGATGTGTGTGTCTTGTAAGAACGTGAGCAGCGCTTGTCGGAGAAGCTGGAATTCTCCCGCGCTCATAGACGAATATATCTACGTTGGAAAGAGTTACGCAAGTAAATGAAGCCCTCCAAAAGATGTAAATGACAACTTTTTTTCCCGAAACGAAGCTCCTCAATTCACATCAACGCTTACAGTAGTTCCTTGCCACTTTGTGTAGAGGCCACAAAATGGCGTCAAAGCTCGACATTTGTCTAAATGAAACTCCTCAAATCAGTTCTTTATAGTTCCTCGGCAAGATTGTGCCGAAATAATTATTTCCTGGATCGGGTCTACCTCGATGAGCTTCCTGTGAGTCTCATCCACTTTGTTTACAACGGCAGGCGTGTCTTTCACAAACTCCCTGATGGTGTCGATGTGATTGTACGAGACGAGCAGCAGGTCCCTCGGGCGCGGGCACAGGAAGACTTGATACTTAAAGGCCATGAGCATCAGCTCGTAGAGCTGTTTGAAAATAGACGATGTTCGTTAATGGCGATCGGCGCTTGCTTTCCGAGTGCTTTCTTGTTACCTTCTCCATGCTGTCCGTGTTCAGCTTCATGATGGAGACGTGCGCCAAGCGAGTTAGGACGACTTTCATCGTCCGGTGGGAATACAGCAGCTGAGGCTTCGCAAGTTCGTCCATGAAGGCTTTACTGAACATGGTCCCCACAATGTCCTTCATCACTGTCAACGGGAACGCGGAAGGGTGAGTGTGTGTTGATATTATTATATTTTATCTGACATTCTCATGTGGCAAAACTGAAAACGTGACTCTTTGTTACATTGTAGTTAGTGTATTTTTTTTTTTAAACAGCATAAATGTACTTTAGCCTCAAAATAGGACAACACCGCTATTGTGTAAATGGGTGGCAACAAAAGTGAGCACACCCCCAAAGTGAAAAAGTCCAAATAGTGGCCAAAGCGACAATACCCACCACCATTGTTATCTTTAACCTTCTTGACCCCCCCCCCCAAAAAAAAACATCCCCCATCTCCATAATATTTTTTTTAATAATTTGGCATTGGAGTGTTCATTTTACAACCCCCAAGCTAAAGCTAGCAAACTCCTGTTTTCGACTATTGCCTGTACCTCTTTTTCTGTCATTTTCAGACCACGCTCCGGCAGCTTTCCAAAGAAAAGAAAAACAGCCAACAATTGTTATACACTTAAAATTAAAAAGAAATAAATAAGCTTGGCCGCAAATCGAGGCAACACTTTTCAACTTACCCTTCTCAGATTTGTCCTCAGAAGTGCTGTGAACGTGCATTCGTTGGTCCAGTATGTAAAGCATCTCCCCTCCGAGGTTAATGAAAACCAGGGGGAGAGTTCGCATCGACATCCTGCAAATTCAACTATTCGGACGTTAGTGTCGTGAGGATCTTTTTTAAGAACATGTTTTCTGCGGCTATTTTCCACGCTCTTATCTATGCATGCCTCTGCAGAAAACGCTAAGATGCAACAGGTGGTCAGGATGAGGATCAGCCTCAGGCAAGATCATCCTCATTGGCCGGTGTACAATGACGACATATCCTGCATACCGCCTAATGCGATGCAATTAGACTAGAGGGCGAAAATTAGCTTAAAAAGAGATTTCAAATAGATATTGAATACGCCCTTTAGTCCAATGGATTTTCTTTTTTTTTAATTTATTTTTTATTTTTTTTTATTATTATTATTCTTTTGGTTGGCCATGCAGAAATGTGCTTCAAATGAAAGTAAATTACATTTTAATTTGTTTAGACATTACTTTTCTTGGGGCACAATTTATATTGGAAAATACAACGTAAGAAGATGGCCCTTCATTGCAAAAATAAAACATTGTATCACAGAAGCATTTTGGATTATTTCATACATATTTTATTTTTGTCGATTACAGGCGCATCTCAGTAATAGAGTACCATGACACGTTTAATTTAATTCAGTACTTCATTTCAAGTTGTGTATTATTTAGATTAACTCCGCGCAAGGACTATTTATTTTTCATTTATTATTAATTTTAAATACTTTTGATGTCAGCAAAACCTCATAAATTGGCATCTCCAGAAATTAGAATTTTTTTTTTGTGGGGGGGAGAAAGATTAGTCCTCAAAAAAGTGTTTCTCCCATATGTTTAATTCTTCTGCAGAACTGAACTAATGAAACAAATGAATTTTTCTACCGTGCATTAATTTATTAATATTTACCAGTATATATTTTTCGGCACTAATACCACTTTTTGTTCTGTGCAGTATGCAAGCATATTGGATTGTTAAGTGTTTAAAAATTGAAGTTGATAATTCATAGAACATTTAATTTGACTGTATAAAATACACTTTGGCTAACCAGGTCGTAGTCATAAAAACGTAATATCCCATACTGATCACGATATTTGTCCGTTTTTTTGTTGTTGTTGACGTGAAGGAAGCTGTAGTTCTCATTCTTGTCAACAGAGAGCAGTAGAGAGCAGTCAAGCAAATTGGGTGCAAGAAAGTTGGGAAACATAAGTGTTCCCTTTCATCAGAAAAGCAAAGCAATTGAATCACTTTCCTCGCGATCTTGGTGTTCGACTTGGAAAATAAGTTTTTCTGAAGATCTCGTGTCCAATTTCCAGGACTTGTCTCATAAGGTTGGACTGTATTTGAACGGGTGGAAGCAGCGTCTTTTTGCGGGGAGACGAGAAGCGTCTGTTGTAAGTTTGTCAGCGTGTCCTTCGCGTTTGGTTCTGTTTTATCTGATAAGGTGACATTTCGTCCAGGTTTCTCACTTATTCCGTCCATGTTCTTTAATCGCATCACTATCGATGCAATTGTTCATTTGATAGCCGTGTAGAAACAAACTGGCCACTTGATTAGGTACACCTGCCCAGTCATATGCAAGAAAAAAAAATAAGGTGAAAGAAGGAAGATACTGGTGCTTAGTTTTTTTTTGCCAACGTTTTAATTTAACGCTACACCCCAGTGTGAAAGATGGAGCGATTCAAAACAGTTTTGAACAATGTTCCCATTGTTAAGTGACAAGTCAATCAAAAGGCTTTATTTTCTTTTATCCGAGCACTGTGACTTCAATTAATAAAATTAGGTCTTGTTTGTTGATGACACAAATATTCTGTTGACTTTCTGCCCGAGAAACTGCAGCAAATCGTGACCGAATCATCTCAGAACTCAACATAGTAAAAATATTGTATGATACATGGAAGTGATCAACCAATTTAGGGACAACAAAATAAATGGTATGTGAAAAATTTAAATCCACTAATAAAGTGAAGCTACAACTAGAGAGTGCGAATATAGAATAAGTAAATAAAAATCCAATATCTGCCAATTAAATGTGCTGGAAATTGAACATTTCTGTCCTTGCAATTTTTTTTGGTTTGTTTTTGAAATTCTATTGAAAAATCAAATTAAACTTAAATAATTCACATAGAACAATGAAATGTATTTATTTTACCCTCTATGATGTGGAAAATATGGAACAGACAAGATGTCCGAGCACAAACCAGTAAAGAAAGAAATGCAAAAATAAATAAATAAATTTTGGAGTGGAGGAGCTTTTAAGACTCGGTTAATGTGTTGGGAAAATATATTTTATAAGGTATATTGTTTATGGTTGACATGCTTATAAAATATATAGGTTATGAGTTCCGTTAATGTATATTATGCTTGACTATATATTGGCGTACTGAATATGAATATGTTGTGTAGTATGTGAATATTTTTAATAAATCGCTTTATTAATCATGGTAAACATTGAAAATAAGTGTTCTGCTCCCTTTTTTTTCCAACAGGTGGGACATGAACAGGCTGCACCCAGGAAGACAGGACGAACATTTAAATGACACACGCGTGGACTCCACTCCCCAATAGTCAGAAAGCAATTCCACTGGATGGCTCCTCTCATCTCGTCCCGTCTGTGACACCATGGAGCCCACTGGGTCTACGGGTCGGCTCGACCAACCCGACCCCTCTCTGACCCCTCAGCTGGACTTCTTCCACAAGCTGGGATACTCCACGGCGCAAGTCAAAGCTGTGCTAAAAAAATACGGCCCCAACACGGATCGAAATCAAGTTCTCGGCGAGCTGGTCCGCATGAGAGCCGACCTGAGCGCCCAGCAGGGGCCCGTCACCACTTTGTCGGTGCCGGTTACCAAAGAGGACGTCCGGTCCGCGGAGCCCATCGGGACCTTGCCGCTTGCTTGTCAAAGCAAAAAGGAAGGCAGAGATGATGAAGACGCTTTGAGGCCCATCGTCATCGATGGAAGTAATGTAGCCATGAGGTGAGAATTTATTTTTACTGCCAAACCGTCGGGCTTTCTTTCATTTTAGCTACAATGCAGTGGTAAAAGAAAATCGACTCTAATGCAACATTTATTATAATAATCATGCAAGAAAGGTAAACATTCACTTCATTTAACTTTTATTCACTTTGTATGTTACATTCACTCCCATTGACGGATTTATACGTCAAAAAGTCCATTCATTTTTCCTATGCTGGCAGTTCATTTTAATTAGTGTGTTGCAGTTTTTATGCGCTCCGATTATTTGTAAGAGACAGTAAACTGCATTTTTCACACGCATTCACTCACATGCCAACTTTTGTACAACTTGTGTAACGTGTAACCGGCGTCAGTTGATGATGTTGTAGTGTAGCTCTAAAGAAAACGCTGACTGTTTGGAAATTCTGTGCTCAGCATACTTCTGGTTTGGACAAAAAGTTTGGGTGAATTGGTCCGAGTTACCAACCACAATAAAAATCCTATTTAGGATTTTTAGCAACACGCAGCGGTACCGTTTAGAATCGTATTGTGTTGTGTTCGCTCGTGATGATAAAATATTCCCGTGATGAGATGTTGCCTAACGTGACGATACCTTTTTTTTTTTTTTTTTGCAATCTGTCCTGCCGCACAGTCATTAAAGTTCACTGATGTTTTGCATATACAACACCTAGGAATGACAACCGCGTACACGCTTGCCCTTTATTTTACCCTTTAAGTGGCTGTGCTCGCATGGGTGTGTGTCAGGCATGTCTGTGCTGGTAAGCGGGTCGAAGCTTGAATAT
Organism: Idiotropiscis lumnitzeri; assembly: GCF_059441095.1. NCBI lineage: Eukaryota > Metazoa > Chordata > Actinopteri > Syngnathiformes > Syngnathidae > Idiotropiscis > Idiotropiscis lumnitzeri. The sequence continues at coordinate 3,302,940 of NC_142406.1, forward strand.
GCAAATCACGGAACCGATTTCCCAGGAACCGGCCTGACTGCATTCTACTGTCTGGCCAAAAAAGTGCTTTTGTGCTGACGTTTTCTGAAAAGTGTGATCCAGACACATTTATCTGTGGTTATCCATGCCAGACGTCCAACCGAGTAAACGTTCTTGGGCTTAACCCAAATACTTTGGTGCCTTGAGATACTAGTTTACTTAGTTGTGTTACCACGGTTACAACTCGGAGAACATGGATCGCAAACCATCTTTTCCTAGTGACATGAATGGAAATATATAAAAAAAAAAAATCCATTCCAGCCTTCCATCTCCAAAACAACTAATGTTGAAATGTGTGTTTCAATCAGGAAGAATAGCAGTCCGTCAGATTGTATTATAGTAATAATAATTATAATAATCATAATTAAATAGATTCTCAAGAGGGTTGAAGTCGGGAGTTATGCGGTTTTCTTAAAAAAAAATTGGGATGGTGTGTTAAGATTAATTTACTGCGGATAACACATTTAATTCATATCATACCATAGCAGAAAGTTGTTTTTTTTTTTGTTTGTTTTTTTTGTTGTTTTTTTTTTAGAAACGTTACATTTTTTTTTAAATGGGTCAACCTGTCGTCCCACTCTCCATAATTCCATCCCCCCCAAAAATTACCCCACCACCTGCGGCTGAACCCACCAGAATTGTCACGCACTGTGTAGGATTCGGCAACTCGTATGTGAGTTAGTGGCCAGCTATCTGCTATCAGTTTTGCTGCGCAAAAAAATAAAAAAAAAATCAAACTACCACCATTGCTTTCTGTAGGCATAAAAAGTAGAATTATAGCAGTTGACAGATCATTTATAACAAGAAAAAAAATACAATGCTGAAATACAATATTTCTTGTTTTGTTCTTTCAAATTTAAACCATCTCAAATTAAACCAGTGTGCCTCCATCTAGTGGTTAAATGTGCAATTACATCAAAAATTGTTAACTCTACAAAATAAAATCTGTGAAATAGCGGAACTGCAAACCTCAAGCCCCCCTTAGAGGTACTGTACTTAACTTTATTGATCATTTCATGTCTCATAGAAAGGCAATACAACCAATAAATATAACCTGCTGAAATATCCACGTCATTTTAACCTCTTCCCACATAAAATTTAGAGCTTTACAATCAGAAATGGGTGGCACACTACAATTTTAATCAAGGTGTGGCATGCATTAACTTAACTTAGTAAAAATAACCATTTTTTTTCCTGATCAGTCATGGGAACAAGGAAGTGTTCTCTTGTATGGGAATCCAGTTGGCGGTGGACTTCTTCTTGGAGCGAGGCCACAAGGTCATCACTGTGTTTGTTCCCTCTTGGAGAAAAGAGCAGCCAAGACCTGATGTTCCGATTTCAGGTAAGCTGAGGACTCTGAACTCTTTGCTGGAGTGAATCCAACATTTCATCACAGTGCAGCAAACTATATCTTTTAATTCGGACGGCTGTTTTTGAGGAGCTATATATACTCCAATGTATTTCAGGGGACTGCAATGGCAACAACATAATTCATATTTATCGAATAATTCATTGGAGAGATGCCCGTCACGTGTGATTATGTCGATGACTCGAATTTTAAAATGTCAAGCAGTAAAAAAGTTCATATTTAATATGAATCCAAATGGGTGTAAGTTTTCCATTTTTAATCTCATGATTTCTAAAAAAATAAAAATAAATAAATAATAATAATAAAAAAATCAAGATTAGCTGAACCTTGGCAGGGTGTTTGATTGTGAATGCATGATAATTGCTAGTTGCGCCCTGTTGTCAAATTATTCTTGGCTCGCGCCGACGTGTTACAAAACATGAGATGTGTTGTTCTGCAGCTGTTGCTGAATTGGAACGACATTGTTGTCCTGCCCAAACCAGACTTTGTTTTGTGAAGGCGTGAAAATAGAATCTGCCATCAATTCCTGTTGGAAAATACTAACATAATATTGCGAAAGTATTATGCTTGGATTCTTCTTTGTTGTGACAGAAGTCAATAACAGTAAAGCCCAAACAGTCCCGATTCTTTTAAATAAATTATTCACAAGATATTTCAAAGTGAATTTTTAAATCTTAGCGTTTATTCACATTTTTTTTCCCCGCAGATCAGAAAATTCTAGCTGATCTGGAAAAGAAAAAGTATCTGACGTTCACACCGTCGCGCCGCGTGGGCCACAAGCGGGTGGTGTGCAACGACGACAAGTTCATCGTCCAGCTGGCCTTCGAGACGGGCGGCGTCATCGTGTCCAACGACGTCTACCGCGACCTGCAAATCGACAAGCCCGAGTGGAAGAGTTGCATCGAGGAGAGGCTTCTCATGTACTCCTTTGTGAATGACAAGTGAGTTCTTAGTATTGATCACAAAAAAAAAAAATTGTGACGCCAACTTCCAGCCGCTTTCCATCAAGGTCAAAATCTTGGAAAATGACTTGCAACACACCCGCTAACAGCACATGCAATCTGTTAACGCAAACACGCAATTCAGCTTTATTATAATCCAAAAATTGAATTGAATTAATTTGCTCTTTAGAAAAAAAAAAAAAAAAAAAGATACTTCATCTCTGTTATGTTCTTTTACCATCTCTGCTAAACTAGAGTATCTCTCTGATTGTTGGTCTTAATGTTCTCAAATGCAGGTTCATGGTTCCTGATGATCCACTCGGCCGTGACGGTCCGAACCTGGAGAACTTCCTGCGGTGGTCCCCGAAGACACCGAAAAAACATCCATGCCCTTACGGTGAGAAAGTATTTCTTTATTTATTTAAAATGAAAGCTGCACAGTTTCTAGCATCTTTCATTTGTGCAGATTGTCGTAAAATTGAGCTCACAAAGTCCCAATCAATCAAACACTATCCAAGTGGTCAGAGTGCGACGATTTATGGCCGCACATGTTTTTAAACCAACACTTCATTGTGTTCTTTTAACAGGAAAGAAATGCACCTACGGACTCAAATGCAAATACCTCCACCCTGGCCGAGCCAAGCAGTCCAATTGCTCGCTCGCCGATGAACTTCGAGAAAACGCAAAGCTCCCCTCCGCTGCTCCCAAATCGTCCGTCAGAAGTGGCCAAAGCCTCTCATTAGTCGAAGACGTGGCGAGGAAATTGACGCTGGGACTTGAGAAAAGCTCCTTGAAGAAAGACAAAGTGATTCACTGCTCGAGGCAGAAGGCCTCGTGTAAAAAGGCGAAGAACAGTTTGGGCTCTTCTGATCATGGCTCTCATAAGCAGCTGGACTCTGGCATAGGTTCGATAGAAAATCAATCATTGGAGGCTCAACAGGCTAACTGTCACCTCCAATACGGAGCACTTTCTGGCAGCTTCCATCCGATGCCGACTTCCCATCCTCGGAGTGCACCGAGCCGCTACTGCCTACATGACTCCGCCTCCTGGCGACCGTTTCAAGACCCGAATCGTCATCACAGCGCTGACGTGATACCCGCTCACTCGCCCCCGCACGCGACCCACGGGGAGGAGAGAAAGGTCACCCGTACGAAGCTCCTCGCCATCTTCAGCGCCGATTTGGTGGACGCGGCCATGGATAGGTTTCCGCTTGTGGTGGACCCTCAAATGTTGGCTGCGGAGATCATCATGATGCAGAGCAACAATAAGATGAGATAAGAAACCGTTTGGTGGACTTGATGTGTAGTCGTAATTGTCCAAAGACGCCACAAGGTTGCGACATAGCGCTACTTTTGTCTAAATGAAACCCCTAAACTCACATGGACGTAGTTCCTCGGCACAAAAGTAATTATTTTACTGCTTTGGCCTGAGCACAAAAGCAGATCCGATCGGCGAATTTGCGGATGGTGTGCCGCAAATATGCAGGGGTTCGCTGTATGTTACAGTAAACGACGTTTCTGGAGTGGATGGGACAAGAGAATAGTTGATACAAATTGTATCTTTATCTGTGTGGCAGAAATGAAATCAACATAAATGTGAAATGAGTGTCATGCTCATTTACTGTATTAAAGTGGATTCAATGTATCACATGTTCTGCTTTTTCAGGTGATTTTCATCAGTCTGACTGTGTTAGTTTTATATTTGCAAATAGTATGTGCATTTTTTCTTTTGTGACACATGTCGGGTGGTGGAGCATGGACCAATTTTCATTGCGAAGGTCTTCCGGTTTGAAGTCACGATAATGACAAATGAGAGTTGAATTTGACCTTGAGTGATTCTAATCTGTAACAATTTTTTTAAATAAACACCGACTGTGAGTAAAGCAACAGCAGAAATCGAGGCATGGCTTTATTGGGCGGCAAAATGTTTCCCTGCACTGCAAAAATAAAAGATGATTTCCAATGGCACAAGTTCCAAATGCCCTGCCCTGCAGTTACATCAGGTTTGACCTTAGTTACGCAAGATGTTTAGCTCACCTGATGTATTGTGAAAATTCTTTTTTGACAACGAAAATGGTCCTGCGCCGCTGTACAATATGCAAATATTGCATGGAAGGAGGATCTTCGGGCCTGCATGTGTGCACAAGTGAAAATATTTTCTTCCTCGTGTTAGACAGAATGAAGGATTGAGGCATATCTGCTGAAGTCTTTCTATTCTTAAATTTATATACTTGGTTGATAGTTTTTTAGGAATTACAAATCTAGTGTAATTTCTCTACTAATGGCTTTACGATGTTTGAATGATCCAATTAGGGAAGATAATATTTTGCTGTTACATTCCCTCAGTTGTATTATCAAGATTACGTCGGGAGCTGGACTTGTTGCTTGAGAAAAATTGTACAAAATACAGTAACTTGTATTGTGTATTATCTCTCGTTTTAATGAGACGATCTGAAAAACATGTTATTGTCTCCGCCTGGTGGACGCTTGAGAAACTACATGCAAGGTTAGGCTGCAGTTGCAACGCGGCTGGACTGCCCAACAGTGCTCGAAAGCATTGATGAGTAAAAATAAATAAATGCAATAATTCCACACGAATTATTTCATACTTGTAGAGACAGGTACACTGAATTGTCAAGTTAGTAATTTCCCGGCAAGCAAAACTGTATACGGTGCGAACAAACTAGTAGCGTATATTTTTTAATGTTTCAAACTAAATACGTATTCATAACCTGATAAATAAAAAGGAACCGACCCAAATTCAGAAATACACAACGAGAAACAAAAAAATGTTATTATTATTATTATCTTCCGAAGACCATTTCCACCAGTGGATTTGTTTTTTAGTTTGGAGAGAGCTTTTCTATTGGCATATTGTTTTTATAAAAATTTGGACTGAGTAACTACATGACCCAGAATGCAGTTCGGTTCGGCGCAGCCGCAGTGTCAGTCTTCTGTTAACAATCATTAAAGGGCTAGCAAAACGAAGACATTCTGCAGTTATGTAGCGCAAATACGATTGTCCCTAATATGCCGGGCCCGGTTATTGTAAAATAGATTTTACGGCCTCTTTTGGGCTCGAGAGGTTTAAAAGCGACTGTTGATTACGCTTAAACTAATTGCGGTAGCCACATGCTAGCGGGCTACAGTGAGTTTGCGATGCGCCTCAGTTTTGTTTTTGTCTCGGCTAGCGGCGTGAGCGAGCTAACCTGCTGCTGTATGTTTCTTTCTCAATTTTCCATGGTGGCCTTTGGCAAATAAGCTACAACCCCCCCACTCCTCGTCACCAGACCAAGTGTCCAGCTAAGATGTGGCAAAGTGTCGGGCTCACATTGCTGGTCATTGTGGCCACGCTGCTTTGTGTTCTTATCTTCATGTTGTGCGGTAAGTTTGGCAGCACGACGATCTTCATGTTTAACTTACATAACCTGGTGGTTTACATTAAGGCCAATGTGCGTCATTGGTAATAAACATTTAGGTGATTGTGTCCACTTGAAACGAGGATTAGGAGTCATTTACAAGTTTCTCCCTCGAGTCTATATTTATCTTGCGCGCTGGTGTTTCATTTCCTATCGAAACTCAATATCGCAGTCATGTTGATGCCAGTTTGTTTTAATATTTTATCTAATTTGCATTGCAGAATTTAAAAGGTTTGCGATATTTAAAATGATACATTCATTCTATGAAGATAACGTGTCAACAGGTGCATAGTATAATATCTTGAAAGATCACAGCACACTTAGCAGGCGTCCAAGTTTAAAAAAAAAAATATTTCCCCCCCAGCCTTCATACACAATTAGTAATTAAATAACTACAATCAACTCACTCCTGTTGTCGAAATGTACATTTGCGTGCGTATGTTGACAATTGACACTATTGTGCAATATATGTTAATTTCGCTAAAGTTTCGCGTGAAGACGAGGCATTTGAGTTGTGTTCTTAATCTGAACGCTAGAGGGCACTATTTTACGGCGCACACAGTGATGGGAAAAAAATAAAAAAGAGTCAAAGAAGGATGTATCTGGTGTATAAAGACAAGCAGGAATATGAATGTCATGTTACGTCTTTAACTACAAAATAAAGTGAGTAACAATTACATGCACCGTCGCTGCCTGAGCAGTAAATGTTATGAATTAAAAAAAGAATAAAATGTTACATAGACTTTAGTTAGTTATGTCATCACTGCTAATTGAAAAGTGCTTAATTGTGTAATCAGTATGTATCAAACTATTGAACTGATACGATACTGGCTTTCACATTGCAATGTCGTCCGTCTCCATCTCAGGTTGGTATGTGGTCTGGCAGCTCTTCTTGTCCAAGTTCAAGTTCCTGCGCGAGCTCGTCGGGGACGCGGCCGCCCCGCGGGCACAAGCGCAGCCGTCCGAAAGCGAGAGTGAGAGCACCGCCACCGTCCCTGCACGCATCCGTCCCAGGACTACACGCCAAAGAGTCGCCTTCCCGGAAAACACCTTGTAGACCGCCACTGACCACGCACCTTACACTAAACGAGGCCCTTTCCTGACTGACACTCGGTCGAAGACCGGACCTGAAAGCCATTTGCAGCGCCATCCATTTCTAGATGTCCACTCATCATCATCAAGTTAAAAAAATGGGTGCAATGACTGTTGTGGCCATTGAGTCGATAATTTTAAGTAGGCAGACATGGTGGATGACATGAAATTGAGCTTCATTCCAGAAGGGTAAAACAACATATAATAGTACTTAAAAAATAATAACCACACAATATTCACTAGAAGAGCAGTTTACAAGGAGCTGACTAAGTTGTGTGGTGTTTGTTTTGATGCTGCTACACACGACACAAGCTGACATGGCAGAGGTCCAAACGGACGCTCCCCGCTGCTGCAGACTAGATTGCGTCCGTGGCTTTCGTCACGTCAACCTAGGGCTGGGCGATAAACCGAAAATTTACCGTTACCGAAATTCATTACAATGACCGAAATCATTTTGCCCATGTCGGTAAATTCGGTATTTAAAAAAAAAAAGAAAAGCCTTTTCTGTCTGCGGCAATGTTCATGCCCCTTTAAGACCGCTATAGCGCCTCTAGTCACGTGACTCCACCCGTCTGATCGAGAAAGAAAACAGACGTCGCTGTCGTAGCTGGCGATTCAAATCCAGAAGCTTTTTCGCCACCCACAACACAACCATGCTGTGCTGAAAGTTCAAAGTGAGAAGCAAGGTTCGACAAGTGACAACAGCCCATTAGGAGGCGACACCGTACGAGAGAACGTCTCAGAGGTGGATGCGATAGCCTAGCACATAGCTAAAGATAAAGCTCCTCTAGTTAGTGACGTGCACAGGATTTAAACGCTTCATTTATCGTTATCGAGGTAAAATTGCTCAATTTCTCGCGATATTGATTTGAGGTCATATCGCCCAGCCCTACGTCAACCCCTTTTTATACTCCGTCTACAACCAGGCCAAATGAACTCCGAGCAAGGCCTTGTCGATATTTGTTATCCGCTTTCCTTCCAGGTTCAATGTATGATCTCAAACTTGCACCTTTGAATTGATGATCATTTCTGTGACACAGCGACTTCAAACCGAACACGTTGAGCTCGGTCCTGTTTAAATGTCTTCAGTTATTTTCTTTTATATTAAAGTCCTCATAATTGAATTGTTTCTGCTCTTTGCAGTTTTCAAAAATAGTTTCTCATGCACCAATTACTTGAACTATAATGTGTGTCACAGTAGTAATTATGACAGCACAAAAAGCTTTCTAGAATAAAAAATATATTAGAATACATCTGGTAACAGATTAGTGCATTTAAAAAATACTGAAATGCAAACTCTTTGTCTTACAAATATTTGTAATTGTTATAACAACACTTTCACATCTGGCTTTCATTAAAAAATGTAGTATAGTAATATATTCTGTAATATTTTAGAATTACTTTCAGGGTTAGAATCAGCCAATAGTGGATTTTTTTTCCGCCTGAAACGTCATAGTTATAAAATATAGTGTTCACGTCATACTACGTCATCATGCCTTTCCCGTCATTGAAGAAACAACGTTTTTATATTTTTTTTAAATTGTGGTCCTTTTTAGCTGTATTTCACATAGTGGCCACAAGGTGGCAGCACTGTACATGAAATCTTTTGCTGGTACGGCGTTGCCATAAATTCAGGTTTGACTCACTCAAAAGCAGTTTTCCAACCTTCATTGAGTCCAGGCACATATTTTACATTCAATTAAATGTCATAAAAAGTGGACACACGTTAATTATGCTGTTCGTTCCACTATTTAGACAGCGATATATCGTGACAAACAGAACCGTTACATTTTCTGCCACTAGATGGCGCCTCCACATTATGTTCCATTTTTATTTAGTGGTGGGTGCGATTTTTTTCGAACGTGAAATATGTGCCTTGGCGTTCTACGCCCAGAACAGCAAAATATGTGAATGTGCTATTTTTAAAAGTCGATCAAATTCTTTCAATGCACTGACCGCATTTACTTGATACACTGCGAATCAACATCCACTTGCAGTTTTATTCTCTCCATTCTGCCTCTTTCCTCCCCAGATTTGGCTGCCTGTTCTGGAACCTGCAGCTGCGCCTTCCCTCCCGCCCCTCTCTCTTGAAGCAAAGCTCCTCTGTCTTTGAGAAGCTGTAATTTCGGATTCTGCAAATACTTCACAGGAAATGATTGTGGTTCAACCACGGAAATGACATCCACTCTCCAGTGCTTTTTCTCTCTGCACGTTTTGCTTCTGCTGTGACACCGGCCACTCCATTCTGCGTCTCCTTGTACAAAACACAAGGTGGGCAGCTGACGTTTCACTCACCCCCTCCCCTCCTTGCTGCAAATTTCCATCTCATCAGCCTTTACACCTGTTTGCCGTCTCTCTGCAGTTTGTCGACACTCCCCTCATGGCTGCAGCCGACAATCGGAATCAAACAAAATGCAGCCCCAGACAGCTTTTTTTTTTTTGCAGTACCTTGCCGAGTTGTGTAACTGCTGCACAACAGAGAGCGAGAGAGAGAGACAGGTCAGTAATGTTTGGTCTGTGGCTCGTGGTGACACAAACACACTCGTTGAAGGACAGAAACTGGCGTCGATTGACTCTAAGCAGCCAGGACTAAAATAACAGCATTGATTCACTGACATGACCCCATAGTGCTCTCTTCCAGTCAATAAATCCAACAATGAATGCACAAATAATGAAGCTACATTATAATTATGAAGCTCACTTGAAATTTGTTCATTGTTGTATTTTTCATTTCAAGCTGTCCCCCCAAAAAAAAAAAATGTTTAGCACTTCTGCCTGACAGTCAACATGTCATTATCTGTGTTTGTGTTCACTAGATTAGATTTAGTTTTGTGTTCTGCAAGGTTATTAGATTTGAAAATAAATTTATGTGAACAAAATGAAAACCAAAATGCTTAAAAAGAAAAAATAATCTAGGTTGTAAAAGTAACTAATGCGACTGACAGTGAAAATGCGCTTCCTTTTTATCTATGTTTGTCGTTTAGTTTTCAATCTCGTACCCGTCAAATACTCCGCATAGTGAAAAACAAAACCTAATACTAAAGCTAATAGAAACCAAGCATAAAAATAAAACTAAAAATAGTTCTCTGTTTTGGTTCAGTGTTCTGTTGTTGCAAGTCACGTTTAGCTCGTTTTGTCACATTTCCTGTTGTGGTTTGTGTTTTGTTTCCTCATATTGCCTTAAATCTTCATTTTGGGGACTGTTATTTTATTTCGTATTCTGATTCTTCAATGTTGGGCAATTGGTATTGGGTATTTGTGAATCGATACAAGTTTGAAATGTACTATTTGTACTCACCAGCGTCCGTGAACTTTGTTTGTGTCTACCAATGCTGTTGTCTTCAATAACTTATTTTTCTTCGCCGATTTGGCTTGGCGACATCTTTGAATTTAATTGAAAAGCACTGTCATTTCTTTTCGTCAAATATTCCACATGAAATTAATTTGAATAAGGGACAGGAAGGGTGGTCTTGATGTTTGTCTTCTTGTCGCATCCCGCTTGACATATTTACGATCGAATTAATTGGCTGACTTCTGCCATATCGCTTAAGCACTGGAAAATAGTTTGGATTTGTTTTTATTTATGCGCGTGGTTGCTAAGCCAGCAGCCTGAGATTCATCCTAATAAGTAAATATTGGGAAATGAACGCGAAGCTTGGATTAATCTCCTATTCTAGATTGTTTTGCATTTTTTTGGGGGGAATATGACACTTTGCCAGGCAATAAAATGGCCGCTCCTTCCCTCGGCAAAGCAAATCAGCACCGAATCCGGCTTTCCTCACGCCGAATTGAGCTGACATCTTCCGATTCCTATTTACTTCCACGGAGAGGCCCTTTTAAAAAGTGATTGCATTTGCAAATTCCTTTTCCTTCTCGTCTCCCCGGAGTGAAGCGAGCAGGAATGCGGGAGATAATAAAAACAAATTGCCCGGCATGCGGTGCCAGCCTTTGCGAGCTGAAAAGAAGGTTTAATGAGATTTTCTGATTGGGACCTGAAAGGGGGGGGGGTGCGAGGGTCCTCGCTGTGTGTCCCATCTATCTATAGAGCAGCCCCTCTTCGGGGAGACATTCTATTTCACCGAGGCCAAAATGAAACAACTTAGCGGGATTAGTGACGATGTCGTGGTGAAAAGGATGTTTCTGTGTCAGCTCGTTAATGACGTGGAGATGGAGGAAAAACTCCTCGCGTATGCCCGACGTGAAGAGCGTCTTTGCGCGGGACGAAATGTGTTATGGCATTTTGAGGGGGGAAAAAATTCTCTCACGGCTCCGAGAACGCGTACAAAACACATCATGTCCTCGTTGCCCTCTGTCACATCCAATGTTCCACGGGAACGCTGAGGAATTATTCAGGATCCGCTGGTTTCCAGTACAGCACACCCCCCGTTTAGTGAGAAATCGTGCCATCGGGGTTAAAAATAACTCGTTATTTTTAGAATAGAAGCTACGAATAGCTCTTTGTGTGTTTTGGTCGCGATGGGGAATGGAAACATAATCATTTTACACATTGCCTTCAAAATGGGCCGTGGGTCAGTTGGTAGAACGGGTTGCCGGTTGAAATCCTTGAACCTCAAGCTGCCTCCAGGTTGGCATTGGGAACGAGAAACTCTTGTTAATTGCCTTACCCGGTTTAACAACGGATGAATAAAATCGGGCCATCTCCTAGAAAATACTTCCCTACGCTGCAGGTGTCAAACTAAAGGCCTGCGGGCCAGATCCAACCCACCACATCATTTTTTTGTGGCTCGCCATGGGTTGAATTGTGCTTTTTTTAATTCACTTTTTAGGTTATTTTTCCCCACCAAGTCCCTTATTAACATAAATTGAAGTGTTTAAATTTGGTTGTCACTATTTTCTACAACTTTTGATTTCAAATTTAATATGTTGTTAAAATATAAATAATATCAATGAAATTATGATGCATATGTAATAATATGACGTGAAATTTGTATGATGCTAATTTCAATTGTAATCATTTTGACCAAAGGATGAGTGTAAAATTATCAAAAATTGATAGTCTAAAATTTTTTTTAGCAAACTACCAAATTATTTCATCACACAGACAAAAAAAATGTTTGTACCTTATTCAATGATTTGATAATTAGCAATCAAATATTGGTGACGCCCGAAACATCTGAACAGTCCTTTTCTTCTGTAAAATGTGCTTTTGATGGTGAAATAATGTAATACAATGAATGACCAGTGTAACAATTTTACATTTGAACAACTTGCAAACTATTTATCATTAGTAGTAGAAATAGTATTTAGTAGTGTGTGCGCGTGGGTGTGTGCATTTTTACTCTTTTCTTTCGAATACATTAACGGAACAAAAAATGTCACATTTTCCAAGGAACCGCCTACAAATTGTTGTGATCTCATCTAAAATCTGTTGGACATAGTTAATGTAAAGACTTTTCAATTCATTCGCATAAAAATAGTAGTTGGACGCCAATTGATGTTGATAGCACTCCTTCTTAGGATTCCTTTTTTTAAAAACAAAAGACCCCCCCCCAAAAAAAAATCAGACAATTATTTCATTTCGACGTGTGGAAAGTACTGAAACAAAAACACTCAGTCATGGTTATGAACAAGTCTTTACTTTATCTGTGGCGAACCACCCCATCTCCCCCGTAAAGTCACACGCACACACACGGATATTAACATAGTTGAGAATCTACCGTCGCACATCCAGCAGTACGACACATCAACAACACTCTATGGGTGAAACGAACATAAGGTGCTTGATAATATATGACTGGAATGTTATGAAAAATGTCCACATTAAACAATCGAAACAAAAATCGAGCAAATATTTACACAAGATGAAGTTTATACAACAGGTGGAGGAAAGAGGAATCACCATTTGGCCATTTGAAGCAACTGTTCTTTGAACTGTTGTGCGTGGTGTGAAAGGTCAGTGACTCTGTCCACCATCTCCTGGATGGCGGCCGTGTTGGGGTAGTTGAGCGCCGCCGTCTTGGTGGCGCCCACCACCGTTTTTAACAAGTCACACAGCACGTTACTGGAGTTCATCACCCTGTTGGCCACCTCGGGGGCGGCGGCCTGCCGGGACAGCGTGTCGCCGATGAACACCAGTTTGTGCGCGCTGAGGATGACGAACTTGCTGTGCGCCACGAAGATGCGGGGCGGCTGCCCGGCGCTCACGCAGCTGAAGAAAGCGTCCACGGCGCTGAGCAGCGTGACAAAGTGCTGCTCGCACTGCTCCGAGTAGAAACCCAGCAGCTGGCGATCGCGCGTGCACGTGCGCGTGGAGGCGGGCGGGGACGGCGTGGTCTCTGTGTGCGGGGTGGCAGTCCTGCCCGGGATTTGGTGAGGCATCCACTGCGAGATGTCGTTCTCTACGGGCTTGATCACCTCCTGCTCGAGCTTCTTGAACTGGTTGATCTGGAGAAAATCACAGGGACGACATTAGGCTCTTCTGAACTCGGGACGCCCCGAGAGGGCAGCTTTATTTCTTGTGAGTTTCCCAAGATAACTCAATGTGCTTCACAGAATTACAAAGCGCACCTGCTCCTGGCCCAACTGAGCTTGATTCTGCTTGATGATGTTTTCTTTCTCCAGCAGCTCTTTCTGCTGGCGCTCAAAGTCTTCTTTGCCCTGTAAAGTAGAGCACAGGCATGTGAGGAAAAAGCATTAAATATCAATTGTCATTATTGTCGCATAAAATTTGTAAAAAAAAAAAAAAAATACCAAGGACAAGCCAAAAATTGGCTCTTTAAAAATAAAAAAAATATATACATGAACGCAGTGCAACATAAAACCAAGATGACATTCCAACCTTCAATCACCACCCCCAAAAAAAATCTGCCAATTTTTGCAGAATTTTCTGAAATGTTCTGCCTTTAATTCATATTTATTGCTGTAAGCGTTGAGGACCAAAAAAAAGTTATTTTATTCCAAATATCAGTCTGGTCCTAGAAGATACATAGGTGATGGTAGTGTCTGTCTCCATGCATGTGCCTTTAACTCATTCACTGCCAGCCCAGGTAAAATGAAAGTACGTCTATTTCCGTCAATGGTAGCGAATGAGTTAAGAGGCGGGGCCTGGTGTCGTGATTTGTGATATCTGTAACTGTGTGAGTGTGAGCTGTGGTCGACAGCTGTTTCGGTGTCCATGTTCCTGTTGTTTTTTACTTTGTTTACATTCAATAAATGGCTGGAAAGTCTATCCACGTCTTGGGTTCTCCTTTCACATATGCGAGGAAGTATAGTATAGCGTAAAACTCCAAGAAGGTTAGCGTTAGCGTTGTCGCCACTGTCGCAATATCGCCGTTCTAGCTGTGCGATTTACCTGCAGATGTACGTAGTCGTAGTCTTCCATCCAGCTTTTAACACACTTCTCACTGTGGTTCATGTTGTCCTTGTCTTGGCTGGAAGGCACCGGGAACGGTTTGGTCTGCCCCCCGTAGGTGTCGCTGTCCGAGGAGGGCGAGGTGAGCGGGTGGCTCATGTTGTCGTCGGGCGTGCTCCCGCTCGAGAAGGAGCCCTCCATGTGCGTCCGTCTGAACAGCAGCTCGCCGCTGTTCCCTATCGTGGAAGCCAGCTGCTTGGCGTCGTCCGGCACGGTTCTGGAAACCATGACGAAGCGGTCCAGCTCGTCGCACTTGTTGTGATGCTTGCCGGCGGCGGAGGAGGTCAACGTGTTCAGCGCCCAGCTGCTGTTCTCCAAGACCTGGTAGACCTGCAGGAGGATCTGCTGAGAATCCTCCAGGCGACCCAGCTGCCTCCTCAGCTTGCTGTGAAGGGCGGAGTCAGAAAGGGCCGTGGCGTTGGCCGCCGCCCCTTTTCCGAATACGATAAAGTCCCCCAGACCTGCTCGGATTCTGTCCAGAACCGTGCGGACGTCGTTGGCGTGGCGCTCCATGAAAGGAAAAGTCCTCCAGTGAGGGGATGCCGCCATCGAATGCAAAGCCCCGACCGAGACCTCCACAGCCTGCTGCAGACGGTGTAACCTCTGGACCGCCGTGTCCACATCCAGCGCCAAGCGGCCCTCCGAGCCGGTACCCGTCGAGGACGACGACGTGGACATGCTGCTTCTCGTGCTGCCCGTGCTGGAGAACGACAAGCGGTTGACGCCGTCGGTCACGTCCGCTACGGCTCGCGATTCCTGGGCGGGCACGTCGTATACGCCCTTGTCCCGGTCGGCGGGCAAACTTCGGTGCTGGGAAAGCTGCATGCCCCTCGGGATGTCGTAGACGTCGCTGGGTGAGCCCGCGCCAACGGACAGAAGGGCTGTCGGCGGTACGTCGTAGATGCCCTCATTACTGTTCTGTTGTTGATGATGGGCGGCAGGCTCCATGCTCGGGGGGAAGTCGTAAACGGACTGAGCATTTTGCGCGGTTTTGGCGAGAGTGGGCGGGGGGACGTCGTAGATGCCCTCCTGCATCTGTTTGAGAGGCTGCGGGAAATCGTAGGTGCTCTCCTGCTGGGCGGCGTTGGCTCTGCAGGGTGGCACCGAGTAGACCTGAAAGTCAAGGACAGGCATGATTTTTAGGTTACGATAAAGATGTATTTATTCAACTTTCAAATGCATGCCGGGGAATTTAAATGGAGGCAAGGTATGAAATTCACTTCTCAACTTTAATTAGGAACGACACCCGCCATATTTCTGTTTCGAAGCAACAAACTGTCGGACGCCTGCCTGAAAAAACGAAAACGTAGAAGCTGTGGAAAGTAAAAGAGTTTTGTTTTGGATTTTCCCATGGAGGCTTCAGACGGAATTAACCACACTGATGGAGCTTTGGTTCAACTCTGCTGGCAGGCAAAGCGCCACCGCAAGAATGTCATCATTTAGCGTATTATTAATTTATCCGTGCCAATTGTGACAAACAGCAGGAACTGTCTCAATAACGTCAAATCATGGCTTCAAGCGCTCTTCCTTCCTCGCGAACGCAAATAGTGAGCTCTCCTCTTGATTGGAGTGTTTTATTACCGCTTGTGATGAAGGAGGGACGTCATAAACGTCTTGTCCTTGTGTCCTGTGGTCCGCTTGAGACGGGGGGACGTCGTAGATGTCTTGGTTTCGTGCAGCTCCGTGCTGTGCGGGGTATGGTGAGCCCAACATTTGAGTCGGTGGAACGTCATACACCTGAAAAGGGAGCACAAAATTGCTTTTAGGAAAGGCAAAAAAAAAAAAATGCTAGAAATCTATTGAAATTTCCTTCTTAGCCTTCCAAGAAATCAGGATTTAACCGAATTCTCAAATATATTTTTATATTACGTTAGGCTGGGTCGAGCCATTAATCTACAATGAATTAATCACAAAAAAAAAAACATGACTCATCTCCCTCCGGCTACTCGTCTTGTCCAGGTGTGCCTCATTGTGTCGTCAGTTTGTTAGTTTTCATATGTTCTCCAAAGTTTGCAGTTTTATTTTCTGACTTGTTGTCACTTGACTTCAATTTTAATGGAGCGTTATTGCCCTGAAGTGTCTTTTTAAAATGGTCAATTATTTCTCATATAGGGAGTCTTCCGTTCACCGCAGTCTCGACGAACAGCATTTAGGGAATGGCGTGTGTACGACAAACTAAGGAGTCAAGGTAAGGAGATTCCCTAATTTAAAAAAAAAAAAAAATTGGTGCTGTTTTGTTACTGTTTTTCATTTGATTATGTCCTTGAAGTGTTTTTTAATACACGATTACGGCTTTGCTTCTTCATTAGCAGGTTAGGTTAGTTAAAAAAAAAAAAAAAATCAAGGACCCTGTTTGTGTTTGCATATGTATATTAGTGTTGCAATCATAAATTGCAAATTTTGATATTTCTTTTTAATTCAGATTAAATATTCTCTGATTTCTGTCATCTTGCATGATAGCAGACTTTGTGTTGACTCAAACTAAAATATTTGCTTTTACTTCGGAAAACGATGATCAACAGCTTTGCATATTTTATGGACCAAACCAGTAATTGAATCAAAATATTTTTTCTGCACTATTAATTTGGAATAATGCACAATAATTAAATTAAGAGATTGACAGTTAAATGTTTTTTTTTAAATGCGATTAATCAATTTAAAATAATCAATCACAATTTCCAGAAAATGTTTTTTTTTTAATACGATTAATCAATTTAAAATAATCATTCACAATGTCCAGATGGTCACTTGCATTGGAAACACAATTAAGAGACTTTAAAATGTTCTTTTCAGATTAAACCAAAAGTATGAATCATATTGTACGTCTATAAACAAAGATTCCCAAACATGTCCTGGCAGACTTTTTTTTTTTCTCCACGCAAGATTATTGTTAGAGAAGTCTAACTGTGCGTGAGTCTAAAAAGAACTGGACACCTACCCCCTGCGATCTACTGGGTGGGACATCATAGAGGTCCTGCTGGTTGTGCTGGCCTGGGCTGTAGGTGTACGACTGTCCCACTCGGGTGGGGGTCACCACCTGTGCAATCACAACAGGGAGAAGAGCAAACAATGAGAGCTGCTGTCTTTAAAAAAAAAAAAAATGCCACCCAGAATCAAACTTTTGTGCGTCTGTTTCAGTAGATAGCCGTCATATTTTTTATTTATTTTTTAATTTTTTTACGTTATTGGTGGAAAACATGGGCGTCGTATGTAAAGGACTGAAAAGTGAAGTCATAAAAGGTACTGACAAGCGTCACGGAAATTGGTGTGAGTCAGCCGCTGCGAGGACGTCAATTAGGTGTCGTGCTAACCCGGAGGTTTAGGATGCCGACCGTGTGCTCGCTGCCAGCACTCATTATCAGATCTCTCCGTCAAATGTCAGTTCTGTGTTGAACACGGTCGGTTGAAATGGTAAAAAAAACAAAAAACGGCCTCCAACCAACATGAGTAAGTCATTACCGAGCATTTTTCAGATGGTATTATGAGGTCATGTTCGCGTAACGGCATCCCGTTATTTTCTATATGGTTAATCCCGTTCAAGGTCATGAGGTAAAAACGCATCGGCAGGCTTAAGTCAACTAAAACGGCCTTGCATCGAAGTCAGGCAAACGTAGAGAATATTAAACTAGATTTTTTTTTTTTTTTTTATCATGGAAAACCCGTTTAAATCTTTACTGTAATGGATGAATCAACGCAAATAACTATTTAACGTGCTGCAGACAGGATTTAAGCAAAATGACACGATTACTGCTTGGAAAGAAAATCATCCTGCTGGCTTCTCTTGGACCAGTGACATTTTATTTTTTCTATCGTTAAATCCTCTATTTTGCTCTTTTTCCCGTCAGTGCTGATCAGTCCTTCCACACCTCCTAATCCCACTCTTTCCACTCTCCCTCCCCCCGCACTGCTGTCTCGTATCCCCCTAAAAGCCGAGCTGCAGACCTCCTCGCTGCGTCAGACAGACGGAGGAATTCTGGGAATGTCCTTCTACTGGGCCCACAATTGCTTTTTTTTTTTTTTTTCCCACCCCCACTTGCTACCGTCGCCTCACCGGAACGAGCAAGGTTCCTTACTGGGTTTGGAAAATAGGAATTGGTCGAATGTTAGCAGTGGGAAAGGTTTCTTCATAGTCTCCATTCTTCTTGAGCAGAGGTGGGGAAACTTTTTGATTGGCGGGCCACAATGGGTTCTAAAATTTGACAGAGGGAGCAGATGGATGGAGTGTTTTGGTAACCTCACCTCATCGGAGAATAAAAAAAAAACATTTAATTTTAAATGAAAATGAACAAAAGCATTACAACAAAATATCTGTTTGACACAGCAGAGTATTTAGAAATAACATCGACAAGGTTTATTCATTTAATTTTTTTTCAAGTTTGGCGGGCCGGATTAAAACGTTTAACGGGCCACATGTGGCCCCCGGGCCATAGTTTTCCCACCACTGTTCTTGAGTCATCATAAAGCTGGCTTACGAGCCAAATGGCATCTCTGATAATGAAGAAAAGCTCAGCCAGCACAGAACGGGGATTAATGTTTCAGGGAAAGCAGAATCGGGTTGAGGGGGACTGGTCTGTTAAAGAGATTTGTGAAAAAAAAAAAAATGTCAACGGGAGGGGGGTGAGGGAACAGTGAGGAATGGAAAATAGGAGTATGTTGCTCAGTATGGAAAGGAATGCCATTCAACGTTGGAGTCCAAAGCGACGTTCATATGGTTCTAATCAGTCGGGTTTGAACGAGCTTGAGGTGATTTAAGGTGTTCATTGCTAGCATACCCGTCCACGCATGCGGCGGCAAGTGAAACGTACACCGAGGCCGAAATAAACCAGCGGAGGAATAAATAGACTTGCTGCTTTTCGTCGGTCATAGACTCCCGCTGCATGTAATCGGACACAACGGCATCGAGTAGTTTATTTCCAAACGGAACGGAACATGGAAGCTGAAAAAACCGAAGTGACTTCAAGTATCTTGATTCTTCCGACATCTGAAATCAATCAAGATATAGAAATCCAGACGCGCTAACCTCACTCCAATCATGTTCCACATCGCAAGATTTGTTGCCATTCCCGACTGCACTGCTGAGAGGGAAACTAAATTGCTTGGTGGAATCGTCGCTAAAGTAAATGCCAAGAGAGAGCGACTGTAAAGGTCAGCGCAGCCCTGCGGGTTGAACGTGTGCGTTGGCGATAAGAGGATATCTGGACTCAGCTGCCGCATGCAGATGGCAGCAAGGTGTCCGCGAAAGGCCTTCACTGACCTTTTCCACAGGTGCGCGTCATCGCCTCCGAGCATATGCTCATTTCTTCTCCTCCCTCTTGTTTACCCAGCACGTCGCTGCGCCGAGGCGGGCCGGGCCACTGTCATAATTGCTGCTTTGTAAATATTGACCGGCTCCGATGAGCTTGGTGCTTTTTGTGGGGCTGATGACACCCTTTTTTTTTTTTTTTTTCCCCGAGTCGAGGCGATGACATCATGAAAAGCCTCCCGAGCAACCGAACAAACATTTGCTCCCGGTGAGGTGATAGGCTGCACGGATTCCTTCATGGAGGAGTCAAAGCGATGGGTCGCTAATGCGCCGATGAGCGGCGCCGAGTGAGTCACGGGCCTCCTGCTGTTTGCTTAGCACACTGGCAGGCTCAGGTTTTGGCAGGTAGGACATTTTGTGTTATTGGAGTGGTGTCGTCAGAGCGTCAACAACTGCTTGATGAGCTTGTTGTAAAACTTGTGGGATTTTACGGACAGCACATTTTAGTGCGTAAACGGTCGGGATATCAAGAACCAGTTGTTCATGCGTGCATTCCCTCAATTTGTTTGACCCTATTAATGCACGCCACTACATAAGGCAAGGCGTTTTTAATTTATTTAGCGCTTTTCATACTCAAGGTAAGGTAGGGAGATTTCAAATCATTTGAGGGCAAATACATTTAAGACAACAAAAAAAAAGCTATTTTTTTGTAACCAAGTTGATTTTGTCTACTTGGTTATGTTCTTGTTAAAATAAATAAAAATAAATAAACAAAAAAAAAGCAAACTAGAAAAATAAAAAAATAACTTCCTAAAAGAAGCACGGGAGCAAGATTTTGGAAAAAAAAACGGCAAAATGCTGATGCACCATGTTTGCTTTCAACTCTGGACTCCATTAATTGAGCCGTGTCTGCTGACCACAGAATTCTACCGGCTTTATAATCCATGAAAATGTCTTTAATGTATTCAAGACTTGAGCCATTCGGTGAATTATTGACCAGTAGCATGCAAAATATATTCTACAGCCAGTGTTGAGTCTTTTGAACTCGAGGAATATGTTCAAATCTCTTTATTTTTGTTTTGAATGAGCTGAAAAAGGCAGTGGCGATAATCAAGTCTTCTGGAGATAAAAGCTTGGATAAGCTTCTCCTGATCTGCTAAAATACAATCTCTAAAATCTACAGTGCTGTATAAGGATTTTTTTTTTTATTTGCCGTTCTTAAAGGGATTAAGCTGAAAGTCAAACAATATGTTTTTTGTTTTTTTTCCCCTGTGGTTGTTTAGCTGCAATGCATAATCCTGACGTGTCTCTTTTGCGATGGTAAAACGATCACAACAAAACGCAGTTCTTGCCCTGGATCACACGTGCCGTTTTATCGTCTAACTCCAGATTCGCGCTATAAATCAACGTAATGAAAGATCTCTCGCGATAAAGAAGCAGTGCGCTCAAATGAACAGGAAGACATCATATCACACTTGTTCATTGGCTTTGGAGACAGCCCTCCTTTCTCAATAATGGCTTGCCGACATAAATCTCCAAGCCCTTAATTAGACAGCTCGCCAAAAGATGGCGACAATGACACTTCCGGGGTTTGGGTGTTGTCAAAGCTTGGAGACGCACAATGGTGCGCAGACAATGACGTCAGTTTGTTTGGTAAGAGAGGAACTTTTATGTGAGAGCGGATCGAAATGTAGGGAGTGTTTTTTGCTTTGATGAATCATTGTACAAAGACATCTCCGCCACCAACTCTCCGATTTGCCTTAAACTCGCAAAACCAATTATTCCAAGTAATGAAGTATTTAATCCCGGAGCTGCAAAAAAAACAACAAAAAAAAAAAACCAGGCAGGCGACTTAATGAGGAGGAGCTCCTGATTTCGGCGCAAATTAAGGATCATCTTTCATCCGCTCGGATCAAAGCGATTTCTCAATCCGTTGGAATGTTAAAAGATGACACGCGGGCGTTTAGTTTCCGGGAAAATGTCCTTCCCAGCAGAAAATGGGACAGATTAATGATCCTTCAGTGCAAAGCCGAATGGACAACTATAATACGGACGAGCGTGTAAAACTCTTTGTAATGCTATCATTGTGACATGCTCAGAGTAAAAAACCGCATGTCGACTAAAGTGGTCGGCGGACTCGTCGGCCGTAGCACAGACAAGACACCCGATGGGTCCAATCACGGTTTGCATTGCCAACATTTTCCAGCAAAGCATTTCCTGTCATCCAGACTCGCTTTGCTTTATGACTCATTTATGAGGAGCGCTGCTCTCAACGTTCAAGGAGCAAAGTCCTCTCGGTATGCAAACCACACCGCAGATGACTTTTTATTTCTTTATTTTTTTTTTTGCTACAACTGATTTATGAGCTTCCCCCCTCGGTCACTTCTCATGGGCCAGCGATTCATCACCGCGGCAACAATGGCGAGCGTTAGAAGGAGCCGGCGTGCTCCAGGAAGACCGAAGTCAGCGGCGGAGGTCGCCGTACGCACGACTGGCCTGAGAAAATATGATGGCGGCAAACAAGCGAGCCATTTGTCCCACTACCAAACGGCGCTTTATCGAGGTGAACGACGCACCCTCGTCGGCCGTAAACAACTATCGGCGCGATTTGTCCCTTCGTCCCGTCGCTCTTGAAGACGTCGGAGAATTTCAGGAAATGCCCATATAAGGAGTGGTGCTCTTGAGGGCAGGAAGTGAGGAATGAATAGGCCGTCTGGTAGGCGTCGATAAGACGCTTGGCCGAGGTCTTTGAACTCTGAACCCAACCCATCTTTGAACAGCATGACCTCAGCGCCTGAGTCAGAGAGGCACGGTGGCGTGAAACAGACACACCTTTCACGACGCCAAGGAGGAAACGGAGGAATAAAAACCCAAGTCGCACAATGGCGTCTCCTCTTTGGGTCACCCCAGAGTCCCAAACGTCACGTGGGTCCCCCGCTGTGAGGTCTTGACGAGGGTCAGTCAAGGACAGGGCGAGACATCAAAACCGAGGGAGACGCCCGGGCCAAACCCCAGCGCGCATTTATCCACCAAAGCTCCGCGCCACATGAAGAGAAAATCGCCGCTTGCCAATGTGGAGCTGCATCGTGCGGACCAGAAGACAAATTCTGGAGGAAATGATAAACAACGGCGGTTTGCCGGACAAGTTGAAGTCAACTTATTTCCGTCGGATCGCTACTACTCAATTAGGATGCGCTTCACATGCTTATTTAGTCCATTTCATGTGGTTGGACTTCCAGTTGGAGTTGGACAACAACAATCTTGTAAAAACATGGAAAGTTTTGTCATGAAACGCTTAAGCTCATGTGCACCGACTGATGGTGGATCTTCAACTGTTGCTTCACCGAAGTTGCGAACGAGCATGTTGTGAAATGGAAAATGACTTGTGAACGTCAGCTCAGTTGGCGCAACGACGAAGCAGATTCAGCTGTCTTGGCGGAACTTTTGTTGCTCGGTTGCGATAAAGATCGTCTTGCATTTTCACGATCCACGCTTGCAGATATTTTTTTTACCTCAGCCTTCAAAATAATTTGTAGGGCTTTATTTTAGCTACACTTTGATTTTTATTTTTTTTTTTTAGTTTTACATCGGAAAGCAACGGTCAGGTTTCGAGTTTATTACAATAACTATTATGAACGATATGATGTAATAATTTATTTTAAATTCCCTCTTGATTCCAATAAACGTATATAAAGTCATGCTTGTCACTGCTGTTGGTCCCTTGCTGAAGACAAAAAAAAAAAAAAATCATTACGATGACTTTTTATTGTTTTCCTAGCCGTGGTTTCAGACATCCCGATTGAAGCCAAAATCTGAACGTGACTGCCAAAAAAACAAACCGAAAATAGAAGCGAAATGAAGGTGATTTGGAGGTTAAACCTTCCCTGACGTGAGGAATGTTGTCATTTCTCGTCTTCTGTTACACTAAAAGGCAACCGCTGGACCGTTCATACGTTTGGAAAATAACTCTTACCGCACTCATCGATTTTTAAATCATCAACAGCAGACCTAAAAAGGAATTTTTGAACCAAAGCCGCCCAAAAAAACAACTCGTGCTTTTTGGCATCACCAGCAATTAAAAAAAAAAAAAGACGTAGCCTGTTGGTGCTCGTGTCCAACGGCGAGACGTCATTGCAAAACAACAGCGCCTTGTCTGCATTCCCAACAATGCACAAATGAACCCCGAGGAGAAAATTCATTTGCATGTGACGCACAAAATCAAATTCCATTATGGTAAAAATTGCCGCCACTGACAAGGAAAAATTATTCATCCGAGGCTTTTTATAAGCTCCCTAATGACATGATCACAGCATAAAACAGTCGATGGAAGCGCATTTTAGTTTTTCGTGCTGCCATCAAATCCTTTTATGCGAGTATGTTAAACATTGCGGAGGAAATTAGGTTGATAAGACTGCTTTTTTTTTTTTTTTTTGTTTTTTGCACGTGTCGGTGGATTGACAGGTCCCCTTGTCGGCCCGTGGCTCTCCCCGTCTTTATCGCGTGTTTACACACTAAAGCGCTCACCTGGGCTCATTGGAATGATAACCAAAGTTAATTTGTTCATGAAAGGAAAACACGCTTCGGGCAGCCAAAGCTCATTCAATGTATGATTAATATGTCTCCTGAAGTGCCGGAGTGAGAAAAATAGGAGAATGGTCCGTCGTGTCCGTCAATCACACCGTGTTGCTTTGAGTCAATGGTTTTTTTTTTTTGGCTAAATAGTCACCAATCACAATTAGATTATTTTTCGGAATTTTTTTTGGGGGGGGTGCGTGATATTTTTGAAAACAGGTTAACAAAAATGGTGCACAATCCCATGCGTTTTTTTTTTTTATTTTTTTTATAGCGCTTATCGTAATTAGGGTGCGCTGGAGCCTCTGGACTGGTCTTCGGCCAATCACAGGGCAACTCGTTAATTTCAGTTTTGTTGTCACCACCACACGAACAAAATGTTCCCACGCATGGATGATGGATCATGAAAGTCAAAAGTAAACGACACTATTCCTGCATTGCTACCTATATTGTAATAGTTTCTCAGTTATTTATATTTTAGCAGTTAGCGTTTTTTCATTACAATGATTCACTTTTATGTATACGCTATATTTTGGAGGAGCGCAAGAAAAATTATATGCTGTGAGGGGGGGGGAAATAAATAAAAACCAGCAATAAAACAAGTAAAGCTATGACTAACTATAGTGGCTATACCGTCAGTGAGCAAGCTAAGTGTTTGCTAGTGAGTCGTAACCCAACAATTAAATGCAGAAACAAAACTATTTTTAATGCAGCTGGGCTCCACCAAAAAAAAAAAAAAAAAAATGCCTTTGTGCAGTTTTGCTTTTCCCTTCACTGAACCGATTCCCTGGGCCTCTGTGGCTTAAACTGGCTCTGCTGCACACAATGCGCCCTTGCACGGCGAAAGTCTTTGCACAAAAACACTACCCTGCTCTGTGGTAAACACCAGGCCCGGCACACCCTGTCCACATTTGTCATCGCCGGCCCGCAATCTCTCTGACATATCAGCCTTGGACTTGTTCGACGATGGGAGTCGAGCACATTTGTGAGTGCACAAACGTCATGTCCTATTGCATCTGTATAGCCACCCATGCAAGTGACGGCCACGCCCACCATTTGATATTTTAAATCGGCACCGATCCCACGGAAAAGCCTCTTGGGATCAATACGAGCATGTTCGGCAATGTTTTGAAGTATTCTTAACGCATGAATCTTTGCTCGTCATCATTAAGTTCCTTTTCCAGTACAATTGTTGTTAATTTTCAAAGCATATTCCACCTGGATCTAACTTGTCTCCGGGCGGGTTAGTCATGGTTTTAAATTGTGACAGTAACATTTTTTTTTCTTTCCAATCTCACTCCAGTGACAATCGACGGACAGCACACGAGCATGTCGTACCATAGCAACAAAATTCCCCACTTTTTACCCCCTCCACGCAAGTACATTGATTCAAACTTATTCGTTACCAATGACGGATATTGACGTCAAAATGTACAGTCATTTTATCTGCACTGGTAATGAATGAGTTAATTAAAAAAATTAAATAAAATAAAACTTTGTTGTAATATCACCATTCACCACTAGATGGCTTAGTTGCCCTTGCACAGCGTCTTAACCTGCCCTCTCTTACAAAGTGAGTAGGTCTGATTCCTATTAATTAATTAATTTATTTATTTATTTTTAGTGACATATTTCTTTGCTATTTAGCAGTTTGAGGTTATTTTTTGATCATTCAAACGCTTTGTTGTTGAAGGCTTGATCGTTTAGACGTGCATTGTGAAATGGCTTTTTTTTTTTTTTTCATCCCTCTGGTTAAGTTAAGTTAATCTGCTGTTAAAGGAAAGGTCATGCGAGTATCTCACCTTGCTAGGTGTGTTATCAGCGGCCAGTGTACTCCTCGGTGGCACTTGATAGACATCTTGCCCGGAGGGCACCTGGTAGATGCTCTGCTGTTGTGGACTCTGCAGGGAAGGTGGCACCTGGTACAGCCCCTGAGCCCCCGAGCTAGACTTCTGCTGGAAGCCCGAGTTCTGGAGGGGCGACTGTGCGGCGCCGGCGGCCGGCGACTGGGCTTCGAACTTGGGCCCGATGAGCAGCTTGAGGCGGTTGCCGGGGGCGATGCCTTGGCGGCCGTGCAGGGAGCAGAGCCACCAGCCCTCCAGGCCACCGGTGTTCTGTTCAATCACGGTCAGGATGTCCCCTTTCCGGAAGGCCAGCTCCTCCGGGGACTCGGGCATGTTGTCGTACAACGCTTTGGCCATTAAGTTCTACGGAAAGACAAAAAAAAAAAAAAATACAATTGTGCTTTTTGTTCTGAAGCTCATCTACATCCTTGCATTTGCTCGGTGTTCACATTTTGATGAACTCGAAGCCCACTTGGCAATCGCCCGCAGCTCTCCGCCAGATGTCTTTCAAACAAATCTGAACTTGACGGGATTTTCTCAGCTTGCTCCCCGCTTCAGGGCATAGTTCCGTGTTCCGGCCAGCGGGGGTTGAGCTATAATGAGTCTAACAGGCAGATTTTGGCGATAGCAGATGCCCCGGAGTGGTCCGTTGCAGTGTTTTAGGGAGGCATTTGCTGCTAATTGCCACATTAAATGCACCATTATCCTTTTTCGGGGCGTTCTATGCCTGGAAAGAATCAACTTAGCATGAATGGGGCTTTATACCGGTACATTAATAAACACGGTATTCGGTGCTGCTAAGCGCATAAACAAGCTTTGACAACATCGTCCATATGGGACAAAGTTGCGGAGACCTTTTGCACTTTTACAGCTTCCAGTGTTCTGGGAAGACTTCACAAGATTCAACAGTTTGTGTCCATTTTGAAGAGCATTTGCGAGAGATCATCATTCTTCGCAAAAACTGTTTGATCGGGTCAGGTCTTGGTTGCTAAAAGGGACTTCTCAAAATTGTTCCACCAAATGGAATTGTCCAAAATGTCGATGGTGAACTAAATCAGGGGGAACTAAGAGGTTCTGCCATTCCACTTATTGATTAAATAATTGATTGTCTTCATCCCATGAACACATCACTAATGGTTAGCCTTTTTTTTTTTAAATGGTGACTGCATCAAGATTGTCATCCTTTGGGAATATTTTCTGCCCCCCTTGGAGTTATACACATTTGTGAATTGGATACAAATTAAACACTGTAAAATCGCAATGATTAAAAAAAAAAAGAAGAGTCCTTTTATTGCCCTCTCCTCCAATATAATAGAATTAACTAGTAAACTACTCTTTGCTTTTGTCATTAAGTCTCAGATTTGATCAGATAAAGGATTTCCTTGCCTTGTTATCAGGCCAGTAGCTCCGTGTGAGAACCAGGAAGTGTGCTTTGAGGTTCTCTGTAGTTTGATTTTCATGTTTCACCCTCCTTGGTCTGAATCAAACAGTTCCCATGTGAAACTCTCACGTCTTGTTAACGCCGTTATCGCTCACTGTGCTTCTGGCCGCTTCAGCCATTGTCCAAGTGCACTGTCGACGCCCGACACACCCACATGTACTGCAACGACCCCCCCCCCCCTAGCCACTCACGAGGTGGACCCGCAGCGTGTTCGATCGTGACCTTTTGAGGTCACCGTCATCCAATAAGGCCGTTTGCCGGTTTGGATAATTTGATGTAGCCTGGCAGAGGCATCCCGAGAGGGAAAGGAAAAGCTCCTTTCTGCGCTTCCGACCGTCACCCTGCTGTGGCTAGCGTGGAGCCGATTGATGCGGCGAGGAGAAATCTCACCACAGACACAAGAGCAGCGGGCACCAGACTCCTTTGTGTGCTCCTTTTGTCTCTGTTAATTACAAGTGATTGTTCCGGAAATGCCGAACACTTGTATTAAGCTCCCACGCGAGCCTTGGTCTGCACTCTGATGCATAAAAAGGAACGAGACATGGCTTGAAACCCTTTCGGAAGATGTAAGCAGATCCGCAACACGTCTCCTTCCATATTCCGTACTTTGCATTTTCAGGGTCAATGGGAAGCTGGAGCATATCTCACGTGACGCTGGGCTTTGTGCACTTCTGCAACACATTTATGCAAACCTAATCACATCACAAGCCCCCAGAGCAGATGAATGCATACATCAACTTGCCTGTTTGTTTACTTCAGCCACAGGGTTTTTTTTTAATAGCTCAAAATGGAACTTAATTTAATCCTCATGCTTTTCACAAGATGTTTTTTTTCCTCCCCAAAAAAAAAAGCTTATTACAGTGTATTAGGTCTGAAATAGCCATAACGGAATCTACAATGCATGCTGATTCAGCACAATTTCCGCCATGATTTGTCTCGATAAGAAATGCAAATGACAGGAAAATTACTTCGTGGCTGCGGGATGAAAATGATTAATTAGGGTCATTAAGTCAGGATTGACTCACACTTACACAATACGTCAACCAATATTATAGACAAGTGTGGTAAACATGACACTTAACAGTAACAGGCTCCCTCTAGTGGTACATGAAAGAATAACTGAATTAACTGTAGAATGTTCGCGTCGGTTGCGTTTAATTTTTATGTATTTAGATTTAATCTTTTAATGCTTCTTATTTTCAATTATTTAACTTCGGTTTGACTTTTTTAATGTGTGATACACTACAGTTGAAACAATAAGTACAGTGTTTATGTTTGCATATTTAGATATGCGGAACATTGCAGGAGCTTCCAACCAATCTTTTGGGAATAAAACAAAATGTTAGGCCTACTACCATATTTAACCGTTGGTCTATTTTGTTATTCTTATTTTTTTTTCTCGATTATGATTCTATTCAGCGTTATTATTGCAATTTTTGTTCTAATTAATGTAAAATGAATGCTTTGTTGCTTTAAACCCATTTTGATAGCAAACACGATGAATCAATCAGTCGTTGAAAAAACAAACAAAAAAACAAACAAACACATCAATCATCTGTTGTGGTAAATCTCCTCACTGACTTCCTCCAGTGGGAGCTTCATAGGAATAATGACTGCGCTATTACACCTTCACCCAGGAAACGGTCGCCACGTGTGGGTTGGATTAGATTTAAAAGCCAATATAAAAGCATTAATGCGAATGTGAATAGCTAGCATGGGAAATGTAATAAAAGAGCCATCAAGATTTGCATAAACGGGTTGTTTGTGAAAATAACGGTGCCTTCTGATGTGACGCAAAGAGGGAACGCGCATCTCTCTTTGCCGTGTTTGTTTGCTTGACTTGTGTGGCCGCCGCTGTAATCTGAGCAGATAAAACTGACTATTAACCAGGCGTCACGTCGCTGACATAAACACACATTAGTCACAACACGGTGACGTTCCCGCTGCCATTGATCACGCTGTAAACACACGTGTTTGCCATTTGAATGTGAGCCGGCGGGCGGGTGTGGAGGGAGGCAAGGGAACGGAGAGGGCCCCTTCTGCGACTCCCACCTATGAGTGTGAGCTTCCAGGAAGTTATCATTTAGAGGTCAGAGACGGGGCGAGTCGTGCTACTGCTCCCTCAAGAAAACTATGATGCATTTCTGGTTAAAAAGTTAGCAGAGGAGGAGGTACTATGGCGCTTCTTCAACATTAAGATAGTCCGCAGTTGGTAAACTGCAGGAAGCTGCACAGATAAGACTCCCTGAGGCGGTAAAAAGATAACGATATAAATGCGAAGAAGAATGTATTATTTAAAGGAAAATTCAAATGAGATCTACTTTTTTGTCCTCTACTGAAAACCAAACAAAGACATGCTAATGCTACTTTTTTGCTGCGCCTTAAGTTCCGAAGGCTGCAGTGGTACTCCGCAGTCTCCACTTTGCTGCAGCGGTCCGGCTTTTTTTTTTTTTTTTCCTTTTTTTTTTCTTTTTTTTTTATAAAACCGTTGTCGTCCACCGTTCCAAATGATGCATTCAATATTTTTTGCATATTTAGCCTGAATCAGCTCAGTCTTACATATGGCGTCATTCTTATTGTCCCTTTATTGTCCCCACAGCAACAATGTAAGATCCTTGATATATAAATAAAGTTGTATTGTATTGTATTATCAAACAATCTGGATCTCGAGTCTCTCAAATAAATGAAGGTGTAATGGTAAAATTTGTTTTGTTTTCCTTTGCCCACGTCAACATCTGGTTCAGAGGCCTTGCGTTTTTTCCCCGCCGCAGAACGGAACTGTCTGGTTCTCCAGCTGGATCACTGGATACAACCTAAAGATCCAGCTGTCTGACCCGCGCCGCCGCCCCTCCCCTGATCCCCTTTCTACGTACACAGACAGCAATGACTCACGCGGGCTTTTTCCATCGGTGTCTGGCCTCGCTCGCCTGCCTGTGCTGACCAATCCAAAAATAAAATCGCCCTTGCGTAACGTAACTGCCTGTTGAAAGGGGCCCCACCTTCGCTGCCAGCGAGAGCTCTTTGTGAGGTTCAGGTTCTTTCGGGTGGCCAATGAAAAAGAATTCAACTAAAGAAGCTCAAAATCCCCTACGACAGTTGCGTCCTCGCGACATGAAAGAAGACAAACAAACAAACACCCGCCATTCCAGCTGTGCGACTCCACCACTGTCACTTTGGCGAACGGGGAAAAAAGCAGCACACTCATGCGGCCTGGTTTCACATGGTTATATATAGAAAATAATTATGATAATGACGATAATGAGGACCTGATGACTTTTAACCAGTCGTTCCTCAGAGTGAGAGGGCTGCCGCGGGTGAGAGCCAGTTCAAATAAATGGGCCGTGTGAAGGGTTCTGGGTACGAAAGACTCATGGGAAGTGGTTCAGTGCCCGGACTACACGGTAATTTCTTCATTTGGACATTTTTCAGGAAGGTTTACCCCCAGATTATAGTCTCTTTGTGACCTCTCCCAGTGGCTGTGTTGGAACATAATTATATAGCAGGCTCCTTTAACTGCGGACAAAAAAAAAATGGGATGGAAAACATAATATCAACGTCCAACGCAGTTTTGCACATGAAATTAAACATTGTCTAACCTCGACTGCATCACATACAGTCGACGGTGACCCTTTTTGTAACAAATTGTAATTCGGTTCGGACTCGTGCTTTGGAACGCTCCATAAAAATCATTCTAGCTTTGTGACTGTGACCTCGAGATGACATTTCAGACTAACTAAACACGTGGATTAGCCTATCTGCGTATTTACGGGCCTAACTAACTGTACAGTCGAGATAGGAAAGCGGGATTTTAATAAATACGAGCCGAAGCGAAGAGGAAGACTACGTGCTGACTCGGGAAATGAAATCCCAGGTGATATGAAAATTCAAGTTTTTTTTTTTTTTCGTATGTGGAAAACACGCTATTCCCTGAAACACTCGTTAAAAACAGTGATGGTACAATTTTGACCACTCGGGTCTGGACTGATGTCATTCGATTACAAACTAAAAGCCACTTCCAGTAGTAAACCAAAACCATGATGAATTGAGCGCAACACTTGAGGTTTTACTCAGTCTCAGGAAGCGATTGCAAAACGTTAGTAGTGAGAACTCCCCCAACTCTTCTGAACCCTTTCCGTTCATTCTAGTCATTTCATGTCTTGTCACATAAACCGCCTGCAGCACTTCCCGTCTCCTGGAGAATTTCAAGCCATCCAGGTGAATTACGACCAGCCGGCCTTATCGTTTGCCATCTTGCGCTGCCTTACGAGGCTTTTTAAGCACGAGCTATAATTAGGTGTCCGGGCCGCGCTCAAAAGTGCATCTATTTCCGTGAATCTGAAGGAGTGCTGCGTTAGCATTTTGTGCAGCGTCGCCTCGTGTGATATGCCAGACGTTCTTGGACTCTCCGAATATTGCAAAGCAGCAGGGAGTTGTCCCTCAAATTGAAGTAACACTGGTCTTTTGCCAACTTTATGGCCTTCGTTTCGTTCCAAAGGCAGAAGTCGGCCCCAGAAATGGAATAGAGAAATAAATGCTGCAAAATGAAAAACAACACGAGGATTTGTTGATATTGCCAAAAGGCAAGTAAGAGAAGAGGCGTATTATTTCCGAGGCCAAATGCTACATGGGTGCATCTTGGTAGGCCCCGGAGACACAAACTAATCCCTCCAGGGGGCGTGAGCCAAAATCTGGAATCATCTTCACGGTATCACTGCAGGGCCACATTGGATTGTTTTACATTTCGGAATTGCCAATGAGATGGAAATGCATTGCACTGTCCCTAAGATTTCACGCTATGCCGAGATCTTGCGGAATAAAAATGGGCCTAAGACGGTGCCTGCCCCTACCGCCCGCCCCCCTCAGAAAGGCGACAGTCTTTTGTCTTTTTCTAGAAGGGAAGAGCCACCTTATCAAAAATTATTTTAACCCTGTTAATTTAAAGTCAAATTAACCCAACATATTGATGTCCAAAAAAAAAAAATTGTAGTCTACCGATACCAGTTTTTTGGGCTTCAAAGTAAAAGTGCAGTCGTATGAACTAACTGGTGCACCGGTATTAATAACTTATCTCAGCTGTTCAGCTTCCTACTTCCCACCATGAGGGTCAACCGCCGACAAGGGGCTCACCACCCTAAGAGGTGACCCCGCAAAATCGTTTGCATTCTTCAGGGGACGGGGGGTACCTGATAATTATTTCCGCCTGTAAAAGTAAAACGTGGAAATTGTTCTTAGTATGATTGCTGATGTTGTGCATTCTTAAAATATAATCTGCCTTTTTGTGTTTTTGTAATGTTAAAAGTTGGCTGACGGCGCGAGGGCACAGCGGGGTGAGCGGTTGCGGAGGGGGGGGGGGGGTGTTGGCAGGCGGGGGTGGGAGGGCTTGCACGATTCATTCTCATTGGGGGGGAAGTCCAAAAAGCAAAAACTTGAAACCAATCTGATTCGGAAAATGGAATTCATAATCAAGATTAAGGGGACGAAAAGCAGTCAAAACTCGTTCTTCAATTGACGTGTTTCTCGAAGGAGGGCTCTTGGAGCACAATGCCGCTGTCGGCCCAAGTCTGCGCCCGCTTTGCCAGACTCATTAACAACGCAAGGGGCCAACTTGAAAACAACAACAAAAAAAAAAATCTTCTTGACTACATTCCCAAGCACAACGTCCTGGAATGTTCTCATTCTCACAGGGAGCTCCTCAAACTCTCTCTTCCCATCCCCTTCCCCCATCACCAAACACATCAAACTTTGCCCTTTCGTCGCCCGCCCCCCCCCCTCACAACTTCCTCTCCTTTTCATTTGCTGCAGCCCCTTTCAGCATCAGGGGATTCTCCTCCCACTCTGAACAATGTCTGCTTCGCCCTCCTCCAGCTCTCTTTACCCTTGGACTGGTGCCTGGAAGTTGAACCCATTAAAAAAAAAAAAAAGGAGGAAAACACATTTTGGCCACCTAATCACTGTGGTTGTGAAGCTATTTCAGCAACTGTGACATCAGCTGTGGAAGCGTCAGTGGAATTTTTTTTTTTTCTTTCCACCAGAACACTCTGAACACTTGGCCGCACCACAGGTGCCACGCTCTGTCGAAATCCACAAACCTCGCCGATGCCGCGAGAGATCAGAGTGCGTGCGTACGGCCCCAATGACGGGATTAGACGCATTAAGACACCAATGGAAGACACGCCTTCCCCTCGCACCTGAGCACCTGTTTGGAAAGCCTCTCTGACAGACTACAAGTGACTGAGCAGCGCCGAGTTCAACTGCAGCTGAAACGCGACCCCCCCCCCCCAACCCCCCTGCTTGCTTAATATAGGCAATCAATCAATGGGACGGAGATCAAACGCCAACACGGAGATGTGAGAGGCGAACCTCCGCAGCTGACCTGAAAGAAATCTGATAAACACAGCAGGGAGGCTAACGCACAATGTGTCGTCAAAGTCGTGGTGCATTCCTTCTCCCCCTAATGCCACCCTCATTTCCCCCTTGTTACATAATGGAACCCCCCAAAATGGTTTGGAATTTCTTAGAGATGTCATAAGCAAAGCACTACTTTTGTCTAAATGAAACTCCTCAACGAATTTCAACATAATTCCTTGAAGCCAAAGCAATGACTGTTCTGTTAATTCGGAGTGATAAATACTAATATTTGTGGTCTAGAAGTATTTTCCATGCTTATAATTTACTGTAAATCTGACTGAACTGCACTGGTGCAGGCAAATGATAGACAACAGAGCATTCCGTACAGATTTGGAATGAAACCGTTTAGGCAGGTGCGTCCTTGGACAAATAAAGGCCTCGTCTCGAATAGACGGCTGTTTCAAATAAATGCCTTTTGCTGTGTGCAGTTGAGTAACTCAACGCCCTTGGTCACTATTTGGGGAAATAGGGCATCATAAGTAAAGAGCACCGGCTGCCTCACTATCTTGAAAGGCAGGCAAACAAAGACGTGCAGACACGATTCTGCGGTAGGGAGGTTGCGCACTGTGTCAGTTTCCTTCCTACGCGCAGATAAGACTCTTGAAATGCCTCTCTCGATCTGATTCATAAATATCCAAATTCCCCTTCGCAAAGATCACCGTCTGAAACCACGAGCCTGATCTAAAGTGTATATTTAACAGACCAATGAGTCAGTCCATGTGCACGCCCACTGGTCCCCCCCACCCCCACCTTTTTTTTTTTTTTTTAAAAAGACAGAGCCTGCCGACACTGAGCAACAGGGGGGTGAGAGGGGGGGCTTGACAAACAGCAACTTGAGAAAACAACCCACAAAATTGCAACCCCCGTCCGTCCTTGAAAGTCTCCGAATCATCCCGGCATTTCGGATGGATTCTTCCGAGAGTACGTTGAGCCTGTGAGGTCATCTAATGAAGACCAGCGCTGCGTGCGACCGCACTAAAACGGCAGCGTTTGTCCAACTGAACATATACTGTTCACAGCTGATAATCTTGAGTTCGGTCTTGCGTCACATATTTAGCAGCACAGCTAGTGGAAGTGAAGCCACTCCATATGAATATTTTAAGCTTTATAAACAAATCAAGCGATGTGCCTTATTTTTTTCTGTGTCAGTGGCGTTTAATTAAGGATGTCCAAAAAATAGGCCTCGTGCACATGATCACGTTGGGTATTGTAGACTTAAACTGCAACTTGTGATTATTTTATAGCAGTATAAAACAATTACTTCAGCATGGGAATCAAGCATTGGCAGTTATCTGAGAAGGCGTGTTTCCGAACTTTGAGCTTTGGCTAATGTGTGATGTTGCAAAACACTGATGTCATCTTAAGTATAATAGGAAAGTGACTCTTTAGTTGAATACCAATGAAATTAGAAGATGAGACGAAAGACCGATTTTTTTAAGGGGGTGCTAGCACTTGATTGTAAGCCCGTTCAGTGACCACATTTAATAAATCAAGACAGACTAAAAGGTATTAAGTACTTGCGTGTTAAACCATGTTAAAAGGTTTGTGTGTATTTGGTTGTACAGCACACCTCAAATTTCATCATTTAGATTAGCATCTAACAGTAGTATACCTCGAGATTTATGTTATTTTCCTGGACATTGTTGCAAGTTATTAATATAAATTTGACAGTAATCATATAATATGACAGTAATCATCAAATGAATAAGAAAATAGTTATTGAATGTCAGTATCTGTCTCGGGTGCGCGGTGTGGTGAACCCAGTAAGATTTTCGCTCTATTTACGCCCCTGAACTGTTGAAATATGGGCGACACATTTGGAGAAGAAAAAAAAAAAGGAGTCCGTGCGTGCAAAACGGTCTCATATCAAACAAGCGCACAAGAAGCAAAAGTGACAGCACGTTCTTCATCTTACAACCACGAAGGATATAATCACATTCGATCAATTACCCTCAAAGTTCGAGCCCGGTATAAAAGTTAATTCATCGCCTGCATCTATCGTGACGACATCGACCCACTTTCATGACACCCGAGGGCGCAGTTAAGTCACTTACTTTATATTTCATTTTGCAGCTCCTCTAGAAGATTCCAAAAACAAATGATAAATATCCGCTTGTATCGCATCAATGAGAAAGAAGAGGGACTTAAGCAGCCATCCGCAGCCGTGCAGACGGAGTTGCTCGCCGACTGAAGCGCTTCTCCACCCGGACTGGAGCTTTTTCGCTCGACGTCTACAATCGTCCGCTCCTCTGCGAGCTGACGAATGCCTTAATTTGCATACAAGTCGCTGATTGGTCCGAGCCCATACTAGACCCGCCCCTGCCACCTCCTCTGATTTTCCTCCAGAAGTGACGTCATTATCAGGACGCGAACTAAAATATGTACGCCCAACTTATTATATATATACTAAGCCAAGTGACAGCAATTTTGCATATCTTATAAATTTGATTACAAACTGATTTTTTTAAAATCCCCTCCCAGATTTGTACCTTTCCTGTTGGAGTTGAAATCTGTATTTAACTTTATCAAATTAATTGACAGTAAGACCAGGAATATGATTGACTATTTTAGTTACAAATATTCAGGCTGTTTGGCTGTGCATTAATTTTTACGTTTTTTATCCTTTTTTTCTGGGACGATTTTATTTAATAGTAATATCCCAATGCATCT
This sequence comes from Idiotropiscis lumnitzeri, assembly GCF_059441095.1. Lineage (NCBI taxonomy): Eukaryota > Metazoa > Chordata > Actinopteri > Syngnathiformes > Syngnathidae > Idiotropiscis > Idiotropiscis lumnitzeri. Next base: position 3,339,349 of record NC_142406.1, read on the forward strand.
ACTAATTGGATTTCCTGATATCATGTATTTTTTTAATTAGATATTTAAATATTTGTAACTGAATGTGTGATATTGTTGTACTCTTTTTTTTTTTTTAATTGGCTCAATAAAGTTTATATATAAAAAAAAATTGACACATTCTTATGACACTCAGTATTATATAACTTTGATTAGTAGCTCACTGAAAAAAGGCAATAAATATAATTACTACTTGTACTACATATAAAGTTTATGATATAATGAATTATGCACATAGCATTTTCATCCACGCAAACTGTTTAATATTTAAAGCAAATGACCTTTTTCTCTCTAGTGTCACATAGCTAAGCTCATTAATGCATTACAATTAGTCAAGAGTTTATGATGAAAATATGAACTTGATAAAAGACAAAAAAAAAAAAAAAAAATTGTGACGATGCTGTTTGCCTGCAATCACAATTTTCAAAGAGAAGAACTCACCTGCGCTTCCACAACTCTCTGATGTGTGCTGGCTCATTTCTCACAGCCATGGGCTGTTAACGGCTCTCATTGTCTGTGGTGAGGAGTCATATCCTCACATGAATGTGCCGTGCAAGGTACTCCCAAGCTTGTTTATGCTGCATGTGCTGTGCAGCTGCAGCCCATTCAAGTGGGTACCGCCGCTATTCTTTTCTGTCTACGGCCTATGTGATTAAGTGCCTTTGAGCACCTGTTTCCTATGACAAACATCACACATTGCAGTTTGTTTGATGCGTTGGGACTAAAACAGCCGCAAAATGTTTGTCATCCCGTTTCCATAACAGGCAGGATGGGATCGGTTCTTCAGGGCTGGCTCACCGGTGGCGTGCCATTTTTGGCGTGTTCAACTCATGCTTGATTTGCTCGCAGTGGGAAATTCGGAGATCCAGCGGCAGCGCAATCTCCCGCCAGATTGAGTTACAGCCTCGAAATCCTCCTTTTGAACCTCGTCAAAGTCAAACAATCAGCGGCCGGTGGAAGATTTGTATTGGGCCCCCGTCTCCTTGACAACAGCCACCATGGCAGCGGTATCTTATACCCTCGCACCTAGCAGATTACATGAGCTGCAAGTTGGCGGGTGCAATAAGTCCGCGGGTGTTATGATGGCATATTTCAAGCATGGAAATAGCGCGGGTGAAAGATGAGCCTCCAGCCTTTCATGTCGCCAGGTGTCAACGCCGTACGGGTTGCATAAGTGCTCCCGCAGAGCCGAGCTCAGGTTCAACAGTGAGCGCTAGCAGTTGTACGTGGAGATCACAGGGCTGTGCGAGCCGCGCCACCGCCGAAGCGGGGAACAAAGTTTTAATGGACGGAGCCAGGGGGACAACGGCTCTTCTGTGCGTGGAAGGTGGCCCCCTTGCTGCTCACTGTGAAAGACTGTTCCACAAACTCCCTCTCTAACCAACTCAGACACATTTATGTGAACGCCCCCCCCCTTCCCTTACCTCCACGTTTACCCCGTGTTGCCTAGCTCCTCTGCGTGGGTTTAAACAGACCAGGCCTCAGCCAGTGTCTCCGTCTTTGTGCCCTGCGACCTCGAGGCCTGGCAGCAGCACGGAGGAATGCACAGAACACAGAAGAAAGGGGAAGAAGAGTAACTCTGACACAATGTTGTTTTGTTGCCAGAGGTCGCCTCACTCTCCAGTAGAGCTGATTTACATCCCACAACTACGAAAAAAAACAAAAACGCCTGGTAACGAGATCTCCTCAAGCAGATAATGCAGGTTGCAATTGAGATTTTGATGTTAAAAACCAAACCAATCCAAAACTGGCCTGTTGAGAAATGTCAGACTCGGTTGCTACAATAAGTCGATCGAAATGTTTGTATCGTCAATCAAGATCAAGATCAATACGCGTATCATTCCCGGTCACAAAAATAGCCCATGCAAATGTTGGCATCTCTGGTTGCTGAAAAACAAAAGCAAAACATTTTGAAGCCAATTTTGTTACTCAAATGAGGTCAATATATTTCGTTTGCCTCATTAAGACATCCATTATTCTTAATTCTTCTCAGAAAATGGTCGCGGCCGACAATCGTAAACCGGTTCACAAATCGCTAGCTAGCTAGCAAGTAACCCCAAAGCTCGCACGGTGCCTGAATGCAAACAGAGGAACAACTGGTTGTTGAATTTTTGTATCACGCCTCTTCCAAGTCATTCCCGACAATTAAAATAAGTTTGGAACCACATTGTAGTTCCAAATAAGCTAACAGTTAGCCTAGCTTCTTTTTTTTCTCTTCTTCTTCCCATCCTAGCATGAGAAGGGCTTTAAGGCGCCAGTTGTTGTGTGGCATTGCTCTATGATGCAACAATCCCCCGCAGTGCAGCCGTCTGCCATGTGCGCTGTCTGTTTTTAAAAGTTTGGTTGAATCTCTCCATAAAGCCGTTAGCCTGGGAGCCGTATGAGGCGCTTTTGGTGCGTTTGATCCTCCTCCCCTCCAAGGACATCACAAAGTAAGATGAGGATGAACTGAGGCCTGTTATCTTTTACGACAACATCAGGCATACCTCAACAGGCCAACTCTTTTGGTTAAAAGTTTCACGTTGGGTCCGTTTTAGTTCCTCTGGCTGTTCGAGGTTTGCTAGCTGTGATGCTAACAGTGCAGAATTTTTTCCCTTGACAGTGGGAGGTCGTCAGACAAAAACTGCAGCTTTACCCCCCCAGATTGGGATCAGTTGTGTGCTTTGCTAGCTCGTCTCAACGATCTCACTTTTCAATACACCGTATTTGGAGAAGCCTGCGAAGGCCGGCGATTTAGCGCTGTACTAACTTAACTGAGGCTTTATTGACTATAAATAATCCACCATGCGGCGTTATTAAAATGTCTGGCCAATAATATGACATTAAGAGTGTGAAATACGCCGGCCCACTGTATGGATGATCAAAGCGAGTCGCCTCGCGTCGCTAACTTTGGCTCGTCGGTTTAGCTCCATCTTTGTTTCCGTTATCTCTTAGTAATGTGCGAATAACGACTGCATGCTAATGAAAACTTTATTTATTTGACAATAGCGCCAACCATCACAACACATTATATTGTCGTAATACTTTCCGTAGCGTTGACTACAGCCGTGTAAGCTACCCTAAAAACAGCCCTGAACAGCATTAAGTGGAGCATTGAGGCCCCACTTTAACAAATCTGACTGACATGTCGGGTTTCATTTAAATGTAATTTTCACAGTAGTATTTCAATGACCTGAATAGCTCCTTGTACGGGGCTAAAGGCATCTTTTTATCTGGCCGTCAACTTGGCAGTGATCGAGGTGAAGACTGGAAAAACAAGGCCGTAAATACACAGTATTGCACTTAGATTGCATTGCGGCGTAAAATGCGCATTGTGCACATGATTTACTTATTTAACTGGATGCCAAGGCCATCTTTTAAATTCTGGTGTTCAATGTTCACTCTGTTTTTTTTAATGGCTCACACTTGTTCATTCATTGTACACAGCGCCTGCACACCTTCTTCCCCAGTGAGTAATTTGCCCGCGCATTGCTCTTGTATTGCTGCCGAGCCAACTGTTCATCATTCTGTCAGCAGCCACTGCAGGATAATGTTTCAGTGTCAAGAGAAGTTTTAAAATTCATGATATACTGATCCCCGCTTACAGCCGAGCGTTATCGACGGCGACGCGACGGCTGAAAAAAATCCCAGGTTTGAATTAACTGCGCGCAGATCCTACATGTGATATCGGCGCCACTTGAACCTGCTTCTTCCTTCCAATCATCTTCTTCACTGAGCAATAAGCCTCATCATCCTCTCACAAATTGATCCCATCAGCCACTCGCGCTCTGAACACGATTCTTGTGACAATACGTCCAGAATGTATCGCCAGAGGTGTGATAGGATGCTTGATTACGTGTTGACACTCTCATTTCTGCAGCGATGATGTTCTCTGCCAGGATAACAGCATGCGGCATCCGTGCAGCCGCTGAGGTGTCAGACTGAGCATATTAACCTCATCCACTCGGGGTCGGATTGAACCTTGTGTGTGTGTGTGTTTGCATGATGGGGTGTGTTTACTGTGTGTTTGCAGATTTAATCAGGCCACCAATCCCGTGGGTGTGTTAAAGCAGCCAGAAATGAGAGCCTTTAAGCCCCATTTGAGGTGATGAATGTGATTATGAGCATCTTTTGTGTGCCACAAAAAAAAACAAAAAAAAATCTGTCGATTAGGTTTGAAATCAGGTGATGTTTGTTGGTCGACCTGAGCGAGACAAAACCGATCTGGAATGGCGACGTCTTCCCCAATCGTTATATGAAATATCGATTGACGTCATTTCATGTAACAAAAAACTTGGGTCATAAAACCAACGTAAAATCACCCCAAAAATGCAAATATTTGCCATTTTCCCCAAGGCATGTAATTTGTGACATGCTTCAAAGTCAAATGAGCACAGCTTTTGGGTAGTTACAATTCAATGTTGACATATTGCTATAAACAATGGATGCTTCACAATTAAATTGTCGGACCACAAACTCAGATAGAAAACAGATGAGCAGTAAATTTGTTTGTGCTTTTTCCGTTGAGATTCTCATATAAACATTTTTTTTTCCATTCGGGTTCAAAATCTATATCATCCACGCAGCTGCATAGCGGTGTCCTCCATTTAGTCGATTGCGTGCCAAAGACTGGTCTGCCTGTGTGATGCATCCAGCACATTTGGACGTCTAGTTTCTGCTCGAGGTGTCCAAGGCACTGAAACAAAAGCACAGAGAGAAAACATTGTGGTTTTGGCTTTGCTCTCTCGGTTATTTATGGTGAGTATCCATCCATGCTTTTTGTGCTCTGTGGTGCAGTGACGACGCGGGAGGGAATTCTTGGAAGGGAATGTTATAAATAACGGCGTAACGTGCCTAAAATGTTCGGTTAGCAGCGAAAACTGGCAGAGCCTTAGTAAAGCCTAAATATGCAAAAAAATAAATAAATAAGTACAATAAAAAAAAAAATCGGTGCATGGTCCCTCAGCCAATGACCTACTTTAAGTGTCTTCAAACTGCACTAGACTCACCCCCTCCCCTTCCTTCTGTCAATCACTTTTTATGCTCACGCTGGTTTTACCCCCCGTGGTCATACCTGCACATCTCGGTCGTATCAAAACACAGTCAGTCAATATCCCCCCCCCAAAAAAAATAGCCCCACTGTCAGTTTCTGTCAGTGTACTTTTTTTTTGACAATAGTGTCACTACCAGTCGAGTTAAAAAAAAAAAAAAAAAAAAAAAAAAGGATCTTCGACGTCTTTAGCCGTCAATGGTTGTAAATGCGCTAACCATATTTTTTTTCCTTCTCTTCTTTACTAGGAGCGATTTGAGGGATTGATTACATCAGTAAATGTGAAAATTAAAATGAAACATGCCATTTTTATTGCGTTTGTCGGGGTGGCAACGCAAATTGAAACGTTTTAATTTTCGGACCTTTTGCTCTCAGTCTGATTTGAAAGCGTATTCGGATTTGTGTCCTACGACTTTTGTCCAAATAGGGCATCGTTGCAAGCCTTTTGTTTGTTTCTTTGCGTGCGTGTTGGTACACTGAAAATAGATTTGTGTTTCCCCCGCCTCCTCCACCGACGGAGATGAATGCGAGTGGGACGGCACGAGTGGTTTCTTAATGCACTCATAGCAGGGTGTAGTCTGGCCTGGCACGTTGCTCAACACAACAAATCCAATTGTGGCCGTGTTGCAGCGCCCTGATTGCTCTCCGGTCGTTGTTTGGAGAACACGAAGCTCCGCCAGGGATCTGTGGCTGAAAACTAAAACGAGCACTGGGCTTGCATTTGGATTTGGGGTTGGACGTGGGTGGATAGGACAGCATGAGAGACAGTGAGAGAAGGAACAGGCTCTTTTTTTCCTTTCGATGCAGTGGCAGCAGGTGATCCAATAAAAAGCCGAGAAGGTGCGCGTCATCACTTATTAGCACGTCAGCTCTTAAAACAAGCAACATTTGTCTCATTCGATTATGTTTTATGACGCGTCACCGTGACATTTAAGGCCTACTTTAATTTGACAGAGGACTTCAGGTCAGGAGGAGGTTACTGAACAATAATACATTATTGAATTGAAGTTTTGGAATTCCCAAATGAACCAAAGTGAATGAGCCCGGACCACAAGTCAGAATAAGAATAAACGGCTGGTTGTAAATGAATGGGAAAAGCACCCTCGTTGTAAAGTACAGTGTGATTTTTTTATATTCCCCCATTCACAATAGCTATCATGCCTCATTGAAGAGGTTTCATTATTTCCACATACTCTAGTTTGTGCATCTGTCATTGTCGATCATCATGCGGCGCTTTACTCCAACACACTCAATCGATTCAAATTCATATAAGGCTCTTAACTCATTCACTGCCAGCCCAAGTAAAATGAATGTACTTTTTTTGACGTCTATATCCGTCAATGGCAGTGAATGAGTTTTAATATCCAGATTTCATGATCATTTTACGTCATTCCGGCTATTTAGTTTGCTGTCAATAGTAACATGCAAACATTAAAAAAAAAATGTAGCACCTTATCGGCCCGGGAACCATATTCTAATATTTGGTGGCCCTGTGAAATGACTGTGAAAATAATACAATTATAATAATTAGTGTAATCACCTCATCATATTATTTATGTACAGATTACTCCTGCACCCAATTGTTATTATAATTGACTACAAGTTTAATTTGAAATCAGAAGTCCAATTAATATTCAGCGGAAATTTGGTGAAAGAAAAAAAATTGAGAATAAACCTTGTATGGTCGTAACCCTTATTTTGTGTAGAAAACTCAAAAGACATGGGGAAAAAAAAAAAAAAAAAGCTGTTATTGCATGCACACAATTATCAAGCACAATGAAACGCAAAAATATTAATAAAAAACAGATTTATTCTCAATAATAAACAAGAATATTTATGCATCTAGGGGGAGCTGTGTGGATGCACGAAAAAAAAAAAGCTACGCTTTGTGACACACGTATGCACGAAACCTGCCAACTTGTGGTCAGCACTTTCGGCTCGCAAACACTTCCATCCCAGCACAGTGTCGGGCTGCTGCAGATGTTAGCCGCAGCTGTTCAGATTTATGTGCGACGGGGGCTGTGCTTATCACAGAGTCAAATCAAAATGAATGTTTGTGCTTTTGAATTTGTTTCTTCAGCAAAACAACAAAAAAAAAAATGTCATCCTGCAAATTTAATAACGTGGAAGGAAAAAACAAAACAAAAGTCAAGGCTCAATGTTATCACCGAATTCCGATATTTCATTGTAGTAGTTAACTTGACTTGTCCATAATGAGATGCAAAGTTTCATTCATTGTTCCTCCATGGCTCATTAAATATTAACTGAGGCAACAATTTACTTCCTTTTCCAGAATATGAATCACAACCTCGTTTTTACAACCTTTGTGTTTTAGCACGATAACAAAATACAAAAATATTTTCCCACCATATTCATCAAGTAAGGACAACCTCATTTTTACGGCATTTGCCAGCGGAGACAAACGTTTCCTGTAAACATTAAAAAATAGAAGGCAGCAGATGAACATCCCGTCATTGAAAGAATGCGCCTTGCTAAAACTACCATTTGTTTTGTCTGCAGAGCTCATCTGCAAAAGGAATGTTTGGCGGTGTTTATAGTAGTTGATGGCTTGAAGGGTGTTTGCGACTTGCTGTTGTAGACTAAATGATTTGACACGGCAAAGAGTCGTGTCCTGGTGTTTGTGTTAGTGACGTACCCTCTACGTCAGGCGTGGGCAAACTACGGCCCGGGGGCCACATGCGGCCGCTAAACGTTTTAATCCGGCCCGCCGAACTTGAAAAAAATGAAATGAATAAACCTTGTGAATGTTTTATTTTCTAAAAGGCTGTGGTTTTTCAAAGACATATTTATTGTTGTTCACTTTCATTTAAAATTAAATGTATTTATTTATTTTTTTATCCGATGAGGTGAGGTTACCAAAACACTCCATCCATGTGTTCCTGGTCCGGCCCCTTTGTCAAATTTTAGAATCCATTGTGGCCCGCCAATCACAAAGTTTGCACACCCCTGCTCAACATGGACATACTCTATGCACTCCTTTCCAGTAAAATAAAATAGAAAACCTCAATTCATTAACTTTACGTTTAACCCCAGATCATATCACTACAGAATATAAAATTGTCTATAATATTTTAATTTAAACGCAATATGATGGCAATGGTGGGGGAGGGGGACTTAAGTCATGTGACTTGACTCTCGTCGGCAATTTGGCTTGGCTAAAACCTCCAAAAGACTCGAGTGACTTTGATTTCGTATTCATGTGACTCAAAATTTTTTTTAATTTTGAAGAAACCAGCATGCTACGATGCATAGTGAACGGAGTTCCGAAGATTATTAAATTTGCATTCAAGATTTTTTTTTTGTTGAATAAGGAAAAAAAATAATAAATAAAAAATGATTAAAAATAAAAAAAAATATCAAATCCACAAAGGTAGCTTAACAGTTGCGCTAAACTTTAAATAAGCTTCGTGTCGGTTATGTGTTTAATTGCGAACACAACAATGCAGCTACTACTCTGTGCTTTTGCTCCTCTAATTCTGCACACATTTATTTTCCTATTTATCGACCTGGGGCGAAAGCACTTTCATGGGAGTTGGTCCCTGAGCAGAGGGCAGCAATAAAAAAAAAAAAAAAAAAAAAAAAAAAAAGAGGTCACGTTACCACCTCCTCTGGCTGCTGCAGGCGATCCAGCTCTACTCCTAACCTGATGTAACCTGCCTGCCTGCATCAAGCTCTCCCGAGTCCCCCCCCCCCCCCCCTCATGCCCCTCCCTTGCTCAACTCAATCTGCCCGCATCCAGCAACACCCACGTCCTCAGACCTCCCCGCGTCTCATTAGAAACAAACCTACAGCGTTGAAAGCCTGAGGAATGCTGTTTGTTTGCCCTTTAAAACGCTAATGAAGCCGCACCCGATTTGTTAGTTGTTTAGATTTGAATTAACGCTTATATATTCATCACCATTTAATGTGTCATACAGTTCTTACTTGCTCATGCTGAATTTGCCACAGTGTATTTTTATGTACCTTTTAGTCACTCTCGTTTTTTTGTTTTTTTTTCCCATTTTGCTAGCTTGTGTGTTTAATATTAACGTAATTTGACCGAGGCAATTAGCATCTTGAACCGTCAAAATAAAATATTTTTCTGCCTCGAATATTTTTTTTTTTCCCCTTGATCTATGCGGCCCTGTCCGAAGTGGCCCAGTGCCGGTCCGCAACCCCATGTTTGGAGACCAATGCGCAATAGGATTAACATTTATGGTACCACAGATGTTGGAAGTCTTTCAGTTTTAGCAAAGGACTGTAGTTGAAAATGTATTTTATTTCTTTCTTTATTTATTTGTTTTTTTTTTTTTAGATTGTCTCTGAAATAAATAAATAAAAAAAGAAAAAAAAAAGACAAAATCCTGATCATTTTTCCCCAAACCGCACCATGCCGGAGCTGATCATGACTTGAATGTACAACATATGTAACATATGAAGGCCAGTATTGTTGTAAAAAGTTCATCAACAGTATTTGTATTTTCTCGTATTGCGCAATGCAGCAACGCCGCAAATGATTCCATCTTGTTTTAATAAACTCTTGTGAACGTTTCTTTCCCCTCATGGCTTGTTTTCCGCCTCAACACCAAGCAAATATCTTCCCTTTCAACTCCAAATATCTTGGATCATTCACCCGCATTCACTAAAATGAATGTACTTTTTTGACTTGTATATCCGTCAATGGCAGTGAATGCATTAATTAGAATGGGAATGGCGTAAATAATAGCGACAATGCAAACATTTTTAACGGTTTATTTCTGAGCCAATGCGGAGGGAGGTCCTGTATCCTATTTCTTGTTTTTTTTGTTTTTTTTGTTGTAGTGTGAAGGCAGCTAGCTATATTTCATTCTGACAGCCCAAAGGCTGTGTGGTACAGTAATACCACACGCACATCCAATCCAAACTTCTTTTCAGGGATTATACAGTACAGGATGTTGTTGATTCCAAACAATGAGGTTAACCTTTCGCTCTTCGAGTTTGTTTGCATCACTTTAGCGCTAGTGAATGAACACACAGGCAACTTGAGCTTTTATTTCCATGTCAATGGCTCAATGTTGAGGACATTCAGACAGGGAACGCCATAGAATATTTTTTTTGAGGGGGTGGAAAACACAAAGGACTGTTTTGCGGCAGGAATATGAGTTGAAATGAGACGCCTGACTTGAGTTTTCAATTACACGATTAATGACGCTTGTTGAAACTCATATTTCTGTCTCGAAAAAGTGTTTTGTCGTTGAATCTCACATGACCTCGGTTTGGTATTGCAGTTTGTTGATGATGAACGTGTTCACTGATATCATTACGCGTCCAGTCATTGACATCATGGCAGTTTCCGCTATTTAATTGAATAGTCGTGTTGAAACATGTTATGTCTTTTGAGTTGTTAAAATTGCTCAAGGATGAGAACACAAATCCGATTTGGAAAAATACTACGCTGTGGTGCAGGCAGGCACTTTATAAATGTTTTTGCGCTATTTTGTTTTGGTTAATTGTTGCTTTCAGCTTTTTATTACTGTTACTCATATTTACACGTTTATTTTAAGGCAGGAGTATGTTAATCATTATTGTCGTGTGTATATATATATATATATATCTATATATATATATATATTAGTAAAAATATATTAGTAAAAATATATTAGTAAAAATATATTAGTAAAAATATATTAGTAAAAATATATTAGTAAAAATATATTAGTAAAAATATATTAGTAAAAATATATTAGTAAAAATAAACAATAAAAAGAATCTTTCCTTTCAGGACGTCACAAAAAAAAAAAAAAACTGTCTTGTCGATTGCACTCTAAAAAAATTAATTAATTGGACCCGGTCCACATAACAAATGCCCTTAGATAGGTTTGGGGTAAAATATATTGACTGAAATTATATGAGGTCGTTAATGTTACTAAAACTTCTGTTCACTGGACATATTAGATAGACATCAGACGTATATAATGAGTGAGATCCAATAAAATATGGTTTAAAAAAAAAAAGAAAAATCTGTAACATTTGTATCATATGATGATGAATGGACGAGCATCATCGTCATTTACTTAAATTAAATTGTGGGGGCATTTAATTTCCGCATGTTGTTTTATTTTTTTAAATCAAGATTTTGGTTACGTCATTTAGCTTCCTAAGCGAGGCAAAATGTTTCACATAGTCATAACTAACGCGATTCCAAACTACTGTAAATTGCAACTCCAATATTTGCACACAAAAGACATACTGTTAAATTACATTTGAAGGGCAAATTACAAAACTCCAAATGTGAGGTTGTGGATGTCATTTGATTCGACCGCCTCTCTACAAGTTGAGGCCAAAAATGTAAGACGCCCCCCCCCCTAGAAAAAGAAAAACTCGAGCTGTTTCCCGTCTGCTTGGCACATCTCGGCGCATCAAATCCCGAGTCGCAAGCAAAGGAGAAGTGGGTCAAGGCAGCTGCTTCCGAACCAGACGATCCCCGTTAGCAAAGCGCTGCCAGACTGCATCCCCCCTCCCCGGCATGAAAACCTCAAACCTTTTCCACTCCTGCCACAATTGAGTCGGACCTCTGATGTCTGAGCTCCAATGGCTTCTGAACCTGCTCCCTACCTTGTCACAGCGCTGAGGAAAAAAATCAATGAAATATTAGTTTGAGCTTCAACAGAAGAGAGCTGGTTGAGCATTTGGAATCCCGCAGGGATTCATACCTCACCCTCCTGGAGTTGTTATGTCTCATTTCTTCAAAACAACCAAACAGATGATGCTTTGTTTTTTTAACTTGTCCGGACTGGCTTTCCACTTAGTGATTTTTGTATTCCTTCTACAGAGCTCCCATTGCTTTCCAATTACATTTTTTTGGCTCATCGTTCCAAAAATGATAATATTTCATTTTCAAACCGGGCTTGAAATTAATGTCTTTTCAAGCACACAGAGACACTTCCTGCTTCCTTGTGTGCACGCTGTAACCAACTGACTGACAGTGACCTCAGTGAAATATAATGAGACTGCCTCATATGGCAATGTTGCTAGAGCGCAATTAGATTGTACGATTCATTCATTATCGGAAGTGTCTTTAATTTAAATGTAATCATTTTTACTAGTGTTGATACCAGTATCGGTAGCGGTACCAGTATCGGTAGCGGTAGCGATACCAGTATCGGTAGCGGTGGCGATACCAGTATCGGCAGCGGTGGCGATACCAGTATCGGCAGCGGTGGCGATACCAGTATAGGCAGCGGTGGCGATACCAGTATCGGCAGCGGTGGCGATACCAGTATCGGCAGCGGTTGCGATACCAGTATCGGTAGCGGTAGCGATACCAGTACCGGTATCGGTACTGATACAGCCTTAAAACACTGGTATCGGATCAGTACCAACCAGTATGGTCCCGATACCAATTATTGACATTGGTATCATGCTTGAAACACTCCAAGTTCTATTTTTAATAAATTGAGCTTTCCTTTAGGACAATGATTTTATTGACATATTCTGGCGTCTATGTACATTAGTCCGGAATGTAAAATATTCGGGGATTTAAAAAAAATGCATTTTCATATACACAATTAAACATAAATATGCTTCGAATTTCAATCAAATGTAATCTTATAACCCAGTGTAGATGAAAAAGAAAACCTTAAGTGATATAAAGTGATCAGAGCTTGTATGTTGTGATGGTGTTAGGTGGTCAGATTGAAGATTTTCAAAAGTATCGGTACAGTATCGTATTGGCCGATACTGCAGAGCTAGATAGCGGTATCGGTATCGGAACCCAAAAAGTAGTATCGGAACAACACTAATTATTATTATCATATGAAACAAAGACAAACTGTCAACATTTAAAAGCTGCAAGGAAGCAGGAAGTGTTTCACAACTTTTGTTTAAAAAGTATACTAAGACTAAGTCATCCATTATAAATCTTGTTACAAATTAATCAACCAGTCGTTTCGATATCGCTGTGAGAAGGAAGGCATCAAAAATAATCAGAGGTCTTCTCTCCTCCGATCCAAGTCACCCAAGATTTGATTGTCGAAGTGGTGTGCATTCAAAATGTTTCCTCCCAGATCTTCCCCAGAAAACGGTCGGGTTGACAATGGTAAATGTTTAACCTATTCAATAGTCCCGCTCGCAAATCACATTTCAGTTTTGCTGAAATTATAATTTATTTAGCTTTTTAAGAGACAGTAAATGTTTTAGGTAAGCTGACGAGACAGTTACGCTGAATTTGTAAGAGAAGACGATCGTAAACCAACTTGCTGTACTATACTTCATGTGATTAATGGAGACTAATCCTCTTGATGTTGATCTGGTTAGCCGTAGCCTTGTAGAGACCATTTGGCGAAAGAAGCAGCAACAAAGATCAGAATGTAAAAAAATCCTCATCGGAAACCCTGAGTCAGTAAAACATGCTAATCAGTTTATTTTGTAGCTGCCAATCACAAAAGCTCTTTTTCGAACCGTCCCAGTCATTGATGACTCATTTGGTCCTACATTAAGTCAATTATGTCAAAGCGACAGATGGAAAGTATGAATTCAAACTCCAATATACGCTTTATTTTGCACACATTTTGAAATCAGCACACAATGTCATGTAGTAGAAAGCAGAGTTATAATTGTTTAGATTTTTAATTTTATTTTATTTTTGTTTTTAAAACTCTATTTCGTTTTAATTAGTTTTATTTTTTTGAGCAAGTTCACTATATATTTTTTAAGTGCTTCTTTTTAGTTTTTATTAGTTTTAGTATTAGTTTTACAGTATTTGTCAAGTACATGGTTTAAAACAAAAAACAAGTTGCAATGGATCCAAATAAATACCAAATGTCAAAATAAATCAATTTAAATTGATCCCACTAAGCTTGCTAAAATTATAGTTAGTTTTATCAAATGCAAATTTAAATATTTTTTATTTTATTTCAATGAAATTTCTTTTTTTTAATTTTAGTTTTTATCCAATGGTTGTTATCAAATCAAATTTACACGAGGTTGGCATACCTGTGGCACCTTTTCACCCGTTTGTTATTATCCAAACAGAGAGTTTGTTTCCCGATAAACTGCATGTTGTCTGTTTCTTTTTTTTTTTTTTTCAATTTCCAAAACAGTCTCTTATGGGGATTTCATCCATGTGCTTTGCTGACCTTTTATTTTAAAATTCTTGAAATCATAAAACGACTGCATCTGAAAAAGGAATTTGTCATTTTCCGTGTCTTCTTTCTTCCATTTTTTTTCCAACGACTGGCTTGTATAAAACACAAGAGACTCTTTGAGCAAAGCATTGTGTTATGTTTTATAGTTGTGAAACAAAACTTGATAGGACATGAACTGCAGCATCCCACTGCCAATTGCAAACTAACAAATTCCCAAGCATTTTCCCATTCAATGCAAATTATTATTTAACTTGAATGTTGCAATCTGCGTCTTAACTGGTCTCCTATTGTCTCTTCAATCTGGTATTTTTTACCAGAAAAAAATAGCCTTAATGTCCACATGGATTTAATCTAACATTTTCTGTTTACTAATTATTGTGAAAAATTATTGATGTGATCAGTCTTTATATAATAATTATAATATATGTCAATATGATACAACGCACAAAAAAAGTTTAGGACTTATTACATTTTATTACATATTGAAAATCTGCATGTTTCTAATCTCTTCTAACAGGATTATGTCTTTTATATGATGCATAGAAGGTGGCTTAAAAAAAAAAAAAAATCTGCAGTTGAAGGAGACATCTTGCATCAGTTACACTTGAAGACGCCTGATTGGGGGCATGGCTGTCTCAGGTAAGCCCCCGCGTGAGACGTGGGAGTTGAAAGATGAGCTTCCTCCATGTTCCCATCTCTTCAGGCTGGATTGAGGGGAGCGGCGTGTCCAGTTTCCATGCAGCGTTTCATGCCTGACAGAATATCCTCCAATGGATTGAGCCTTTGTTGGGAACGCAGGGAACAAAATGGAGGAACCTCACCCGCTGTTGAACGTAACCTGAGAGGCATCCACTTAAAGCTCAACAGATATCAGGTACCCCACCCTCACCACCTCCAGCCTTGTTAAAAAGTCCTCCGGGACTAGTGTTGGGATACAATAGGTGACGTGACATGTAGACAACATGGCCTGTGAACCGGACGGGGAGCAATACCAAGTTTGTAGTTAATGCATTACCTTTACTCATTAAAACATAGTTCAATTGGACTACTCTCGATTTGAAAATCACACCTCACCGCTGAATATTTACCACTAAATCCTGCATGCCCAGCCACCTTTGACCTCTGCACTCAACACCTATCTCACAGCAGTCTTCCCAGCATACCTCGGGGACTCATCCAGCGAATGACTGACGGGACAACATGTCGTTGAAGCTCCGGCTAACATCGGATTAGTCTCGCCTGTCTCCAGTGGAGAAGAATAACGTCAGCAATGCATCATCAATCAATGCTCGTGAACGTGCACCAGGATGCGTTTTGCATTGTTGTCACCTCACGTGAGCGACACCCACGCTTAAAATGTGGCACGTTAGTGTTAATGATGAGTAGGCTGCCAAGTGTTTTTACCCACAGGCTGCTTGATTTAACACTTCATGCACACGCAAATGATGGTTTAAATCAGGGGTGGGAAAAAAACGCCATTTAATTTTAAATGAACAACATATATATATATGTCTGTGAAAAACCACAGTATTTAGAAAATAAAACATTAACAAGGTTTATTCATTAAATTTTTTTCAAGATCGGCAGGCCGGATTCAAACGTTTAATGGGCCGCATGTGGCCTCCGGGCCGTAGTTTGACCACGCCTGGTTTAAATTCTGCTGACTTATTGTTCCTTCTTGTATCAGCAGATGGTGGAGGTGTAAATTCCCAACGCAAGTAGCTGGTATTGACGAGAGACAACAGTCACCTTCTTGCAGCGTTGAGTTGTGCGACTGCCACTTTCTGCTGCAGACATGACACATGTGCAGTTAATCACAAGACAAATCCTGGCCAGAATTTCACACATGATTTAATGTGTCTAGCTCCATTCATTCATCAGGGATTGGCACGGAGCAGGATGCGCTTGGAAACAGGCTGAGGGTAAACAACACGAGGGTGTCACGGAGAGAAAAATATTCACGGTCAGCGCTCTGAGTAAAAGATGATGAGTCATCAACTCAAGGTGATTTTTGTTTTATCGCAACTGTGTTTAATTTCTGCATTCATCAATGCTGCCTGTTGAGTCTCGTCACCTTTGGTGATTCGCTGCGGCTTAACTGACAGGGCAGTTGTTGACCATTAAGACCACCCACGGGGTTGTGTCATCACCAGGCCAGGAGAGGATCATCTCAGCTCACACACGCGTTAAAAAAAAAAAAAAAAAAAAAAAAAAGACAAATAAATTGCAAACAGCGATTGTGATTTGCGAATGTATTTATTCATTAACTCTTCCTAGTGTTAACACACTGGCCAATCAAAATTGATGATTCTATTTGGATGTTCGAATCAAATTCATGTTTAATTATAGTTATTAAATTAAAATTAAATTTTGAACGTCTACAAATAAGTACAGGACTCGCATTATATGCGAACTTATCAACCTCTTTGTGTTATTATATATCTTTAATAACAAATTGAATTGCCAAAATGAAAAGAAAAAAATTAATGAAGTGAAAATCATGAAGTAAATTTGCTTTCGTGGGCCACATAAAATGATATCACGGGCCCCGATCTAGCCCCCAGGCCTTTGGTTTGACACCAATGCTGTAGGTATACAACACCATAAACCCCCCCCCCCCCAAATATGTGTTTATCTGCACATCTTTGTACTTTAATGACAGGCCCACCTTCGGCAACTCCCTCTGGTGTGATAAGAAGTCGCACTATCGGGTCTGGAGGCTTCATTTGGATCCGATTATTGATAGTGGGAAGATCCACGCAGGACAGGAAGCAGCGAGTCCAGGAGACGGAGCGTCTCCGTCTGACCTCAGCGGCTGTCTGCACTTCCACCTGAAAAAGCAAAACGCTGACCCGAGCCTGCGTAAATACCCGCAAACGTACATCTCCGTCATCGGCTCGCAAACATTCACACACATTGACGTAGCATAATTCGTTCAATCGGAATGAGTTTTTGGTGAGGTTAATTTACAGCAGATGATGTTTTGGGAGAATGGAATGTTGCAGTTAAATTTGACAAATTTCTCATTAACTCATTCACTCCCAGCCGAGTAAACAAGAATGACGTCTTTAGCCGTCAATGGCAGTCAACGAGTTAATTTAGAAAAAAAAAAATCCTGCAGTAGAATTTTAAAGAATAAATTAATTATTTAATGGACACATTTGTAGTTGTAATAATAGTTATTAACAAGTGCTTGCTAAATTTGCTTCTTTGGCTCTCACACTACAGAGTAATGATGAGGATTTTTTTTTTTTTTTAATAATTAGAATGAATTCTTCCACTGTTTTACCCACTTCTCAAAATGCATAAGACAATTATTTCTATTGACTTCTGCTCTACGGTTTGAGGATGCGCGTTTGTCTATTTGCGCGTGTGCTTCATTTTCACGCCAATCTGTCGGACAGCCTTCATCTCGGGCTCCCGGTAGCCGGCGGTTTACTTCCAAAGACTTGCTAATGACTTGAACTTTCCTCTGAGAGTAAACAGTACTGTAATTCCTCCTGGGAGAAGCTCAACACTCAAACGATTTATTATTTCACGTTCACTTCCCTCCTTCCGTCGGCTGAATATTATTATTATTCTCCTTTCATTTTGCTGGTCACAGCGCAAATAATTCTGTATTTGGTTTCACAGATGGCGGGATTATAAAATGCAAATGAGATCACTAGAGGAAGCTATGAAGGAAAATTGAGTGTTTTTTTTTCTCTCTCTCTGCTGGTAATTATTTTGGTGAGACAGATGGAGCGAGTACAGAAGCGTTCCTCAGTAAACTAATGAATATCTGTATTACATTAAAATAGGCAAAGTTCCTCAGGATTCTTTTCAACTAATTTTCATACTATTACTTGTATGGTTAATTTGTAATGATTTATTTTTATCACTGGATTTATAAAATATATCGAGAGAATTACTTTTTTTATTCATTTGTCGATTGGCGAACCGCAATGGCGCCTTGGCGTTATGTCACACACACACAATTAGTGATTGAAACAGGAAGTGACACGCTAATGACTGCAAAATTAAATCTCACCGGAGCCCGCCTCAGAATAGCATGGGGGGGGTGATGATGATGGACGTGCATGCAGCCCGCTTGGCGATGACGCACGTCACCTGCTCATTGTACACGTAAATGGACGGACAGCTAATGAGGCCTGTTTCTAATCAACAAGACGGACGGATGGAAAGGACGCCCTTGCAAGACCGCTACGTGCCCAATATCCGCTTCCAGAAGTCAGAGCCCGCCTCACATCCATAGAAGACCTGGTCAGATTCTTTCCTGCATGTTTATCCGATCCCTTTTACCAAGACCACAAGGGACTGGAATCGCTTGCTGTGTCCACTTGAATTTTTCCACAGGGCCTCAGTGGTGGAAGTGCTGCGGTTTGGGAAGTAGGAGTGTCATGGAGCTAATGAGCTGCCTGGCCGCCGAACCACGAGGGTGGATCCTGGTGTGGATTGGACGGCATTTACGATGGCGAGCCTGTAATTATGTGGGCTTTGGCCAGCTAGCTAACGACGCTGACGTTATATTCACCATGAGGACTGCAATGCTCAAGGTGCATTTTTATTTACGTCGACCGATCAGAGGTGTTTATGATTCATTATTATCTGCTTTATTTTTCCTTTCATGCTAAGATTTGATGTCTGACATGGTTGCAAAAAGGCTTAACTCTCACTAGCAGTCCAGTTTGAAAAAAAATAAATGAATAAAAAAGTACTTTTTGGCATCGATGTTAATTACACGACATGAACTGATTTTTTTTTTTTTTTCAACGCGTCATTTTAACACCTTTTTTGACAATTTAATTTAGTGGCAGTCAGCCCTGAAATTTCACGGCCCGCACAGGCTCACTTTAATTCACAGCGTTTTAATCAAGAGACACCATTTTACCCTTATGAGCATATCAATCCAAAATAGATTTCCATTGCAGGTGTTATTTTGTACAGAAAAGGCGTCATGATTACAGTGATGTTTCTCGTATCTTATTCAAATATTTCGACTCTATATTTAAATGTTGCAAACACTTTATTTGCTGATTTAAAAAAAAAAATTCTCAGGAAATTAATGTACAGGTCGGACAGCGGCGATAGTTGCTCGGCCCGCCGGGAAATTGTCCGCTTGTCCTGGTTACCCACTCCAGGCTTCGTCATTTCTCTTCCTCTTCTTTCCTTTTCTTTCAGTTTTGCACTCCAAATGGTTTTCCCGTCTTCCTCTCAATTTTTATGCCCCTCCTCCCTCACCATTTATTCTAGCATCGCTTGCGACTGCACAAGCGGGCGCAAATTCCCCGTATAATGGAAATGATTTACTGTCCATACCATAATACTTATAGCAAATAACGTCCCAAAAATGAATAAGCTGTACTAATCGGACATACCAGAATTGATTGAATGCTTCTGGTTTTGTTGCATATTTTGGTTTCAACATGCAGCATAATCGGTTTTTGAGTTTCAGGAAATTTATTGTAATTTCCCATAAGAAAAAAGATGTGAGGTGTGCCAAGCCTCCCTTCCACCTCATTTGAAGCTCCACCGCTGAACTGTGACCCATCAAGTCGCTGGACCTTAAACCCGAGCGACTCGACCCACCGCATGCTTCCAAACAAAGGGCGATGAGAGCATCTGTTGTGATCGCTTAGAAAATATTCAGGTGTTCAAAAAAAAAAAAAAAAGGGAGCAGAACCCACAATATCCTCTGGAGAAAGTTATTGTCGGCTTTTGGCCACAGCAAATGTTGTGAGGCAGATTGCAAATGTTTGGTCAACGTAGGATTAAACGGGATCATCTGATTCAAAGCAAACGTACACACGTTAATCTTTTTATTCACCAAACGAGGCTTAGATACAACTTTGACTTGAAATTATCTGACAAAGCATTGATGGCGTACATTTTTTTAATTAAATTGTAGTTTGATTTTTAGTCTTCAACATTTGGAATGATTTATCATTCCGGTTACACATTTACAGCAACTCCTTTCCTGCTGTCCCAAACTGTTTTTAATAATTAATAGCCTTTCCTGCTTTTATTCTTGCTCCGACACGATTTCATCTCACCTGAAATGAAAGTGTGCGGCGGCCCCACTCGCCCATTTTGATGAAACTGTCCAGGCGTGAAAGTGAACCTGGTCACATGTCTGTGAAAGGCTGTTGGCTCATTTCGCGGGAGTATTTCACTCCCGGTGTGGCTGCATAAACGCTCAAATTAAATCTTGACATTATATTGAACGGATGCCCATTTATATGGATTTTTATTGTTATATATATTTATTGGAATGATTTGATTCAATTCCCCACAAATCAAGATGCTAAATATGTCTAGTTGCAGCCTCTAATGCAGGTGTGGGCAAACTACGGCCCGGGGGCCACATGCGGCCCGTGAAACGTTTTAATCCGGCCCGCCAAACTTGAAAAAAAATTCAATCAACCTTGTTAATGTTTTATTTTCTAATTACTCTGGCGTGTCGAACACAGATATTTTTTTTGTAATGCTTTTGTTCATTTTCATTTAAAATTAAATTGATTTTTTCTCCGATGAATTGAGGTTGCCAAAACACTCCATCAATCTTCTCCTGGTCCGGCCCCTCTGTCAAATTTTAGAACCCACCAATCAAAAAAGTTTGCCCACCCCTGATATAATGTAACAATAAATTCAAAAGCTCACCTTTGATTGACACAGAATGACATCACTGCTCTTCGTTTGTTTAGTCTCGACTGGCAGCATGACTCGTGTGGTGATAAAAGTGAGTTCAAAACTTTCTATTGCATTGTAGAATAAATATTTGCCCCAAAGTCAAATCTTACACAAACTACCCACATTTCTACACTCACCTCGTGTGTGTCATTTACATTTTAAAGGTTCCCTCTACTTCCCCGAAAGCGCACACGATCACGGCCGGCCTCCATGATGGCCTTATCAGCGACGGCGGCATCAGGTGAGTGAATCTGTTTGTCACGGTCTGCTTTATTATCTACGGTGCATCCGACAGTTTTGAATGAGGCCATTGTGGACTAATTTGCGAGCAACTAAGACACCTACGTACATTGATCAATATTGAATGTTCAAATATGAATGCATGTGAGCAGATCCCAGACTGTGATAGGCCTGCCGGGACTGGTCGGTTTGGACCGCTGAATAGAATCCTCCAAACCTGCCGGGAACATTTCTGCTTATGGAAAGTTTGCTAGTCGGTTTTAAGCTATATCAGCATCGCCCTCGTACCGCCGGAATCTTTCTTTCCTTTCTGTCTGCTGTTCGAGACACGTTACAGCGGCTTTGGGAGGGACGCAAGCCTCAAGAGGAGGGTCAAGTTCTAATAAGTGAAGTTTCAGATTGTTGGACTGCTTCGTGGTATGAATTTAGTGGCGACTTGTTGAATCAGACGGAACTTGTCGTATCGGTTTAGTTTTTTAATATTCCTTGTATCCTGTTGTTGTTCGTTTTGGGTTGTACCTGCACTTTCAATTTTATGACCATTATATATTTTGTCCGCGCATTCTTGTGCGGTCTTTGACTAAAATGTGCCCTAATAGTTGATGGTTATATCAAGATATTGCATAAAATTATCACGATATTACATTTCAAGGCCCCATTTTTGTGTCTAGCGTAGGTTTATGCCAAAGCGCAGTCCAACCATGTTCATGGGTGGAGTTTTCTTTCTTTTGGTATTTTGGTAGATGGGCGCAAGTAGAAAGTGGAATGGAACACAGCCGAGTTGATTGCCATCAAACTGAAGCGGTCGACCTAATTTAGAAAATTTGACACCTGCGCCACAACTTAGACCTGCTTTTAGCTAGTCTAAATTCTAGTTGACCTTCCCAAATTTAGTCAATTTGACCAGCGTGAAAATTAACTTTACTGAATGTCTGTACTTTGATGGTTCACGCTGACTTTTTTTCTTTTTTTTTCTTTTTTTTTTTAATGCATACAATTACATTAAAAAGGCAATGAAAAAAATACATAAAAAACAAAGTCAACATTCATCCATTTTTTAAACAAGTTCCATTTTTAAAACTCATTCAATACCATTGACGGATAAATACGTCAAAATCCATTTTTTTTACTGGGCTGGTCGTGAATGAGTTAAGTCAGATGTGGCCTGTGACCTGTTCTCAACTAATGATGTCAAAAAGTAATGAATAATATATTATATACGTAGTCAACATGCAGTCGTCCATATCTACAAAACATAATTTTGCGTGTGTGTGAGTTGATAGGTTAAGCACTATAATGCAACGTGAGCTCGAGGATGACATCATTGTTTTCAAAACACTCGTTCATCATAAAAACATCCAAACGCTGTGATCCTGACTTAGCTTTTCATCACGTATTTTAAGAGCGCACTAGCATATCAAAGTATTATTTAAATTCATGTGAAGTAAAAAGTTCATCAAAAAAAAAAAAAAAAAGTTAATTACAAAGAAAAGTGAAATATTGTAGACCGTTCCAGAAATGACTTACTTTGTGCTGTGTGCAAATCTTAGCCCCGAGGTGACTTTTCCCTAATAAGAGAGCGAATACGCCCACGGGTGACATCATGAAGCAACTTGTCCTCTTTGTAGTGATTCACCACTGAATATTTCTAACCAGAAGTAAAGACGACTTGTCGTTCACTGGAATTATGTTGCCTCGAGCACTATGGCTCTCAGTCTGGTTTTCCCACAGTTTAAAAAAAAAAAAAAAATGACATCAGCGATCGCTCAACATGATTTTTGATGTAACCCTTCAAAGCGACAAGACCCCTGTAATCAGATAAAGTTTGAGTCAATGGCAACTCTGTACTTCTTTTTTTTTTTTTTTTCTGTCTGACAAGCATGGAGTTAGTGTAGTGGTGGCGGAGGAGGAGCCCTGACTTTACGGTTGTTTTCTTTGTTCTGAATAAAAAAAATGTCTTTGAAAAACCACAATATTTAGAAAATAAAACATTAACAAGATTTATTATCATTTAATTCTTTTCAAGCTTGGCACGCCGGATTAAAACATTTAAGGGGCCCCATGTGGCCCCCCCGGGCGGTAGTTTGCCCATACCTGTTCTACAAGATGGCGGCTAAGCACTAGTTAGGCCAAAATGAAACTCTTCAACCACCTTCAACATAGTTCATTGGCACCTCGATGCTGCAAGACGGCGACCAATCACTACCGTTGCGACTAGATGAATTCGCAAATATTAAACTGCAAAGAGGAATTTCATTCTCCAAGAATCTTAGCCTTAGCTTAACCATTTCCAACACGTTTTATGTGCCATGTTTTTTTTTTTTTTTTGAACGACCTTAAGTAAAGGGAACTAGCATGAGGTTTTAGAGCGGGATAAATGCTCGGTCGAAGGGTTGGGTTGTGTTGAGTTTGTTATTGCCAAGCCTGTGACGTCGATCCATTTTTCATGTGGCGGCATTGAGAGATCAAACCCTCTTTTGTTCGCCTGATGTAACGTGTTCCACGTCAGGTGTGTTTGTGGTTCACATTACGATTGTGAACACCTGCTTTTAGAGCGCCAATTACACTCCGGGCACCTTGTTTTCCGTGTAAAAGGGGATTCCCAGAGCATTGAGCTCCATTTGAAAAGAAATGACATGAAGATATTTTTCTTATAATAGCCATTTGTTGTCGCCTGGATGGATCAATGGCACACCACTTAAGCGTGCTGTGAGGGTTTTATGCTGCCGATTCTGACTCGTTTTTCAGTATGTCTTAATCTCACACACACCGGAATAATTAGTCAGGATAATCATCCAATAATGATTTTGATCAAAAAATGGGGCTGAAATTAGGTGTGATTCTCATGATGTATGCCGATTTAGAATTAATCTTCATTAGTTGCTAGGCAGAGTTCACGACTGTGCCTACCAAGAACAGTTTTGAAAAAAAAAAAAAAAATAAAAATCAGTAATGTTGTCTTGGCACTGCCCCACACACGAGAGCCAATGCATGGCAACTCGGCCGAAACAAAATCGTCAATCGGATGAAAAGCCACAAAGATTTCACTTCACTATTACAATCACAAACATTTTGACAATGCCACTATTGGTTTTGTATCCGTATTTTTCACGTCATTTTTATGTCCGTCGCTGGCCAATCGAAACATGGTGGTCACAGTGTTTATGTAGATCATTATAAATCCACCCCAAGCTCCTTATAAAACGTATTCCTCAGTCTGGCGTGGACAGACGAGCGTTGGCTCGCAAGCACTAGTTTTCCAACTCTCGACTTAATGTGCGGTTGAAAATAGAAAAGTGAAGTCGTGCTGATTTGGGAACAATATGGTGGGAAAAGTATAGATTTTGCAAAGTCAATCTTTGCTCAGTGAGAAGGGCTAAGAAGGCGAGCTAGCAGATTCTGTTGCATGCTGTATTTTGAAGTCTTTGTCTTCATCCGGCATGTTCGACCAAATACAGATAAAAAGACAAAAAGACCGGAGCCGCTGGTGTATGATTGCGCGTCTCAGTCTGGGGCTAAACTGTTTACACCTTGAGTCACCGCTCAGCCGGTTAGGGCCTGTTAAAGTGCTCTTGACGGTGACAAGGATGTCAGCCAGATCAGGGGGCTTCTTCACTGGTGACTCACTGAGGTCAAGGCCGTGTGCCGAAGGGTGGAGGGGAAGAAAGACAAAACACACGCTGGGAGACTGATTGGCAGGGAAAGAAAAACAGCAGGAGATGAATAGGTTCAAAGGGGGGGGGGGAGTCTCCCCTTACAGGTTCTATTACATCAATGTAAAAAGCACAATAGGCTCAATATAAAAACCAGCGCATAAAAGGTTGCATGTTAGCACATAACCGTGAGCTCCAGGAGGCATTGTTATGTCCAATATACAATGACGTGACGTCTCAAGTTGCCCCCCCCCTTAAAAAGAAATCACCGTCTGAAGGAAAAAAAAGTTAATTTTCTAAAATAAACAATTACAGATGACCTTACCGTTCAAATGCCGCCCGTAAATATGCTAAAAAGCCTGAAATTCTATCGATAAAATACAAAACATACTCGAACCTCCTTTTGTGAAGAAAAAATAAATAAATTGTGACTGATACCAGACAATGCAAACGGATTATTCAGTCCTGATCGCTGCAATAAACGAGCCTGGTAATGAAACGTGAGGAAAGTGCGCCACCTGCTGGCCATTAAGATTAATGAGCACAAACAAAACCTGCTTGATTTGTTAATCCGACTGGAATTTACGTTTAACAAGGGAGACCTTTTACATGACATTTACGTCTGCTTATTCAGGAGCCATCATTGATGAGATGCAAGACCCATTTCTTGTTTGAACTTTATTTTTATGATGCAGACAGGAACTCATTAAATCGGAACAGCATTTGATGTATTAATTGGTTGTTTTCCGACCAAAAAAAAATCCCTCACGTATAACAAAAGAGCTCAATTATATACAAAGTTCTTACATGTACACCGAACAAAAATTTAAATGCAGCATTGTTTTTAATTCACGTTTCATTAGATGAACTCAATTATTATTTTAAACGTGTTGGTTTATTTTGGCCTGTAATGAAGAAAACTTGCGCGATAATGCATGTACCTCCTTTTGTAAAAATAATTTAAAAAGTGTTGATAACAGACATGTTGCTGTTAGTATTTTATTCTGTTAATATCATAGCCATAATTGCTGCAGTAGGCAACCAGACTAATTGCAATGTATTATGGAGTGAGGACGCCACCTGCTGGACAATTCTTCATTTGCACTAACCTGTAAAATCATTACTTTTTAAAATCAAACCTTAAACTTTTCATGCGCTGAATAATTATGACATTCCTGCTGAATTTACTCTTAAAAAGGGGAAACATTTTACATGACATTTAGTCACTGATGTGCAGATTAATTTTAAACCTCATTTTGACAAACCATTCAGATGCTTGGCAAAATAAATGTAGTCCTTTTTTTGCAGTGACCCCAAAAAAAAGATGTTTCCCCTTGAAAAACTGCACCTCTGGTGAATATTGATTTCGAGAAATAGATTATTTACATGTATTTTTGTCACGTTATTAGATACATATTTATTCTCAGAATCAGAAATCAGAAAGCCCTTTATTGTCATCGTACTCAGTGTGCAACGAGATTACAGAGTGCAGTGCAATACAACAATAATTAAATATATAAATTAGATTAATTAAATTTTAAATAATTAAATAGAAAATATGTGAATACAAAAATGTCAGGCAATTACCATGACAGTCAGTCACTGTTTTGATTTTTGTTATTTTTATAGTGTATTATGAAAAGAAAAATTAAAAAAAAGATTGCGACTTCAGGACCACACAGAACGTCGCCAATTTGTTTTTGTTATGGACAAAAATAAACATAATGGCTGAAATTATGTACTTGTGCAATTCTGAAAGGTTGTTTTAATTAAAAAAAAAAAATTCAAGGTACTCTGATTGGCTCCCGCATTTAATAAATGGCTAGCTAAAATAAAGACGAGTTTTTATTACAGTCACCCCAGTGTAACTCGAGCTCGATGTGATTCACTTGGAAGCCACAATTTCCACGCAAAACCAATGCAGTCATCATTATAGGTCACCGGGTGACGCTAGTGTGCAAAACACCGTTGAAGAGAGTTGGTTTCGATTAGCGACCATGACGTCAGCACTCCGGGTCAATTGCAGGCAGGTGTGCACGAAGTGAAATCCACAGGTGAGGCAAGATGGCGTCCGACCGCGTGACGTTTCCTCAGCTTGGTGAGCACACGAGCAAATGTTTGTCGTTTGTTGCAGTTTCTCAGAGTGACATTTTGCTTTTTGCAGGATTTGCACGCCACAATTCACTTCCTTTTGCTTGATTTGGAACATTGTGCTCTTGGTTTCTTTTGCAACAATTTCTCATGTTTTTCTTTCTTTCTTTTAAAGCTGGCCAGCTCTTTTTGCTTTGTTTCTTTTAAGTGTGGTAAATTTCTCACATGATGATTTTGTACTTGGGAATTGCACTGCAACTGTTTTTTTTAATTTTTTGTTGGTTTGTTTGGCTATTTTTCGGGTTGTTTATTGAATATGGTGCATTTTATTTCAGGTGATATATATAACTTTATTTTTGATTTCCTTGTCTGGTCTTGACTTCACTCAACAACAAAAAAACCTTTTTGCCCTATTACATGTGTAACTTTGTTTTTGGTTTCAAGTCATGTGCTTGGTTCTTATTAATGAATGTGCAATTTATTTTTCTTGAATCTTTGTTTTGTAATCTTGTGAATATCATTTTTGCCTAACCCTTGACACCAATTGTCAATTCACATTTAAACCCTTTCGGCTCCAAATACCGCCAAAAATTTTGCAAGTGTTTAGTTGTTTGATTTCCGGTCGGGGGGGAAACTTCATCCGATTTGAATGGTGCCGCCATTTTTGGACCGCAAACTTGGATCATCTGTCCGATTTGAGGTAAGTTGTGTAAAAATGAGAAATTGTTTTTTGTACCGTCTTGTTGTACACTTGTAGCGCTAACTTGACGAGTACGGCTAAAAGTATTTTTGACTGTCTTACGGATTTGGTTTGGTAATTCGCTAAAGTCGGTCACAATAACGTGTTTTTGGTCAACACTTGCATGCAACATTGCAATTAATTAAATATCAACTTACTTTCTGTTGATTCTCTGCAGAACTAAAAATTAAGACGGCATCCTTCAGTACACAAAAAGCGGGAGGACCTCGGACCAGGTGAAAATAAATTAGTGTAAAGTTTCAGCTTGTGTGTGACATTTCGGAATGTAACTGTAAACTGAATACATGAAAATATCTACTGTTGTCTCAACTTAAATTTTTTTCTTTTCCCTGTGCCTTCATCCAGACTGTGTCCAAATGTGCAATGTCCACCTGTGCCTAAATAAAAACTACTTTATTCAATTCTACAAATGAGCTGAAGGAAAATGCCCAATGTCCACACTTAAAATTCAGTCCAACTGAGTGCGAGGAATGGTAAATGAATTTTTTTTAAACGATTGTCTATTTGCTTCATTCAGCATCTTACTTGAAAGAAAAAAAAACTTATTGGGTAACTAAGTGTGAAGAATGTGCAGTTATTTTGTGTGTGTGTGTGTGTGAATTTGACATTGTATGAGGGTGAAATGCACAAATAAAGTTACAAGCACACATAATTGATGGTCATGTTTTGCAGGCTGGAAGAGGAGCCAACTGAGATGAGGAGAAGGAGCCATTCTACAGCAAGTCAAGAATTAAGCAGAACGCAAAAGTTAATGTGTGGGGATTATGCGAACAGGAGGGGGAAGGATGTTGAGCTCTGTGGCGCGCCTTGGTTGACTTTTGGTTCGGGATGCCAGTTGTGTGCTGTGCGACAAAGGTTGGCTTGAAATGAGGGCAGGTGTAGAAAGTGTTTGGAGGGCTGATTGTTGGAGTCTGGTGGTCTTGCTTGAGATGGTCTTTAGTTGTTTGTCTGGATCCGGAGAAGTTGTTTTTCTTGAGAGGATGGCAATTGAAGGCCAGCGAGTGGAGTGTAGGCTTTGAGGGTGGACTCAGCATATTGATCAACAAATAAAGCCCCTCCCCCCGCCTCTCTCTTTGTGTTTCAGGGTTGTGGAGCCACCAAACTTGCTGAGGTGCACCAAGAGGACGTGGACCAGGGTAATGAGGAGAATGTGTTTGAGGGGGACAAAAAGCAAGGTAAAGAAACCAATAAAATAAGTGGAGTCATTTGCCTATTTTTTTTTTTCCTCCTTCTTGCTTTGTTTAGGAGCGACACGCTACCGTGTGCATCTGATGGAACGCTACACCCAATGTCCTGTAGTGGTACGCCAACACATTGTAGTGTCTACTGTAAATTGCGACTGCATTAGTCAGCTAGTTTTAACTGGCGTGTATTAAAAAACAAAATAGTTTTTATATCCTCGTGATTGATGGCTCGAAAACAAAGAATCAGGACAAGTACGTGTGATGCGTTGCGTTTATGAACTCGGAAATCTCACCGCCCAAAGTACAGCATGACAAATTTGCCATGAACGGTAACACCAATAATAAAACATAACCAGCCTAGGTCGTTATATACGGCGCTAAATTTATTTATATATTTTTTTAAATGGCTTATGCGTGCTGTTATTTCTCTTGTCAGCCCACAGTAGCAGTGTTGTAGTCCTAAAAATGGCGCGAGCGAAACTAACTTCTGACGTATCTTTGGAAGGTGTTAAGTATGGTCCTAATTATGTTTTTCTTTCAGGCACATCACACACGTCGATTTGCATACTAGAGAAGCAAAAAACGCTTTGTATTCAGGTTAAAGAAATAAAAAACAAATGATATAACTTTAGCATTCTTCAGCAAAGTGCATTTCCTCAATTTTATTGATATGATTTCAGTCCCTTCTACATAAAAATAATTAATTGGAGCTTAAAAGTGACACGTTTGCGAGTATTTATTGGTCGTTCGATAGGACTAATGCAACTCGACATTTAGTTTCCATTTGAAAATGCACTAAACATTTACACGCTTGCGCTAAACTTCAATGCGTAGCACGTTTGTGGATGGCTGCAGCGCCACACGAGTGCACCAAGACAAGCATGGCGGCCATTAAAAAAAATTAAATATCGCAAATTGAAATCAGGACCTGAAAATCCAAAATCGAATCGGATTTTGGGTGAATCGTTCCATCACTTCCTGTCAGTGCTGTGCTTTAGTTTTATTTTTCATCCCCTCCCTGTGTTGATGACTTGCAGGTTGTTGTCGGGCGCCAGCATAGTGCGATGGACCGAGATGAACCGAAAACCGAGAACGAAGGTTAGAATTATACATGTGCACAATGAGGTGAGCAGCACACGACTAATTGCACATTTTGCAGGGTGGACGAAAGGATGGGCGAGGGAAACCAACAAAGTCGACGCGCCAATCAAGCCGGTGACACGTCGTGATGCTTTGTTTAGTTCTGTTAAATATTTGTTTGTGTTTTGTCTTCTAAAGTAAAATAAATCAATGTGGCTTCTGCACAGAGCGACCAGGGCGAGATCTGAGGTGAACCACTTCTCCGGAGGCGTCGCTGTGGAGGATTCTGCGTTATTTGACCGGGCCGGGTCTTGAGGAAGAACGGCTTCTGGAGTCTCATGTTTTAGTTGACATTTTATAACCTCAAATTGTGTGAAATGTTGCCCACTCCGCTTCCGTTGCAGCCTGGCCGTCCTGGAAGGGGATTAATCTCTCCATTTCAGGTTTTCTTCTGGAGGGGACGTTGCCGACCTTTCGTCGACTGTTTAAATTTTGAGCGTCTTTTGTGAATAAAGGCCTATACAAATGTAGTTGTTGCAGGGTGGAGGAGGAGCCGGCGCCCATGTTGCACCACAGCAGTGTAATAAGTGCAAATGCACAAAAGATGAAATTGTTTTTGTAGGGTGGAAGAGGAGCCGGATGAAAGGAAAGATCACGAAACGCATGGCCACTGAATAAATTCGTGCACGGCAACTTGATATGCGACAGGCACAATTAATTTCTTTCTGTGTTGCAGGAATCCGCTTGAGCTGGATGGGATGAGGAAGAGGAGCCGTTCCTCAATTGAAGAATCGAGCGGCACACATGAGTATTGTTTGTCCGAGGGGGTGCCTGGAAATGGTGAACAGGAGGGCGCCGAGTTGTGAGCTTTGTGGTTTGCCTCGGTTGAGCGTAGCGAAAGGAGGCTTGTTGGAGTTGTTGGAGGAGCAGGAAAGGTCTGATGCCAAAGAGGGCAGTCGTGAACGGTGTTTTTGGAGCCGATGGTGTGGTTGTGGTTGAGTGCTCTTTGGCAAGGATTGTTGGAGATGGTCAGATCGTTGTTTGGCTCGTATTGATGCGGAGCCGCTTTTTGTTGTTTGAGGATGTCGGTTGGAAAGCTGGTTGGTGGGCGATGGTGTCGGCAGGCGTCGAGGGCGGAGTCTATCATATTCTAAACAAAAACATTTGTGTTTCAGCGTTGTGGAGGCACTGGACCAGTGACCGAGAGCAACTTGGACCAGCACCATGAGTCAGAAGACAAAGCAAGTGTCCTTTTGCAGTTGACAAAGAGTCGGTTGGAAAACTCTGGAAGGTCGACAAATGGCAAGAAATCAAATAAATGTCATGTGGCCAAAACATACCAATTTATTTTTGTTTTTGTCTAAACGGCAGCGCATCGTACTCGCCAAATTTCCTGTCCAGCTGAGTCGGGTCCCACCTTCAGTCGCCTTCTACGACTCCTGGACCGCTTTTGTCGGCGCCGTCCTCGCCATTGACCCGAGTGATGTTCACAAATGTTGAGGTCTCTAACGGGCGGCGATCACCAACATGGAGCTGCTGCTGCGTGCGAGCGGCCATCAGGGAGCCTGCAGTCGAATTGCATCTTCAGAAGACGAAGCAAAGCGACAATCACCAAAGGAATGGTGTGCTTGTTTTGCAGGGTGGAGGCGGGGTCACGAAATGCATGCCAGATAAATCAACAAGAGGTGCACGATGACGATGTAGATGGATGGGAAGAGGAAGGATTGCTGCCGTCCAATGAAGGCACTGCAAGATGAACATCTTGTTGGCTTTTAGCAATAAAATTGATGACAGCGCATGTTAAGACAAGTCTCTTTTCCATAGCGTTCTCGGACGAGAGAAGATGCTCCGGTACTTGGAGAGCAAAGCGCTACCTTGGCAAGGAGAGTATCTCTTTTTTTTTTTTTTTTTTTTTCCCCCCCCTCCCACTTGATGTTTGTCTCCACTCTGTCACAAACTCACGGGTGTGCACTGACTGCATGATCGGGAGACGTCGAGTTGCTGTTTTCTTGTGCCTTCTTCTGCCACTGTTTTTACTTTGCCTTTCTAACAGGGTGCCAGTGGAGTGGGACGGCCCAAGCGGTACAAAGAACCACTGGACAACAGTCGTAATCACACCAAGTGAGACGCGTCCAACTGATTGTACTGAATGTGTTTTGCAGGATGGACCATGAGTCTCATTGGACGAAAGACCCGAAAATAAGATGGTGACGGTTGAGTCAACAGATCCCCGATCAGATCTCCTGGACACACAACACCACAGCAGTGATGAAGGTCCATCAGCATCTGCACATCTGAGGGTCCTCAAGAAATTCAACCTGAACAGGAAACTGCTGCTGGCCTTCCACCACTCGTCCATCGAGAGCCTGCTGACTGACTGTGTCTCTCCCTGGTACGGCGGCTGCACTGAGGCAGACAGAGTGAGGCTCCAGAGGACAGTCCCAACAGCGCAGAGGATTATCGGCTGCCCTCTCCCCTCCCTGTCGGACGTCTACGCCACCCGGTGCCTCAGCAGAGCTCACCAAAGACTATACTCACCTGAGCTCACTCCTCTTTGACCTGTTGCAGCCAAACAAAGACTAACAGACTGAAAAACAGTTTCTTCCCGAGAGCCATCTTCATGCTGAACTCTCGCACTCAACTACCTCTACCTTGAGGAACTGCAACATAATGTTTTTTGTAATTAATTTCATATTTATTTTTTATTTTATCGTAAATTTAGTTTTGTTAATCTGCACTGGAGAAGGAAGCTCTCAATCTCGTTGTACACTGTATGCAATGACAATAAAGCGCTTTCTGATTCTGACGTTTGTTGTTGCAGGTTGGAGAATGAAGCGGTTGGGACATGAATCCCAGAACAAGGTCCGAAGTACAAATGAAAATTCCAAGCGCCGGTCCCAAAAGTAATGGTCTGCGTTCATGTGCTTTTTTAGCAGGGTAGAAGAGGAGCCGGAAGGAAGGAAGGAATGGACAAAGGTAACAAAACGCATGGCAAATACATCATGAGGACGAGGAAGGATCGCTCCCGTCAAATGACGCTACGAGGTCGACAGCTCCCTGGCTCTTGAGGTGAGTGTCAAAGTTTGAACATGGATGACACGGGATGTTAAGATGAGGCTTTCCTTTTTGCAGGGTTCTCCCCACAAGAGGTGCAGAAGCTTGGAGTGGAAAACGGCAACTCGACGGGGAGAGTATTTTTTTTTTTTTTGTGCGTCCACTTGGTGTCTTTGTCTCCGTTCCGTCACTAACTCACTGGGTGTGTTCGGACAACACTGACTGCATGATGGCTATTTTGGACCGAGCTGTGCATGAAAGCAACGATGCGTCATTTGAGTTCAATGCGCTCCGAAAGATTTTGAGATGTTTGTATTTGATTTTGTTGGAAGCGAAATGTCAAGCTTCCTTTTTGTATGTACTTGAATGAAAATTGTGAAGTGATTTCAAGTGGTCTGTACTTCAACTGGGCAGAGCCAGTACATGTAGTTGTGTTGTCTAACAAAAATGGCATTGCTGTAAAGATTCTTGGATGAGTTTCACATGAGTAACAATATTGACAGTCACACGTGCAACATGTTGGGCATTCATAGTAAAAAGAGATATATTTATTTGTTGTAAATTTAATTGACTTGTTAAATTGGTGACACTGAAAGTGGCGCCTAAAGCATGAGTCGTAAAAAGTAAATGGGCCGACGGAAGCTCTGAACAGAAATGACCACGTCTGCTATACGAAAAGGAAAATGTTGGAAGGCTGAACAGCAAAAATAAGCGAGCCGATGGTGAAAAACCATTTTACATTTGAGATTTTGGGAATGAGTTGTTTTGGGGTTTTTTTTTTGCACTTGATGTAAGTGCAATATGTTGTAAATGTCACTATTGTGTTTGAAATACAGTCATTTCTTTTTTGTTGTCTCTGTCATTCATTATCATGCAGTCATCATGGATCACTTGACTCGTCGTATTAAAAAAAAAAAAAAAACCTTTACGATAAGTAGTCTCCTTAAAAAAAAACTTCTATAAAAAAAAAAAAGAAAAGTTACTTTACATGAGCTTAAAAAAAAGCCTTATGATGCAGCTCTATTTTTATGTATATATATTTGTATGTATATACATACCCCGCAATTGAGTTGGGCGTCTCAACATAATGGAATTGCCGACCTCTGACGGAACCGATAAATATGGTAGGAGCGCTATAAGCACAGTCCATCGGTAAAACCATTTAAAAATGTTCTCTCTGTGCTTTTTCAAGATATAATAATAATAATTTGCCCTTTATTAGTCCCACAATGGGGAAATTCGAGATTCGAACCCAGGCCTCCTGGGGAGACTGGGTCCTGAACGCGGCGCCTTAGACCACTCGGCCATCCTGGCAGCCAGGGAATTGTCAGAAGTGGGATATCGCAACTCCCAACAAAATCGTTTGGGACAAATCCCCTCTCCTATGCAAACCTAAACTTTGTTACTCATAATTTGCGATACTGATTATATGAACGGTTGATGAAAAATGTCAAATTTGTTCTCTGAGAGGCTCTCATTACCGGTGACGGGGATTGTAGCATGAAACGCACTGAGAAGTGTATTCAGTGACAAATGAACGGCAGTAGCAGTGGCAAGGCAAGATGGCTCCCCTCTGGCTTCAGCCGCGAGGGGCCGATTGCTAGTCCGTTCATATAAAAGTCGATGCTCCAAACAAACTATCCGTTTTGGCTTCCCGAGACGTCACTCGATCCCCCGCGAGAGCAGAGAGCTTAAATCTTTACATTGGGGGGTTCGCAGGCCCCCTATGGCTGTGGTCTGCACCCACTGGTCCGTGGCCCGGTGCTAGCCCTGTTGTTTCAATGTGCTATTCACGTATTTACCGACGAGCCTGCTCGCAGGGGACTCTCCGCCCCCCAAGTCATTGCAACAACCTTTTTAGAGTGCCGTCGATATCGGCCAATTTCAGCTGTTTTTCCCATACTGGAGGTCCATTGCAGGCTGAAATGGGTGTGTAACAAGTGCGCTCCAACAACCCCCAGCCCCCCCCCCTGACAAATAGGTTGCGGCGCATGTCGGCAGCAATTTTTTAATTAAATGGCAAAGAGGAATAAAACAAATCATTCCTTACACTTGCAAGGATCTTCAAGCATACCGCTTATTGATGTACTGTAGACTTCTTATTCTGTTTCTAGCTCACACACGTTGAACAGTGACAGATACATTTGGAGAGAACAACTTGGTTAGGGTTAGTTGCAGACATTGCATGAAGATATACATGACATTGGTATCAATGGGGTTTGAACCCTGGATCTCAGGTGAACAAACCCACAGCTCTATCCGCTAAGCCAGCTGGGACCTGGGAGTAACTGCCACTGCTTGTCCATCTATCATTAAACATGGGACCTTTGTCAGCTTGCAAAAGACAAAAGCGCACATGGTGCACTTCCTTCCGTTCCACCCGTGGCCTGGTGGTCAATGCCACGGGTTGGGATCCAGAATACCTGAGTTCAAATCCCGACATATGCAGTGCCATACCGAAAGCTCGCACAGACGAGGCACCTGCCGAACAGTGGCAGGCACAAGGTTGGCATCCCGGTGCAAGGGGGCGGAGGGTGTCCTGGGTGGATGCGGCACCGTGTTACTACTGTCTCCAACTCAGGGACTTTTTCTCTCAATTGACAATACTTAAATACTTGCTTGAACAAAATATGGCGAGAAGCACCCGGGTGAGATTTGAACCTAGGACCACAGGTTGCCCAATGCACAACACAAGCCACTGAGCTAGCAGTGATTTGGAAGTCTCTGTTGCTCTGTGTCCATATGTCCTAAACAATGGGCTTTGTCAGTGGGAAAGACAAAGGCGCACGTGGTGCAGTCACCCTCGTTCCTCCCGTGGCCCGGTGGTCAATGATACGGTTTGGGATCCTGAAGTACCTGGGTTCAAATACCGACACATTCTGAACAATACTGAACGCCAGCTGCTGGACAGTGGCGGAGGGGGCAGCAGGCAGGCACAAAGAGCGGCTGGCAGGTAGATACCTCGTTACGTCACCTCGGTGGGTGCCGGACGGCAAGACTCGGATCTCTAATGTAAAGAGTTTTTCTCTTAATTGACAATAAGTAAATGCTTGCTTGAACATAATGCGGTGAGACATACTTACCTACAACGTGTGCAGAGACAGCAGGGTTGAGATTCGAACCTAGGACCTAAGGTTCCCCGATGCACGACACACACCACTGAGCTAGCATTGATTTGAAAGTCTCACTTGCTCCGTGTCCATATATCCTAAACAATGGGCGTTGTCAGTGGGAAAGACAAAGGCGCACGTGGTGCAGTCACCCTTGTTCCTCCCGTGGCCTGGTGGTCAATGATACGGGTTGGGATCCTAAAGTACCTGGGTTCAAATCCAGACACATGCCGTACAATACTGGTGGAGGAGTACCTGTCCGGGGTTGGTGGGCCAAATCCTAAACAGCTGTGGCGAGGGGTGGACAGGTACGTGGTGGAGGAGGAGGAAATGGTTGGGAGAGAGAGAAGTGGAGGAGAGAGAGGTGGAGGTAGAAGAGAGGAAGAGAGAGAAGGTGGAGTAGGAGGAGAGGAGAAGAGGAGAAGTGGAGTGGGAGGAGAAGAGGAGAAGAGAAGTGGAACAGGAGGGGAGAGCCACCATCCATATTATTTTTGCTTTTGCCCCCCTTACTCCACCTATCTCCTACTCCTACTCCTACTCCTACTCCTACTCCTACTCCTACTCCTACTCCTACTCCTACTCCTACTCCTACTCCTACTCCTACTCCTACTCCTACTCCTACTCCTACTCCTACTCCTACTCCTACTCCTACTCCTACTCCTACTCCTACTCCTACTCCTACTCCTACTCCTACTCCTACTCCTACTCCTACTCCTACTCCTACTCCTACTCCTACTCCTACTCCTACTCCTACTCCTACTCCTACTCCTACTCCTACTCCTACTCCTACTCCTACTCCTACTCCTACTCCTACTCCTACTCCTACTCCTACTCCTACTCCTACTCCTACTCCTACTCCTACTCCTACTCCTACTCCTACTCCTACTCCTACTCCTACTCCTACTCCTACTCCTACTCCTACTCCTACTCCTACTCCTACTCCTACTCCTACTCCTACTCCTACTCCTACTCCTACTCCTACTCCTACTCCTACTCCTACTCCTACTCCTACTCCTACTCCTACTCCTACTCCTACTCCTACTCCTACTCCTACTCCTACTCCTACTCCTACTCCTACTCCTACTCCTACTCCTACTCCTACTCCTACTCCTACTCCTACTCCTACTCCTACTCCTACTCCTACTCCTACTCCTACTCCTACTCCTACTCCTACTCCTACTCCTACTCCTACTCCTACTCCTACTCCTACTCCTACTCCTACTCCTACTCCTACTCCTACTCCTACTCCTACTCCTACTCCTACTCCTACTCCTACTCCTACTCCTACTCCTACTCCTACTCCTACTCCTACTCCTACTCCTACTCCTACTCCTACTCCTACTCCTACTCCTACTCCTACTCCTACTCCTACTCCTACTCCTACTCCTACTCCTACTCCTACTCCTACTCCTACTCCTACTCCTACTCCTACTCCTACTCCTACTCCTACTCCTACTCCTACTCCTACTCCTACTCCTACTCCTACTCCTACTCCTACTCCTACTCCTACTCCTACTCCTACTCCTACTCCTACTCCTACTCCTACTCCTACTCCTACTCCTACTCCTACTCCTACTCCTACTCCTACTCCTACTCCTACTCCTACTCCTACTCCTACTCCTACTCCTACTCCTACTCCTACTCCTACTCCTACTCCTACTCCTACTCCTACTCCTACTCCTACTCCTACTCCTACTCCTACTCCTACTCCTACTCCTACTCCTACTCCTACTCCTACTCCTACTCCTACTCCTACTCCTACTCCTACTCCTACTCCTACTCCTACTCCTACTCCTACTCCTACTCCTACTCCTACTCCTACTCCTACTCCTACTCCTACTCCTACTCCTACTCCTACTCCTACTCCTACTCCTACTCCTACTCCTACTCCTACTCCTACTCCTACTCCTACTCCTACTCCTACTCCTACTCCTACTCCTACTCCTACTCCTACTCCTACTCCTACTCCTACTCCTACTCCTACTCCTACTCCTACTCCTACTCCTACTCCTACTCCTACTCCTACTCCTACTCCTACTCCTACTCCTACTCCTACTCCTACTCCTACTCCTACTCCTACTCCTACTCCTACTCCTACTCCTACTCCTACTCCTACTCCTACTCCTACTCCTACTCCTACTCCTACTCCTACTCCTACTCCTACTCCTACTCCTACTCCTACTCCTACTCCTACTCCTACTCCTACTCCTACTCCTACTCCTACTCCTACTCCTACTCCTACTCCTACTCCTACTCCTACTCCTACTCCTACTCCTACTCCTACTCCTACTCCTACTCCTACTCCTACTCCTACTCCTACTCCTACTCCTACTCCTACTCCTACTCCTACTCCTACTCCTACTCCTACTCCTACTCCTACTCCTACTCCTACTCCTACTCCTACTCCTACTCCTACTCCTACTCCTACTCCTACTCCTACTCCTACTCCTACTCCTACTCCTACTCCTACTCCTACTCCTACTCCTACTCCTACTCCTACTCCTACTCCTACTCCTACTCCTACTCCTACTCCTACTCCTACTCCTACTCCTACTCCTACTCCTACTCCTACTCCTACTCCTACTCCTACTCCTACTCCTACTCCTACTCCTACTCCTACTCCTACTCCTACTCCTACTCCTACTCCTACTCCTACTCCTACTCCTACTCCTACTCCTACTCCTACTCCTACTCCTACTCCTACTCCTACTCCTACTCCTACTCCTACTCCTACTCCTACTCCTACTCCTACTCCTACTCCTACTCCTACTCCTACTCCTACTCCTACTCCTACTCCTACTCCTACTCCTACTCCTACTCCTACTCCTACTCCTACTCCTACTCCTACTCCTACTCCTACTCCTACTCCTACTCCTACTCCTACTCCTACTCCTACTCCTACTCCTACTCCTACTCCTACTCCTACTCCTACTCCTACTCCTACTCCTACTCCTACTCCTACTCCTACTCCTACTCCTACTCCTACTCCTACTCCTACTCCTACTCCTACTCCTACTCCTACTCCTACTCCTACTCCTACTCCTACTCCTACTCCTACTCCTACTCCTACTCCTACTCCTACTCCTACTCCTACTCCTACTCCTACTCCTACTCCTACTCCTACTCCTACTCCTACTCCTACTCCTACTCCTACTCCTACTCCTACTCCTACTCCTACTCCTACTCCTACTCCTACTCCTACTCCTACTCCTACTCCTACTCCTACTCCTACTCCTACTCCTACTCCTACTCCTACTCCTACTCCTACTCCTACTCCTACTCCTACTCCTACTCCTACTCCTACTCCTACTCCTACTCCTACTCCTACTCCTACTCCTACTCCTACTCCTACTCCTACTCCTACTCCTACTCCTACTCCTACTCCTACTCCTACTCCTACTCCTACTCCTACTCCTACTCCTACTCCTACTCCTACTCCTACTCCTACTCCTACTCCTACTCCTACTCCTACTCCTACTCCTACTCCTACTCCTACTCCTACTCCTACTCCTACTCCTACTCCTACTCCTACTCCTACTCCTACTCCTACTCCTACTCCTACTCCTACTCCTACTCCTACTCCTACTCCTACTCCTACTCCTACTCCTACTCCTACTCCTACTCCTACTCCTACTCCTACTCCTACTCCTACTCCTACTCCTACTCCTACTCCTACTCCTACTCCTACTCCTACTCCTACTCCTACTCCTACTCCTACTCCTACTCCTACTCCTACTCCTACTCCTACTCCTACTCCTACTCCTACTCCTACTCCTACTCCTACTCCTACTCCTACTCCTACTCCTACTCCTACTCCTACTCCTACTCCTACTCCTACTCCTACTCCTACTCCTACTCCTACTCCTACTCCTACTCCTACTCCTACTCCTACTCCTACTCCTACTCCTACTCCTACTCCTACTCCTACTCCTACTCCTACTCCTACTCCTACTCCTACTCCTACTCCTACTCCTACTCCTACTCCTACTCCTACTCCTACTCCTACTCCTACTCCTACTCCTACTCCTACTCCTACTCCTACTCCTACTCCTACTCCTACTCCTACTCCTACTCCTACTCCTACTCCTACTCCTACTCCTACTCCTACTCCTACTCCTACTCCTACTCCTACTCCTACTCCTACTCCTACTCCTACTCCTACTCCTACTCCTACTCCTACTCCTACTCCTACTCCTACTCCTACTCCTACTCCTACTCCTACTCCTACTCCTACTCCTACTCCTACTCCTACTCCTACTCCTACTCCTACTCCTACTCCTACTCCTACTCCTACTCCTACTCCTACTCCTACTCCTACTCCTACTCCTACTCCTACTCCTACTCCTACTCCTACTCCTACTCCTACTCCTACTCCTACTCCTACTCCTACTCCTACTCCTACTCCTACTCCTACTCCTACTCCTACTCCTACTCCTACTCCTACTCCTACTCCTACTCCTACTCCTACTCCTACTCCTACTCCTACTCCTACTCCTACTCCTACTCCTACTCCTACTCCTACTCCTACTCCTACTCCTACTCCTACTCCTACTCCTACTCCTACTCCTACTCCTACTCCTACTCCTACTCCTACTCCTACTCCTACTCCTACTCCTACTCCTACTCCTACTCCTACTCCTACTCCTACTCCTACTCCTACTCCTACTCCTACTCCTACTCCTACTCCTACTCCTACTCCTACTCCTACTCCTACTCCTACTCCTACTCCTACTCCTACTCCTACTCCTACTCCTACTCCTACTCCTACTCCTACTCCTACTCCTACTCCTACTCC
Organism: Idiotropiscis lumnitzeri; assembly: GCF_059441095.1. Classification (NCBI taxonomy): domain Eukaryota; kingdom Metazoa; phylum Chordata; class Actinopteri; order Syngnathiformes; family Syngnathidae; genus Idiotropiscis; species Idiotropiscis lumnitzeri. The sequence continues at coordinate 3,380,178 of NC_142406.1, forward strand.
TACTCCTACTCCTACTCCTACTCCTACTCCTACTCCTACTCCTACTCCTACTCCTACTCCTACTCCTACTCCTACTCCTACTCCTACTCCTACTCCTACTCCTACTCCTACTCCTACTCCTACTCCTACTCCTACTCCTACTCCTACTCCTACTCCTACTCCTACTCCTACTCCTACTCCTACTCCTACTCCTACTCCTACTCCTACTCCTACTCCTACTCCTACTCCTACTCCTACTCCTACTCCTACTCCTACTCCTACTCCTACTCCTACTCCTACTCCTACTCCTACTCCTACTCCTACTCCTACTCCTACTCCTACTCCTACTCCTACTCCTACTCCTACTCCTACTCCTACTCCTACTCCTACTCCTACTCCTACTCCTACTCCTACTCCTACTCCTACTCCTACTCCTACTCCTACTCCTACTCCTACTCCTACTCCTACTCCTACTCCTACTCCTACTCCTACTCCTACTCCTACTCCTACTCCTACTCCTACTCCTACTCCTACTCCTACTCCTACTCCTACTCCTACTCCTACTCCTACTCCTACTCCTACTCCTACTCCTACTCCTACTCCTACTCCTACTCCTACTCCTACTCCTACTCCTACTCCTACTCCTACTCCTACTCCTACTCCTACTCCTACTCCTACTCCTACTCCTACTCCTACTCCTACTCCTACTCCTACTCCTACTCCTACTCCTACTCCTACTCCTACTCCTACTCCTACTCCTACTCCTACTCCTACTCCTACTCCTACTCCTACTCCTACTCCTACTCCTACTCCTACTCCTACTCCTACTCCTACTCCTACTCCTACTCCTACTCCTACTCCTACTCCTACTCCTACTCCTACTCCTACTCCTACTCCTACTCCTACTCCTACTCCTACTCCTACTCCTACTCCTACTCCTACTCCTACTCCTACTCCTACTCCTACTCCTACTCCTACTCCTACTCCTACTCCTACTCCTACTCCTACTCCTACTCCTACTCCTACTCCTACTCCTACTCCTACTCCTACTCCTACTCCTACTCCTACTCCTACTCCTACTCCTACTCCTACTCCTACTCCTACTCCTACTCCTACTCCTACTCCTACTCCTACTCCTACTCCTACTCCTACTCCTACTCCTACTCCTACTCCTACTCCTACTCCTACTCCTACTCCTACTCCTACTCCTACTCCTACTCCTACTCCTACTCCTACTCCTACTCCTACTCCTACTCCTACTCCTACTCCTACTCCTACTCCTACTCCTACTCCTACTCCTACTCCTACTCCTACTCCTACTCCTACTCCTACTCCTACTCCTACTCCTACTCCTACTCCTACTCCTACTCCTACTCCTACTCCTACTCCTACTCCTACTCCTACTCCTACTCCTACTCCTACTCCTACTCCTACTCCTACTCCTACTCCTACTCCTACTCCTACTCCTACTCCTACTCCTACTCCTACTCCTACTCCTACTCCTACTCCTACTCCTACTCCTACTCCTACTCCTACTCCTACTCCTACTCCTACTCCTACTCCTACTCCTACTCCTACTCCTACTCCTACTCCTACTCCTACTCCTACTCCTACTCCTACTCCTACTCCTACTCCTACTCCTACTCCTACTCCTACTCCTACTCCTACTCCTACTCCTACTCCTACTCCTACTCCTACTCCTACTCCTACTCCTACTCCTACTCCTACTCCTACTCCTACTCCTACTCCTACTCCTACTCCTACTCCTACTCCTACTCCTACTCCTACTCCTACTCCTACTCCTACTCCTACTCCTACTCCTACTCCTACTCCTACTCCTACTCCTACTCCTACTCCTACTCCTACTCCTACTCCTACTCCTACTCCTACTCCTACTCCTACTCCTACTCCTACTCCTACTCCTACTCCTACTCCTACTCCTACTCCTACTCCTACTCCTACTCCTACTCCTACTCCTACTCCTACTCCTACTCCTACTCCTACTCCTACTCCTACTCCTACTCCTACTCCTACTCCTACTCCTACTCCTACTCCTACTCCTACTCCTACTCCTACTCCTACTCCTACTCCTACTCCTACTCCTACTCCTACTCCTACTCCTACTCCTACTCCTACTCCTACTCCTACTCCTACTCCTACTCCTACTCCTACTCCTACTCCTACTCCTACTCCTACTCCTACTCCTACTCCTACTCCTACTCCTACTCCTACTCCTACTCCTACTCCTACTCCTACTCCTACTCCTACTCCTACTCCTACTCCTACTCCTACTCCTACTCCTACTCCTACTCCTACTCCTACTCCTACTCCTACTCCTACTCCTACTCCTACTCCTACTCCTACTCCTACTCCTACTCCTACTCCTACTCCTACTCCTACTCCTACTCCTACTCCTACTCCTACTCCTACTCCTACTCCTACTCCTACTCCTACTCCTACTCCTACTCCTACTCCTACTCCTACTCCTACTCCTACTCCTACTCCTACTCCTACTCCTACTCCTACTCCTACTCCTACTCCTACTCCTACTCCTACTCCTACTCCTACTCCTACTCCTACTCCTACTCCTACTCCTACTCCTACTCCTACTCCTACTCCTACTCCTACTCCTACTCCTACTCCTACTCCTACTCCTACTCCTACTCCTACTCCTACTCCTACTCCTACTCCTACTCCTACTCCTACTCCTACTCCTACTCCTACTCCTACTCCTACTCCTACTCCTACTCCTACTCCTACTCCTACTCCTACTCCTACTCCTACTCCTACTCCTACTCCTACTCCTACTCCTACTCCTACTCCTACTCCTACTCCTACTCCTACTCCTACTCCTACTCCTACTCCTACTCCTACTCCTACTCCTACTCCTACTCCTACTCCTACTCCTACTCCTACTCCTACTCCTACTCCTACTCCTACTCCTACTCCTACTCCTACTCCTACTCCTACTCCTACTCCTACTCCTACTCCTACTCCTACTCCTACTCCTACTCCTACTCCTACTCCTACTCCTACTCCTACTCCTACTCCTACTCCTACTCCTACTCCTACTCCTACTCCTACTCCTACTCCTACTCCTACTCCTACTCCTACTCCTACTCCTACTCCTACTCCTACTCCTACTCCTACTCCTACTCCTACTCCTACTCCTACTCCTACTCCTACTCCTACTCCTACTCCTACTCCTACTCCTACTCCTACTCCTACTCCTACTCCTACTCCTACTCCTACTCCTACTCCTACTCCTACTCCTACTCCTACTCCTACTCCTACTCCTACTCCTACTCCTACTCCTACTCCTACTCCTACTCCTACTCCTACTCCTACTCCTACTCCTACTCCTACTCCTACTCCTACTCCTACTCCTACTCCTACTCCTACTCCTACTCCTACTCCTACTCCTACTCCTACTCCTACTCCTACTCCTACTCCTACTCCTACTCCTACTCCTACTCCTACTCCTACTCCTACTCCTACTCCTACTCCTACTCCTACTCCTACTCCTACTCCTACTCCTACTCCTACTCCTACTCCTACTCCTACTCCTACTCCTACTCCTACTCCTACTCCTACTCCTACTCCTACTCCTACTCCTACTCCTACTCCTACTCCTACTCCTACTCCTACTCCTACTCCTACTCCTACTCCTACTCCTACTCCTACTCCTACTCCTACTCCTACTCCTACTCCTACTCCTACTCCTACTCCTACTCCTACTCCTACTCCTACTCCTACTCCTACTCCTACTCCTACTCCTACTCCTACTCCTACTCCTACTCCTACTCCTACTCCTACTCCTACTCCTACTCCTACTCCTACTCCTACTCCTACTCCTACTCCTACTCCTACTCCTACTCCTACTCCTACTCCTACTCCTACTCCTACTCCTACTCCTACTCCTACTCCTACTCCTACTCCTACTCCTACTCCTACTCCTACTCCTACTCCTACTCCTACTCCTACTCCTACTCCTACTCCTACTCCTACTCCTACTCCTACTCCTACTCCTACTCCTACTCCTACTCCTACTCCTACTCCTACTCCTACTCCTACTCCTACTCCTACTCCTACTCCTACTCCTACTCCTACTCCTACTCCTACTCCTACTCCTACTCCTACTCCTACTCCTACTCCTACTCCTACTCCTACTCCTACTCCTACTCCTACTCCTACTCCTACTCCTACTCCTACTCCTACTCCTACTCCTACTCCTACTCCTACTCCTACTCCTACTCCTACTCCTACTCCTACTCCTACTCCTACTCCTACTCCTACTCCTACTCCTACTCCTACTCCTACTCCTACTCCTACTCCTACTCCTACTCCTACTCCTACTCCTACTCCTACTCCTACTCCTACTCCTACTCCTACTCCTACTCCTACTCCTACTCCTACTCCTACTCCTACTCCTACTCCTACTCCTACTCCTACTCCTACTCCTACTCCTACTCCTACTCCTACTCCTACTCCTACTCCTACTCCTACTCCTACTCCTACTCCTACTCCTACTCCTACTCCTACTCCTACTCCTACTCCTACTCCTACTCCTACTCCTACTCCTACTCCTACTCCTACTCCTACTCCTACTCCTACTCCTACTCCTACTCCTACTCCTACTCCTACTCCTACTCCTACTCCTACTCCTACTCCTACTCCTACTCCTACTCCTACTCCTACTCCTACTCCTACTCCTACTCCTACTCCTACTCCTACTCCTACTCCTACTCCTACTCCTACTCCTACTCCTACTCCTACTCCTACTCCTACTCCTACTCCTACTCCTACTCCTACTCCTACTCCTACTCCTACTCCTACTCCTACTCCTACTCCTACTCCTACTCCTACTCCTACTCCTACTCCTACTCCTACTCCTACTCCTACTCCTACTCCTACTCCTACTCCTACTCCTACTCCTACTCCTACTCCTACTCCTACTCCTACTCCTACTCCTACTCCTACTCCTACTCCTACTCCTACTCCTACTCCTACTCCTACTCCTACTCCTACTCCTACTCCTACTCCTACTCCTACTCCTACTCCTACTCCTACTCCTACTCCTACTCCTACTCCTACTCCTACTCCTACTCCTACTCCTACTCCTACTCCTACTCCTACTCCTACTCCTACTCCTACTCCTACTCCTACTCCTACTCCTACTCCTACTCCTACTCCTACTCCTACTCCTACTCCTACTCCTACTCCTACTCCTACTCCTACTCCTACTCCTACTCCTACTCCTACTCCTACTCCTACTCCTACTCCTACTCCTACTCCTACTCCTACTCCTACTCCTACTCCTACTCCTACTCCTACTCCTACTCCTACTCCTACTCCTACTCCTACTCCTACTCCTACTCCTACTCCTACTCCTACTCCTACTCCTACTCCTACTCCTACTCCTACTCCTACTCCTACTCCTACTCCTACTCCTACTCCTACTCCTACTCCTACTCCTACTCCTACTCCTACTCCTACTCCTACTCCTACTCCTACTCCTACTCCTACTCCTACTCCTACTCCTACTCCTACTCCTACTCCTACTCCTACTCCTACTCCTACTCCTACTCCTACTCCTACTCCTACTCCTACTCCTACTCCTACTCCTACTCCTACTCCTACTCCTACTCCTACTCCTACTCCTACTCCTACTCCTACTCCTACTCCTACTCCTACTCCTACTCCTACTCCTACTCCTACTCCTACTCCTACTCCTACTCCTACTCCTACTCCTACTCCTACTCCTACTCCTACTCCTACTCCTACTCCTACTCCTACTCCTACTCCTACTCCTACTCCTACTCCTACTCCTACTCCTACTCCTACTCCTACTCCTACTCCTACTCCTACTCCTACTCCTACTCCTACTCCTACTCCTACTCCTACTCCTACTCCTACTCCTACTCCTACTCCTACTCCTACTCCTACTCCTACTCCTACTCCTACTCCTACTCCTACTCCTACTCCTACTCCTACTCCTACTCCTACTCCTACTCCTACTCCTACTCCTACTCCTACTCCTACTCCTACTCCTACTCCTACTCCTACTCCTACTCCTACTCCTACTCCTACTCCTACTCCTACTCCTACTCCTACTCCTACTCCTACTCCTACTCCTACTCCTACTCCTACTCCTACTCCTACTCCTACTCCTACTCCTACTCCTACTCCTACTCCTACTCCTACTCCTACTCCTACTCCTACTCCTACTCCTACTCCTACTCCTACTCCTACTCCTACTCCTACTCCTACTCCTACTCCTACTCCTACTCCTACTCCTACTCCTACTCCTACTCCTACTCCTACTCCTACTCCTACTCCTACTCCTACTCCTACTCCTACTCCTACTCCTACTCCTACTCCTACTCCTACTCCTACTCCTACTCCTACTCCTACTCCTACTCCTACTCCTACTCCTACTCCTACTCCTACTCCTACTCCTACTCCTACTCCTACTCCTACTCCTACTCCTACTCCTACTCCTACTCCTACTCCTACTCCTACTCCTACTCCTACTCCTACTCCTACTCCTACTCCTACTCCTACTCCTACTCCTACTCCTACTCCTACTCCTACTCCTACTCCTACTCCTACTCCTACTCCTACTCCTACTCCTACTCCTACTCCTACTCCTACTCCTACTCCTACTCCTACTCCTACTCCTACTCCTACTCCTACTCCTACTCCTACTCCTACTCCTACTCCTACTCCTACTCCTACTCCTACTCCTACTCCTACTCCTACTCCTACTCCTACTCCTACTCCTACTCCTACTCCTACTCCTACTCCTACTCCTACTCCTACTCCTACTCCTACTCCTACTCCTACTCCTACTCCTACTCCTACTCCTACTCCTACTCCTACTCCTACTCCTACTCCTACTCCTACTCCTACTCCTACTCCTACTCCTACTCCTACTCCTACTCCTACTCCTACTCCTACTCCTACTCCTACTCCTACTCCTACTCCTACTCCTACTCCTACTCCTACTCCTACTCCTACTCCTACTCCTACTCCTACTCCTACTCCTACTCCTACTCCTACTCCTACTCCTACTCCTACTCCTACTCCTACTCCTACTCCTACTCCTACTCCTACTCCTACTCCTACTCCTACTCCTACTCCTACTCCTACTCCTACTCCTACTCCTACTCCTACTCCTACTCCTACTCCTACTCCTACTCCTACTCCTACTCCTACTCCTACTCCTACTCCTACTCCTACTCCTACTCCTACTCCTACTCCTACTCCTACTCCTACTCCTACTCCTACTCCTACTCCTACTCCTACTCCTACTCCTACTCCTACTCCTACTCCTACTCCTACTCCTACTCCTACTCCTACTCCTACTCCTACTCCTACTCCTACTCCTACTCCTACTCCTACTCCTACTCCTACTCCTACTCCTACTCCTACTCCTACTCCTACTCCTACTCCTACTCCTACTCCTACTCCTACTCCTACTCCTACTCCTACTCCTACTCCTACTCCTACTCCTACTCCTACTCCTACTCCTACTCCTACTCCTACTCCTACTCCTACTCCTACTCCTACTCCTACTCCTACTCCTACTCCTACTCCTACTCCTACTCCTACTCCTACTCCTACTCCTACTCCTACTCCTACTCCTACTCCTACTCCTACTCCTACTCCTACTCCTACTCCTACTCCTACTCCTACTCCTACTCCTACTCCTACTCCTACTCCTACTCCTACTCCTACTCCTACTCCTACTCCTACTCCTACTCCTACTCCTACTCCTACTCCTACTCCTACTCCTACTCCTACTCCTACTCCTACTCCTACTCCTACTCCTACTCCTACTCCTACTCCTACTCCTACTCCTACTCCTACTCCTACTCCTACTCCTACTCCTACTCCTACTCCTACTCCTACTCCTACTCCTACTCCTACTCCTACTCCTACTCCTACTCCTACTCCTACTCCTACTCCTACTCCTACTCCTACTCCTACTCCTACTCCTACTCCTACTCCTACTCCTACTCCTACTCCTACTCCTACTCCTACTCCTACTCCTACTCCTACTCCTACTCCTACTCCTACTCCTACTCCTACTCCTACTCCTACTCCTACTCCTACTCCTACTCCTACTCCTACTCCTACTCCTACTCCTACTCCTACTCCTACTCCTACTCCTACTCCTACTCCTACTCCTACTCCTACTCCTACTCCTACTCCTACTCCTACTCCTACTCCTACTCCTACTCCTACTCCTACTCCTACTCCTACTCCTACTCCTACTCCTACTCCTACTCCTACTCCTACTCCTACTCCTACTCCTACTCCTACTCCTACTCCTACTCCTACTCCTACTCCTACTCCTACTCCTACTCCTACTCCTACTCCTACTCCTACTCCTACTCCTACTCCTACTCCTACTCCTACTCCTACTCCTACTCCTACTCCTACTCCTACTCCTACTCCTACTCCTACTCCTACTCCTACTCCTACTCCTACTCCTACTCCTACTCCTACTCCTACTCCTACTCCTACTCCTACTCCTACTCCTACTCCTACTCCTACTCCTACTCCTACTCCTACTCCTACTCCTACTCCTACTCCTACTCCTACTCCTACTCCTACTCCTACTCCTACTCCTACTCCTACTCCTACTCCTACTCCTACTCCTACTCCTACTCCTACTCCTACTCCTACTCCTACTCCTACTCCTACTCCTACTCCTACTCCTACTCCTACTCCTACTCCTACTCCTACTCCTACTCCTACTCCTACTCCTACTCCTACTCCTACTCCTACTCCTACTCCTACTCCTACTCCTACTCCTACTCCTACTCCTACTCCTACTCCTACTCCTACTCCTACTCCTACTCCTACTCCTACTCCTACTCCTACTCCTACTCCTACTCCTACTCCTACTCCTACTCCTACTCCTACTCCTACTCCTACTCCTACTCCTACTCCTACTCCTACTCCTACTCCTACTCCTACTCCTACTCCTACTCCTACTCCTACTCCTACTCCTACTCCTACTCCTACTCCTACTCCTACTCCTACTCCTACTCCTACTCCTACTCCTACTCCTACTCCTACTCCTACTCCTACTCCTACTCCTACTCCTACTCCTACTCCTACTCCTACTCCTACTCCTACTCCTACTCCTACTCCTACTCCTACTCCTACTCCTACTCCTACTCCTACTCCTACTCCTACTCCTACTCCTACTCCTACTCCTACTCCTACTCCTACTCCTACTCCTACTCCTACTCCTACTCCTACTCCTACTCCTACTCCTACTCCTACTCCTACTCCTACTCCTACTCCTACTCCTACTCCTACTCCTACTCCTACTCCTACTCCTACTCCTACTCCTACTCCTACTCCTACTCCTACTCCTACTCCTACTCCTACTCCTACTCCTACTCCTACTCCTACTCCTACTCCTACTCCTACTCCTACTCCTACTCCTACTCCTACTCCTACTCCATTTCCGCCACCTCCGCCCTACCTGCTCTCTGCCGGGCCGCCCTTCGCTGCTATCTGACCTGCCTTGTCCGCCCTTCGTCTGTCCTGCCTGCTCTCTGCCGGGCCGCCCTTCGCTGCTATCTGACCTGCCTTGTCCGCCCTTCGTCTGTCCTGCCTGCTCTCTGCCGGGCCGCCCTTCGCTGCTATCTGACCTGCCTTGTCCGCCCTTCGTCTGTCCTGCCTGCTCTCTGCCGGGCCGCCCTTCGCTGCTATCTGTCCTGCCTGCTCTCTGCCTTGTCCACCCTTCATTTTCCCTGCCTGCCATCCCCTGCCTAACTGCCTGCCCATCCCCTGCCTGACTGCCCATCCCCCTTCTGTCTCCCACTGACCTGCCTAGCTCAAGGTAGCTTTCAGTATTGTACGTCATGTGTCTGGATTTGAACCCAGGTACTTTAGGATCCCAACCCGTATCATTGACCACCAGGCCACGGGAGGAACAAGGGTGACTGCACCACGTGCGCCTTTGTCTTTCCCACTGACAACGCCCATTGTTTAGGATATATGGACACGGAGCAAGTGAGACTATCAAATCAATGCTAGCTCAGTGGTGTGTGTCGTGCATCGGGGAACCTTAGGTCCTAGGTTCGAATCTCAACCCTGCTGTCTCTGCACACGTTGTAGGTAAGTATGTCTCACCGCATTATGTTCAAGCAAGCATTTACTTATTGTCAATTAAGAGAAAAACTCTTTACATTAGAGATCCAAGTCTTGCGGTCCCGCGCCCACCAAGGTGACGTAACCAGGGATCAACCTGCCAGCCGGCCTTTGTGCCTCCCTGCTGCCCCCTCCGCCACTGTCCAGCAGCTGCCCTGCCGAGCTGGCGTTCAGTATTGTTCAGAATGTGTTGGGATTTGAACACAGGTACTTCAGGATCCCAACCCGTATCATTGACCACCAGGCCACGGGAGGAACAAGGGTGACTGCACCACGTGCGCCTTTGTCTTTCCCACTGACAACGCCCATTGTTTAGGATATATGGACACGGAGCAAGTGAGACTATCAAATCAATGCTAGCTCAGTGGTGTGTGTCGTGCATCGGGGAACCTTAGGTCCTAGGTTCGAATCTCAACCCTGCTGTCTCTGCACACGTTGTAGGTAAGTATGTCTCACCGCATTATGTTCAAGCAAGCATTTACTTATTGTCAATTAAGAGAAAAACTCTTTACATTAGAGATCCAAGTCTTGCGGTCCCGCGCCCACCAAGGTGACGTAACCAGGGATCAACCTGCCAGCCGGCCTTTGTGCCTCCCTGCTGCCCCCTCCGCCACTGTCCAGCAGCTGCCCTGCCGAGCTGGCGTTCAGTATTGTTCAGAATGTGTTGGGATTTGAACACAGGTACTTCAGGATCCCAACCCGTATCATTGACCACCAGGCCACGGGAGGAACGAGGGAGACTGCACCACGTGCGCTTTTGTCTTTCCCACTGACAAAGCCCATTGATTAGGATATATGGACACGGAGCAACTGAGACTTCCAAATCACTGCTAGCTCAGTGGGGTGTGTTGTGCATTGGGGAACCTGTGGTCCTAGGTTCTAATCTCACCCCGGGTGTTTCTCACCGCATTTTGTTCAAGCACGAATTAACTTATTGTCAATTAAGAGGGAAAACTCTAAGTCAGAGTCACTAGTGCCCATTCCTCAACCAGGACACCAAAGCGTCCATCTGGATTCCGCCCCCTTGCACCGGGTCGCCAACCTTGTTGCCTGCCACTGTTCGGCAGGTGCCTCGCCTGTGCGAGCTTTCGGTATTGCACTGCATATGTCGGGATTTGAACTCAGGTATTCTGGATCCCAACCCGTGGTATTGACCACCAGGCCACGGGAGGAACGGAAGGAAGTGCACCATGTGCGCTTTTGTCTTTTGCAAGCTGACAAAGGTCGCATGTTTAAAGATACATGGACAAGCAGTGGCAGTTACTCCCAGGTCCCAGCTGGCTTAGCAGATAGAGCTGTGGGTTTGTTCACCTGAGATCCAGGGTTCAAACCCCATTAATACCAATGTCATGTATAACTTCATGTAATGTCTGCAACTAACCCTAACCAAGCTGTTCTCTCCAATGTATCTATCACTGTTCAACGTGTGTGAGCTAGAAACAGAATAAGAAGTCTACAGTACATCAATAAGCGGTATGCTTGAAGATCCTTGCAAGTGTAAGGAATGATTTGTTTTATTCCTCTTTGCCATTTAATTAACCCAAACCCCCCAATGTAAAGATTTAAGGTCTCTGCTCTCGCGGGAGATCGAGTGACGTCTCGGGCAGCCAAAACGGATCGTTTGTTTGGAGCATCGACTTTTATATGAACGGACTACCAATTGGACCCTCGCGGCTGAAGCCAGAGGGGCGCCATCTTACGTTGCCACTGCTACTGCCGTTCATTGGCCGATATCGACGATACTCGGAAAATGTCATCGCAATGACTGGGGGCGTTGGAGAGGAGGGACTCATTTCAATTTCTTCCCTGCGCTCCATTTGTTTACCGATTGATGCCCTCTGCGGGCGACACGGTGGCCGACTGGTTAGCACGATGGCCTCACAGTGAGAGATAGCATCGGGCGTGGGTTGTATCCCGGCTCCGGCCATCCTGTGTGGAGTTTGCATGTTCTCCCCGTGCTTGCGTGGGTTTCCTCCCACATTCCAAAAACATGCATGGCAGGCCGATTGAACACTCGAAATTGCCCCTAGGTGTGAGTGTGAGTGCGGATGGTTGTTCGTCTCTGTGTGCCCTGCAATTGGCTGGCAACCAGTTCAGGGTGTCCCCCGCCGACAGCCCGAAGATAGCTGGGATAGGCTCCAGCACCCCCCGCGACCCTAGTGAGGAGAAGCGGTACAGATGATGGATGGATGCCCTCTGCTCTCACGGCGCGTCGAGTGACGTGGATCGACTTTTATATGAACGGACTAGCAATCGGCCCCTCTCGGCTGACGCCAGAGGGGAGCCATCGTGCCTTGCCACTGCTACTGCCGTTCATTTGTCACTGAATACACTTCTCAGTGCGTTTCATGCTACAATCCCCGTCACCGGTAATGAGAGCCTCTCAGAGAACAAATTTGACATCAACCGTTCATATAATCAGTATTGCAAATTATGAGTGACAAAGTTTAGGTTTGCATAGGAGAGGGGATTTGTCCCAAACGATTTTGTTGGGAGTTGCGATATGCAAATCTTGAAAAGGCACAGAGAGAACATTTTTAAATGGTTTTACCGATGGACTGTGCTTATAGCGCTCCTACCATATTTATCGGTCCCGTCAGAGGTCAGCAATTCCATTATGTTAAGAGACGCGCAACTCAATTGCGGGGTGTGTATATATACATACAAATATAGATACATAAAAATAGAGCTGTATCGTATGGCTTTTTTTTCTTAAGCTCATGTAAAGTAACTTTTCTTTTTCAGGAGACTACTTATAGTAAAGTTTTTTTTTTTTTTTTTTTTTTTTAATACGACCAGTCAAGTGATCCATGATGACTGCACGATAATGAATGACAGAGACAACAAAAAAGAAATGATTGTATTTTAAACGGATAGTGACCTTTACAACATATTGCACTTACATCAACTGCAAAAAACAAAAAAAAACTGTCAAATGTAAAATGATTTTTCACCATCAGCTGACTTATTTGTTTTTCAGCCTTCCAACATTTTCCTTTTCGTATAGCACACGTGGTCATTTCTGTTCAAAGCTTCCATCGGCCCGTTTACTTCTTACTACTCATGCTTTATAAAGACGCTACTATCAGTATCAACAATTTAACAAGTCAATTATATTTACAACAAAAAAAGATCATTTTACTATGAATGCCCAACAAGTGTCAATATTGTTACACGTGATTTAAAGCGTAATTAAACATCCTTCAAATGTTTACGTCAATGCCATTTTTGTTAGACAACACATGTACTGGCTGTGCCCAGTTGAAGTACCGATCACTTGAAATCACTTCACAATTTTAATTCAAGGACAAAGGCACATCTGGAACATACAAAAAGGAAGCTTGACATTTCACTTCCAACAAAATCAAATACAAACATCTCAAAATCTTTCGGAGCGCATGGGACTCAAATGAAGCATCGTTGCTTTCATGCACAGCTCAGTCCAAAATGGCCATCATGCAGTCAGTGTTGTCCAAACACACCCAGTGAGTTAGTGACAGAACGGAGACAAAGACACCAAGTGGAAGCACAAAGAAAAAAAAAAATACTCTCCCCGTCGAGTTGGCGTTTTCCACTCCAAGAATCTGCACCTCTTGTGGGGAGAACCCTGCAAAAAGGAAAGCCTCATCTTAACATCCCGTGTCATCCATGTTCAAACTTTGACACTCACCTCAAGAGCCAGGGAGCTGTCGACCTCGTAGCGTCATTTGACGGGAGCGATCCTTCCTCGTCCTCATGATGTATTTGCCATGCGTTTTGTTACCTTTGTCCATTCCTTCCGGCTCCTCTTCTACCCTGCTAAAAAAGCACATGAACGCAGACCATTACTTTTGGGACCGGCGCTTGGAATTTTCATTTGTACTTCGGACCTTGTTCTGGGATTCATGTCCCAACCGCTTCATTCTGCAACCTGCAACAACAAACGTCAGAATCAGAAAGCGCTTTATTGTCATTGCATACAGTGTACAACGAGATTGAGAGCTTCCTTCTCCAGTGCAGATTAACAAAACTAAATTTACGATAAAATAAAAAATAAATATGAAATTAATTACAAAAAACATTATGTTGCAGTTCCTCAAGGTAGAGGTAGTTGAGTGCGAGAGTTCAGCATGAAGATGGCTCTCGGGAAGAAACTGTTTTTCAGTCTGTTAGTCTTTGTTTGGCTGCAACAGGTCAAAGAGGAGTGAGCTCAGGTGAGTATCATCTTTGGTGAGCTCTGCTGAGGCACCGGGTGGCGTAGACGTCCGACAAGGAGGGGAGAGGGCAGCCGATAATCCTCTGCGCTGTTGGGACTGTCCTCTGGAGCCTCACTCTGTCTGCCTCAGTGCAGCCGCCGTACCAGGGAGAGACACAGTCAGTCAGCAGGCTCTCGATGGACGAGTGGTGGAAGGCCAGCAGCAGTTTCCTGTTCAGGTTGAATTTCTTGAGGACCCTCAGATGTGCAGATGCTGATGGACCTTCATCACTGCTGTGGTGTTGTGTGTCCAGGAGATGTCATCGGGGATCTGTTGACTGACTGTCACCATCTTATTTTCGGGTCTTTCGTCCAATGAGACTCATGGTCCATCCTGCAAAACACATTCAGTACAATCAGTTGGACGCGTCTCACTTGGTGTGATTACGACTGTTGTCCAGTGGTTCTTTGTACCGCTTGGGCCGTCCCACTCCACTGGCACCCTGTTAGAAAGGCAAAGTAGAAACAGTGGCAGAAGAAGGCACAAGAAAACAGCAACTCGACTTCTCCCGATCATGCAGTCAGTGCACACCCGTGAGTTTGTGACAGAGTGGAGACAAACATCAAGTGGGAGGGGGGGGAAAAAAAAAAAAAAAAAAAAAAAAAAAAAAGAGATACTCTCCTTGCCAAGGTAGCGCTTTGCTCTCCAAGTACCGGAGCATCTTCTCTCGTCCGAGAACGCTATGGAAAAGAGACTTGTCTTAACATGCGCTGTCATCAATTTGATTGCTAAAAGCCAACAAGATGTTCATCTTGCAGTGCCTTCATTGGACGGCTGCAATCCTTCCTCTTCCCATCCATCTTTGAGGCCAGCGATACACATCGTCATCGTGCACCGCTTGTTGATTTATCTGGCATGCATTTCGTGACCCCGCCTCCACCCTGCAAAACAAGCACACCATTCCTTTGGTGATTGTCGCTTTGCTTCGTCTTCTGAAGATGCAAGTCGACTGCAGGCTCCCTGATGGCCGCTCGCACGCAGCAGCTCCATGTTGGTGATCGCCGCCCGTTAGAGACCTCAACATTTGTGAACATCACTCGGGTCAATGGCGAGGACGGCGCCGACAAAAGCGGTCCAGGAGTCGTAGAAGGCGACTGGAGGTGGGACCCGACTCAGCTGGACAGGAAATTTGGCGAGTACGATGCGCTGCAGTTTAGACAAAAACAAAAATAAATTGGTATGTTTTGGCCACATGACATTTATTTGATTTCTTGCCATTTGTCGACCTTCCAGAGTTTTCCAACCGACTCTTTGTCAACTGCAAAAGGACACTTGCTTTGTCTTCTGACTCATGGTGCTGGTCCAAGTTGCTCTCGGTCGCTGGTCCAGTGCCTCCACAACGCTGAAACACAAATGTTTACGTGTGAGAACATGATAGACTCCGCCCTCGACGCCTGCCGACACCGTCGCCCAAAAACCAGCTTTCCAACCGACATCCTCAATCAACAAAAAGCGGCTCCGCATCCAGACGAGCCAAACAACGAGCTGACCATCTCCAACAATCCTTGCCAAAGAGCACTCAACCACAACCACACCATCGGCTCCAAAAACATTGTTCACGACTGCCCTCTTTGGCATCAGACCTTTCCTGCTCCTCCAACAACTCCAACAAGCCTCCTTCGCTACGCTCAACCGAGGCAAACCACAAAGCTCACAACTCTGTCTCCTCCTGCGCATCGTTTACAAGCACACCTCAAACAGATTATACTTATTTGTGTGCCGCTTGATTCTTCATTTGCGGAACGGCTCCTCTTCCTCATCCCATCCAGCTCATGCCGAGTCCTGCAACCCAGAAAGAAATTAATTGTGCCTGTCGCATATCAATTTGCAGCCTTTCCATCCATCAGGCTCCTCTTCCGCCCGACAAATGTGCTTTTGTGCACGTTTCGTCTTGACACTACACACCGCAGTTCTCGATGTCTCAATTGTTTCACTCGCACGTCTTTGTTGGTTTTCTTTCCCTCGTCTGGTGGCTCGTGATGCCTCTCGCTCATCCCACACCAACGCCACCTTGTAACATAACGTGCAAGAGGACTATTAAAACTTATATTTGCACAGGAAACAAAAAAAAATAAAATACCAAAAGTAGACTCAGTGGCCATGCGTTTCGTGATCTTCGTCCGGCCCCTCTTCCACCCTACAAAAACAATTTCATCTTTTGTGCATTTGCACTTATTACGCTGCTGTGGTGCAACATGGGCGCCGGCTCCTCCTCCACCCTGCAACAAGTACATTTGTAGAGCCCTTTATTCACAAAAGAGTCTCAAAATCTAAACAGTCGACGAAAGGTCGGCGACGTCCCCTACAGAAGAAAACCTGAAATTGAAAGATCAATCCCCTTCCAGGACGGCCAGGCTGCAACGGAGGCCGAGTGGGCAACATTTCACACGCCGTGTTATATATACAAGGAAGAAAACAACACGAGACTTCATTTCATGAGTCAAAACATAGCAGGTCGTCGGCAGAGAAGCGGTTCTGGCCCGGTCGCTCGGTGCACAAGCCACACAGCAACAAAGTCATGTGACGTGTCACCGACTTGATTGGAGAGTCGACTGTCTGTTGGGTGCACTCGCCCGTCCTTTTGAGCACCGTGCAAAACGCATAATGTTAGCAAAATTAGTCGTGTGCTGCTCACGTCATTGTGCGCATGAATAATTCTAACCCTCGTCCGGTGGTTCTTGATGCCTCTCGGAACATCACACTCCGCCGCCGCCCGACAACCTGCAAGTCAAAAACATGGACCGGGGGTGGGGGGTGGGAACAATGACAAGTCATTAAAACAGACTGTAAACAACAAAATGGGTGGATGAGTCATATGCTGATTTATTTTTGGCTGAATGGCCAAACTCAAAATGTCTCAATACCAGCGGAGACAACAAAGTGCAAAGAAATACTCTCCGTCGTTGGCGCTTTGCTCTCCAAGGGCCGTAGCATCTGCTCCTCTCGTCGTCGTGTGTCACTTGCTCATGTTCGTGCTACGAGTTTTGTTACTTCTGTCCAGTCTTTCATTCTGATCCTCCATCCTGCAAACACAAGCACATAAACGCAGACAATTACTTTTGAGACTGTCACTTGGATTGTTTTACTTTAATACGTGTACTTATGACCCGGTTCTGGTTCTCCAAGGTGCCTCCTGTCCCAACCGGCTTCCTCTTCACCCTGCAACAAGTCAAGGACGGAGGCATCGTGGTCAACATTTAACACAATACCGTGTTATATAATAAACCAGATGAGACTTGAACTCGTCAAAACACGGCAGGTCGTCGTCAGAGAAGCGGTTCTGGCCCGGTCGCTCGGTGCAGAATCCACACAGCAAAAGCGTCACAGTCATGTGACGTGTCACCGACTTGATTGGAGCGCCGACTTTGGTGGGAGCACTCGTCCGTCCTTATTAAAACACCACAAAAATCAGTTATGACTTCTCGGCCATATTTCTTCACCCTCCACTTATTTTATTGACGTGCACGTACTTTCTTTACCAAGTCTTTTGTCACCCCAAAACACACTTGTGTATGTCCTCATTAGCCTGGTCCAGGTCCTCTTGGTTCCCCTCAGCAAATCAGGTGCCTCCACAACCCTGAAACGCAGAGAGGGGTTGGGGTGGATGGTATATCAAATATTAGTTATTGATATGATATTATTAGGGGATGTTAGTGTCGATCAATATGCTGAGTCCACCCTCAAAGCCGACACTGCACACTCTGGCCTTCAATTGCCATCCTCTCACAAGTAAACAACTGCTCTGGATCCAGGCAAACAACTAAAGACCATCTCATGCAAGACCACCAGACTCCAACAATCAGCCCACCAAACACTTTCTATGCCTGCCCTCATTTCAAGCCAACCTTTGTAGCACAGCACACAACGAGCATCCAGAACCAAAAGTCAACCAAGGCGCGCCACAGAGCTCAACATCCTTCCCCCTCCTGTTCGCATGCTCCCCACACGTTAACGTTTGCGTGCTGCTTGATTCTTGACTTGATGTGGAATTGCTTGTTCTCCTTGTCCTATTATGCTCCTCTTCCAGCCTGCAAAACACACGTGCATCATTACTTCCGTGCCGGTCACTTCATTTGGGTTTGTACAGTTTACCCGGACAGCCAACTTCATAAACTCCCCCAAAATAACGGACACAAAAACTGTTCATTAGCGCTTTGGCACCTAAATTTTATTGCAAAAATTCACCCCCCCCCCACCAAATGTTTTTGTTTCAAAGTAAATGGATTATATAAATTAGCAAGAACAAGCATTGATGGGGAGATTCTTTAATTGACGTAACAAAGTTATGTACAGGAGTTGCAACCCATTACAGCTATACTATTATAAAAATACAATTTAAAAAAAAAAAGTTCACTTGATAGCTTTCCTAACACTCAGTTTGACTGAACTTTCAGTGTGGACAGCAAGCATCTCACTTCAGCTCACTTGTGGAGTTCACAAAAGCAGCTTTTGTTCAGGCACAGATGAACGTTGCACATTTGGACACAGTCTGGCCTTTACGATTGGGCCAAGACAGAACAAAATAATTCAAAAGCAGACGTTTTTATGCATTTTGTCTGTACAGTTGCATCCAGAAATGTCACAAACAAGTTCCAAGTTGACAAACTTGTTTTTACCTGGTCCAAGGTCCTTTTTATTGCAGGATGCTGTATTCATTTTTAGTTCTGCAGAGAGAAACAACACAAATTACATTCATAACTCAACGTTTTTTTTTGTAATAATTACAAATACTAAGTATGGTGCAATATCCAAAGAAAATGCATCCAAGTATTTTAAATCGTCTCGATACAGCATCAAATTTGCGACTGGAAACACGCCATTGTGGCTGACTTTAGCAAGTTGTTGTCAAACTATCAAATATCTTTTAAAAAAATAGACACTGGTACCCTTTCATAAAGTACATAATTTTATTTAAACAAAACGTACCTCAAATCGGACAGATTGCCCAAGTTTGCAGTCCAAAAATGGCGGCGTAGCACAAGTTGAGCGGAGGCGTCCAAATAAGGAGAAGTACCCCCTCCAACCGTAAACCAGAGAAATGAACGCTCGCAAAAGTTTCGAGGTATTTGTTGGTCGTGTATCAAGAGTGTAGAAATAGTCGCGATTTTGGGTTATATTTGCAGTGGAAAGGTTTTAAATGAGAATTTGTGACAATCAATGCCAAATGTTAGACAAAAGACACTCAAAAGTCTTCAAAACAACAAACATTCAAGAACAATAAATTGAACATTGGCTGATAACACACCAAATGAAATAAAGTAAAATACAATAAAACATTAAATTCATAACTCAGACAAGCTAATTAGAAATAAATGTTATGTACCACCTGAAATAAAGTACAGCATACTCAAACACCAACAATTAGTCAAACAAACGCACAAGAAATTACAGTTTAATTCCAAGTACAAGTCATGGGGTGCGTCATGTTCCAACACTTCAAAAAAAAAACTATGCAAAAAATTAATAAATTCAAAAAAAATAGCTGGCCAGCAAGAAAAACAAATTTAAAAACATTTTAAATTGCGACCAAAGAAAGCAAGAACCTAATGTACTAAATCGAGCAAACATTGGGTGTGTTCAAACCTCAAATGATGTTGGATCCCTCAAGTGTGAAAATCCTGCAAAAAGCAAAATGTCATTCAGAGAAACTGCAACAAAACGACAAACATTGGCTCGTGTGTTCACTTAGCTGAGGAAAAGCCACGCAGTCGGCCGCCATCTTGCCTCACCTGCATATGATGATTCCAGGCGTGCACACCCGTCTCCAATTGACCATTAGACATGACGTCACGTCCGCCAATCGGAGGCAACCTTCTTCTCGTGCTTGTTTCAACGGGAATTGGCACACTTGCGTCACCCGGTGGCCCGTCACGATTACTGCTTCGGTTTAGCGTGGAAATCGTGACGTCATCACATTGCATAAAGTACAGCAACCTGGCTGCCATGACAACCCTACATCGGCTTCAGAAATGGAGATGTCAGTGAAATGCTGTCAGTAACAACTTCCGGGAATCTAAAACAAATGTAAAATCAAACTGTTCTTATCAAACCCTGTATTACAGTATTTTAATGTTCGCGAACCGTTTCAAGGATTTCCTCTGAGACCCTTTCAACATAAAAGTTTTTGTTTACGCGAAAAGGTAGAATGGCCCACCATTTTCACGCGCAACTTCAAACATTAACCATACATTTCCAAGTGGACTTCTGACCTCTCGGTTGCTTCACACGGTGTCAGTGTGAATTAAATGAGCAAACTATGAGTATGTTGCTGGAAGTTGTCCTTTTGGTCGCTTTGTCCACGTGGGGCTTCGGTCAAACCGAGGCTGCTACTTCGGACTCTACATACGTCGCTGCTGTCTACGAACACCGCGTGATCCTCAATCCGGACCCTCAAACCCCACTTTCTCGGCTGGATGCACTCCAACACATGCGCAAGAACCTGGCCGTATATGAGGAGCAAGCCGCCCTGGCTGCCCGGCAGGTACAGAATTTTATATTTAAGATTTTTCATTATTTAGTATATTCATTGCAGCTCACCAAAGAATAATTTAATTCGAGCTGTGTCAGAGGTAAAGATGTATAATTTATTTTATTTTATTTTTAAATATGTCACAACACGTAACATTCCTGTGGGAGTTTTATGAAAATATTTTTTTCTGCTGATAGTTAACGTAAGTTACACTTTAACCAAAATGTGTCCTTACCGTCATTTTAACTACTGTCTACAACCTGGTACACAATGCAAGTGTAATGAGTATATCCCGGATGGCTAATGTTCTGCATCAGGGCGCCCAGATCATCATCTTTCCAGAGCATGGTCTTCAGGGTTTCAATTTCAGCCGTTCGTCCATTTCCGGCTACCTTGAGACCATTCCTGACCCCCAAGAGGAGACGTGGAACCCGTGTACGGAGTCAGGAAGGTTTAATAATACAGAGGTGCGCAACGCCGTTGTTTATCACACTGTAAATATCTTGGTGGTGTTCACTGGAAAATGCGCATTGGGCTTACCAGATTCAGCAGCAGCTAAGCTGCATGGCTCGCCGCCACAATCTTTACGTGGTGGCCAACATGGCTGACGTGCAGCCCTGCCCCCTGCAAACAGACCCAAAGTCTTCCTGTCCCACAGACGGACGCTGGCAGTTCAACACCAACGTGGTTTTCAGGTGCAAAGATTCGATACTCCTTTCCAAATTGAACATGGTTGAAAAACTCTGAAATGTTCTCATGCAGGTCAGACGGACTGTTGGTGGCACGCTATCATAAGCAGAATCTTTATTTTGAGAAAGCTTTTGACACACCGCCACGGCCTGAGATCGTCAGTTTTGAGACCCCCTTTGCTGGGAGGTTTGGCCTCATCATCTGTTTTGACATCCTCTTCTATGAGCCCATGGTCATTCTGCTGCAAAGGGTGAGAAGATGACAATTAAAGACTATGAATGATCTGTAGGTATAAGTGTGAGGTTTCTTTTTTTTTACTGGCTGCAGATCCAGATGTACGCCGGCTCTCAAACTCAGCTGGGACAAGAGAGATCCTTCATAAAAAAAATAAATAAATAAAAAAAAAACTACCTCTACAAAAATTTGCAATCCAAGAACATGCTTTCAATTTAATCTTCCAGGCTGTGCGGCAGCTGATCTTCCCTACGGCCTGGATGAACCAGCTGCCCCTCCTGGACACCATCCAGTTCCAGCGGGCAGTCAGTCTGGGCGCTCACGTCACGCTGCTCGCCGCCAACATCCGCAGCGACCACCAAATCATGACCGGAAGTGGCATCTACACTCCATTCACAGCAACTTACCACCATGCGCAAAGAGGAGACCCAGAGGAGGGCCGCTTGCTGGTGACCAGGATCCCCGTGTTGGGTGTGGCCACGGAATCTGGCCGAGTCAATGAGACAGCCGCAGAGTCAGGCTACTGTCACCATGACAACTGTCCATCCTCTCCGTCACCATCCTCCACTTTCACCTCCACCATGATGCACGATCAGTTTAAATTTGCCCTCCTTGACAACACAGAAGGCAACCTGAAGGTGTGCGACGGTGCTTTTTGTTGCCGCCTACAGTTCCAGCGCTATGCACAAAATAACAGTGATGAACTCTACGCGTTAGGAGCTTTTTCTGGAACTCACACTGTCAATGGGCGTTATGCTGCACAGGTACATTGCAATAACCGGGTTTACAAAAAAGCATGGCGGGGGGAGTAAGATGAACAATATATTATTTTTTTTTAGCTTCATTATCTTCCACTGGAATTCTTTAAACAACTAAATATAGCTAGCCTCTTGCCAAGGAACTATGGCGAAGCGACTTGAGGAGCGTCATGTGGTACCTTGTTAGCATCATGTGGCATCTATACGGCTATAACCATTTAAAAGACTAAAACTAAGAAATAAGAAAAGGAGGGGGGGGGATGTAAATTTGTTAATTTAAGCAAAATGATCTGCCAGTAGAACTAGAAAATTTGACTTTGGAAGATTTCTTGATACAAGTGATAACAGCGTAAAATAAGTCTTAAAACTAGTATATCAGAAATCCCTTTATTGTCATTGTACTCAAGTTTCTCATATTTATGTGATCTGAACGTATTTATGGTATTTCATGATCTATATATCAAGTTAGAATACGGAGAAAAATTTTCAGGAACAAAATGCTTGGAGTAAGTGGAATGAAAAAATTTTGACACACACTCATACTTGAACATGACAAATACTCGATATTAACCCACCAAACTTTGCTTGCAGGTGTGCGCGCTGGTGCGTTGCGCGGGATCCGAGGACAGCTCCTGTGGACAGGAAGTCGAAGAGGCGGAAACCAAATTTGACTTTGTTCTGGAGGGGGAGTTTGGGACCGAACACGTGTACCCGTCAGTGCTGGTGAGCCGTTACGTCCTAGAGCAGCCAGAACATGTGGAGAAAAGCAAAGAGGGAAGAGTGACCATGAAACATTCAAACACGGCAGGCGGACTGGTCACTGCATGCTTGTACGGACGCGTCTATCACCTGGATAACGAATGACCAGCTGAGAGTCTGTCAGGAAACAAAACACAGTAAACATATACTTGGCTGACACAACATGAGAGTTGTGTAAAATCATGTACAGTTAATAAAAACAAATATCTTTATTATTTTTTTTTTTTTTACTTCCTCATTACAAACATTGCACCGTGTAGTTTACATCTCCTACAGGAAAGGCGCTTATTCCTGAAAAGGCAATATTTAATGATTACGCACTCATGCACTTACTCACTCAAACATCAAGTAGTTGGGTTGCTGATTCCACAACACTCCTTCATAAAAAGAAGTTGCATCCACTCCCCTTTCCAAGCATCCCGGTTCCTCATTTAAAATTCATACAGGTTTCAACGGGAACCTCCTCTAGTGGTTCACCAAGATCGATTTGTGTCAAGGTTGCATGACGATCTAATCAGAGAGGCTCGTCATCCATCTGGTCCCATTTAGAATATGCAAGTTTTTGTTCTTTAGTCCTACTTTTGGATAATATTGAAGGTTTCTACAACTGCAATGTGATAGTGGTGGTATTAATTAAGTCAGGTTAGTCCCCACTGAAGGACTGGGTACCAAATGCTCACCACTGGTTAGGAGAGATCTCAAAGAAATATTGTGTACTGTAATTTTAAGAGAATAAAGTAAGCGTTACATTATTTAATATTTAAAGGTTTACTCAAAAGATATACACTCTACTTTTATTCCCCTCCTCTTCTGTGTTTTCTAAGTGTCAGTGATCTGTTAAGGCTCCTGAGTGACACACTGGCCTTTAAACACTAGGGGGGAGCGGTAGCAGTCCTCAGTAGGTCTCAGAATCCGAGTCGTTCAGTTCGTCGTCAGTAGTGACACAGGACAGGGGGCGCTCGGGTCTGCAGTACGACGCGCGGTCCGGCCTCAGAGGAGGAAGGGTTTCAAAGGCCACACCCTTGGCGACGTGATTGGACACAGGGTGATGGTTGATGACCGTGTGCGGGAGAGAAAAGGCGGGCAGCGTTGCTATGGTGACCATGGGCGAGGCGGGCATCATGGAGTTGAGGATGAGCGCCAAGCAGTCGGCCACGTCGCGGGTGGGGGCACAGGCCAGAGCAGGTGTGTAACCTAAACACATTGAGGGCGTGAACACGGAGGAGCTGTTTGGCTCAAACGTGAATGCTCACCATTCTCATCCACAGCTTGCACACTTGCTCCTTTTCCCAGAAGTTCCTGGACAACAACTGTTAGACCGTTTTTGGCGGCAACATGGAGCGGCCTGTGGGAGGGGAGGGAGGATCAAAATGAGCGGAGAATGACTAAGAATCGCTGCCTGTGCGCTAATATGACGACGTACGTGCGCAGTGAGGCGTTGGTGCAGTTGATGAGATTCTTATCTCTGATCTTCTCCAGGATCAACAAGGCACACGTCTCATGACCCTGATGGAGACAAAATGGTGCAAATTAGGAAAGTGTCATGTTCAAGTAAACATGAACCACAACCAAAAGGGATGTTTTCTTTTTTTTAACCAAGCTATTGATGTTCAGCTTTCCCTTGTGAGGATAAGCGGTTCTGATGATGGGTGGATGGAAATAATTAATTAAATTAAAAAAATAAAAATCTTTAAGCCATTCATTTTCTAAACTACTTAAACTCATGTCACAAGTGAACTAGACCCTTTGGCAAGAGTCAAACCATGGTCGTCACCAAAAAGATTAATAAAATAAAAATACCATGAAATATGAATGTTTTTAGATGAGCAGGATAAATAATACTTCGTAATAACGACTGAAAAGGTAATGTATTTCTTGTTTCATGTGAAACAGATGTTTCAATAAGTTAACGCAAACTATGTTTCAGACTTTTTTTTTGTCTCACGTTAAAATGACGTTGAAATGCAGAAAGGCCTTCACATGTTTTTCACAGGACAGCATCAGTATGTTTATTGAGTACATTTATTGAACCGTGTTATATATACTGGATCCTGTAGTTTTTGTTTAATGTCTCCACCTAACCTATCAAGAGTCCAGATCAGGTTCAGTACATTTAAAATCCTGGAAAGCATGTTAGTCAGACTTTAATTCATTACTAAAAGCAACCCAAAACCTTCCAGAATTCCAAGCTCCTTACCTTGCTACAAGCCAAATGTAAGGCTGTGTTTCTGTCGGTGTCCTGCAGAGTAAAATCAGCTTTGCTGCTGCTCACCAACACCTCTGCAACACAACGCAGGAGGAAGAGTTACATAATGCAGTCAAAAAGGTGAACATCGTGCCTGTACTGACCCACGGCATTGGTTTGCCCGTTGAGAGCTGCCATCATCAGCGGCGTCCGACGTGCATGCGTGTCCGCAATGTTGGCATGAGCTCCGTGACTGAGCAGCAGCGAAATGCATTCGACGCGGTCTGCGAAAGCGGCAGCATGAAGCGGGGACCTGCATCAGTGGCAACGTGGTGGACAGTGTCACAACACGTTCTCATTAGAACAGCAAGTAAATAACCACAAAAAAAAAAATTGTAAACAGTTAAATTAGTTCAAGCCTCGCCATTCCCTCAGCCTATCTGAGGATGTGATGATCAATAGTTTCAAAAGCTGCACTTAGACCAGGCAGAATCTAAATGTCATTCGAAATGCCAATTTTGACGTCACTGCTTCGCTCACCTGCCCTTGGAGTCAGTGGAGTCGATGATGTTTGCACCGAGGGAATCGATTAACATCTCAGCCACACCTTCGTTGTCGTTCATACTGAAACACACAACACCCATTGTCACTTGCGCTTGTGACCGCATCAGGCATTCATGTGCACAAATGGAAGTATTTGCTTACACTGCACAGTGCAATGGACTGAATGTGTTGCCTTTTATCTTTCTGAAGACTTCCTGCTCCAACAACAACTCCACACAAGCATCACATCCTGAAGCGAAAAACACCCCCACAAAGTTAAACTTCAAATCAGGATTTCTTTTACGCTTTGAGTTTCAGGTTGAGCTTGAGTACCACTGTAGCAGGCCCAGTGTAGCGGTGTGTAGCCTTTGTTGTCAGTGAGCTGCAAGAGAGCATTTGAAGTGCCGGGCGCCTGCAGCATCGCGCCGAGGACGCCCACACGGCCACAGGCGGACGCCAAGTGAAGAGGGGAGAGACCGCGAATGTCCTTCACACATGCGCTGGCCCCTCGCTGAAGGAGAGCCTCCACACACTCCTCCTGGCCGGTCACCGCCTGTGTCGACATTACATGGTTCAAATGGTAAATGGCACCTTGGTGATACATCACAATGTAACAGCGGCAGCGCATTACGTTAAAATGATGCCACACCCACTAACATGATTCATCTCACCCCTCGGTGGAGGGCCGTCCTGCCCCAACAGTCTTGAATCTGGACGCTGGCTCCTTGACTGAGCAGCGAATACACACACTCTGTGTGTCCATTCAGCACAGCCAACATCAGCGGGGTCCTTCGTACACACAAACCATGACTACTAAAAAGGACTCTGCTCAAAGAGTTTGCATAAATCTTAAAAGGAAGGCCAGGTTGATGAAGCCAGCCTTCCTTAACTCACTGCTTGTTGACATCTAGTGCATCCAAATTAATGTGCTGGTCATTGTTGCTCATGAGGAGACGCAGGCACCCTGAGTGGCCATTTGTAACTGGGAGACACAAGCACACGCACACACAAGTGTGACAATGGATTCGCTGAACAAAAATAAACGTACTTCTATTTTTTTTGTCACGTTTAACTTGAATTATGGTGAAATATGTAAGATTAGCTAAGCATACAAAGCAAATGTGTTTCTTCTACCTGCAGCATGTAGAGCTGTCATTTTGTGGGAGTAATCACAGGCCATAGGAGAGGCGCCACGGTGTAGTAGCAGCGAAACACATTCCTGGTGGCCTCTGGAGCAAGCCAGGCTGAGTGGGGTGCGCCCTTGGGGGTTACGGACGTCCACGTCCGGCATGGAGGACAAGAGGACTTCTAAGGCTCCACAGTGTCCGTGAGAAGCCTGGAGAAATGAAGGGAATGCATACATATGTACACTTTGGTATGGATGGAGTAGGGCATGATTTATATGGATATTTTTGGATCAATGAAATTATGATAACCCATTAATTAAGTAGACTTTTATCCTGTAGTATTTGATTAACTTTCCAACAACACATATGTAATGTGTAAGAAAAAAAAAAAAAAAGAAAAAAAAAACGTTGGCAATAAAAGAGCTAATTTTAAAAGGCAATACCAGCCGATAAAACCCGAGTGAGGATCACAAAAATCCTTGAACTCACCGCCAAGTGGAGTGGACTGATCTGCCCGTGGCACTCAGAGTCACTTGGGAATTCTGTTCCTGATGACTCCATTAGCTGAAATAGACAGATGGAAAAATGAAACATAACTCACGCCAGACTCAGGATTGCATTCCAATGTTATGCCACAAGAGTAAGCCTGATTAAATTTACATTTAAAGTAATTTAAAATCACAACTGAATAGTTTAGTCTTGATTAGATTTTGTACAACAGCACGTCCTTTTGTTTTGGCATTGATTTTTACACTGAGCAATACCTCATTTATCCAACAGAGGGGGCTAGTTTCACTAAAAGGCCCATTAGCACTATATAGTCTTACCGTGTCAAGTGGCGTTTCGCTTGCCATCTAAAAGAAAACAAAAAAGAGCATTACATTAATATCTTTGGGAATTCAGCCCAGCTCTCAGAATACATTTTTGAGGTATGAGGCAGTTCAGACATGTCTGTAATTTTTTATGATTGTTCTACACAATGACTAAAGGGACACACCAGCTCCAGAGAGAGTGTGCGGCCATAAGCTGAGGCATAGTGGACTGCACTGTACCCCTGTTGGTCCCTCACACCTGGCTCAGCATTGTTCCTCAAAAGGTACTCCACACATCTAAGACAATCCGAAATATAAGAGTGTTTATAGAGCAATCCAGAAATGAAGATGTGTGAGGTCTTAAATCAGGATAACGTACTTTCCATCTGTGTCGGTTGCAGCGGCGTAGTGCAGGGGGCCGCAGCCTCGCTGGTCCAGCTCATTGACGCTTGCCCCAGAGCCCACCAGGGCAAACACACAGTGGTAATTGCAGTTGGCTGATGCATAATGAAGTGGAGTCCTATGATGGTGAGAGGGATGGCGTTTTTTTTGCAGTCATGTCACGGCATTATTGTGGCCGCTAGCTTACCTTCCATAGTTGTCTTTTTTGTTAAAGTCTGCTCCTATGTTTAGCAGCAGATTCAGGCACTCCAGGTTCCTGAACAGTTAAAAAATGTATTCCCTTAAATGAACTCTTGCACACACACTGCAAATAAAATGGATAAAATAAGGACTCACCCTCCAGCTGCAGCAGCATGTAGACAGGTCCTTCCGTAATCATCGGGAGTGTCAATGTCAAATCCTGAGACATGTGCGTAAAGGCAATCAATATACTGTCAACCAGGTGACTTTGGGGCGTTACAGAAGGATCCATTTTAATGTACCTGAGGACAGCAGCTTCCTGCAACAATCAGGGAAGCCGGTAAGAGCTGCCAGATGCAGCGGGAACATCCCGTGAATACCTCTCCTGGAGAAGACACTCGGCTGGTAAATTGGACTTTAGGCGACATAATGGTTCAAAATGTCTATCCTTATTTTGTATTTAGTTCTTCTGTCTCCTCTATAACTCCAGACCATTCAAATATACAAAGGTTTTTCCATTACTGACTTAGCAAGGCAGGCTCTGTGTTTGACAAGCGCTGTGATGATGAGCTCATGGCCATAGCGTGCGGCGATATGAAGGGCAGTGTTTCTGTCCTTGTCCACGCAATCAATCTCAGCTCCTGCGAACGCATAAATGTTAGATACACTGCTCCCATTACAAAACACAAGCAAGCATTTGGCTACTTGCTTACCATTTTGAATGAGCGCCTGAGAGCAGGAGAACCTGCCATGCGTAGCTGCCATATGGAGGGGGGTCTTTCCATCCTTACTCTGCACAGACGGACAACAGCATTTGTGGACAGAAATATGAAAGCTTGCTACAGAATCAACAATGCAGTACATGTAGAAGTTCCGTGCAACTGGTTCGGGTTTTACTGCTATAATGGGGTGGAAAATTGAGTGATCTGTGAATATCACCCACACATAGTATATTCCCTGAGTTGCCAGCAGCATTGGGGAGCAGCTAGGCTCCCCCACCATGGCGCATATGGTTGTAGATCTTGAGGCTCCATCTGGCCTCATATCAGTTTCCATCAGTACTACTAATGTGTGGCTTTCTGCTTGCTACTGAGGAGCAAACATACAATCACAAGAGTTGGGAGACACAAGCTCCGTGGGAATTTACTGTTTTCTCAAAGGCGTTTATATTGGTAGGGTGTGCAGTATAAGATCCTGTTAAACCGGAGCTTGTAAGTTGTTGCAAGGAGCCCACCCGCATGTTGATGTGCGCCCCGTGGGCCAACAGCAGCTCTTGGCACAGCGCCCCTTGGCGTGACGATGAGGCAAAATGGAGGGCAGAGAAACCCCTCTCATTGACCTAGAGGAAAGGAACAAATCCTAACATTCAAATCTCATACGCAGCAGGTTTAATTTTATACACAGATGCACTCACACACACACACAAACCTGGTTGACACTAGCCCCCGCCTTGATGAGCTCACTGACCACCACATCTTGCCCGTTATAGCATGCCAAATGGAGTGGAGTGTTACCATAGGCATTCACCACATTTACCTGAGAAAAACACATTTTAATATCTTTTCAACGTCATTACTAAGTGGGAACCAGCGCAAGTGCTGACCTGGACACCGAGGCCCAGCAGGTAGTGTACGGTGCTACTCATCCCGCTGGAGGCAGCTGCATGCAGCGGGGTGTAAGCCTTCTTGTCCTTACAGTCCACCTCAGCGCCACTGTTCACCAGTAACTTAACGACCTCCAGGTGACCTGCAACAAAGGAGGCGCAACACATAATGAGAGGAACAAATAAAAAAGTCTGTATGTAAAATATTTCATTTGAAAAAAAATTTAATCAATAAATAATATTACAGACAGCATATATTAAATAAATCATTTATTTTATATAGCTAATATTACTACCATATATATTTGTATTTTAGTAATGATAGAAAATAAAATAAATAAAATAAAAATAGCTTATTTCATGAATATTTGTATTGTACTATTTACAATAAATCAATTAACCAATTATTTAAAATAATAATATATAAATTAAATGAATCTCAATTAACCAGTTTTACAGGACATAGCCAAGACATTTTTGTAGTATTTAATTAATAATTACACGAAGGTAGTCTTGGACAGTGATACACTATGTATGTTCCGATGTGCACATGAAATTAGGTAACATTAGTGTTGTATGAACGGAACTCAGGTCATAAACGCAGAACCTAAACACGTTATCACAGCCAGAACAGGGTGTAATTTTACCCATGTAGGCAGCCCAGTGGATGGCCCGCCTATCCTTTTTGTCAAATGCATTGATGTTAGCGCCTCTGGACAGCAGCAACTTCACCATCTTCAAACCAAAAGCAAAACAATGATCCGCTACTGATCACATATGGAAGTCCAGTGTGCGGTGTGAGAAGCCAACCTCTATGTGACCACTGAAGGCAGCGTGGTGCAGAGCAGTGCGTCCTGCCCGGTCAGACACGTTGACATTGCTAAGCAGGGGGACTAGCGCCTCAGCACAGCGCACGGCCTTGTTACTCGCCGCTACGTGGAGTGGCGTCTGCCAGTTCTTGTCCCTGGCGTTGACATCGGCGCTGTGCTTCAATAGCACGGCTACTGCATCCTGCACAGTGATAATGAGGATGGCTTTTGAAAGAAAGCTGAACGCCGAGAAGTCGGGGCTTCATTAGAGTACAACAGAATGTGTTTAGAAAACGATTACCTCACTGCATGAAGCCACAGCACGGTGAAGAGGAGTCAACCACTTATTGTCTTTGGCGTTAACTCTGGCTCCTTGGAAGAAAATAGCAGATGACAGAATAGTATCAATGAAAGACAAATGAAACCACTTTCAATAAATCTAAAATATTTGAACTCAAGAATAAATCGATTTCACTGACTGAGAGTGGGAGGGGTCTATTGAGCCAATGGTGCCTGGAGGATTTAAAACTCCCTTGATCCTCATTGACGCGGCTCGGGGGGGTTAAAATAGCCCTGAAACTGCACCTGTTGCTTGCTCTTCCCAATATTGAGGAACAGGGCAGCACACATGTAGGCACGCGTGCACCCTTTCGAGTGTTGAGCCCGTGATGACACCACGTCCCGACGTGTGTAGCTCACTTACAGAAAGCCAAGAAGGGAGGGACAGACCCTCTCAGATGATTTCGCAATAACTAGTAGCATCACCGTGACATCATGTCACAAGGCAATGAGAAGACAGGACTGGAGCATGTGACCATAAAAAGATGAAAAACAGGACATTCCGCAGAAGAGATGTCAAATATTAAATTGAGTGGCTTAATCCCATTTTCATGGATCATCTCAGCATTGCAGCTGAAGCTCTCAAGTCCAAGTTATTGTTGATAATCACATTATTTTTGTCGTTGTTTTTTAGTCACACATGATTTTGCAGTGGATTATGATTGAAGCGTTGACAGAACAAGTTGCAATGAGACATTTACGGTCATTACCTGAGAGAATGAGCAATTCAATGATCTCAGTGTCACCCAGGTATGCTGCAGCATGTAGTGGTGTCCGCTTTTCAGTATCCTGTTCCCACACGCACAGGGAAACATGCATTATTCATGCGAAACAGCTGAGACAAAATGATACAGATTTGTTTGTTTTCACTATTTTGCAAATCAAAATATTAGAAACAATATGAAAAAGCTCCTGTATTGGCGCTTATTGGACTCTGCAGGTGTACATAATGTTTCCCGGCAAGGACCCAAAATCAACTTGGACCCACAAACGGCACTGTACACACTCTCAATTCACTTATTCGTTGCTCCCCTCCATCACTGCACCCTGCCGCAGCACCCACCCGCTTCGGTATTTCAGCAGCAGCAGAGGGCAATCATCAGAGTGGGGATATAAACAAGTGTCACATGACTGCACTAGGTGGAGGCCGGTGTTGCTGACTCCAGGAAGAGACAGTGTGATGACCCCAGCAATATTGACCATCACAGAGAAAACAAAGCCTTAGAGCAGAATTAGGTGGGTGATAAATCCCGAAAGACGGAAACAGGGAAGGAATGCGATAATGTCAAGGTTGTGTCCTTAAACTGGAAAATGTGCTCTTTTTGGCTTTAAGGCAGTCAAGTGATTCTCGTTGGATTTTTGAATGTGATGTGTGATTATCTTTACAAACAATATTATCTACTAAAAAAACAGAAGTGCAAAAGAGCCAAGGAGAGAAAGTCGTGCTTCACTCACCTGGATGTTGACATCCTCTTTCTTGAATATGAGGGACCGAACTTCATCTGGATCAACGTTGAAGATGGCTCGTAGCAAGGATGGCTACAACCAGAACAGCAACATAGAAACATATGTGTGCGAGTACCACCAAAACCTTCAGGTGGCAGGTCACAAATGGTTGCACATGGCAGATTTGTTTATGACAGAAGCAGCTGCAGCATAGTGTAATAAGCAAACCTTCTCACGAGAACCTGACAGGTTGAAGCCGTGCTCTGCGGCCACGAGGGGCAAAGTCAACGTGACTTCACAATGTTAAAATAGTTTAAATGTACCACTACACTAGCAGTGAGAACAAACAAAAGATTTATTTCAATATATATATGCATTCATCTTCATTTGCTAAACTGCATAAAGCATGAAAATGGATACAGAAAACTAAAGACCTCCTCGTCATTGAATGATACGCAAACACCAGATTTCATCCTTGGTGACGCTTTACCAGACTTATACTGCAACTCTTCAGTTCCTGCTATTTCTGGGGACATTTTCCTTTCAGTTGTCCTACAAGTGAAACACATGCTCAAGGCGAGCAATTGTTTGGCCTAAAAAAAAAAGTTTTTTTCTTTTACAGTATGCCTCAGGTCATTATCCATCTGCACTGTGAGGTGCCGTCCAATAGATTCTGAAGCATTTGGGTGAAAACAAGCAATAATATTGCCTGAAACATTTTGGAAAGCTGCTTGTTGTCATGAATAAGGGAAGTAGTTCCATTGGCAGTCATACACGCCCGCGACACGGCATCCCCACCACCGTGCTTCACTGATGAGGTGGTATGTTTTGGATCACGAGCATTTCCTTTCCTTTTCATGAATCCTACTTACCTAAAGTAGTGATGAGCTAGCCTGTCAATCTCAACCAGATCTGAAGAGGCTTCCAAAACCCCTTTCTGCCATTCTCCGAGTATTATCACTCAGCAGAAGTGAGTCAACAGCACGTTGACACACTTGGGGAATCCTGGCTTCTTGAATTGACTTTTACTCCCAATTCAACTCTCACTCTGTCTCAGCTCAAAATGAGTGTGTCATGTTGATGATTGTCGCATGCTCGTCACACAGATGACAAGTCGAACAAAGCAAGTGTGATGGCACATCCTGTGCATCCTCTCAGTACTCTTATTAAAAGCACATTGCTTCAAAGTACATTCTAGATGCATAGCAATGTTTATATGCTGGGTTTGGAAACTAGAATGGCGTTGGCTTTAGTGATAATCTCTACCAACCAGCGGTCATTAAACTGCTGCTAAAATTAGCATGAGCGGAAATGTACTGTATTTTTATACAATAGAGTCAGACAGTAGGTCTACTTATGTAACTCACGTCACGTTATAACTCAAGTGTGACACATAAGACTTGATCTCTCCACACACATTTTCATTCACAAATCCAGTCAGTCATGTAAGCAGACCACCTCACCTTGTCCTCCAGGGCAGCAGCCCTTCTAGGGGCATGATGTGATCTGCGGTCGAGGGTCGATTTGGGCTCAGGGGGTGGGGGTGAAAAGCAAGGCTCATCCTCCTCCACCTCCTCCAGCACCACGATACAAACACGACTAGCCCGCTCCGACCGCATGAGGAAGCAGCGAACAAAAATAAAGCAAGTGCCTCGCTCACAAGAAACACACTGTTCCTTCTTACATATGCGCCTAGTGGGGAGCACAGGGGTCACCAACAATTCCCAAAGACAAAGCCACTTCCACGGGAACAAGCAGTGCACATCTTGATGTGAAATCCAAGCACTCCTAGAGCTCTGCAGCAAGCCTCCTCTCCTCCTCGCTCTCTGCCGCTGTAAACAGAAGCAGCGGAGACAGCAGGGAATTCCTCTGCGTAATGGTGTCGGCAGGCAGCATGCGGCAGAATGACGGCGCTGCCTAACGGCTGACACAAAGGTGCGGGTCCTCGCTGCTGTTATGCAGGCGAGCTTACAAAACAGCACCGGTGCATGTGTGGGGATGCAATGCGCCTTTCAGCCAGACTGCTGAAGCCAGCTCTTTGCGGCGAGGAGGCTGAGGGGGGTGAGAGAGGCACCGAGGGGGAGTTGGGAGGGAGTGAATAATTGTGATCAGCTACCGAGAGCTCCACAATCGCCATAAATCCTGAAGATGAATGGCGGAGCAGTTCAAAGGAACGCAGCTGACTCATTAGATGTAACGTAAACACAGACAAACTAATCATCCAAATTCATATGGCCAGATTTTGTCACTAGAATTTCCAGGTAATGAGTAAGTCGCATAAATCTGCAAAGCTGAGTTAACGAAACCCAGATCAACGTTTCTGAGGATCCTCTTGGGGTGTATTATCAGTGGCATTGCTTCAA
The DNA here is from genome assembly GCF_059441095.1 of Idiotropiscis lumnitzeri. NCBI lineage: Eukaryota > Metazoa > Chordata > Actinopteri > Syngnathiformes > Syngnathidae > Idiotropiscis > Idiotropiscis lumnitzeri. The sequence continues at coordinate 3,415,287 of NC_142406.1, forward strand.
AAGGTCTCCTCATTATGAAAAGTGGAACAAACAGGCTCTGTGAGAGACTGCGAGGGCAGCGAACAAGACCAGTCTGTGCGTGTTGTTGTCTGCGTGCGTCACTCTGCCTCATATTCAACACACAACCAGAAAGGAGCAACCCTGCCAAAGCCGCACAAGCCCATTAACCGAGAGGCAGCGCAGATGAGACAAACAGAGTAGTCCCAAATTATGAGTGGAATACACTCACCCTCTGGCACTAATAAATACGTGAAGTAGCGAAACCTAAAGCGCTGGTGATTGCAACGTGAACACATGAGCACAAGCACGGGAGTTCTAAGATGACGTGCGGCTGAATGTATACAATGACCTCTGCTCTGACCCTCTGCCAACATGCAACGTGGGTAATGTGATACTAGCTGGGACTCTTCAAAAGCCAGCATGTTGCGCAATGAAGACAAACTCGCATGCATCTGAATCAAATACTTTTTTAATCCATTCCTCGACTGATTAATCGGCTAAGAATTGCATTACTGATGAACAAAATGTGCATGGGAGTTCACCACTCACCGATATAAAGCAGATCTTGGAACAAACTTACAGTAATTAGCAGTTAAACAACTTGGAAGCTAACCTAAAATTTGTCCAGAATCTGATTAAAAACGGCAAAAAAAGCTTGATTGTGCTGACCACTTCCTTGCCTTCTAGTGCCTGTTTTTTTTTTTTTTTAGTGTTTATCCAATTTTCTTTTTCTTTGTTTGTGCATATTCTACCCTTTTACAAGGGCACCAGTGTTGGTCAGCCAAAAGGGAAATGGTAATGAGAACTACAAAAATAAGAACTTGGCACCAAATTTAAGCTTTACTACATGTTTTGTTTTTAGCTTTTACAAATAACAGAGTAGCCTGGTGAAACAGTGCTCAGCAGGTTCACATTTCTGAAGTTCTGCATTTCAATCTCACTTCAAGCCTACCAGTGTGGAGTTTGCATCTTCTCCCAGTTCTTGTGTAAATGGTGATTTATTAAAATTTGAACCCCAAAAAGGACAAGCTCGACATAAAAATTGGGAGACAACTACAACAACAAGTTATTTCAAATGACGCAATTACAACATTAAGAGTTTTTAAAAGTGTTGCAAAATGCAACCACTAAGTGGCAACAATTTCAGAACCACTGCTCTAAAAAGCCCACAAATCATCATAAAACTGAACAAGCCAGTGAGTAAATACAATTGTGTACTAACATAAACAAGATTTTACACCTGGCTGGCAGGCTCTCTGGCTGCCCGCCATTATCAACACAATACTGTTGTGCATCTTAGAAATGCACAAGAAGCCCTGGGTAGTACAAAATTATCTGGATTTTTTTGTGCACTTTCTCTATCCATATCCTGAGGCTCAATCTCAAGGGGACATAAATACATGTCGCCCTCTAGTGGATAAACAAACATATCGTGACAGTGACATTCGCCCCTGAGTCAGTTCCTGTCCTTCCAATGTCTATTTCCAGCTCTTTGTCCAGTTTTCTGTCAGTAAACGCCACAGAGAACAATGTAGAATGGTGATGGGGAAATTAGTCACGCACTCTTCCGCCTCTTGAATACATACCAGCTGTCTGGAAGAAGCATCACACATGGGGAAGTATTTAAATCTGATATTGATTAGAGATGTAAAGAATTGCGTAAATATAGTGCAAATAAACAGTACATCTAAAACAACTTGGAAGTTATTTCAAAGTATATAGGTCATGGAAACAAGACACTCACGGTACAAGACTCCTTTTCTGACCACAATATGACCCATTTTCTAATAATTAATAAACACTGGGTTGAACTTCAAAAGGATGAACAATACAACACTTGTGTGACAGTTGTTTTGTTGATCTCTTGACAACAGCTGCTGTGATGCTGATAATAGTGTGCAATTCCATGGCTGAGACAAGATCATTTCTAATTGCCTTAGTGGCGGCAAGAGTACCGACAGTGGTAAAAGTACATATTGTGTAAAGACTTAGAACTGAGATGGACAAAATATATTAAAAAATTAACATTTACTCCATTATACATAACAGGTGTTGAAATACAAAACCATTTTGAAGATGACAACACGAAATAATAACGTTAATTAGCTCATGAATGGGGAATATCTTGCATTTCCAAATCTGTTGCTGCTGCTGCTAATGCTTCCTGCACGTCATTGCTGTCCTTGTGTTTTTTTTTGTGTTTTTTTTGCCAACCTTCAAAGACCCCAACATCTCTAGCAATAAAGTGCTCGGCCAAGGTTGACCTTACCAATCTGTATTTACATTTTCTTTCAACATCCAGTGGAGGTTAAAAAGAGGAAACCCATTTTGTCAGAGTAAGGAACACAATGTACAGATGTTTTAAAATATAGGGAGCAAAGGTCACGTAAAAAAAGACCTACATAAGGATACCTGAAAAATCTACTTATATGAATTTTAAGTATTTGTACTTTGCACCTCCAAGTTAACTAAACCTGACAATGTCACATTTAAAAAAGACTACACCCAACTTTGTTCATCTATCTATGCCAGTACCGTTTAGTGTCAGGCAAAACATTATTTTTTTATAAATGTTAGGAGTAAAAATAAAACGTTACGATAATAATACCTTGCAAATCAATTGACGTACAATAACCAAGTATTTGTAATTCGTTACTTCATGCCATTGTTAACATGTGACCGACCCCCACTCCCAGCTGCCAAGTAGACAAGACAGGTGATAAAAGAAAAATAAAACAACTTGTAGACAGGTTCAGAAATATACTTATACATTAACAGTATCTTTCGTAAAATTGTTTAAATGGATGCTAACAAATAGCGTTAAGAAGTTAGCCGGGTGCTATTACAGCAGTTTTCACTGACAAAGGGTCCATCAATAGAAAGAAAACTCAGCATACTGAATTACGGTTGTATTTTAAAATAAAATGAAGTAAATTAAAGTTTCCACTGGTTTTGAAGTGCCACAATGCAACAGGCAGCCTGATGTAAATAGCCTCCTTTGTTAGTATCCGTCCACTGATTTATTTACCGTTAGCCGCTAGCTTTTCAAGCTAGCTCTCGTGTACTCTCACTGCCATGTTTTTTTTTTTGTCTACATTTTTTCCTTCAGATGTAATAACCACACTTGCGTAGCGAGCTGATTCACGTTATATGATTATATTATTCACCGCAGCGGCCAGCCCGTGGGAAGGCGTTCACTGCATAAAAACCAAGCTAGGTCGTCTCAACTTCTAATAAAAGTACAACTAGGCGTGTCGTTAATTTCAAAATCGCAATAACGTGACAGTACCTGGTCTTGGATCTTCATCACAGCCATAACGCCACTGTTGGAGGAAAGGAATCTTGTAAAACTGCCCGGTAATAGCTCAAGAGTAACCGGGGGAAAATCTGAATGAACTTGAAGCCCCCCTCCCTCACACACACGCACAACACACCCCCAACTTCCTTCCTGCCACGGACCACCACTCCACGGCACGAGACGAAAAAATGGACAACTCGCTTTTCTCTACGTGTAGTTTTTGCTCGAGTATTTAAAACATTTAACGGGCCAGCTGTATATACAATATATCTAAAGTATAAATGTGGGCCACACTATCTGAAGCACTGACCTACATTTACACAAGCTAAACTCATGATTTGCTTCATTTTTTTTTTCAACTAAATCTATGCAAGTCATTACATAGTTTTTTTTCTTCAATTAGATTTCAGCCATTATTATGTTGCCATGACAATCAAATCTGTCCAGGGCCTTCAGAATCAGTAACACTGCCTGATGTAATTTTTAACAATATTGACTATGGGACGGTTTCTTTAACCAATCAGATTTCACATTCCGTTAGTATTTTTCCGTCATCTGATCTGCTGTTAAACGTGTAACAACCAGCTTCGCCTTCTGTTTTTTGTCATATTAAATATGTATTCTTCTCCGTTTCCAGTTGTGTGTAAAGTATTTATTAAGCCAAACTACCAAATACAAGAACAGCCATTGTATTTTCTAAAATTGCAATCAGCTTTTTTTTCCAAATCATATTTAAAACATGCCAAACTAACCAGCTCCATACAAGAGCAGACAAGACAAAGGCATGCAAAAGATCTACAGAAATGCAACTGCTAGGATGTTTGTTGCATTGACTTTTTTTACCCCTCCAAAATGTGATTGATCAAAGTATATATTTTTTTTCTTTACTTCATTAACCTTATTAACAAATTGATGTATTGCAATTCAATTTCGAACATTACAAAAAGTGCATTTGTTATTGTCTCATGTTAAGTTATACATAAATACAATTACAACAAGTTATGATCGAGGAATATCGTGGATTTATTGTCCAAAATGCGCCCCCCCATGGTAAAACATCATCATGGAAGCCACATTTATTAAATGTTTTTTTTTAATTCATGTGCCACAAAATTACAGTGATACATTATAAAGAAAAAAAAATAATGTTGCATATCAAACCAACGTCATTACAATAGTCTCCAAATAAATAAAGCTGCAGTAGTTTCCCAATACTTGAGTACAAACACACACCGAGGAAGCATATTTTGTACCATCAATCACAGTATGAAAATTATGAATCATTTACAACGATTCTCATACAATACACAACTCCAAACAATTCATTAAAACATCCAAAATTGGTAAATTTCGTGGCTCAGCTTTTGCATCTGAGCTCAGGATTCTGTTGGATTCGCTTGGGCTTCCTCCCACATTCTCAAAATGTTAAGGCTACACACTAATCCAACTAGCACGTCGAACCGGAAAATGACCGAAGAACACGCCACAAAATCGACCAATCCGGTCCTTCTGCACAGGCGTGAGGAGAAACCCTCCATGCCATCAACGTGGCGCGCTACACCAAACAGACAGCATGTCGCGACTTTCAAACGGCCGAGGTCGGATTGGTGTGTAGAGGCTTTAAAATGTTTTGGTGATATGGGAGGAATGGAGTCGTGTTTCTTCTTTGTGGCCCATCATTGCCAACCTCATCACGACATGACATTCGGAGGATTTCGTCTGTGGAATCTCCAATGATTTTTCAACCGGGTCGTGCTAGAAAATTGCTTGCCGCACAGTCCTTATTTCTTCCTCACCGTATGACTCTCCAGATGTCGCAATAAACTCTCGGCATCCTTTATTTGTCTCCCGCAAATGCCACAAAGGGACTTGCCCAAGTGAGTCCACACGTGCGATTTCAGCGTGTAGATGTGGTGAAAAGTCTTTCCGCATACTTGACAAGTATACACTCTTGCGTCATTCTGAACGGCAGGTTTCTGTTTTCCATTTAAAGTTAAAGGTTTTTTCTTCAGCTTCTTCTTCTTCTTCGTCGTCGTCGTCGTTTTTGACATGAGTGGTTTCAAATCTGAAGAAGGGATTTGAATTTCATTGACTTGATGGGCAGAGGTGTCCACGTCGAGAAAATTTACGGTAGCGTTTTGGCCCCCATGTGGCCCCAGACTTTGTTCTTCACTATAGTGAGCTTCTTCAATTTTCACTGGAAGTAGAGAGAACTTTTGATCCTGGAAGACAAACTCCTGCGGGCCCAAGGTATCAGAGGAAGATGCAACATCCGCTTCAGAAGGGCTGGATGGCACATCTTTTTCTGAACAAGGAAGCGAGGAATGGCTTTCATCATGCTGCAGTTTCAAATTATATATATATTTTTTTTTGCCAAGAATTATTCTGTTTAATAGAATGTGGCATTACGCGATGAATAATTTTTGAAGCAGCGTTTTCAATATGGAACATTTACACATTGTAAATACCTTTCTCATTAGAATAAAAACTGTAATAACTGTATTTCAGCATACTGTTTATACAAATTGTTGTGAGATTTTTCTAATTACCAATGTGTGCCTCAGGAAACACTGTTACGCACATACCTGCCACTCTGTTTGGATGTAGTATCGGATAACCTGCAAAGTGAAAATGTACATTAAAAAAATAATTCATTTAAATAAGCTAATGTTGCAATATTATAATTAAAGCCACAAGTAGTCATAAATGGGCCTTTCATTTATTTAGGTGGAATCCTAGAAATAATTTAAATTTACGCCACGCTCTGGTTTAGGACAGTAGTTACTCCAATTTTTACATTGCACAGTTAAAGTCAAAAGTTCAGTAAAGAAATATAATCTCGGTACCAGGTTGTTTCCAGCCTCTAAATACATACCAGTACATTTTCACCAGGGCATCAATGACGAGCAAAATCACTGAGGTTTTGGATATGTTGAGACCGAAAAACAATTGCTTCAATAAACAGTGTCAAGACCCAAAGCCGTGCACAAACTTAATGAGATTGGAATAAAGTAAAAATGGTGGTTAAAAGCAACAAGTATAATTTACCGTATGCATCTCGTTTGATTCAATGCTCTCACTCGAGACACATTTTTTAAAAGAAAATTATTTTTTCCAATTCAAATGTTACGCCCTTCCTTACCGTGTATCTTAGAAATGTGCCTCACAAAGCTCGATCTCCGAGTTAGAATCCTTTTACAGTAAGCACAATGCCAGTGACTTTCTGCCCTGGATGAGATCTTCGCACGAGCATGGTACAATGAACCTGCCTGAAAAAAGAAAAAATATCGAACATCACTAACTTTCTCAACATCGGGCTACATGCACATACAGTTCTGTTTTGATTCTCACCTATTCCATTGTCAACGAAATGTAATGACAGCGATTGCCTAATGCAAAGTTTAGAAAGTCTGTGTAGGAGGTGAAGGTACCCTCCAATTCTGTAACTAAAAACAGGTTCAAGTTAATCTACATGTACTAATGAATGAGACAATAATAACAAAATGTTCATTACGTGTAGGACTTGATACATTCGGGTCAGGACCAGGACCTGTTGGAGAGAAGACAGCAGGAACAGAAATAATGAGTTGAATGACTACATACCAGAAATAACAATATTGCATGGTTCCGTTCAATATATAGCTGAGTGGTTAGCACATCCGCACCACAGTTCTGGGATGTGCTGGGTAGAATCTGGGCTACAGCGTGCCATTGTGGAGCTTGGAGGTTCCCCTGGTGCTTGTGCGGTTTTTCTTCCGGCACTGCAGCTTCTGGCCACATTCCAAAAACATGTTAGATTCATAGAAGATTCAAAATTGTTATGAGACGTGAATCAACTGTCTATATCTATGATTTGTACTCCGTTATAAAAAAGAATGGGCTTTTTTGAAACTATAAGTCTGTTAAATCAAGATTCCAAAAAGTATTTGTCCAGTTATCATAAAATGACCAAGCATTTTTAAAGTGAGTTATGATTTCTTTGAAGCTATGGGAACATGCTTTGATGGTATAAAAGCTGGGCCCACACTAGCTAGCAGAAATCGATTAAATATAAATTGTTGGTGGCGTTGTGCGAAGTTATCAAAGGGAATATTGACAATAAAAAAAAACTTTTTTTTAAACCTCTGTACTTAAAGTGCATTAGAGCGAGTACTTTTAAAAATTCTTATAGCTATGCTGCAACTAACCTTATTTTTTTCAATTTTCACAAGTTTTTCGCCATACTAATAATGACAAGAATATTAATAACGTCAATGTTGTAACAGTTGACATGACAGTTCGCCTCGCTTCTTATTTAGGATGCTAAACGGGACCATGCTGCTACTTAGTTGCTAAACTTACGGTACTATATTTTTGTTAATTTCTAAATGAAAATCGTAGTTGCATTTTGTGCACATTTAAGGTTGAACCAACCTTCGTTCCGTGGCGACTTCTCGGCTTTGATGACAAGATCCAGAATCGAACAATGGCGTCGGTTTTCTTCCTTCAAGCGGCATGCTTGTTCCTCGTATTCGTTTATCGTTTTGTCAACGGCGCCCAATAGTTCCGTAGCGACTGCCTGAAGTCGCTCGGAGATAAATGCTTTCAGTTGTTGCAGTTGAGCCATCCTTCCACCGTGAACGTAGTCGTCAACATCCATGACAGGAAGTGATTACTTGACAGTGACGTAGCATTTCCGGCCATTCCGCGCTAAAAGGGGGTCCTCGATTTACGACGGAAGTCATCTTTCTATCGACGCGACACCGATCTTTTTTACGTCAGTGGGAGCTGAAAACTTCACACTGCAACAATTAGTATAAAAAAAAAGTTTTAGCTCGTAAAGAAACACACGTAGTACGTAGCTGTCGTCGTAATCCGAGGACCGCTTTATCTTTAACGTACACCCATTGCATAATAACGAGACAACAGCAGAAACTCAAATGGAGAAAACTCACACTTGTATTTTATTATTTTAAAATTTATAACGTATGCATTGATTGAAAAGTAAAATCTAAACGATAATTGCAACAACAACAAAGTGTCATTGGCCATTTTGAGCATGCTCCTGTATCCATGTGGTGGATGGACTCATTAAGTTTCTTCTGCTACATGATAATGGGCGGCTGTTGCAAGTGTATCCATACTCACAGCAGTGCTGACCATCCGCACAACATTGTCCCTGAAAAATCAATGGCAGTCTGGTGTTAAAACTAAATCAGTCTAGGAAATACATATTTCCCCAATTTGGTGGCTGCCTACGTGAAATATAAAGAATGAAAAAAATTGTTGTTCCATTGTGTGCACCATTATATTATTTTTCTGGCAATTTATGAACAAAATTTAAAAAAACAATACCGGATCCATACCAGTGGGTAGGGACAGCAACTCCAAGCTTCTGATGATAAATCGTTGCAACAAGATGTGCCTTGCGGGCAAAAGAACTTGGAACTGCAGCGAATGACTCCTAACTTAGGCTCGATAACTCTGGCATCGACTACATCTGGTACACGTGTCTGCAATAAGATGATTAAACGGTGTATAACATGTTTTAGGAAAAAAAAAATATATATATACTTCTGTGTATCAACACATTTTTCCTGAAATAATGAAAGCCAATAGTTTTTTAACACAACTTCCACTCACTCACCTTCTCAATCTCATTGGGGTATGACATTGGTTGAAGTGGGGTGACGGGAGGTTCACCAGCAGCTTTTTTAAGCAGAAATGCAAAGTCCATCCATGATGTAGAGACTTTATCACACATCTGGGAGGCCAAGTTACAACGAAACCCTTGAGGGCAGCAGTGGGACAAGTCGGGGCAGCACACAGCCTGGAGAATGACAGGAAATAATGCTTTAAAATTGTTTTTTTTTTTTAAAAAGGACAACGCTTGAAATTATTGTGCGTGAACTTACATTGGGGTATGCACAGCAGCTGTACCCCTCCTCAGTCAGGCAGCAGGTTGAGTGATCGGAGCAGATGGTTTCATCAGGACATATGATGCGACAGGACGCAAAGGCCCCCAACACCAACCACACACTGAGCCTCAACATCTGGAGTACACAACTACTAAATCACTCCTAAGTAAACGCCAATCTGAAGCTTTAGTCAACATTTTTGTGAAAAGATAAAAATTATGCCAAGAAAATACGTTGACTTACTTTGTCTTTTCAGTTACCCCAACAACTCCCCGCATGAGAATTAGCACACTTCTGTTTATGTCTTGAATCTTCTCACTTCCCTGCAATGAATCTTGAAACTACCACCCACCACATCATGTGACTTTCAGATCACAGCAAGCCTCCGCCCACAAATGCAGTTCCCAACTCTTGAAATGGACTTTGACATTGAGGTTTTACCTCCATGTTGTCGAAATCAAACCACCTCCTTGGGAGCTCAGAGCCATCGACAAAAGCCTTGACAAGATGTCAGTTACGGTTTAGTCGAGGTTTGTTGTTGTTTAAAATCGCAAAACAACACACCTCATTTTGCGACATGTGATGGAATTTGACACTGACACTATGTTGCAATTCGACATCACTGCAAGGAAGACAAAATCATTCTGGCAATTTAACACCATCTATGGTGGTATCAGTGCCACAACAGAGGCAAAACTGTCATACTAGACATACTTCTAATTATGAAATTACGGACCGCCATGTCCAAAATTGTAGCAATACCCTGCTTCCCTGGGTTAGAGTACGTGTGAAAAATCAAAGTTAAAAAAGAAATTAACACCAATGATTGCATCAGTCAATTTTAACATTTTTTTTCGCAGGTTAAGTTGTCTGTTTAGTAGTTTAATAATGAAAATAAAACATGCGTGGTAACAGTAAAAGCAAATGATGGATGGAGGTAGTTGTGCTAATAAAGATAAACCTTCAAAATGTCATCCTGGAGTAATGGCTAAAATGTGACTTTATTCATGAACTTGCAGTTCATACGTGTGCGCAGTTGTGTAGCAACGAACGGAGACGTGTTTTATCGTACAGGTCCAACTTCAATATGAGGCTGGCGTGACATCAAGCGTTCAGCTCGACATGCGAAGGAGGAAGCAGTTAATTCCTCAAAGAGGGAGAGTTCAGTTAACTGGAACATGGGCGGTGGCATGTGCTGTCAACAAAACTGCTAGCACCCAAAAAAAAAAAAAAAAAAAAGGGATGATGATGCACCTGATTCAACAAGGCTTCACAACATCAGCACAGCACTGCACTTGTCCAAATCTGAGCTGGATGTTTCTGGTGGTTGAGAAAAAAAAGAAAAAAAAAAAGAAAAAAAAAAAGAAAAAATTGCACTAGTAGTGAACAGTCAAGTCACAGCTAGTCCAGCTCCGAGTCCGACTGAGACGCCGCCTTTCTCTTCTTTTTCCTGTTGTGCTTCTTGTGCTTCTTTTTCCGCTTTTTCTTCGATTTGTCCTGTGTTGAAAAGATTTTTTTTCTTCCTGTCAGCTAAAACAGACCAACCATGTTTCTATGTGCTGCAACTTTTGATACTGTACTCTTACCACGATTTTCTCTTTTTCCTCACTACTTCTCTTTTTCTTCTTGGCGTCAGCCTGAAAGGAAGCGGGAAACAAAATAAAATGAAAACCATGGAAACAAAGGAAGTCTTGCAATAAACCCACCACCAAAACAATTATGTTTCACAACAATGGACTTTCTGACTGCGATGCAAATATACTTTCGGTTTCGCTGTTAATGACACTGGTACCTCAACTTGCAAATTTTTGCTTTAAGCCGTTTATTGCCACTCTCAATGTCACCAAACAACCTTAACGTCATCCCATAAAATATATTTGAACACAATTGGCAGCAACACAATACAATTCTCACATGCATATATTCTTTATCCTCTGCGAAAAATGACAAATATTATTGCAGCACATTTGTGTCTGTCTTTTGAATTTCATCAACATTTATGTATGAGTAATTTTGGTCGTCAAGGTGACAAAAGGCATAGTTGACGTTTGAATGAGACTAAGCCTGCCCCCAAGTGGTCATTAAGTGTTCTGTAAGTCTTGCTCATTCGACAATTTTGAAAGGAGAATGTCTGGTGTGGACCTTCAATGCTTACCATTTCCCCTCCGTCTGATTCGGCAGATGATTTCGGCTCATTTTTTATTTTCCTTCGACGGCTTTTGTCATCCTAGGCAACAACATTTAGTATCTTAATCAATATTCATAATGAATGGAAAAAAATAAGCATGCACAACTTCCAAGAATAGGTATTTTGTATTGCAACATTTGAACATGCTTGAAATCACCTTATTGTTATCGCCTTCTTCCTTGATCCTTTTCTTTTTCTTCTTGGGGTAAAAAGAGCGTTCAGGGTGAATGTTGGGATGTTGACAAAATATCAACGTTGTTAATTCTCAAAGTCAGAGTTGTGTTATTGAAAGGTAGATAAAAAGAGGAAAAAGACCTTTCTGTCTGCATCCGAGTCTGCATCCGAGTCATCTGACGCTCTCCTGGCTGACGACTTCTTTCTTTTTCGCTTTTTCTTCACGGCCTTCTTTTCGAGCTGTAAACAAACAAACACAGCAGTTCAGATGAGGTTCAACAGTGGTCACAGATCACCGCTGATCAGTCCCACTTCAAATAGACAAAGTCAAACATTCATAACATCAAATCAATCCACAGAAATGCCACCCTGGGCAACCACATGTGTGGTTTAGACTTACCTCATCTTCAGATTCTGAGGAGGAACTGCTGGAGGAATCAGAACTCGATGAGGAGGAGGAAGAAGATGAAGAATGCTTGAGCAAAACACAATAAAAGCGGGCTTCGTGAGATTTGAGGAAACTTGTTTTAACTTGACTAAATATAACAACAAAAGGTGCAGTGGAAATTGGAGGTCTCCCCTCACCCTACTGGGTTTCTTCTTCTTCTCCTTTTTCTGGACACAGATTATAAAAAATCAACATGAGATATCTAGGATATTAAGAGACATTTTTTAACGCGTGTATACTGCACCTCCTTCTTATCCTTCTTCTCCTCTTTTTCTCGCTCTCCTGCCTTTTTGTCTTTTTCTTTGTCGCTGGCACCTAACAGCTTTTCTCGGTTCTTTGCCAGCTCTTTCTTCCATCTCTGTGCTCATGGAAGAAATTCAACATGAGTCCATGAGACAAATTTTGTAAATCTGAAATTCAAAATGTTGAGTTTCATTGCTGCTTGCTTTGAAAAAAAACAAACAAACAAACAAAAAAAAAAAAACGCAGACACTGTTGTTGATTGAGAGATCCGTTTTCACACCTCATTCATTTTGTCCTCAAAGTCAGCCAAGGCTCGTGAGCCTTTTTTCTTCTTCTCCAGCTGCTCCTTTATCTCTTCCCTGTCGAAGACGGCGCAAATGATTCAAGTATATCAATTGTAAATCACATGCAGTTTTTTTTCCCATCAAATAATCAGTAGGCCGATTATTTTTAAGGGTAATGCTGTATGCTGAGTTCCTCTGCATTCATGGCTAAGCTAATTTTAGAATAAATATAAATATATATATATAAAATTTACAAGACAGTTTTTCCACTCCTATACCCACCATGTCGGCCGAGGTCTGCCTAAATAATCTTGAATGGTCGGTCCTGAGTTCTGTACCGGCCCTCTGGATCTTGCAGCGGCGATTGGATTTACATAGGCCTGGAAAGTCAAAGACACCACACATTGAACAAATCTCATGGAATGTAAAAATAGATACTTTAGTTATCCTGTGAGTGAAATCAAATTGTTGTTGCAAGCAATATTCAGTGATAAAATGTAGTGATATTACAGCGGCATTGTCATAAGTGTAATTATTTGAATGAAAAACTACTCCACGTGCAAAAAATTCTTATGCCGCTAAATAAATCATTTTATTGCGCCCCGTTCGTAACCTGACCAAGTACATTTCATGACAGGAGCATTCTCAACATGAACAAAAGTAGTAAGAAGTACAATGCACAAAGATATTGATATTTCCACGCCATGGTCGTTTTTTAATTTTTTTTAAGGGGCACACCTTTTAAATATTGATTTTGGCCAAAAGTCGTGCTAGCTTTACAGGGCTAAATAGCGCAACACTGCACAAAATAATGAGCTAAGGTGGAATCTTCTGCAGCTAGGCGCAGCCATTCTCGTTCACACACAACGTAAATAATTATTTGTGGCTACGGCATGAAATTAATAACACCACAATAAATGGCCTCACTTAAACGGGGGATTGCTGTCAGTAGTCTAGGCCTATCATTAGCAAGCTAGTGTGCTAGTCGCAAGATAATATTTACACGAAAACACAACCAATTAACTCACCACTCGATTGTCTCTCTTTCCCATTTTGGCTTAATTATAGGGGGGGATCTAACAAAAAACATGAACATTTGTGTTTTCTTGGTATCTGGCTAGTGCCCACATCTAAACGTTTTTTTCGCCAGGCGCTTCGTCTCCTTTTGCGTATAGAAATGAGTCGGGCCCGGTTCAACTGCAAGTGCAGCTGCCACCCTGTGGTCATTTTTTAGATTGCATGTAGATTGATCAACTCGCTAAAAATAAGTTTGGAAATGCTGTTCTGTTCATTTTGACTGCTTCTTTGTAATCCATCATATGGAGAAAAGCAGTGCAAAGTACAAATATCTGCTCAAACAGTCATGATAAAAAAAAAAATCACCGACCCCCCCCCCCCAAAAAAAAACATACTGAAGTTAATTATAGATACCAGGAAAGAATTATAAGAATGATAACCAAGTATTTGTACTCTGTAAATTCCTGTCACAGCCTGAACACTTATTAGGCACACCCGCACAATCTAACGTAGGTTTTCCATCACTGCAAACCAAAAGCACAATAAATAAGTTAAACAAATAGAGTGGTGGGGTCAAAATGGGTATAATCTATGGAAATGGACAGTTTATGTAGGAGTCTTGCAAAAATGTGTTGAGCAACAATTACATGCAATCGCAACGCCCGCCCCTTTTTTGTGGGTTTCAGACATGTCACAGTTGGTAGCTTTTTTGCAGCTCTAGCTTCCTTTAACGCTGCTGTGTCATCTCTGAACACTCTTCAAGTAAAACTTCCAAATGACACAATTTGTTTGCAAGGTTACATTGTAAAAGAATTAGAATCCAACACATATTTCATAAAAAGCGGCTTTTTATTCAGCTGGTGTAAAAAAAAAAAAAAATAAGACACCAATTCTTAAATTCATTCAATAACACCATGATTGTTTTGTTCCGAGTCCCAATTTGATGTGCTGAAAACGTGACGCAGGAACGTGTAATTTGAGTTACAAGACAGGTCAAGCTTTAAGTTTCAAAACAGTGAAACCTCTACAAGCTCAAATGCGGAATTCAGTTTTACTCATGTTTGAAATGTGATACTGTTACTGGCTAAGAAAAAAAAATATACAGTGATTGTATCAAGTTTAAAAGACTAAAGCAGTCATTACCAAAACGTCTATAAATCTAAAATATTTTGAGCTTTCGTCGCAATGTATGTCACAATATCAGATATGAGTCATTTCCAAACAGAATGTTCACACAGTGCTGAATCAAGCAGATAATGATTTGTTGATTATGTTCGCCAATTAGCAATTTGAAGTTGCTTTTTGTGGCAAAACAGTTCATACAGGCAGTTATATTCATACAGTAATGACTACAGTAACATAACGTGATAAATAGAACTGACAGTAGGACATGATCAATGGCATGATCATTGGACAGCTTGAAGAGAACCTGAAGGAGTTGCAATGTGGTCAGTTAGTAGCCGGAGGATGTGCAAACTGTGCGAAAGGTTTGGACACCCATACCAAAAACCTGAGAAAGAATGACTTTGTGTGTATGCGTCAAAAGTGTGTGCGTGTATGTTGTGTGTGTGTGTGCTAGCAGCACGACCAGTTAAGAGAAGGTATACCAGTGTTAAAGTATGTTACTGTTCTGCGAGAACTATATGGAAAAATACACCTCTGCAACTTTTTTTTTTTTGCTTGAAAAAAAAAAATGAAATAAAAATTGAACATAACGATATTTATAAAATAATGGGGAAGGGGGGTTAAGATGTCTGTGCATTATTAAAAATAAAAACACACGCACACATATGCAGCCACTCACAAGCTGAAGGAAATTCAATAAGCACCCGCAGAACACGCCAGACATTTTCAACAGACAAAATACTCTTGCCATACAACATTCCACTGACCCTCGCTTTGCTACCTGATCCGCTTTTGTGACATTTCTATGGGCTGACAATGCAAATATCAAACATTTTCTATAGTTACCGCTGCACTACAAACAGTACAGTATAGTCATCTAGCCATTTATACATTCCTCAGATCGTCAATTTATCCTCACACAGGTTCAGTAATCCTCCATAGAGTTGGTGTATGAATACTTTACACAACTTGATAAAACATGCATATAAGACTTGGCAATAAAATTAAATACAGAGTATTGGTAGCGCAATTCTATGCCAAATGTACTGATGAATCGTGCGGGTGGGACTAAAGCCACCTATTGCAAGCGTGTTTGTTACTGTATCACTTGCATATTAAAAAAAAATGAAAAAGTTATAAGAGACCTTGATGTTTAACTATCACCATGTCAGAAACATCAAGGGAGTGGCAAGAACTTTCATTTTCATCATTGCCGCAGCACCAGTATCAGCCCATGATGGTGATAAATGCCTTTAAGTGTGCTTGACCCCAAAGTTGCAAAGACCATTAGAATCCTGCTACTGGTCTGCAGTTGCTGGGGGCATCCTCTAGATGGCAGTATAACGTTTGTTAGGCGGCAGTTAAGTGGCACTTTGTCATGACTCATTTGTTTGGTGTCTACAGGGGCATCAGTGCACACTTGACGTGTTCATAAATGCGACCGTGCTTGTGCTTCACAAGTCCATAAAATAGCAGAAAGATCCATTTTAGGCATCGGGAACCCCCCGCCCCTTCCAATCAAGAAGACTCTGAAGGGTGTTCAACACTGGTCACACAGTGGCTGCTGCATGGAGTCTACAGTCCGCTCACTGATTAGTCCCAGTCATACAAGTGTCTTTGCATTGATAACGTAGTCAATCATCAACATTTTAGAACCTAAAAGCAGCGATTTCAATCCATCAGTTCACGGAAGGAGGATAGCTCTTGTGCATATCCGGGGCGGCGAGTCCTCATTCCGAGCATTACCGCCTTCTGCGTACTGTCCTCGAAGGGTTTAAGTATACTTTACCCACCACCTGATCGGTCATGCTTTGTTCTGATATACCACAATGAATCACTGCAGATTAATTTTTAACGGTGAACAGAAAAGGTACAAATATAAAACACAAAGTCGCACAAGGATTCATCCCCTTTTCATGATGACTACATTCATGGATGCGGCCAGATGGGTGATGCCTAACTGCTGGTAATTTATACACTTGTATCCACGGGATCTCAAGTTCAACTAGTAAATGAGGAAGCAACACCTAAAACATAAGGCCATTTTTTTTTAGTGGTGGCAATTGCAAAGTTAAATATAGGCAATTTCTAAAAGCTATTTAAGAGATGAATATTTTTCTTGCGTCATTTTGTGTTTTATACTTCAATGTAATCCACTTAGCTAATTTCACTGCACAAGGAGTCATTTTAAAGCAATTTGATTGAACAATCAAGCATGATCAAGACCAACGAGTGGATGGGTGAATACTTTGCACGGACATAGTGAGTGAGTGACAACGAGGACTCTCAAGCAGTCCTCTCTTCAATAGTGGGCTTGTTGCTCGGGATAGGCTGTGCCGCATACACACTTCTACTGAGACTGTCCACACTTTGGAAATACGGGTGGGTAAGTGCAGCAAATGCAGATATTCTCCTGGAGGGATTAAAGGCGAGGAATTGCTGTATAGAGGACAGTAAAAAGAGACAATTGACATTAAAATTAAATAAATAAAAAAACCCTGACCAATAAAGGCGTAATGTGCATGCCAGGCCATTAGTGGGCGATGACACAAAACAAGAGACGGCCACCTCAGAGAAAATCTTTTGAATGCATTCACTTTCATATTCTTCCCAGGTGCGGATAACTACCCCACCGACTACTTTTACTTACAAATCAAGCCACCACTGAACGTACCAATAAGAGGACCCGCCCTTGCTCGTCTATGTCGGGAACCAAGTCTTCTATTGGCTTCGCAGGCTGTGGGGGGAAGGCACTCTGTGGTAGGGCCACCTCCTGGGGCCAGTCCTCCGCTGAAGGTACCCCAACAACACTGTGCAGATGACATAAACGTTCTTTTTCAATAACTTCAAATGACGCCAGCGGACATGCATACAAATATGCAAATACTCACTCAAAAATCTTTCCCAGCTGATCAACATCTGAGTTACCGCGAAATAGAGGTCTACAAATGAGAAAGAAACATTTGAGGGTCAGTCGCTCCTGCTGAACAAGATCAAACGGACTCATCTGCATTTATAAAATAGATTCTAAAATGTGTTCCATGACATTGTATTAATTTGTTACACTCTTTTTATTACAGTGTTTCTCTCAGACACACGTTAAGTGCGCGTTTATTATTTATTATTTTATTGTATTATTTATTTTTTTTGGTCCAGTTAGATTTGTAAAGATACTGTGGTGCACACGAGGCAGTTCAAGATTCTTCTACATTTCATTTGTGTGTCCTTTGATTGGTTAGTCAGACCAAAAAAAACAAAAAACAAAAAAACACACAGTCAAACTTACAAGCAAAACACATCACATTAATATATTTACTAATCAGCATGAGTATGATATTTTGTCAGATTTTTTTTCTTGGTCATATTATTAGACAAATGATTTGCTCCAGATGGTCCCAAATGTACGGCCCACCAAAGAAATCTAAAACTGACATTTGTGTATATTTTATGTAGCTCAGCATACAAAGCGTCTGATTTATACTTCTTGACTGGAAACGAACATAATGCATACTGTATTGATAAACGGAGTTCTTTGGGCCGAGATAAAATCTAATGTGTGACCCTTAAGGGCAGAACTCTCACACTTGCATCTCCATCTCATGCACTCAGCACTGTGGCGCTGTATTGGAAACGCAAGTTAAAAAAAAAAATTTAAAAAAGGAGGAGGGGGGGGGAGAGCGGCAGCAAGACTGCTGGTGGTTCCTGTGGCTTTGGCCCGTCTCTGGAAGCCCGTGGGCGTCCATGCCTGCTTTGGCACACGCACAAATTCCAGTCGTCAGCATTGGACCACGTTTGCCGTCGCTAGCGCGGGACGGAAAAAGCCTAAGCGTCCTGTGTGCATTCGCTCGCTCTCGCTTTCTTTGGTGAATGTAAGTCATAAAATAGGAGGGAGAGGCGTGTGAAAGAAACATGTGATTATCCGAACGGAGAACGAAGCATGGGAACTAGACCTTCCTGCTGAAGGAAACCAGGAGGTGTTGATGTCAAAGGCTTAATTTTAACTATACCCTTTGTGCCCAACAAATGTGGAACTTCTGAAAACATGTAAACATTTTCTATTATTAGCGGGGAACCCAAGATAGAACAATGCACATCTTAACTGCTTTTCTATGCCTCAAAACAGTTGAAAAGTGAAGCTGCATCTTCTCCGATTGCTGTTTCGCGTTGCAAAAGTTTTGTTTTGAGAAAGGTAAGCAGTTAGACAGGGCAGTGTTAATTAACATCACATTAAATAATTACAGAATTTGTTGCATCCTTAATTAAAAAGACTTTGTATGTATTTACCGCTTCTACGAAAGAAAACTGCATCTGAGCCAGCTTCCAAACACTTCTTAACTCATAAAAGATCAAACCAAACCCGTTTCGAAGATTCACCTACACCAAAGCCATCATGCCAAAACAAGTAAGGCTGATAATTCCGAGCGGTCCATTTTTAAACCTGCTGTGGTTTGCTGGTTTGTTAGTGAAGGCCACAGGCATGCGCACACAGGCGAGAGTCCGGTCCGCATTTGCAGACGTGGTGCGAGTGTTCACACTGGAATTGTTTCCCGTTGTGAGATTTGCATGAGTATATACTGCTCGCGACGTATGCCCCCCCCCCCCCTCTGCCCCCACCCCCCATTAGACACACACGGGGATATGTTGCGTCGGGAGAGTCAGCTGAGTCATGCTTCCTTCAGTGCCAATACTTCTCTGTCCCACATTCCCCTGCAGCAACCTCTGGAATGCCTGTGTGTGTATGTGTGTGTGTGTGGTTGCACATGAGTGTCAAGCTGGGTGGGAAATAGAGAGAAAAAGAATCTGACGCGGCGATGCATCTGAACTGATTTTAAATTTTAGAACCCGCACGAGGTGTTGGTGGAGATTTATCAAAAAAAAAATTTTTTTTTTAAATCTTCTGGCGTAACAGACTGTGAGAAAGTCAACATGGATGCGAGGCTTCTGCCGGACCATTAACACTACACGGTCGACCTTTTAAGATGAGAGGAATGTCAACAGGCAGGCGGTTTTCTCCTTCTCGTTCACTCGCATCCATGACTCACCCTGACACTATCCTCGCCATGCAAATGTAGACTTGTATGATATTTGCTCAAATTCCTTTCACAACAATGCAGTCATTAGAAGAGGCATTAAACATTGGAATGTATGAAGATGAAAGGAGAACTTGCCCGAGGGGGGTGATCGCTGACGTTTATGGGTCTTCACATTTTCTTCAGGTTATTTGCATTGCACGGATTGGAAAAAGGCTTGAAAATGTGTCCATAAAAGTCATATTTTTAGTGCATAACGATATCAACCTTTGCAATCTGATGCTCAAAATGGGAATTTCTGCATTCCACCCCCAATTTTCAGTCGCTAAAATCTTTTATTTGTCGCGGGAAGACTGCAAACAATAGTTTGCTCTCCCATTGTTCTGCGCCACTCTTTTACAACATCTCCCAGGTGCCGTTTAATCTCGAACAGGTGGCCTTTAAAAAAAAAGAAGAAAAAAAAAGCCACTTTAATCACCTTGAGAGCGAGGGCGTGTGCACGTGGGTGTGTGTGCGTGTCCATTACGGTGTTCTCTGTCGCGCTCTCCGTCCTCAGGCACACTTGGACAGGATAGTGTGCGATGAAAAGTGACATGTCAGAACTCTTTAGGCTCCTAAACCTGTTGTGCGACAGTCTTCTTGACAAAAGAATTTGGAAAAAAAAGTGGTTGCGCTAGGAATATGCTGAATGTTATTTTATGATCGGGCACATGCACGACTGGACGCTTTACATTTTTTGATGACGCTCCATAGCAAGCGTGGGCAAACTACGGCCCGGGGGCCACATGATGCCCGTTAAACGTTTTAATCCGGCCCGCCGAACTTGAAAAATGTTAAATGAATAAACCTTGTTAATGTTTATTTTCTAAATACTGTGGTATTTCAAAGACATATATTTTGTTGTAATGCTTTTGTTCAATTTCATTTAAAATTAAATGTATTTTTTTTTCTCCGATGAGGTGAGGTTACCAAAACACTCCATCCATCTGCTCCTGGTCCGGCCCCTCTGTCAAATGTTAGAACCCATTGTGGCCCGCCAATCATAAAGTTAGTTACCAAAGCATCTGATCTTTTGAACTTATAATGAATCAGTTGCAGTTTGAATTAAGATGGAACACAAAAGACAAGTCAAGCCGAGGGAACTGGTTGAATACTGCTCCATTCAGATTTCTCTTTCCTGTGCATACTTGTTCACAGTCAGTCACATTTCGCCTTTCCACCGCATCTTGAGCACACACACACACCGCGGGTCAGCGTGTGTGTGGTTGCTGCGTGCGGACGGTTGGGGAAGCAAGTATACGATGGCATTCTTATCTACACCAAAGCAGACTATCAAAGTCTGTTGGTTAACAGACGCATTTTATAATCTTTAATATTTAAACTGCCAAAATGATTATGATGATCCTGAACGCCTTTTATACATGAGAAGAAGCACAGCTTTTGAACCTATTTTACGGAAAATGATGTTATTAGCTTGCGTTGGATTTCGCTGTGAAGTCAGTTAGACCACAAACTGACAAACAGCTAGTGCATATCAACAAGCGGCGTCTCAACTCGTGTGCTGCAACCACAGCGACTTGCCAGTCATTACTGGAATAGTTTGATAAGCCAACTGTAATGACACTACTCTCACTGCACAAAATGCATGCATGACGAATGTCATTTAAGACACCCATCACAAGTTTCGGAAACAACCGATTAGTCAATTTTTATTTTAAATCAGAAAGCTTTGTAGGAGGAAATGAGACCGTATTAGCCTATAAAACTATTTAGCGCTTCAATCCTCACTCAACGGGGGGGTGCAATCATTCAACTGTGGCCGGTAAACACTCCCAATAGGACTTGACAGAAAATTATCTCGACACAAAATTGAACTAAAATGTCACTCAGTAGGCTTTAAATGCAGACATCAACCAACAAACAAAATTAATAAGACTAATTAATTTGACTGACTATTTATGTGCTACGTTAGCTGCTGCTGTTTTGGTTAGCAACTGGGCTCAGCAGTGAACGATAGAATTGTCTACCTAGCAACTAACTGGGCCGCCGGGTCTATTTGAGGGAAATGCTTCTTCCATTTGAAGTGTTGCACCTGGTATACTCGATTAATTAACTTAGTGTTAAGGGGTGTGTTTGTGCAGAGTTCAATTTTAACACATTCAGCCTCACCTTCTTCTGAACATCTCGGCAAAGATGCAGCCGACGCTCCACAGGTCCACTGGGGTAGCGTAACTAGACTGCAGCAGCACCTCTGGAGCTCGGTACCACAGTGTCACCACCTACGAGATTCAGAGGACAGTTCAGAATAAAATGAGGGAAAAACAAAAGCTTTTTTTTTAAATGTACTTCTCTCATGAGAAAGCAGCGACATTGTTACCAGTGAGTGAAAACCCCCTAGTTAACGACGGCATGATTTGTCATCATGCTCTTGCTTTTGTTCCACCTCCTCAGGCATCGCAGCACGCTGATCAAAATCAAAATGAGAGTACCGCGAAGCAAAGTGAGAAGCAGTGAGTCACCAACATGTCTCATGGTTGCATTCAATTTTAGGGGCGAGAGAGCAACCACAAGGTAGCAAGCCCGTGAGGGTCTTGTATTTCACTTGTGTATCATTTATCAAGTCATTAATTAATTAGCTTTAGAAAAATTATCTTATAAATAGTGGATGAGTTTTTTTTTTTTCCTACTGCGCCAGTGAACACAAATTAGCATACCTGATTTAATGGCGCCTTAGGCAAGTTTGCGGAAGCCAATCAAACATATCAGTCACATTTCTACTTTGAAACCGACACTATGAATAGAGTTGCATTTTGCAGATGCGAGATACTCTCATCTCCTGTTTCCTGCTTAAGTGGAAATGACGGAGGAAGCAGGGGCAAGGAGGCTTTGAAGGCCCGGCTTTGACCAAATATATACAGTGAAAACTCTAAATCGGAAGATTTCAGTATATCTTATGACTCTTCAGCTGTGTGAACCTTTTCATTGGGTTTATATAATTAAAAAAATATATTATTATGATACTGTTTAAAATGTACGGGTTTTTAATCGTCTCTAAAGTATGCAGCCCTACAGATATAAAAGTAGTGACGAGCCCACGCGTGCACGTGGAGCCTTCTAAGAAGAACCACAGACCTGGAGCTTGCAGTATATCCGCTGCAGTGACATTCAGTTATTCGAAAACCTAAAATCTTACCCACAAGCGCAGATACCGCTGGAATTTATATCACTCATGTGGTCCCACACACACACATATATATACAAAAAAAAAAAACCCCACACACACACCGGAAGAGAGATGGGTAACTGATGACATGTTCTTGAATGCCATTTTTGTAGCCGTCAATCTTTGGCCGGGTGGTCTCTCATTATGCTTCTGAAGTGCATAACAAACCCGGTATAATAGTTGTTATTGTTAGCGCTTCCCAGATAAGACCCCAAACCATTAGATTGTCTTTCTCAAAAGTATTCCACGGAGCATAAAGTGGAAGAGGAAATTTGACAGTGTTGAAGGCATAACCCTAAATCTTTCACACACCATTTGTCAAAAAAAGTCACATCATTCTTCAATTATGAGTCGTTTTTCTTTGACGCGCAGATTTTATGGAGATCTCTCATGGCATGAAAATTCTGGGGATTTCTCATGCTTTTCCATTATTGTCTGAGTCACTTTCAAATTTGTTGTGCAAAATGTTTTCCTGTAGTTCATCAGGGAATGTTGCATGCAAAAAAATACATTTGGGGGGTTTGGGGCAGCAGGAAGAAGGAAGTTCAAGTTTTGCTTCTATGGTCTGCTGTTCTATGTCGTCAGTATTTCTACCGGCTGCTTTCTTCCTTTCTTCCACATGGTAACACAAACAACAGAAGTCGGGGTGGCAGACAAAGCTGAGGGTGAAAAACCTAAAAAGTTCGTCAGTGTGTGTGTGGTGTATGAGGCTGACTCCAGATTAAAGGACAACATTCTGAGAATTCCTTTCAGCTGAGAGCATCCTCCCCCACACCACCGCGAACGCCGTCCTCCACTCTCACTGCTGAGCTCTCTGCCCCGGAGGACCTCCAGACCTCCGTGGCCGGACCACTTGCAGAGCCTGGGCTAGTGCCACCAGCGGCGGCGGAGGACAATAGGGTGCATGCGTGCCAGTGTGTGTGTTTGTTAGCGAACGTGGGAGTGGTTGCACGGGACTTGAGTGAGCACCTGCGTTCGCCTGGTTGAATATGCTTCAGTGCCAAAATCGTATTCGTGTGAGTGTGTGTGGCTCCAAATGAATGCCAGTTATCTAAAACATGTGTCTGATGTTTTAAAGGCTAATTGTAGTTGATTATCTATCATCCCTGTGGGTAATTTAACATTAAACATACTCAAGATAGTTGATAGCAAAGATCAGTTGAATGCGCGTGGCACAGATTGGATTTATCTTCCACGGATTATAAATAGAGCGGGCACGTTTAATCACGCACAAATGAATAAGATTAAAACTTGAAACTTTTCAATCATCAATTGCAGAAAAAAAGTGCAGTAAGACTTTGGTGTTGTGACGTTTCTCAGCTTGTACACATTATCAGACTTAGGTCAGAATGTGATTACATTCCTGAGAGCAATTCAGCACAAATTAAAGTCTCCCAAAGTGAATCTCAGAGGAAAGGGGATAAAAGGTTCAGGGTGTGTAGGCAGGCCACATATGGGAAGAGCAGAGGATATAGAAATAATTATAATACGAGGAAAAACTTGTCTACTTGTCAGCCCCAACAGCAGTCCTGTCGCGACAATATTTCATGACTCGCTTACTACTTTCCCTCTTGTTCGGCAATTTATAGTCACAACAATCGCACCGCACCTGGCCAAGAAAGGACATAAAAGTGAGATTAAAGGAGATATTGATATATGGCGTGAAGGAAAAGTGCTGGAGCAGCAGACAAACTGTTACAGTAAAACAGAGCGCTGCCAAAGTATGCACAGCATACAGGAATGCAGCATGGGGCCCTCAGCAAGTGAAACAAAGACAGCACAGTCAGTGGCTCTCTCTCCCCTGTGCTACCACATCCGCACATCATTAGCTGGAAAATTCCAGATATATGCCGTCATTTTTTCTTCCCCCCCCGCCCCCCTCCTCCTCCTCTTCCTGCTACGGACACAGCTTCCATATCCCGTTGCACTCTTGTGTGTGCGCATGCACGACTCCCGCTGTTTAGAATCCCCACTTGGCGACCTGGAGCAGCGCCAACGACTGGTGACAATTAATATAGTTTAGGTGGAGTGAGATGCACTGTGCGTGCGTGAATGTAAATCGAAACCAAACCTGCATGTATCAAATCTGTGTGTGCATGTTTCAAGCGAAATCTTAAATTGGGGGGGGGGGGCAGCTCTTTCGCTCTTGGCCACAGTCAAAGCATAGAAGCCCCCCCCCCCATGTGGAGCTGTTTGAGGAGATATCTAAACAATCCCCGGGTGTGCTACACGTGCTCTCCTGCGTTGACCCCCCCCCGCATCCCTGGTGCCTGCCTGGTCTTCATTGTTTCCGTTTACAAATAGCAGAAATGCATTCAAGCAAAACAGATCAATTGGTAGAATACTGCACTGACAGGCAGATATTAGTGCTCAAAGTCTCTTTTGTGGCGCTACCGGATTTAGAAAATGGCTCATGTGGACCACATTTTGGATCATAACTGTCGATTGTGCTCTTGAAAACACATTTAGAAGAACCATTCTTCGGTTTTGAGGACAGGAAGTATGGTTTTAATTTGTGTCGCCTGAGATATGATTCTATTTTTGTAATTGCAGAGGGACAACGTAAAATGGGAAAATACATTTAATGAGGGGGGGAAAAAATCGCTCCTCTGCTTTCACAATAACGATAGAAGTGTCTGCAATCCATCTTCGAGAATACTTTGCTACGTTTAATATGTTGTTTAAATCCTACGACAAAAGCATGCGGTACATTTTGCTTCTCTTAAATATAGCAACCCCTAGGATATTTTGGACTCAAAAAAGAAAAATTGGACAAGCAATAGAATCCACATGACACACATGAGGGTGGAAGATATCAAACCACAAATTCTGTAAAATGAGCAAATACTAAAAATAACCCGACCAGAACAGAAACAAACCTGCTAAAAATGCTGTAATATACACGCCACATAAATAGGTGGCGATGTAACTTTGAAACCCTCTATCAAAATGTTTTTTGTCTTCAAAAAGTGTAAAAAGAGCATGAGCACAGTTTCACTGATCAGTGTGAGCAGATTTGATGAACAAAAAAAATAAAGTAGTTGTGATTGATCAGATTTAAATAAGATTTTCTTGAATCAAGCAAAAACTGCATTCAATGAGCCAATCTTGGGTGAGAAAAATAAAAAAGGTCAACCTCTTTCCTCTGTGGCATGCGGGATGAACCCATCAACTTTGCCCATCTGCCTGTCACTCAAGGCAGTACATTGAAGCCCGAGCCAGACTGGGTCATTAAAATGCCATTAACAAAGCAACTGCCCCCCAGGGACTACCAGAGGCAGCCTAATCGAGGCCTCTGTACCAACCCAATGGGTGGTCTCTCGCTCGCTCTCTCGCGGAGCTCTCTCTCTCTCACTCAGGGAGAGCCAAAATTTGCAAAACTTGACAAAATGGTGATGTGGCCGAAGACGTCAGTCACATGCACCCAGTCGACTTTCACATTTTTTTTTTGTCAGAAAAACTAAACATAAGAGCTACCAGAGCAGCACTGATGAATCTCAGATGGCTTAACATAGGTTTTCTGCTGAACCACTGATTTACAACTACCGGTCACAGCCATAGATCACGAGAATCTTGACTGAGAAGCCATCTTTGTCATTTCCACTGGAGGATACAAGTCCCTTTCAGTGTGACGCTGACACACCAATTCAACCACAGTTACAATGTGTGTAGGCACAAGTTTGATTAGCGTGAAGATGTTAACACTATTCTCGTAACAAAGAGCACAGTATCTTTCCGTTGGTACGACAAAAACAAGGAGCTGGGGACTTTTTAACAACTATATGCAAATAACCACGCCAGACGTTGTTGTCATTTTTAAAGTGTAAAATGAATCACAAAGAGAACTGTCGTGTTCCCTTAAGCAAGAGTAGTTCTCCACAACCCATCTGTCTGCCAATAACGGTGACATTCGGTGACTAAATAAGTAACTGCTGCTCTGTGTTGGGCAAGGCGGAAGATCCTCTTCAGCGATGTGGCGCTTTGTGTGCAACACGTGCAGGTCGGTCTCTCTCTTGTAGATTATCGCGTCTATTAGCCACGAGGAAGCGCAGAATAGCTCAATGAAGGTGTGCGCGATTGGATGGGGGGATTTTAGACACAGGAACATTCATATGGAACCGAAGACTCGTGCTGAACTCTACCACACACAGCTCTAAACTCACACAGTATTATTGTGGCCTTTGCTGTATAGTCAAGGAAGGAAATGAGTGTGCGTGTGTGTGCAAACGAGCTCGAAAGTTAAAAGCATTTGTGTGCACAAATGACTTACGGGTGGCAATATGTGTCACTCATACCTGAAGGTGAATTCCCTTCTTAAAATTCAGCGTTAGAAATCGTACCCTTGCCAGTAATAAGAGTGTTTCAGAAATGAGAAGAAAAGCCCAATTGTATAGTCGAGGCATTATGTCACTTTGAAAGTCATTTCTGAATGCAACATTTCAGATTCTGCATGTTTCGGAAAGCTGCCTAAAATGATCTCTGCACAATTGTACTGTAAAACTTAAATGAAGAACAAATAGATAAATATTCTATTCTTAATACTAACAAGCAGAAACAAAATAGTTTTTGTTAACCATTTGGAAGCCAATAAATTAAAAAAACAATTAAGCTCAATAATACAAACATTCATAATTTTAAGTCTGGTAAGAAAATAGGACTTATTACGGACAATAAATGTAGTGAGGAACAATTTCTGCCTGTGGAAATCTTAAACGTCTCCTCTCTCCCTAATTTCAATGACTACCAAAGAGTCCTTCAGTCTCCGTTTTTATCTGGTCATCGGAGCCCACAAGCTCAGCAGTGGGACATCAAAGTACCGACAGCGGGAAAGGGAGGGGTCCGTGTGTCTCCTCATCTGTTCCATCCCTGTCCTCTATTGCCACTGAGAGATTCCTGAGAAGGGCCACAGGGGCCCTTGGCTCTCACTTTACACTGAGAAACTCGATCATGTGACTCACTGCGGCGGAACTGCCCGCTCATGTCTCGTGAGCGCCCGCCACATCACATTTACATCAGTTTTCGTCTAACTCCCACAGGATGGGAGGGGGATTTGACGGCAGCGTGTCTGCATCTTCATCAGAAAAACGTGAATGAGGCTCCCTTTCTTACTTTGTTGTATTGTTCGATTGGGGAAGAAAAACGGAGAAGAAAAGTAAAGCTTTGTTTAACTAGAAATTTCAAATGGTGGTATCTCCCAAGTTAAGCGTAATATCGGACTTTGGTCGACGTGAGCTACGGACTCACCACAGAGGTGAGCGCCATCTGAAAGCTGTAGATGCGGGCGAGTCCGAAGTCGGCTAGTTTAATCTGTCCTCCGCTGGTGACCAGGATGTTCTGCGGTTTTAGGTCACGGTGAACTACACGGTGGGAGTGCAGGAAGTCCAGCCCCTGGAGCAGCTGATACATCATATCCTGGAAGAAAATGCAAGATTTAGGACGATCGTTGCAAAAAAACAGTATGTCAAATCTGTTTTCCCCATTGAAACATATTGAAATGGCATTAATCGGTTCCAGCCCCCTCCAAAAAAATAGACCAAGCGACTCATAATGAAGTGAAAATTAATTTGTGAATATGTAGCTAATTTGAGCTCAGTAGACAGTATATTAAAAGATCATTTTAAAAATTATATGAGCTTCGCAAAAAGCGGCAGACACAGTTTGGTAGTAAAGGAGTTAACGGAGGAGGCCTGTGTCTTTTCTTGTTGACTGTGGCAGATGTTGGATAACTGACACACACACAAATGATAGAAGGAGGCCCCGCTCTATACAAGCATGAAGCTCTGTTTCATAGCAGCTGCTCCGCTGGAGTTAATTGGCGTTCCTTCTCATTTTATGACCACGGGCTGACCTCAGAAATGGCCATAGGCATTGCATCAATAACGCTTGAGCTCAAGTAAACTAGCACGGCGAGAACGCAACTATGTCAAACCAGCTTGGACTTGTTCCTTCCAAACTGAAATGCTCCCAAAACAGGTCTTGCACCTGTAAACAAGTAACGAGCCATTGATAAAGAAAGCGGTGGTTTTGGCTCGAGAACGGAGCTCATACCAAAAGGGCAGAGCTTCGCTTTTGGATCGCTCTTGGTATTCCAATAAAAGACCAGCTGACGTATCCAAATTCAGAAGGGGAAGGGTTGGATGTATACCATGTATGAAAGCCACAAAAACAAAAAAAGAAAAAAAAAAACTTTTTGGGATGCTTGGCCGTCTTATCCCAGCCTTTACATTCACACTCTCTCCTGTAAATACACCCATGCCCCTTAGCCCACCAGGCTCCCACCCTCCCCAAAAAGTCCCCAGCCAAGACCTCACAAGTGACATGGAGCTGAGCCCACAGCTCTATTCACTAGCTGACCAGCTGGTGAGTGAGTCAAAGAGGCCTGCACACTCAAGCAGAAAACATTAGCAAGTGGCGAGGGGCTGGCTGCTGTGCTGCGCAGGAGATGGGACACCCCGCCGCGAACTGTGGACACGAGGAGCCGAGAGTGCGCGCGTTTGTGTGCACACAAACTGCGTGGACAACCCCCCCCCCCACCCACCCACTGCCCCCGTGTTCACGTAAACACAGAACACAACATTCCTATTTGCGTGCACCTCAGCTTGTCGGGCGGGGGGTCAAAGTTTGTGTGTAGAAAAAAAAACGTGTGTATGTGAAAATGTTAAGTGTGTGTATGTGTGTGGTAGGGGGCGTTGTCGGGGGGGGGTCCTGACCAAGGGCAGGCAGGATGCATAAACAGACCTTCCTTTCTACATCTCCATCCAGCCATGACCTCGCGAGGAGGGCAGCAGACAGACAGGGTCATACAACAGAGGGAGGCAGTTGGTTATTTTATGTGTGTGAGTGTGTGTGCTGACACAATAGCACCCCCCAGTCAGTTCCTCTCTGCTTTAAATAACCATTTCACCGTGCTTCCTTTCAGGAGGATTTGCTAGTAAACACTAATTACCTCAGAAGTGTGACTCTTAGACAAACACACAAACAATGATGCCCCCTTAGCCTCAGCTCTTTCCTCTCCGATATCAATATGAAAAGTGATGAGCAATCCCACGACAGCGATTCTGATGGACAGCATGGCAAATAAAACATATTCAGATATAAAAATGCTACAAAGTTTATAATTAAGTTTAAACTCCCACATTTTCAAGTAATCAGTTCACTTAAATCAACGAGCACTCGAACGCTGAAAAGTCCCGTGGCCAACTTGGCTTGGAAGAGACAATATCACACAAAAAGGCAACAGGTTTGACCCCCCCAAAACAGGGGTAACCAGGGAAAAAAAAAAAAAAGTAGTAAGCCCTTTGCAAGAAGCAGCCACAACATGGCTTTCTGGGTATGCTTCCTTTTCTAATGCAAATGGACCAAAGGCAGCCATATTGTTTATTGTAGCGAGGCACAATATGGGACATCTGCCGGTTAGCGTTAGTGTAATTCCCTCCCCATGCTTCATTAACCTCCCCCTTTATAGGCTCAGAGAATAGAGCTGTGGTCGCCTGGATGATGGCAGCCCGAGAAGGGTGGGTGACACCCAAGCGCTGGCCCAGGCTGAGGTGCACCGAGCCTGGGCTAGCTCGGCTGCTTGATGTCCTTCCAGCTCATTTAATTCCTGGAGGAGGGCCTCTTTCATCAATGAGCATGTGGTGGGTCTTGAAGCCGAGTGGGTGGTGGCGGCGAGTGGGGGCAGAGGTGGACAGGCTGGCAAGGAGTGGGGTAACTGGCTTTATGTTGGTTTAGGGTCAGCTGCATCTGAGCTTTGTTAACATCGAAGAGATTTAATGTGAACATAAAAAGGGAAAAGTGTACCAAATCTGACTGACATTGCAATTTGATTCAAACTAATGAATTCAGGGGGGGGAGGGTAACTTAGCTGTGTCCACTGCCCTAGAAATAACAAGGGATGGAGCCAGTGTCATATTGTCAATCCATCATTGTCCTTTTGTCTTCCAGCTGCATGGATGTTAAGGGAAAGCAAAGCGAGGCGCCCCAAACCAACTCAACAGGTGGCTCGAGCTTCACAGAACTCATGATGGAATTAACGCTGTCAATTCTTTGTGGAATTAAAAACTCAACAGCCATGCGGCACTACATTGCCAGTCGCTTAACGTCCGATAAATCCCTCGGGGCAGAGCCACCTGTTGCGTCTATGCTTACGCAGTTTATCATCAATATTGCAGCTCGACAGAACGTTCACACGTAAACCTGGCCCTGAGGTGAAAAAAAACGACAGATACTCTCGCTTCCACAAGGTCTCCATTTCAAAACTGACACTTAAACTCCGAGGCAGATAAATGGAGCTTGAACTCCCCAGTATTGTGCACGTTAAATCACGGGACCGTGGGGTGAAACACGATTAAGAGTTCTAAAAAAGAAAAAAAAATGAGAGGTTTGTGGGAAAGATGCAAATAAAAAAATGCAGTCACAGAGGAAGGGTTAATGGCGCGTCCAGTTCCGACCTTTAGGCGAATTGTAAGTGAACACTCAGAGGATTTTATCGAGCGCACTGGAGTAACCGATGAAGGGACTTCCTTGGGCTCATAATGGCCCCACAGTTTAAATGTTGCAATTAAAAGTAAAATATTTTGCATAAAACCAAAAACCTTTTTGATTGCTTAATTCACACACTTGTTTTCTGAGCGCAGACTTGAATCTCGCCAAAAGGAGGCCAAGTGAAAAGAAGGAGTCTTTAATTTGGAGCCCATTTACCACATGTGCTGGCCTTTAAAAACGCCCTGGTAAGCTCTGCTGTTGAAGAGAACTGCAGTCTGCCCTTCATGGCAAAAAAAAAAAAAAAAAGCTCAGTCAGAACGAAACAGACATGGCTGTGGTCATACAAACCCTGGAGGATTAGAAGAAAATCTCCTTTTCCATCTAAAATAGAAACTGAAGTAATGACTCAGAATTAAACTCACCCGAATGTACTTTTAGTAGTTTGATATACGTCACAAAATACATTTGAGAAAAAAAACAACGATGCTTTACAAGCAAAACAATGAATATCAACGATCGAAACTTGTTGCTGATCGCCGACTCACTCGTCATTACCTTGATAGTTTCTGGCGGCACGCCGGGGTCAGGGGCTTTCTCTAGGTAGGTGGTCAGGTCTTGATCCACATGCTCAAAGACCAGGGTGAGTTTGGTTTCGCGGTTCGTCCGAGACACTGTACACACATCGAAGAGCCTGGAAGAGAAGGAAAAGGAGCGATCAATATTGTGCTCAGTATAGAAAAAGGATTAAGAACTAGTAAAGTGAAAACCATTTTGTTTGACATCAGCACTGAGCATCTTAAGCAGGCGTGGGCAAACTACGGTCCGGGGGCCACATTGCAGCCCGTTAAACACTTTAATCCGGCCTGCCAAACTTGAAAAAAATTAAATGAATAAACCTGGTTAATGTTTTATTTTCTAAATGTTGTGTTTTTTCAAAGACACATATTGTTGTAATTGTTTTGTTCACTTTCATTTCAAATTAAATGTATTTTTTTTCCTCCGATGAGGTGAGGTTACCAAAACACTCCATCCATCAGCTCCTGGCCTCTGTCAAATTTTAGAGCCCATTGTGGCCCGCCAATCAAAAGGATTAAGTCCACAAATGTGTTTTGTTTTTTTCTTTGTCTTTGAGAGATCGCCGCAACAGTGTGCCGATGATGGCAAAAAGAAAAAGTGGGAACTAGAAGTCGAATTTACTGCAACATAGGAAAGAGTCTGACAGCTCAAAAGCGCCACAGTATTGCTTTGCAAACACCTTCCTGTTCTGTCGCCACGTTTGTGCCTGTCAGGCAAAGTGTGACTAACAATACTTTATTTTAGTGGTCATGTTGTTGAGATTACTTGTAAATAAAGAAAAAAAAAAAACGAAAAAAAAAACCGGGAAAACTATTGAAGGCTATACCAATCCTAAACAACTGCGGTTATGGTCGTGCCAAACTAGGCAACAAGCAAAAGCCAAGAATCCAGATTATGTCAGCAACCTGCCAAATGAGGCTTTGGTGAAAAGCTAAAACAAAAACTATGCAGTGTGTCCTCTTCAAAGAGCTGGGGAAACACAAGCAGCATTCCTCGAGCAGCGCTATGACAACTCCTGATGCGCTTTGGCATGGAATAGGGAACTGCAGCAAGGGCGTCATCTTCCAGTGGACGTGATTGGTTATCGGCATCACATGACCTCATCAAGTATGTCCGACGCAGCCTTTTTAAAAGAATGTCAAATATTAGTGTAAGTGAGCGATTAAATCCAACTTTGCAGACGCCAAAACATGACAGGGAGTATTTCATCTGTCTTTCTCTATTAATAAAACAAATAGAACTTGAAATCCCTTCCTGGCAAGTTAGATTAGGGGAAATATTAAAAATATGACGATTCTACTGTGTCACATTACAAAAAAATTACACTTAAAAAATAAAAAGACTGAATTTCGAGGATTGGAATTGTTCAAGTCAGTGCTGCAAGATGCTTCGTTCAAGGTATTAGTACTGAGTGTGACGTCAAAGAATAGATGACTCCCTCCTCTTGAAGCGGTGAGGTTAAACGCCCCTCACAGCTCGATTGTCGGCCTACAATGGGGGCTCTCAGCAGACACTGAACATATGGAATGAATAATGGAGCTCATTACCAACATCCAGAGGTTGCCGGGAGTCTCACAGAAGGTCCACAATGCACCCTTCCTGGCTTGAGCTGCTTGGTTATATCGTTTGGCGAAACTGGTGGCTCCCCGGCACCAATTCAAAAAAACTTTCAACCATTGCAGTAGAGAATCGAATTTCCGGCTTCCACACTGGCAGATCTGCCCATTAAACTGAACTGACGGAGCTGTTTTAAAATTAGGTTTGTTTGTGATCAAGTTAAAAATAATCCATTGTGATGGTGTGAGAACAATCCTTCATTATTCATTGATGCAGTGAGGGATAATTGTTCGAAGCAAGAATGCGAATGCCATGCTTCTCTCATGTCCGTTGAGGACTTTCCCCCGATGCATAATGCAGGCACAGATAACCAACTGGTGATTGTTTGAAATTAAAAAAATGACACAATGGAATGAATCGAAACCTAAAAGCTCAGGGGTGAAGCATAGGCCAAATGGAAATGGAAATTGGAAGCACACGGGAAAACCAAAAGAATGATTCATGCATAGCATCGTCAAACTTTTAGTGTTTTGTTGTGGGTAGATTCATATGACTGGAAATAGAAACACAATAATGTCACAAAGACCGTCAGATGTTTTGTTTACTGGTTCATAAAAACAACAAATTCAAACCGATTTCCCACAGGTGTATCAAATGATCTGAATGTATTCTTATTTAGAATATTCCAGACCAGGGTTTCAAAATGTTCAATTTCATTTTTTTTCAAAATCCTGCATTTAAATTGCCCATCCCATGTCTATATGTGTTACTCCACCGCTTGTGTTCTAATACCATCTGCTTGAACTGTTATGAGATTGCAACACTAATCTGATTTATCAGTCCGTCTATGCTGTTTTTCATTGTATTCGTCGAGCGAACTTTCCTAAGGGGCAAAAGCTATGTGGTTGTTTGAAATACACAACATGCCATTCTCTGTTTTATGTTTAATTTGCCAGCAAATGTCAACAACAAGTAGCATTTAACAGCTTGAAGCCTCTTATTGAATGACTGTTCACTATCTGGAAAATTGTTGCTTGTTTTGAAGTGAGCTGATTTCACTGTGCTTGCATTAAATATTTTGATATGAGGGAGAATGGAATGACTGAATGACTCCGACCATAACCATGACGAACAGCAAATGAATGTGCACATATTTTATTTTTTTTTAATGAGTGGTTAGGGCCATGCCACACACATTCTCACCTTTTCTCCCCCCCACACTTACCTGACAACATTGGGATGCTCAAAGGCTTCAAGCTGCCTCAGTACCGCCACCTCGCGGATCGTTGAGAGAGGCATCCCCTCTTCCTCCGTCTGGACACGAACTCGTTTTAGGGCAACAAATCGTCCCCCATTCTTCAGATCTCTGGCTTTGTACACTTTTCCATAGGCGCCTTCTCCAATCTCAGCCACGGCCTCATACTGCGTACCGATCGTTTCTTTGTCCATTTTTGCTTATTTTTTTCCTCCTCGTCTCTTGTTGAAAATAGTGCGGGGATTCCCAGCGAGGCTGACGAGCCAGACTTTCTCACCGAGACATATTCACAGGAAAAAGTGGGCACGTGCAATGCCTAGATGACAGAGAGACACGGATGGAGGTAGACACCATCTTTGTCAGAGTTGGTCAAAATGCGCTCCAGGTAGCAATTACAGGACTGTCATCATGTTTTATTCCGACTATCACTACAGCAGACTCGATGCCTCCCAACTTGCACTCCTCCTCCTCCTCCTGTTACGCTTAACATGTCCTCCTCCTCTTAAAACAAAATTAAAACACAAGGAAAAAAAAAACATTATTTTAAGGTCAGCGTTTTTATGCTTGTTCTATGTTAAACACACTGGCTGGTGCGTTCAAAGACTCGCCGCACATGCAAACGTTCCAAGACATGGGCTGTTTTGTGTTTCAGGAAATTTAAGAGAATTTAAGGAGAACAAGCAAAAATGAAATACTGGGCTTACGAGCTAACTCATTTTGAGTGCCGTGTCCAGCTCCTTCACCGTGTCCATTTTTAGCAAACTGGTTATGAACAAAAAGTTTGTCACCGAGGCCACACAAACGTCGCGAGCACGTGGCTGTCTCCTGGCAGCATTGTCTAAACTTCAACAGTTTCAAGTCCTTTTAAAACGCAAAAAAACTCGTCTTTCACACATCAAGCTTCATATTATTACCTCAAGAATTGCATTCGCGAGGTTTTATTCATGCTCTCGTTCTCAATAACGGCTGCGACTATTTTTAACACATACAAATTGATTAAAAATTAAAATAAATTCAATCGCGTGGTTAAAATGCTCCTTTTTGCTTGCTAAATATAACCGGACACCAAGGCAAGGTATTCACACACTTTTGGTATCACATTCAACACAACATTTACTTTTTACCTCGTTTTATGTTGTCAACAGTATGTCGCAACGTCGGCATGTCCGATAAAGTGAGGAGGCACTCGGGTCTCCGAGAGAAAAAAAAGTCGCCAAACGCATCACTGTCCACTGTCCTCCATGCGGGGGCCACACAGGTAGTTGTTGGACGGTGCATGCTCTAACCCCCCATCCCTCAAACTGCACCAGACCAGGCAGGGACACTCAAACTGGGGGAGGAGGAGGAGGAGGGTAGAAGTGGAGGCGGAGGGTTGTTCGAAAGCTACACGCACACACTGCCTACAACTGTTGGTTTGGTGGGGGGGGGGGGGGTTGCGCAGGACAAAGGCAAACGCGTGATACAAGCCCTCCAAAGCCACGCTCCTCTTTAGATTTCCCCCTTTCTCTCCCTCTTTCGCCCCTTCCATGTATCCCCCCAAACAAGCCCATGCACCAGCAGCCCCGCTCGGCCGTGTGAGCTCCGTCCCCGCCTGGCTTTCCCACGCCGGCTGAATGTGGCCTGACCCCCTTCAGAGAGGTTTGACACGGAGCGGGGACATTTCCGCATTCCTCCTCGACTACAAAGGCACACCGCCTCCTCTTTGCTCTCCCCTCGGCCTCCTCGGTGCTTTACCATTCATAGTGCTCCTCGCCGGCGGGTTTTGTCTCCCGTGTCAAACTCGGGAGCGCTGCAGGGGTCGGGGAGGGGAGAGTGGAGGTTTATTGGATGGACGGCCACACTATCTATCTCTGCCTGCAGCCATTGAGGAGATCCTGCAGCAACAATGCAGCAGCAGGGGTTGCAATGTGGCGTGCTCAACCTGGATGGTCCCTAAAGGGTCAGGTTCAAGGCCCGGGGCTTGATCTGTGACATGGGGAGTCCACTGCTCCGGTGGTCATTTGGACTACAGTATAAGTCATGCAACAGGCCTAATTTGTCCAACAGTAACTTGGAGGTGGCGCAAGTACTACTCTCTACAGTATGTAAGTATAGATACCCGTGTCAAAACATACACACATTTTCTAGTCCAAGCAAAAGTAGTTCTTGACCTAATAAAAGTAAAAAAGTACAGTCTCCGAACAGAACCTGAATACTAAATTAAACATTAACTCTGTCAATTGTACACACCGATTTTGATAACATGCCACAGTTCATTTCTCTTTCAAACCGAAAGCTTGCTAGTTTTGATTTAGGTTTTTATGACAGTGGACCTGAAACCTTTTACACCAAGTACCACCTCAAAAATTACAAAAACAATGCAATGCAACAATATGCACAATCTTAACATTAGCACTGGGCTTCAATAATGAAAAAAAAAACACATTAGGGCAGTGCACAAACCAGTCATAATTTTCAGATTGGCGTGAGAAATATGATGGAATGGCTCTCCTTGTACATGTCAACCACAAATTAAAAAAAATAAAATAATCAATGGGTAGATAATGGATAAACAAAAGTTCACACAGGATGTAATGCCATCATGTTAAAAATGGTCACATTGCTCAATCAAGTTTTTCATCATTTCAAAATCACTTCCTTCCAAACAAGCAAAATAAATACTTGGAATACAAATAATTGATCTTAAATCATGTACATTTCTATCATCTTAACGATGTAAACTTTTTTTTTTTTTCAAATGAAGATATCGTGTTTACTTAAAGCTTATCATCAATATTGTAGACTTGATTTCCAACATTTTCTTCTCATGATGGACAAAGTTGAGACATGACAAGCCCTGATGTCAGATTAACACAATAAAAGGCCAGCTACAGGCGTGTAAGGTGCATTATTTAACTACTGGCAAGTATTTATTGAATGAGAAGATAACCAGAAAAGACACACGAGGACATGCAAGTCGCTTGATTGTTTTCTTATGCTGAGTTATTCTTCACATGAATGTCGCTGACCAACTTTTTTTTCGAAAACTTAATGAATTTGCATTAGAAAAGCAACAAGCAATGTGCCAATTACTGTATATGTGCAAATTTACATTTTTTTGTCATCATTGTTTGTGTGAAATCTGCTTTGAGAGCCATCCCCTGGGTTGAATATATTAGCATGATTACATCTTTTCTTGAGCTGCAAAACAAAGCAATTCTATTCGCCGTGTGTGATGAAGAGACCTTCAAACATTTACACAAACACATTCTCAAAGTGAGTGTTGGATATCATTTCCCACATCAACGACCATGTCAGTGTTTGACAAAGTAATATATTTTGTATCAACTTTCCGCAGTCTGTGTTTATCTTGTGAAAGGGAATCACTTTCTGGAGAAGAGGGAGGAACAAGACAGTCATTTGGGAGCACACTGTCTTCTTTATCTTCATCATTTTTGAATGTGTGGAACCTTTGGAATTGGAGATTTTATTGTGAATGATATATTACGTCTGTCTGGTTTTAAGTGGACAGAACGAACCAAACCACAAAACTCAAAGCTAATCCACAATGTGATCCAAATGTAGATAAATCGGCAGAACGGGACTTGACAGAGGTTGCAATCTGCAAGAAGTAATTCCACTGAAGGCGAGAGTGTGCATGGTCAGTCGAAATGTGTCAATAATCGAAAACATTCCCATCCGCAGTTATGAATCACAATGCAAGTCGCTGCAAGGCCTCATCTGGCAAATCAGCCGTGTGTTGTGAGAATCTGCCACTGGCGTCCCTCGTGTGGAGGAATGTTGCTTGACAGAGCCACTCCTTTAGATTTTATATAAACGTAATTTAAAAAATGTGCTGCGTGCATATTTTCACACAGTCAGCAATGTATTAAGTATCATTGGATGCATGCATGCTGCATTGCTGTGATGTCTAAAAAAGAAAAAAAATCTATATATATATATTAAAACAGATTCTGATTTAAAAAAAAAAAAATATATATATCTGCTAATGTAAAGCTTGCTTGGGTGTCATTAATCATTCAGGAATAATCCCGGAGCTTTGTGATCGCCCACTTCATCATCTTAACGGAGACAAAGTGCACATTTTTTCTCAGTTTAAAACAAGTCAAGTTTACATATACAACCCTAAATCAAATAAAGAGTCTCAAAGGGCTTCAAAGGCCCATATTTCACAAAAATCTGCGCCCCGGCTGGAAAAAACTCTCACAAAAAAAAACTATTTACAGAAGCAAAAGAAGATATATTTAGGAGTAAGATAAAATGGCGAGGCGACAGAGGAGAAGCGGCAATAAAAGAGGCAAGAGTGAGCAGGACTATTGCACACAAAGTGTAGAAATAAATTGAGATTAATTCTTTTAAATAAGACGTCTATGACAAACTTTTCGACAAAACACAAAAGGATTGAGAATTTTGATTCAAAATTCTGATGACAGGGCGAGCTAGCGTACATAGCACGTGTGTTAGTTTTTCTCATTTTTAGGCCTGTAGCCTAAAAAGCTTGAAAGTGCAAACACTATATGTGTGTCTTATTGTGTCTGATTGTAACCCTGTTTTTTTTTTTTTTTTTTTTGGGCAGCGTGCGTGTGGCAGCTGCTCATCAGCTCAGCCAAAAGAGAATTACAAGCCTCCCACGGGGGACCAAAGAAGCCAACAAGGGGCAGGTGACTCGCAGTCGTTCCCAGATCTCCTTACACACACACACACACACGCGCACACGCACGCACGCACGCACATGCATACAGACAACAGATGAGATTGATTGTGGGCCTGTCGACCGCTTAATAGGGTCAGGTTTGCGGAGTGGGGATGGGTGGTCAATGCGACAGGTAGTGTGAAAAGCCCGAGGTTTCTGAGCAGACAGCTGTCACAAGTGTGATATTGGAGCCTTTTAAAGTAACACCAACCCGTGTTAATGGTTGATAAGAATCACTTAGTAAAGCGTTTGTTGCGATCAATCGCCTCATTTCATGCCGACATGACACGACGCCAGCCGGCCATCCGGGCTTTTTATGTCTCTCTCACTTGATTTCCCCTCTTCCGCTTTCTTGTCAAGCCAGACTCTCGTCCCAAGTGTGTGGCGCACGTAAAGCCCCGTCTCTCTTCTTCCCTTGTCCTTGTCCCTCTCTTCTCCCCGGCACAGGCCCCTAGACACAAGCCTCTTTCTGTTGGGCCATCGCTATGACAACCAAGCCACTAGCTTGAGGAGGCGACATAAAAACCTGCTCTTTTGCGGGGACACTGGAACACCTGCCGCCTCCAGAGATGGGGAGGGCCGGAGCTGGACACACGAGCGCATGCAGACACACAAACAAATTCATGTGGTCACTAAGGTCTCACACACATTTTCAGTACTGTACATGCACACAAAGTTAGAGCAGTAAAACTTTAATTCCTTCTTCTAATAAGCTGGCATGCGCTCATCGAATGATAAAATTGAAGGGAGTGGAATATGGCATGAGCTAATGATCAAATATAGATCAGGTTGGTCAGGTTCAGACTTCTTTCGGTGAAATAATTGGCATGGTAGTTGAAGGAAATCTAAAAGTTACTCTCGTTTGTCGTTGAATGAGTGCAAAATATACTTTTGGTCATTTAGTAAACCAAACATTTGATTTTACCGCTTGGTAAGCATGTTTGAAATGTCTCGAAAGACTCACTGGCCACTTCATTAGGTACAGATAATGAATGATATTTTCATTGCTTGCTAAATAAGGTAATCAAAACATTGGTAACATTTCTCATATGATGCAGTTCCTTTTTGAGCCACCGCAAATTACTAACAACAAAATAAATAATAATTTCACACACTGGTTAACAATTATTTTTCATTAGTGATGCAAGTAAATCTTTTTTTTTCCGCACTTGTTTTTCCGCTAGCACATCAGGTTTCCATAATAATAATTTTTAATATAGTTATGTATTTAGTAATAGTCATGAATCAATTTTTCTGAAATGTCGTGTCTCAAAATTACAGTTGATGGTAAAATCCATCTTTCACGAGCTTTTATTTAAAAACAAAGCAAAAACAAAAAACAATTGAAATGATCTCAAAACCCGATGTGCTTGAAAAAAAAATTACAAATATTTTTTCCTCTCTAAATGTGCTTCAATCTGAATTTAATCGGAATTACTGAGAAAATCCAGACATCCACTGAGGTTTCGTGTGGTCATATGTACGCGCGTTTGCCTAAAGTGGCGGTTGGAGTTGCATGTCTTTAATTATTTAAACAAACCACGATCCTCCCTAAGTAAACAAAGTGAACTGTTTCAGGAATAAATTATAATTACATCCTCTCCAGTTCAATACAAAAACCAGATGTTAAATGTACGTTTAGGTTTTTTTTTTTTTAAGCGTGACAAATGAATTAATTGCGCCGAGCGCTTGTCATTCATTACTCAGGAGTCTAAATCTCCTGCATCCCCATTAACTCAATCAACAAGTGTCAGTTAAATAATCCGAGGCTGCTGGCTGGCGTCCTCCTGTTACGGGCGGAATATTCTGGAAGGACTGGCAAAAGAACCTCCGGGGCCTAGCTGCAGTTCATTAAGAGTATTAATGATTAACTGAGAGTGCTATTGTCCCCTCGGGTCCAGCTGTCCTTCCTCTGCCTGATCCACTTCGATGCCTCTGGGCCGCTGAACTCTAATTCATGTGTTGAAGTGACAGCTGCTCCTCAATCACCTGCAGATGCGGGTAAACAACAAAGCAAAAAAAAAAAAAGTAGACAATGATGGAGCTTACCTTTTCATTTTCATAAATCCTGAAATACAAAAAAAAATGGGTTTCAGGAGTCCGGAGGGCCTGCCCACCCACTCAGTGTGAAATTATACAAGCACTAAAAAGCCTTGAATTGTCCGTATGAACTGTTGTTAAAATTCGATCATCGTCTTTATGGGGTCTCGTTTTTTTTTTTTTCCGCTTGAAATTTCAGAAGTCGCATAGTAATGAAAAGACAACTTTTAAAACAGTTTGATTTCAACATGACAAAAAAAAAAAAATAAGATGTCACAATCATGTTATCGGGGAACTCATTGACATTCTGACGACTCCTTTAAGGAATTTGTCATATTTCAAAGTCAATCGACCAATGGGTCAACATGGCTTGTTTGATTTACTTGACACCTCTCACTGATTACTTCAGATGCTTGCGGCTTTTACATTCAAAACAAGGAATACCTCCGTCTTATGATATCGCAGCGAGATATCCTTATCCGCTCATCTCCTCCTATTTTCTTACAGGAACTATGGTATCTCTTATCTGAACAATGTGCTGGTGGGAACGACTAAGATGCATGTGGGCAGACCTCCAGATGTGATGTTAGGCTTTGGAAAGGAGCTTGTAGAACACGGGGCAAACCCCAGAGGTTCATGTTGAGTGACGAAAACCTTTAGCGTGTTCCTAGACTGGAAAAAAGGCGCAAAGTAATTCCTTGATGTGTTTTTTTTTTTGTGTGTCTAACTTCCATAGCGATGTGAAAAGCATGCCGGCGGGTTGTGCTTTATTGGAAGGTGGTCAAGTGACATTTATGCCCCGCTTTGACATCTTATTGGGTTGCAAATACAATGTTGTTTTCCCCTATCCCGTGTTTTACGATGGTGTGAAGCGAAAAGGGACCTGAGCAAAGGGAGGACTGATTTTCAGTCTGTGATGGCAGCGTGTCTTAGCAGCCAGTTTATTGCAGGAGCGAAACATAGAGGTGGCTGTGTCCATTCAACTCTTTATGCATGCACGTGCAAACCAGCCACACAAACACATGCCCCTCAGACACCAGGCCAGTTTGTGGCATTTGCACTGAGGTAAACATCACATTTTTCAGAGATGTGTGTGTTGGATGAAAGGCATTTTGCATTTTTTAGTCTACAGGGAAATTAAAGAGTCCAATGCCGTGATGGTTTCTATGCCTGTGGTAAATGTTAACGAAGACATGTCTGGAGTTGACAAATTTTTATTTTTTGAGGCCTGGCTGTTTCCTCATTTCACACGAGATTGAGTGTTACACCTGATTGAAGTGAGAGCATTTATTTTTGTACAAAGCCGAGCCAAAGTGAGCGACTGTCAACACCGATGCATTTTTATCACTGTTCAGAGTCACATGTGCTCGGATTTTTAATAGACAATAACTGAGATTATACGAGGATATTCTTCGATTGACATTGTCAAGTGTGTGTTCGACTGGCGACAGAAGAGGATCTGGGTTACAGACAGCAGGATTTGACATTGGCTTACTTCCTGTCATTGACTGCGGGTCACATGGTGAGTGCGTGGGCGCGAGATAATGGAATGCGTTAAAAGGGTTAGGCTCCTTCCACCAGACACAGTGTCACATGCACACAAACACACACTTCAAACTTCCAGCTGGGCGCATGTGTGCGTTTAATTCTCCAAAGAAGTGAAACTAAGTCACGTCTGCATTTGTTTTGAAACTCACTGCATATTGACTCACACGTCAAACTTCCAGATTATTATGAATGAAGTTCAGTTCCTGTTTAGACACTCGGTTCTTGAGAGCAAAGGAGCCGCCTCCTCTGAGAGCGATACAAAGGTTCAACGGTGCGGCAGTCAACAAAGTGTCATTCCTGTGCAAACTTAAGTGCATAGCATGTACATGCATACGCCCACGCACTGCACAACATGTGCATCCAGCATTCACAGTTTCCTTCTGTTATAAATCTTAGCGTGTGAATGGAGCTTTGCCATCCAATCAAATCACTCGCATACCATGCAAACATCCCCACCCCTTTTCTTTGCTGCCGAGCGACTTCTGTGAAATCTCGAGGATAAAATTTGTGTATGGGAAGCCAAAAAGCATTTTAGGTCAGAAGCGTGACATCGACAACCTCAAAGGCACTGGTGCATGTGTCCACTTTCGGTTTTCATTGACGAGTTGCCTGCGGAGGTGTTTGTTAATGTGCTCGCCCTTTCATGTACAATCAAAGTCCATTTGTTAAAAATATACAGCGGTATTTATCTTCCATACAGCACTTGTCAGAGAGCGAGAGAAAGATATGTGAGCCTGTATCACAGTGGGC
Source organism: Idiotropiscis lumnitzeri (assembly GCF_059441095.1). NCBI lineage: Eukaryota > Metazoa > Chordata > Actinopteri > Syngnathiformes > Syngnathidae > Idiotropiscis > Idiotropiscis lumnitzeri. Next base: position 3,459,117 of record NC_142406.1, read on the forward strand.
CAATGACACCCCATGTGGCCCCACTGTAACGACTGCACCACACACACGCAAATACACGTGCCAATAGTGTGGCCTTGATGTGGGCTGCTGTGCTGTGTCTGCTTTGAGTGCCTGCAGATGGAGGCCAAGGCTTCCAGTGAGAGAAATGGTGGCGAGGGAGGAGAAGGAGTCACAAAAGAGAAAAAGCTTTTCCTGCTAGGGCTTGAACGGCTGGTCGTCGACTACAATATGAAGAAAGGGGAGTTGAAAGCGATTCGTCGATGACGGCATTATTCCCCAGGACAGTACAATCCCAACTTTTTTGGAGCAATCAACTGGTTTCACACAAAAGACATCTTTTGTTGGAAAAAAAATATACCTTGAGTAAATTAAGTTTATTCAACCCTAGTAAATTAAGTTGCACCTAAATTAGCCATGGGCAAACTAAGGCCCAAGGGCCATATGCGGCCCGTTAAACCTTTTAATCCGGCCCGCTGAATTTGAAAAAAATTAAATGAATAAACCTCGTTTGTGTTTTATTTTCCCTGTAATTCTGATGTGTCCCCACTAGGAGGCGCCATAAAAGACATATTTTGTTGTTTTTTTCATTTCAAATTAAAGCATGTTTTTGCTTTATACTATATGTATTTTTTTCTCAGATGAGGTGAGTTTACCAAAAGACCCCATCAATCTGTTCCTGGTCCGGCCCCTCTGTCAAATTTTAGAACCAATTGTGGCCCATGAATCAAAAAGTTTGCCCACCCCTGACCTAAACTAGCCAATTTAGTTAAACTAACCATAATAAATTACATTGACGCAACTAAAGTACATTGAGCGTAATGAATAGAACAGCTAAATGCAATCAAGAAAGCCATTTAATCATTTGTAAATTATTTATATATATTTTTTCAAGCTTCGCTTCACACTGCCGTCCTCGTTCTTTGGCGGCAATCTGCCGATTGGAATAGCCGGAGCTAGCGTGGCTAGCCGCTATTTGCATTCACAGTCGGGCTAATTTTGAACTTTTGGACCCGGGTTGATTTATAAAGACTCCAACTGTCAACTTCAACCTGTGTGCTTGCTAATAGTCCACACTGCTCGTGTGCGATACCTTGACCTTATGTAACAGGGCCAACTACCACGCCGCTAAGATTTGGAAATTGGTTTGGTTGCTTTCTCCAATTTCATAAATAAATAATACTTCCTATGAAGACTGAGGGAATAAATGTGACATTTGACATATGTCAAAAAAAACCTTATACCACAAGTACATAAGCACATGACAGGATGATGAAGTGCTTGATGCTTGTCGTTCAGTCAAGTGAAGCGGTGGCAAAATGTGGCAACAGACAAGGCCCGGGAGACTGGAAATGGAAAAAGTGACATTTTCAAGTCGAGTAAGAGGGCCCCCATTTGAGGTTGTGTCGCGTGTGTGTGTGACTCAGCTTTGGCGCCCTGGTTGTTGGAGAGCTGTCACGCCAGGTCACGTTGCGTTACATTGGATAAAAAGCACAAGAGTCGAGTTTTGCGTGTTAATCAATTTGAGTGGAGTGATGAGAATCACAGAACAATTGAGTGGTTATTTCGGTCGTAATTCATAAGGACAATCCTGACTTCAGGGTGAATTGATGAATTTTTCCAGCGCATCAGATTGAAAAGACAAAGTTCATTATTTTAGCACGATTGTGACCGTATATTGGTATTGTTCTGCTTCTTGGGCTCTCACTCAACTAGTCCAAAGGTCAGCATTAGATGTTATTCGTGTTCCTCCAGTTTTGTAAACATGAATCTTCACCTAAGGACTCAAAAGGAAATTATTCCTCCTGACTTGAAGCATATCTTTACAACAGTTTGAAATTAACCAAAAAGAATGATGGTGGAAGTTTTTTTTTTTTTTACAGTCACATGATGCAAAAAAAAAAAAAAGGAGAATGTCAACAACATGCAATCACAAGATCAGGAATTAATGAAATGGACAATGATATTTATTTTTCAAGCTATTATTGTCTTAAACTCAAATTCCGAGCAGTAAACACTGAAATCGTAATTTTTTGGGGGAAAAAAAAACCCATGACTTCAGTTTGCCTCATAAACCAGTTGGGGAAGTGGTGGCGTACAAGCATGCAATGTCATGTAAAAAGTTGACTTTGTCCCAAAAAAGTGTGAAATAAACAAACACTGAAGTGCTCCAGCGATGACTTGATGGCTTTTTTCCACGATGCAATGACTCCATCTATTGGTTCAGTTGCAACTCGCAGAAAAAGTCATACTCCAACTAGTAAGCATTCATTCTGTCTGTGCTTTTTCAAATATTCACACCGAGTTGCCTTAAATCTGAAATATGCGATTTAAATATGTGCGGACTGCGGCTTTGCTCTGGCGTGGCCACTTTAGAGCGCCTCGTTGTAACGGTGAGATGTGTATATATATATATTCCATATATATTCTAACCACAAACCACAAACTCAAGCATGTCGTTACATGTAGGCACATGAAAGATATTAGAGCGAGTATCATTTATTTTTCCAGTTGAAAGAAGTGGTATTTCAGTGACAGTTGACGGTTGAGTGAGGCGTGGCATGGGAGCAGAAAGAAAAGGCTTGTTGGATTCATTTTAAACCTCATTTTATAAACTTGACAAAATGTTTTTAATCATCCTCATTTGCCACACAATCTTTGTGTGGAGTGTCAACTTTAGAAGTTTCTGTTCATCTTAAAGGGAATGTCAATATGATACCGTCAATAAAAAATTTATGATGGCCTGGAAGCCTTTACGATGATTCAAAAAAAAAATCGCAATAACTCCTGCACCATGTTCGGATTCCTTCATCTCTGAGTGGACTGTGCAATTGTGTGAGCGTACGTGTCGTATAAATCTACTCTCCTGATTGTTCATTTTTCTTGTCCCTCTCTGGTACCATCACCAAATGAGGCGTTCATTTACACTTCCAACAATGGCTTCATTCATGAGGTACGTGCCAAGTTTCATGACCATGCTACCCATCCACTGACAACAAATCCTGTACTGATCTCTTGTTATATTTCTCTCTTTTCAGATTTCCTAAGGGGGTGAAAACTTTATAAAAAATGTCGTCGAGTCACATATCTCTTTCAGCGAGAACGAGGGTCGGTACCTTGAACACGACTTAAAGGTCAGTGATGAGAACGCTTGATCACCAAGGCGTCACGTTTGGTATTTACAAAATCATGTAGCCTGTCTGCTCTTTTCAAACGAATCAAAATTTTAGTGCTCAAGAGCTTTTTTTTTTTTTTCACGTTATAAAGATTCAGCTTCCATTCGGGTGTCGAAACTATTCCTTTACATGTACAAGTCTCAGTTTCTGTGACGAAATGAAACCCTCAGCCTTGAGGCAGGACTATGCGTGTCCTGTCACTCAGTCAGGTGGACCTCTTCTCCCCCCCCCCCACCTGATGTCACGTGGGAGGGGCCCGGCCGGCTGCACAAGCGAGCTCCTCTCATTTCCCTGGCAAATGTAGTCGCCACAACCAGTCCCACTTCTCTCCTCCCTCCTCAATCATCACTCTGCCGCCTCCTTCGTTTATCCCTCAGTCCTCACAAGTCCCAAGAGGATAAGATGCCATGGAGGCCACGGGGGGAATGGTACTTTACGTCTGCTCGTTGCTGGGCCTCCTAACAGGTGAGCGCTGATGGTGTGATTGATGTACAATGTTGACATGGAGGAAGTTTTGCTGATTTTTTTTTTTTTTTTTCGAGGGGGGGGGGAGAAAAGGTTAAGCGCGGAATTTGTCTATAATAATTACGCACATCCGAGATGCATTTTTTTTTTAATTTGAAAATCAAAATATGTCATTAAAAATTCATGAAGAACATCCAAAAGCAAAACTCACTCCAAACTCATCGTCTCAGCTCTATTCACTAAGTGTTATTCTACTCTAATTGGAATATGTTTCAAGTAAATTGTGCGGCCTGTATCTCGTTTCGTTCCACATGCTTTCCATAATCCTCACTGCGTAACGTCGCCTTTTGACTGTCGCCAGGTCTCGAATGATTTTTAAAATGTCAGTGGAAACAAAAAGTGAGCAACACCGTGGCACCGTGACTCATTTTCAGACATTACACAAACACTGCATCAAAACATGTTACGTGTCCCAAGATTCAAATTTGGAAAAACAACTCTCTCCTTAAGGTGATGTGTTTGTCTTATCTTTGAGCAAGATGGTAGGCCACCACTTGCATTTTGACACGCACTGACTGACTTTATTTAGTATCCAAACAACCTTACATGGTTGTGAAGGTGATAAGAGGCAGGTGTGTGTATGTATGGGCCCTCACTTGGAATTGTTTGAAAGTGTGTGTGCACTTCATTACCTTGTGTGTGTGTACGTGTGGCACAATCTTTACCATCACTGCAGCAGTGTATGACCACAACAATGACCACTTTGTTTGGTGACAACAGTCAAGCAGCGGGCTCGGCACACTTCTCCTCATTTTGTCTTTTCAGTGTGTCCCAGCTGGTGTAAATGAAGGCACACACCTGCTTGTGACAACACAGACGCACGCGCACACACAACACACAGAAACTGGCCTGCAGGCCTGGGAGAGTTGAACGTGTTGCAAGGGTGTGGGTGCTGAATCTATTATTTAGTACGTAACGGCTAGCAGAGTGGTTAAGCCATTGTGATAAGCAGCATGGAAACAGGGAGTAACAGGAGGAAGTAGCATTTGGTTGGAAAGGAGGTGTGTGTGCGAGTGCAAAACGTGCTCCTTTTTACACCATATTTATTTGAAGGTTTAGTTATGACAAAGAAGGAAAAAAAAAAAAGTTAAGTTACACAATTTCACGACAGGTTTTTGTTCACTAGGATCCAGAATGACTTTTGGATCCGTATAAAACTTTACCTAATTTTAGCTGTTGATCCTCACCGCCAGCACACAAGCGTGCTCTGATTAGATTCAAAGGACAGATAAACTAAACATGCAAATAGGATTTTCCATGTCAAATTGGACCTCCTGCCTTTTGCATCAGAAACAGGCTAACATTTAACAATTAATAACCTCTTCTCATCCACACGATTGGACAGCTATAATGTTTTTTAATTAATTAAAAATATGATTTTTAATGAATTATTATTATTATTTTTAATTAGTTTTTTTAATTAAAAGTTTTAATAAAAAAATACAAGTTTTAGCAGTGAAAGGTGAGTCTCTCATTCTCTCTCTCTCTTTATTTATTTATTTATTTATTTTACTGTTGAGTGGAATGGGGACTGGAAAAAGAACAGTTTGAAGATCCCGAATGTGAGCAAACAGTAAGAGTCCATTTGCAAGTTAGTGCCTCACACCCCCTCACATGCTGTTTGCTCTCAGCTTGGCATCTAAACAGTAACCAAAAAAAAAAATAATAATAATAATTTCACTTTCCCAACTTACGAGACGGAAATTGTGCCGAGCATTCAAAAGTTGTGAAGAGTCTCTTGCCAAAACGAAATATTAATTGGGTTTATGTAACACAATAAGGGACAGAAACAAAAACAAAAAAACATTGGAGTTGTATTAATTGTGCTGAGCTCACAATACAAGCACGGTTCAAAAGAGAAGTTGTTGAGCATTGTGTTGACAAGCTTCCCTGGCAACTACCCTCAACAGCAGACAGCGAGCTGCTCAACAGTTATCCAGTGACTTTAGATGGCTCGTGAGTTTGTTTGGTGTGTGTGGCGTTAGGTTGAAAGACAGGTCTTGTGCTCGTCAAACAACAATGGCAGCAGTGAGCTGTGTCAATATTAACTCATTACAGTTTGAGGATCTGGACAACTTGGAGAAAAGGATGCAGATAGTCCAAATAACCGCTGAGTCCAAGCCTATATTTGTTGATAGAAGCCCCATTAATGCTTTGACATGAGCAATTTAAACTCTCTAGGTTTATTGTTACGCATTCCAGCACAATTCAATGACATGTAGATCTGAAATGCCAATTTTTTTTTTTATTTTTTTTTTTACAAAGGAGTTCTTGTTTATTTCGGATTGAGGAAATAGCGTGCAGTAATGCAGAAGTATATGCTGATACAATTGTTTCATTGTTTCTCTTCAACCTGGAAATGATAATTCAGATGAAGAGATTGGGTCTAAACTATTTGCATATGGAGAACTAAGCTAATTTGTAATATGTGATGGAAACTTATTTAAGTTTCTGTTTAAATGTAAAAAAAAATACATTTGTCCATTTATTTAAATACAAGTTTTTTTTTTTTTTTTTTTTTTTAAATTAGAGGCCACGTGAATTGGCTTTGAGCGACAGGTGAGACGTAGTAACATGCAATTTTTAAATCGCAAGGGGTGCAATTATGAAAATTATTAAGGTCTGTCACTAGGCTTTATTCATTTAGTAACTGCTGTCTAAATAGGTGCAATAATAATGAAGTGCAGTCCACATGTTTGGATAGCATTGTTTAAAGAAACGTGAAATATTGAAATTGATGAAGCCACAGATTTATTCATTCATATTAATTGATTTTAGTCCAACACATTTGTTTAGTAAATCTGATATTGTTTATTGTACCACACATGAAGTTATTGCTTGTCTGCTAAAAAAAATACATAAGAGGCCCTTGAAAACACTAAAATTATTTTTCAAACTCGTTCAGCCCTGTGTTCAGTGACTTTATGCCAATTTGTCCTAAAAATGTATTCTTTTTCCTCTTTGCCGCTCACAGATATCAGTGCAAAGTTCATCCATGTCCCTTCATCAACCCGCCATGGCATCGAGGGAAAGTCCCTACGCCTGCCAGTTGAGATGTACTTCCATTTGGACGAGGTGGAGATCCAGGGAACGTGGTCCCACACCACCACGAGTGGCATCCGGACCACTCTGGTGACATTTACCAAAGAGTCCACCATCACTGACATGACGTACCGCAACCACATCCTGTTCAAAGAGCCCAATATGTCTTTGCTGATACGGAAATTAAATCAACACGATGAGGGAGATTATCGCCTCAACCTCAACATTGAGTTTCTTAATAAATCCGGGCAGGTTTTCAAAGAGGAGCGGACCGTGCCTGTCACTGTGGATGGTGAGTGTACTCTTATTAATTCACCTTACTTATTGTTGCAATCTGTAAACACACTCCTTTGTATTCTCTTCTCAGTTCCTGTGTCCACACCGGTAATTGAGAAGAGCCCGTCTTATGCGGTCGTTGAGGACAAGGCCAACGTTACGTGGACATGTTCGGTGGAGAGAGGAACGAGGGTTGTGTTTCAGTGGTACAGAGACAATGTCCTCCTGGGTGTCAGTGACAGATATCACTTTTCCAAAAACAAATCCACGCTGCTGATCAGTCCTGTGAAAAAGGAGGACAAGGGAAGTTACCGCTGCGTGGCGAGCAACCCCGTCAGCCAGGAGAGATGCAGAAAGGCCTCGGAGCTCACTGTTTACTGTGAGTGGACATTCGGCTTATTATGTCCGATTTATGGCTTTCGGTGACAGTTGATCAAGTTTCAAGACGGTTGAATTAAAATACGTTAAAATGTCACAAAAAGCACTTCTCACTGTGTATTACTTTTATTTTTCCTGACCAATTTATGTCCTCTCTAGATGGCCCGTACAACTTAGAGGTCAACTCTGACCAAGGCCTCAGGACAGGGGAGGTGTTCACCATCAACCCTGGCGAACTGGTCTTCTTTGACTGCCAGGCTGATTCCAACCCCCCCAACAGCTACGTGTGGATGTCCAAGAAGCGTAACGCAACGCAAGTCATTAGCAAGGGCCCACGATTGGAGATTCTCTCCTACAGACTGGCCCAGGCTGAGGAGTACCTATGCCGCGCCTTCAATAATGTGACGCAAAAGCAAGACGAGACCCAGTTTACCTTGGTGGTCGCCAGCCTGGGAACAGGTGAGTGGAAAATGTCAGGAAGCAAAAGTATGGGATGGTTTGGGGAATTTCACATTATCACGCTAAATTCAGATGAGGTTTTATTACGTGTGGTATTTCCGATTCTGTGCTCGACAGAGAAGTGAAACTTGATTTTGACGACCATGAAACACGACCAGTGCATTTTTATTTCTGTTGCTAGGTTTCACTGCCCGGAGTCAGTATTAAAGTTCAGCATGTGGGAAAGTAAACAGACCCATACCAGCTGTTGTATTTGTTGACGAGGTTTTATAGCATGCGGAGGTACTGTGTGCTGAATGGAACGTTGATATGTTGTCACGGTGATGTAGAGAAAAGGCTCAACGATGGCTCCTGCTGATTAGTGGTTAGGGTTTAACCAGTCTTCACAAGTTGCGGTGACTTGAATTTTTTGTTTGTTTTTGTTTTTTAATAACCACACACACTGACTAACCACAATAATTTGGATTACAACATTTTTAATTCTTATTAAAAATCAATTATGTAATAATTTATTGCTAGTTATACTAACCGTCTCGCTCTCGCCCTTACAAATTACGTGGCAGTCCAAATGCAGTATCAACTTTAGTACAAATATATCCCTCCTTGTGTTTGTTTGCAGGAAAAGAGAAGCACACCCAGCATAATAACGCTGTAAACCCGCTGGCTGTTATTACTGTGTGTTCTTTGTTTATCATCGGCAGCATGCTGCTCGTCTTCTTTCGGAAAGCATGCCACCCAAAGAGAGGTTCGATGGCCGTTTCCGTCATTTTCCACATTTTTCGCTAATGCCTTCTCATATATGGATTTTTCTTTTTCCCATTGTATCTGCAGTGCTCATGAGAATTTATAAGAGGTAAGAACAAAAGCATACTATTAATTTAAATGATGTGGTTTAAATACAAATTCGGTGTCATCTTTTAATCAGAGCAACTTTTTTGGGCAGACCTATCTCTGATCAGAAACGACCACATCGATCAGGTAAGACACTGCTTCTGTAAATATGTATTAATCACTGCTAAATAAATAAATAAATAAATAAATTAATTAAATAAATACGTAAATAAATAAAAATAAATAAATAAATAAAAATCCACTATTAGAACTGTTTTAGTCAAATGAGCCTATCACCTTCGAATCTACAAATAGAGTATATTCATCAACAGGCCATGAGGATGCAACAGAAGACTTTGGAATCTATGAATTTGTCTCCATACCCGGGAAAATGGAATCTGCACAGGTATGTTTTTTTTTCCCCCTTGTTCAAATATGATACACAGATTTTTCCCAAAATTAGTGAGAGCTGTTAAAATGACATTTTTCTTCCAACTGTCCTGCAGGCATCATGCAGATCTCTAGCTCGCCTGGAGTCAGTTCAGGATATGCACACCACAATCTACGATGTGATCAGACATGTTCCTGAAACCCCTGGGCAGAGTTTGCTCAAGTGACTTTCAAGTCCTCAACTTAAAAATGCTACTTGTGTATGTTTTTAGACTCTTGTCAAAGCCCAAGGCACTGCTTTTAGTGACTCACTGTTTGCATAAGAGCTGATAGAGACCTGTGCGAGTACACAATCTCTCGGACAGATAATTTATTAGATTTTTTTTAAATAGAATTTTCTTACTCTTTCTTCAAGAAATATGTACAGTAGTGACATGAGAGCAAGAGAGGAAAAATCATATTTAAATTGCTTGATTATTGCTATAAATATTGCTTACATTTTTTTAATCAAATAATGTTATTATGTTTGTAAAAGACTGTACGTTTTATGAGACAAAGTGTTTTATTTAGTATTTTTGTAACTTATGTTAATTAAATGAGATGAGAAGTTGTAAATATTGTACATAGGCTATACTGAGATTCATTTATAATATGATTCTATTTCTTTGTTGATGAGATCTATTTATTATTATTTGAAACCCTTAACCCCTTTTCCATAGATGTAGCATGGATTAAGATGAATACTGACTAAGGGAAATGATTGCTTTTTAAATTAATGTACAGTTTGCATTTTCATCACTGTTTTATATTTGAATAAATATGACAACATTAGTTTTTTCAATTGAATTCTTATAGACTTCCATGAGCAGTTCAGGCTGAAAACGATCACGTTCGCCCTGACACGTGGAACAGCAAGAGCCATTGTCACTTGTTCTGTCACTTACTAGAGACTGCAGACAAGTCTGCTTGGTTGTAGACATGATGCATTAGTATGCAGAGGACTTGCTGTGAGGGTGAGACACAGTATGCTGAGCGCACTCCGCCTGCCTCGGCTGGCACCTTGTCATGAGAAGATGAAAAATGAAGTCTCCGTTGCTGGTGTATACAGAATTTGAGACAACCAGACGCAAAATACTCTCAAATCTTACATTTTGGATATTTGCGATGGATTATTTAAAAAAGTTCTATTACTTTAATTTGACAGAGAAATAACCAGGAGTATCATTAACCAGTAGCTATAGGTGATTGTGTCTACTGATTTTAATCAAAATATTGCCCAAGGGCACAGTTACAAGGTCATATGTATAGTGGCTCGATTGTTGCGCATGTAACGTATTGATGACGATAGGATGTGACTGCAGGTTGAGTAGTTCACCAGGAGAGGGCGCTCGGAGATAGATTATGCATTGGGACAGATGAGAAGGGTGATGAATAAAGAAGATGGTCATTAACTGAATAACTGGATTGTGCTCAGTTATTGAAGCGGGTCAAAAAGTAGTTGAAATATTTGACATGCTAACAACCATTCACACCTCTGGACAAGAATAATCTTCAATTAACTAACATGTATGTTGGAAGAGCCACAACTGTTGTTTTGGTTTGCACCACCGGAGGGCGCTATAGCAATTCATTTGCTCGATTTGTTTGAAAAAACGCCATGCCCATTTGATCAATACCTCAGTAGAGTAAACAAATGTATTTTTTCCAATAGATAATCGACAGAAGGAGGGAGAGAAAAATGAATAAGCATATTTTTGGTATAATTTACCCTGATGACAGTATGAATGAGTTTGTCACGCAAATATAATTTGTACAATCAATAAATTAAATTATAGGACATTTTCGCGACCACATCTGTATAAATAAGATTGACGTAAAACTAATGATCTATTTGTGTCAGATATATTGACATTTACTGTTGTTACGTTCTAATATAGGAACCAGTTACTGGAAAACGCCTGTAAATAAAACAAAAACAACGTTTCCCATGATGCTTTGGAACGTGTAAGGCTCCTCCTTGCTCCCTGCCCACGTGACTGCAAACTATGGCGTCCCTCGCCGTATTGATGTAGGCTTATCGCTAAGATGACAACATAGGTGGAATAATCACTATTTATATATCGAATTGGTCACATTTCAGCGCCGCGATGCAGAAGATCAAGTCTCTCATGGCCCGGCAGGCAAGTGAAGTGAATCTAGATAAATGATTTCCCTGCCATTAATTGCAGACACAGCTGGAGAACTTGCTAGCATCACGGCTACAGTGCTAATTTGACAGGTGTCAATTGAGTAATCAAATCGAGTGCGCGTATAGCCGGTGTAACAACGGTGTCTTGACATTAAAACATACCTACGATGTGTGAAAAAAAAAGCTTATGAAAAGTGCTGCACGTTCGTATATATTGGACAAAATGCCATAATATAGTATTATTTACTGTCCTTGAAATAGAAGTGTAACAACCAATCACGGCTAAGCGTGTCTACGTTTAAAAAAATATAAAAAAAATAATTAATAATTTACTCAAATACATTTTTAAGAATTGTATTGAATTGCGAGCCGTATTGGAATGTAACATTGTTTATTTCTAACAGGGTCTAAAAAGCCCTCAGGAGAGCATGTCAGACCTCAGTCCTGTGGAGAACTTGAGGATCCCAAGCAAGGTAAATTTAGGCAATTAGGATATCTTAATGTGGGGCTACGTGTCTAATATTTATTTTTTCTTATTTTACCCCTGGTTCATTCCAATTCACGCCCAAGAGGTTTCTAAGAGCATAAATGAGACGGCCAACATTTATTTCAGTTAAGGACTCCATCTCATTCATCACAGAACCCAGAGTGTGAAATAAGTTCTGCTCCAGTAGATCAATCTTTTTTTCGATGGTGCTGGAACCGTCAGTCACGCTTGATTACATGAGGCGACTCAGCAGATTGCAACCCTGTAACATTGTTGGGTGTTCATTTTAAATGAGTGCGCTCCCTTTAGGATAGTCAGCTTTTTATCAATTTCTCAGTGAACACAAGAGCAATTATTAAATTTTTTCAAGATGCTTAGGGTGACTCGTGATTGAATCTCAGCAATTCTGGGATCCTGTACCTGTTGTTCATTTTGCCGTTCTGCTCTATGTTTGAGAACACCATCAATCACCATCTTTTCTATTTTTTTTTAATTTTGGTCTGAAAATAGTCCCAATTGTCCGTGCATAAAGTCGTAATATTGCAAAAATAACGCTGCATCATGTAATGTAATATATATAAAGTATAACCAGACCATTTACTTCTTTCTTGTTTTTTAACAAAATCACCATCAGTATGATCCCATGACTGTAATTGTGGCTATATTTGATGACTTTATTGATGTTGCATCATATATCATCACGCTCACTGCTTAACACCATTTATGCATCATGAGTCATGATTCAAATCATTTGGCTTCCGCCAGGAGCCGAGAGCAACATCTGGCTCGCTGATGGTTGATGAATGATGCTGCATCACCCTCATCGAACATGACTTGCAAGTTTAAGCAGGGTTGTTGTAGTCAAGGTTAGAAAAAGGTTGAGTCTTCCTCACATAAGTCATGGCAAGCTTAGAATAAGACAAAAAAAATGTGACGATATATATGGATATAAAAATTCTATACACCCATATTTGAATGCCAGGTGTTTGTGAAATGAAACATTTGACCTCGATAAATGTAATCTATTTATCATAATTGATCATATTTTAGACAAATGTAGTTATAGAGCAATAGAAATGGAAAAGTACACGTGATGATTAAATTTTAGGAAGTCCAGTTGCTCTGCAATAATTCGGTTGGGTGAAATGTGCTCTAAAACCGCTTTTTTGCACGTGGAAATTCATTCCCGTTTGCTTGAGTCTACTTTGCAAGATGCGTTTACCGTCTACTACCAGCAGGGGGCCCCCTTGATTTATTCATAATGCAGCAAGTCGAGTTGAGACAGTTGTATGTACTCTACAATTATCTTTTTTTTTAAACTTGATATGGATGATTTGGACAGGCACTTTAATTATTATGCATGATGAAGTAGTGGTCAGTGCTTCTGCCTTACTGTTGATTTCTGAGGTGCAAGTGCTTGACCTGTGCACAAGAGTGTAAAAGTTGGTCTTTGTAAATAATTTTGCATTTATGCCTCAAAGCCCTTTTCCATCTTGGAAATAATTATCACTCTCATCATGCTAACCTAACCTTCATCTCTGTCTCTCGGGATTTTCCATGAAGCTCCCATTGTTTAGAAACTCCTGCTGGTTGTCAAGGTCCATTTTTATCCTCCATTTTGTCCTGGTTCTGATTGTCAACATTCAGCGAGCACTCGAGACTTTGATATTCCCTTTGATTCTTTGATAGCGCCTGTTCAGTGTCCTGCAATTTGAATGCAAATAGATTTGTAATTTCCGCCCCCATTAGAAAAGAGACGTGAATGTCATTGATTTGCACCCAGGATGGAAATTTTGGGGTTTTTTCTTTTTTGTAATGCCTCGTTCAAAGTGAAATCTGATCAAAGCATCGTCGCACGTGTGGCACAACATTGGTTAGCCTTAAAATATCCGACTGACTCATTCAGTTTGACGTATGGAAGTTGGCTCATTGCGGCAAGTCTAACGGTGTCGGACTACCAACGGGGAGAGAGACATATTTTGTTTTTTTGTTTAGCTCATTCATCTGTCTTCTCATCCCTCCGTTAGAACTTCCACCAGCAATGAGTCATTCAACCCCCATCCTTCTTCTTCCCCTCCTGCCACCCCCTTCTCACTTTCTCTCACATTCGACTTGATTTCCCTCCCACCTTTCTTATGGCGGACCGTGATCTCCTGTGCCTTCACCCCTCGTTTCCAATCTCAACTCACCTCACCCACACATTTTTCCCTTGGGGCTCCGGCTCTCTTCTTCACCTGAGTCAAATTGCACTCAGTGCTTCATTCACGCACTTCGCATCATCCATTCACATTATATGAATGTTTTTCTACTGCATCATTTACATTTATGATACAATGCTTTGGCTTTCTTACTCAGCATAATTGTCTTATATACTGGAGATGTGAGTGGGAAACGCATCCACTCACACTCGTACACACATAAACTTGGAGACAGTCACATGGGTGGCACACTTGGCTGCCTCTCCGCACACTCCTGACTGATAGCAGTGAGGGAACTATTTGGTGCTTGGTGGGTGTGTAACAAGGTCCTCTTGATCAGCCTCATCTTATGAGGCCTTGTGAGCTCAACTGTGGACGAATGAGCTGAATTCGAATCAACATTACAATGTAGTATGCAATTCCAAACCGTAAAGTTAGTATCATTTATTGCTTGTGTTTTAAATAAATAAATGGAAGCGGACCTTGGAAAAAAATAATTGCTTATTAAATCGTAAAATTGGGGAAAAATTAAATAGGACATGCTTTAATTGCCGACGTGCGTATGGATATTATATTCATCCTATAATTCCACATCCAACCTTGCCAAGTCTATTTTTAGTTGCTATAGATTTGAATGTGCTGATGCCTCAATGTATTGATTCGCCACATAAAAGAATTCACAGTCAGGATTACCTTCCGTCCGGTACGTGAGATGTTTTATTTATACGTGCTCTCAAATACAGTATGTATGTATGTTCAGGATGTGAATTCAGATGTGGCTGTTTTTGTTTGTGCTTCGCTACTTTATTCATCTCATCAGCTTCACCTTTTGCAGGCTGACATTTTTGGGCTTTTAGTGACAGTTGTTTGATAGATTGCCATGGGCACAGCTACCCTGAGAGTTTAGAGGATGAATCCAAATTATTTGGAAAATAACTTGACCTCTCTTCCTGTGCCAAGTCGTGTATTGTGCTTGTTTGGAGACTCACTCATTATTTAAATGGAATGATTCTGACTGGTGTGAAGTTCTTAGATATTTTTATTTTTTTGGTTCGTTGGTGTTTTTGAGGTCCCAAATGCATTTCTTTACATATTGCTACCTTAAAAAATCTTGTAAGAATATGTCCCACTAGTCAAAACCTGACATTCTGATTAATATTGCGTTTGTGGAATATGAGTTAAGCAGTAAAATCCACCCGTTTTTGTACATCTCAGGGGGCGGGCATTTTGTCAACTTCTATCGACTGAAATTGACTTCACAGTTTCTCAGGGCTCGGATAAAGACCTTCAGAAAATAAGTAAGCTGTGACCAGCGCAAAGAGCATTAAATTGCAAATATTTTTTTTTCTGTGTTGACTTCCCCTTTAATAAGTTGAGGGCATATATCTATCAAGGCTGAATCATCTGAAACATAATAGTGCTGTATGTCGGACTCCAAAATTCAAATGTTCAGGTCCTGTAGGTAGCAGCAATTCCCTTTTCAAAATATCACATATGGAGACCTTCAAAGTTCCGTATCATGCATTTGAAGTGATCTTCATACGAGCTCTTGGACCTTTGTTATGCTGTAAGCAATTGTTAATCAACATTTGCCTTGTTCTGAACAGCAAACTCAAGCATTTCATCACTATGTTATTGACCTGCGACCATATTCCTGCTAATTAACATTGTCAGTGGAAAAGGGTTCAAATCTGAAAGATTGTGCGGCTGCAAGCCTTGGCGGATGCACTGCATGCTAATCAAGAACACTCTTACGGTTCTCACAAGTGCTCTGCGGGGAGGGAATCTCCTTTTTGCTATTCTTTTTTCCAGTCATTCATTTCCTCGCTTTGTTCCTCCCAACCCTTACCGATATCCCCCATGAGAGCAGCCCAATGAAATAACATGTAATCTTCTCCCAACGCGCATTCCTATTCCCTCTGCTTTTCTTCTCCCTGCCTCTTGTTATCCATCTAATTTTCATTCAACCACTTTCTCACTTTGTCCTTATGCCCTGCTTGCGTGTTGAAACTCCTCTGCCTCTCTGGTTCTTATAACGCTATCTGTACCGCTTTGATAATTATTTCCCGAGGTTTGCTTAATTGTTTTTCACTTTTTCCCCGTGCTGGAGCTTTGTGAATGGCAAAACAAATTGTCTGTGGGTTGTTTCAGGAGGAGCTGCGGGAGCTCCGGGAGCAGCCCATCGACCCTCAGGCCGAGCAGGAGATCATCGACAGTATCGAGGAGATCTACTTCTCTAACGACTCTTTTGACATGGTGCAGCATGAACTGCAGGTTGTATGAAAATAGCCTCAGTTTCCGAGCGCTTGACTAACTGAATGAATGACAAGTCGCTCTCCTGTAAAATTGATGCCAGGGCCGGCTCTCCGTTTCTGCTTGCCCTCGGTACGACATTAATTCCATCAAGTCTGCGGCGTTGCGATGGCAATGCAGTATTTGCAATACTTCTGGAAGTGTGCTAGTTTTCTGCGCTTCCTGGTTTCTCATCTGAGCTGCTGCCACTTCCTCTTCTCGTTCCATTGACATCCAGACTGATGGATCGTATCCACTGAACAGAAGGAGGGTGTGAAATCTCATTAGATTTATCTTGGTCTCACCACACCACCTGAAATGAGACTCTCAATCAAGGGGAAAGTAATTACCTATCATCCTTTGGGGCATGGAATTGTAATATCTTCTTTACCCAGCTGAGTTTGTTTGCTGTTTACTAAATATCGTCCTCTGTCCCATCCTACATATGATCTTAAGCTATAAATTGAGGTAATCATTTCCGTTCCACTGCATATCAGCGCAAGTCAGATCAGTGAGACAATCTTGAACCCATCTGAATGCTTCATGGGATATATTTTAAATTAAGATACTTAGCAGTAAATACCTCCTCTGCGCCTCCGTGCTAAGACGTCTCTCCCTAGTTCGAACTTTTTCTAATGAGGATTTGTTTTGAAGCAGCAGGATACACAACTTTGTCATGCATCTGTCAGTGGCTGCATTGCAAATACATATTGTTGTTTGTTTAGAAACTCCCAACCGAGTTGAACCTGCAGGAGTTGGAAGAGTACCGAGACAGACTGAAGAGACAACAGGCAGCTGTAAGTCAGACACACTCACACGCACGCGGAGAACCGAGCTGTAAATAATAACAGCGATACCACATTGAAATTAATGCAAATAGAAATCGTTTATTCCAGGCTCACACTGTTGCCGTCATCTTGAACAGCACAGGGAATTTTTAAAATTTGGTGCGGCTTTTGGGAGAAAATCTGGGTTGAATTTTGAAATGCGCAGCCTTTTTCTACCGCGACTTTTATTTAGTTATCCAGCCTCTCTTTTGAACATAGCCACTCTCCCCCCTGTGGGTATGACACGTTTATTCGCCAAGCAGCCGATAAATTGAGAGGACCCCAGACTTTATGTGGCCTGCGGCGTGGTGAAATCTCTATGTTTGTAAACACTCGGAGTACATCCTGTATCTTTCCCCCTAATATGTCACACTTAGCTTCCAGGCACCTCAGGGGAATAGCCATGGCAACTGTTCTCGTGACCAGTCACGCCAAAGCACTGCAACCGTGTTGTTCAGTAACACCTCTGATAGTGTCCTGGGGCATTTGCAAAAAAAAAAAAAAAAAAAAAATTCAGGATATGTGAACAGCTTGTGAGTAGCTGCTCACCTGTAACCCTAATGAGGACAATCTGTACAGAAATTGGTGGATGGAGAAAAATCTAATCATAAAACATAAAGCAGTTGCTTGTTTCAGTCTGTCGGGCTCTGAAGTTGAATAAACAAATAGTATGACTGGGCCTCGTGCCTAAATGTTTTGTGTGTTTATTCTTGGAGCACAAAGCATCAAGAGGGAAAATTTTAAAAAAAAATCCTCGTGGCATTCATAAAAAAATAATAAATAATAGAATAAATAAATAAATAATAGAATAAATAAATAAAAGAATAAAACGCTTCTTGGATGCTTGCGTATGGTAATCAATTGCTTAAATTGGACGCTTGTGCCAGGTGACGTGCCGTGAGCTTCTGGAAACACCCCAGTAAACAGATTGAAAGTTAATGTATGGGTTGTGTGCAAACCTAAAGTCAAAGAAATGTCTTTTGAGTCACCCTACCGTGAACAGATGGGCTCAGATATGCATGCAGTATTATTTTTTTTATTTTTTTACACCACATGAGAGTTTCTGCGCGACATGCCAATAATGCACAGCCCTAAGGAGCTGATGAATGCTTTTTTTTTAACAGGATTTCACCAGCCAGCAAATCATCGAATGATTAATTTAGAGCCGGCAGATAAGGAATAGACTTATTGTGCCGTGACGTCATAAACGTGAGCAATATGCGATACGGTTCATCTCACCACTGGTGATATCCTTCTGCCAAGAATGAAAAGAGCATCTCGCCTCGTGGGTGGTTTATGTGTGTACATTCACAGAGTACACAAGCAGACTCACTGGCCGCACACATCATTACTTCCGAGACGTGTAGTCGGTGTGTGAAATGAAGCTTATCCCTGTGCAGAAGCAATGATGGTGCTTTAATGCGCTCGCCACAGGGGTATCCTGTGACTGACTTCCTTTTTTGTCAGAACTGAGATGCAATTATTTCTGGTTCATAATGAGATGACAGGCGGATGCATAACCTGTACGTATTAGCTGCTTTACCCGAATCCTCTTTGCCTTTGTTGAATAAGCATTTTGTGTCATTTTGGGAGAGAACATCTGCTTTGTCTGTCCGCCACTGCATCCGAGCTTAATTGGCATCTCTGACTCACTCCCGGCAGAGGTTCATCTCCTAGCTAATTGCCTTTGCGCACGGTGAGACCTCAGGCACTGTGAAATCTGGCGTAATCCAAAGATGCACTTTGACTTACTCCACAGAAGCAGTCGTGAGCGAATACCAGAGGAGGCCATGTTGATAACAGGACAGAAAAGCCGATCATCTTCTCGTGTCGTTGAAAACGTGGATACCTTTGCTTAAACCCCAACTTGTTGCTGAAATTCTCCTTGGGAATGGACTTTAAATTTAGTGTGCGTGCATGTGGTGCTGTGAGAGGCAGTGAAGTGCCTTAACGCCAAATGTACAATTTAGGGGAGCATATAAGTCATTATATGAAACGAGTGTGAACCACTGAATCAAGAAATTACACCACTGCTTCAAGACGGCTGATGCACTCTTTGTTTTTTGTTTTTTCCTTTTTTGTTCTTGCTGCATTCTTGATTTTGTGATAACGCTGCCCAAGTTGTTTTATAGCAAGTCGTTTGGGAATAAAGTTTCTCTGTTTTAACACAACAGTTCTTATCTTTGCTCTCTCTCTCTATCTCTGTAGGTTTCCAAAAAGGTTGCTGATCTCATTCTGGAGAAACAGCCTTCTTATGTCAAGGTAAAAACAAAAAATATCTTATGTTTAACTGCTGCCTTTTTTTTTTGTCATCACTCGAGGACATTCACTGAAATTTCTGAATTGTCCATTCAAATTGTTGCCGTGCTGTATTAGCATCTCATTCAATATCCTGCAGGTTGACCTTGTGAAAGGACAGTATTTAGAAAGATCAAAGAGGTGTGAGAAGCTTTTTTTTTTAATTCAAAATATCATCCTGAATTAAATTAAAACTTAATCCCAGAAAATCCCCCTTTTTTTTTGCTCCTTGGATGATGTTGCAACGACCTGAAATGCGTGTTCGAGATTTCCTGTTTGTGTGAGAGGGACTTAACGTGGTAAAATAAGTCTCTTTTGGCCGCGTCTTCGTCATTTGCTCTCTGCCTGGTCATTCTGCACCAAGAGTACAGACTTTGAAATCATGACCTGGGAGTAATTATGGTACGCGGCACCCACATGCACAATGAGATTAATTATTATTAATACGTTTGGTATGCTTGACTCAGCTAAACATCACAATATTTCCTGTGTGCGTTTCTTTCAATATGTGCCATCAATCTTTCTCCGAAGGATATATGCATGTTTCTTGTGTTACCTTAAAGTAGATCCAATAAATTGGTCTCATCACTAATCTTGGTGGGTATTTTGGCCCTGGAAATATGTGGCAGATTGCTTAAATGCAATCGGATGACTGCTGTTCTGAAGCCATCTGAAGGTCAGTCTGTGAATAGTAAACTGGTCATTATTCCCGTGACCCTCCCGGTGACTCTGCCGCGTCCAAATGACAGCGGAACTTATTAGCCGGGGCATTTGCCTCCGCCCATCTCAGCCCACGTACACAAGTTGGTCTGCGAAATGCCCTTTGCAGTTCAGAGGGCACTTTCCATATCCCCTGCATTCATGTCATAATGAGTCAAAAGAGAGAATGAATTTTTTTATGATTTGGTAAGATGACGATTGAGATGCATTAAGGGGCGCTGACATGAATGACGGAAAAGGCTGCTCCCGCCCGTCTACATTTTGTTCTCGTGTTGCATTTGTGTCCGGCGTGCTGTATAATTTCTGCCTCCTCCACCGCTTTGATTTTTTTTCACCATTTTTACGACGTAAACATTGCTGCAAAACATGCTGCCCCAATGCTCCCTCTCGCCAGTGCTCGCGTGTCGTCTATCGCCCTTCAGTGGAAACATAATTTGTGCAGACATAAACCCCTGGCTTGGAGCTTAAGATGATGGTCTGGTGAGCATCTAATGTGATTCATAGCAAGAGAGGGAGCAGCCTTCTGCCGGAGCTTGCGTCTGATCACTGTTGACACCCGCTAGCTGCGCATGGCCTCCTCTTGCACTCGGAAAGGATGGAAGGTTACATGAAGGCCACAGTCGTTGTCATTGTTCTGCTTCCGGTGTTTGACTTTCATGGGTGTCTATTCAAGGCACCTGCAGTTATTTGGCCATCTTATAGTTGCTTACTTTTGCACTCGTAAGCAATTTCAAAAGTCATGTCATTGAAAATAACTTCTAATTAGCAAGAAAAATATGAAGGGCGTTTTGGAATTTGACTAAAATTATCAAGCCACAAAGTTTTGGAGATGATTTATATGGAATGATGACCAAAGTTTGGAAAATTGTGATATCTGTATGCTTGAACTTTTCAAGCATCTTTTCCTTGGTGGAATTCCGAATCATTCGACATTCTGTTGATGCATGATGACCTAACTGCTCCCTCCAAGTCAACTTCGAAGTGGCTTGTTTTCCGAGATGTAATGAATTTCCATGGGAGGAGCCTTAACCAGGTCGCTAAACACAATCAAAAAAAGAATGGGCATGAGGCAACGATTATGATACAATTATTTGTCCACTGGAAACACATTCATTAGAGTTAGCCGTGCGCCTTTCTTTGTGCTTCCTCAATGCTGCATTTCAAGAGAAAGGTTCATTCAACCTCGGTGGTCAGACCTGCCAATTACAATTGAGGTCTCAAGGCTGTTTCGCGAGGGAGATTAGAAACTGACAGGAAATGGATCTGTCGGGGAATAGATGCCTAATATCAGCTAACCGTGTTTGCATGTGGATTCTTACGAAATGTCAACTCCAGGGGTCCCTGCGCTCTGTATCGTAAATGTCATTCATTTTTGTTTGCTTCACAATGAAACACATTGAAGTCTTGATCCAAACACAGCGTCATTATAATGTATAGGCGTAGTTAGTAAAAGGAGCCTGTGCATAGCCAATGAGTTGGAGGGTCAAAGTGAAGACCTCTGATGAATATATGAATAACAAGGCATTGAGAGAGAGAGAGAGAGAGAGAGAAATATCTAGTGAGGCTCAACATCTTTTTGCTTGACCTTTACTTGCAATTGCTGCTTTTCCAGTGCTTGTTTGTGGACATAGTAGGAGTCGGTTTGCACAGTGCGAGCTCACATTTCCTCGTTTTATGTTTAGAGGATGTGCAGGGCATTCATGTCGCTTGGACATGAACATGGCAAGCATTAATTTAAACGTTTCACAGATTTTTTTTTTTTATTTCATTTTTCCGTGCATTCCCCCCCCCCCCTTTTTTTTTGGATAAAACAAAAGTATTACACAAATAAAAGTTAAGAAATGTGAATTAGGATACAGTAACAACATGACCAAAACTTGAGATAAATTTAGATATTTTCTTGTTTACCTTTTTTGGGTTTTACATCACATGATTCAGGTTTCAAACTTAAATATGTGTTCATTGTGCTGGTGGGCGGAGCTACAGCGTCAGGATGCGCCGCAAGTTTTATTGTAACATTTTTGTCAACAGATTTATGTATATTTCAAAATGTACACTACATATTGTAGCTAAAGTGGATTTTTTTTTGTTTGTTCTCTTCAGAGGTCTTCGTACATCAAAACTAAAAAAATAAAGTGCTCAATGTGCCTTTGTATAATAAAAATACTGAAAGAAATAACGCGTTGTAATTCGTGTTTCTGCTCTTCTGCGCTGTACTTTATTTATGCCGATGGCGTCAAGTCTTTAATTTCATAACACACTCACAGCAGGAGCCGCCTCACCCAAATGTGGGCTTAAATTGCAGTTGATGTGTGCGCGGTTCAGAGTTGAAGAAGCGATTTGTTTGATAAATAGCTGCCTTCCGAGAAATCAATCTTTGCCGCAGGCTCCTTTTTAACACTTGAGAGAAATTTAACCATGAAGTGGTTCGGTTCATGTTCACAGGAACTGGAGAGAGTGACGGCGTTACAGACCAACCTGCAGCTGGCTGCTGTTATTTGCACAAATGCGAGAAGGTAATCGTGTGCTTTGTTTGCTTCAAGCTGATTAATCTTCATATTTTTGTTGCTTTTCATGTATGAACACACTCTTGCTTGTTTCTTTATCACTTCCAATTGAGTCGTGAAGCTTCAGATAAGATTATCCTTTATTGGCCCAATGTGTTAAAGCAGCAGGTCGTTGAATAAATAAATAAATAAAATTTAAAAAAATGGTTGCGATGATTTGTGTTTTGCTTCTTTCTGTCGGATGCTACAGTATGTTTTTGTAAGGCAAAAAAATAAATGCTAATTGCACTGTTTACTAGAAAATGGCGCTCACTTCAGCCTTGCAATCAAAGATCTTTTACTTTGAGATGGGAATTTGTTGTTCAGGGCCAACATTCTGTCTGATATGCAAATATTTCTTTCATTTCAAAACACATTTATCACACCGGCCTACCTAAATATAGACTTTGTACTTTTTAAACCTTTGAGAACTGTGGATTTATTCCATCTGCCCTGTTTTTGGGAATAGGACAACAATGAAATCCTCATTCATGATTCATTATTTGTCTTTATTTATCTCCTGACCAGATTTAACATTTTCAAGTTAGTGAATGTCTTCAAAAGGTGGTTGTCCGCACTCCCGAATATCATGAAAAATAACTATATATGCCCATGAGAATATGAACTCGTTTACTGCCATTGACGGCTTAAGACGTCAAAGATTATTATTATTATTATTTATTTATTTATTTATTTATTTTACTCGGCTGGTAGTGAATCGTTGCTTTGCTCTGCTTAGGCAACTGAGTGTGTCAAAGGAGGGATTCACCGAAGCAAGCTTGGGCCTTTTAGCCAATCAGAGAAGGCGGCAGCTCCTAACGGGCCTGCTCAAGTCTCTTCGGACCATCAAGACTCTGGTAAATATATTCGCTACTATAATTCCGCGCTTAATCACATTGAAATCTTGTGAAGTTTGTATTAATTGCAACTAAAATTGGATTGTCCTTTTAGCACTCTTCCGTATTTCCAAATGGTTCTCTGCAGTGTTTTTCAGTTATTTGTACAAAAAAAAAATTCTGCTCAGCATTCCAAGTTACTTTCTTTGAACTTTCATGCCTTTGGATTTCGTTCTTAGACTGCAATGAATCAGTTTGATTACACAGCATATCTGATCTACAGTATGTTAAATGATAAAAAGAACCGACACACTGTCATAACAAATGGTTTGTAATAGTTCAGCATTCAAGTGTTGCTCTTCCCCTCACAGCAAAGGACCGATGTACGACTCAGCGAAATGCTCGAGGTATTGTAAAGCCCCCTGCACACATTGATACACACGCTGATGACTGACTCGAAAGGTCGAATATCATTAGAGATTGTACATTGAGAGCTGCACTCATAAAAGCGCTTGACCCGCCTACAAATGCTTCGCTTTTATGAAGATGCGCTGGAGAAAACAAAATCAATATGACTGACACTGAATTGAATGCCTTATGTAAAGAGTACCTAACAACCACCTTGCAGAACATCATTCGTTACGTGGTGACTGGGGAAATAAACTTATACTTGGTAACATCATCTTTTATGTGATAAAATAATAGAATAAAATATTTTTACAAATGTGTATTTTTACCACCATCTGAGAAGAGCTTATGAATTCTGTTTGTAATTACTGACGTTGCTTTTATTTTTCCAGGAGGAAGACTATCCTGGTGCTATCCAGCTCTGTCTGGAATGTCAGAAAGCCGCCAGCACATTCAAACACTACAGCTGCATCAGGTGCGTTACAGGGCGTCCTGCAATCTGATATAGACTGTCGGAAATTTGAAAGTTGTGTAATTCAATTTGTCGGGTTTGTGAATTCTCGTTTCACAAAAAAGTGAGGAGTTGTTGTTGACTGCTCATTTACTCATTAATATTTTCCTCGATGGTGAGCTATTTTTATTCATGATTATTCACAAGGGACATGATTTGATTGAAATATATTTTGCCAATGAAATTATCGTAGTTTGGCTTCTATTCTGAAGGCTAATTCCTGCTCCGTGATCTTCGTCAGGTGACACGTTTTTAAACGCTAAACCTCTCATCACCTGTGTTTGAACTCAAGGTACCAGAAATCCCTGTCATAAACACAGCAAATGTCTCTTTATATTGTATCACACTTGATGCACCTAATTCACATCAATGCTTGAACTTGTGCCTTCAAATGAAATACAAGAGCTGCTAATCTGACACAAGGAGCATTTGAATCCCACTAACAACTATCTGCAGTTAAGCAAAGTAGCTCCGAAAACACTTTGATGCTGAAACACTCCGGTTGTAACAATTGGGCTTAAGTGACAGGATGACTGATGATCAGTAAGCACACATTATACACTGGAAATTGCAATGCTGAACACTCCGTCTTACTCCTCCCCTTGCATCTGCTCTTAATTTGCTTGGATATCACTTCTGTCTTCACCGTGACATTAATTTGTCATTATTGGCATTGAATGCATTTGGGGATCGTTGTAGAATATATGACAAAGAGGTGGCTGCATACAAAACAGTCCGGTACATTAATGGCCACCAATTACGTTTCCTAGACATCTTCAGATTTTTTTGTTGACACTAATGTGATTAATGTCAATTTGTCGCTGATTGTTATTGATATTTCAGTGCAGCACTTATGATTAAGAAAAAATCCCAGCACTAAAATGTATTCACTGGCAATAGATGGCTCAGAGGCCAAATGTACGGAGAATATATGTCGCATGGAAGTGGGCTGGGTGAAGCCTGCTGTGGCGTGACGGTATTTCCAGCCAGAGATAAAAACCTCCCGCTCGTTGTGCTTGCTACTGGGACGGTCACGTATTCCAAAATCCCATCTGAGCCCTCTGAGTAAAGTGAACAAGTTGACTCGTCTGTCCAACCCTTTCGATGATGATGGGCAGTCCTTCTCAATATGGTGTAGTCATACCACTCAATCGTAGCTTTCAACATTGGTGACACGCTTGCGAAAGACCGTTATCGTGCACGTTTTACTCAAGCGCTGACAGCATCACCCGCTGTCGGCAGCATGTTGCCGGCCGGATGCACTTTGATTTAACCTTGTAGCGACAGTTTGCCACGCGCCAGCGAATTCCCGACGTGGGGGTTTTCTTTGATGGCCCTTCCTCTTGTTCATGTCACTTACCTTTTAAAAGCCAATATTGTTATTTGAAGAACACTGTTCTGTCCCGATGCATTTTCATGAAGTAGCTCACATCGGTGGCTGTGGGGCGGCAAGACTGCTCCCTGAAGTCAACAGAGTGAACACACCGTGAACCCTCTTGTGTCAAAAGTTAAGCTTCCCGCCTTAATGCGGGTTTGTGTGCTCGCAAAATGAAAGTGAAACGAGGGAACCATAAAATAAGGTGTGATGGATTGAAACCCGCCCCAAAAGGTTTATACTTCATCTTAATCAATGCCACGAGATGGACGGTTCGCCCACCCATGGAATATTTTGGAGAGAGTTCAATGTTATTTGTGCTCAGTGTTTGCTTCACTTAATTGGATTACTTTCCCATTTCAATAGTGTTACCATTCATCTCATTCAGCTTTTCAGAGCGGTCTGAAAGCTTTACGGAGTTTGTTCTGCAAAACAAACACAAATCAACCCCAAAACATTCTTTGAGGTGTTAATATGCACATTGTGGCCGCGTTTCCATTTTTCCCTTCATGCTCTTATTCACTTTTCAAAGCCACTTTGGGGCCTCTCTGCCTGCTGCGTAACAGTGGCTTTCATGACCACAGCAAAAAATAAAATAAAACACAGCATTCCCACTGAATCGGAGCTTCCGGGCCGGACGCTTGAAGGCGCGGATAGTCTGTTTATCCAGTCAGCAGTCTACTGCGGAGGGACTTTCCTCGAGGCCCCGTGGGCACCTATTGTCACTTCTAATTGAAAATGAGGTGTTCAAAAAAACACTCTCCGATTCCCTCCTAACCACATTTCAATCCTCGAGTTCCCTGCAGGGAACAGGTTGTTAATTAGGTTTTCCTCCTCATTTGTTATTTATGTATTCCGTCTGATCACGGAAGGGTGCCAGTATGATTCCGCACTCCAACGCATAAATGCTGGCCAATGTGTTTTGCCACACGCAACCCGATATTCGTTCACATATTCTTCCAATTCTGTTCAGTTTGTACGTTTGCCCTTACTCACGCTAGCACACGACAGCGTGGGTGTGTATTAAAACGATGTAAAGACGAGCCGGGCATTTATCCAGTTGGACCGCCTGAACTGAAGGCTGTTAAGCATTCTCCCGAGTGTTGATTGTCGAGACGAGGATGCATCGCGGCTTGGTTTTATAGATCGGCACACCTGTTTGTGCTTGAGCCAAACTTCCTGCATTGTCGTGTGTTATGTAACGACTCGTTAACCTTGACCGCTCTGTCTGGATTTTGGCAGCAGAGCCAATGTCGCGTTGGTGTTGGGCCGACTGCTGATTTTTTGAGGTTCATGAGTGTCCTTGTCGTGTCAACAGTCTTCTCTTCTAATAGCTGACAACTCTGACCAAGTTGCAAACTGTCAAACTATTTTTGCCCTATCGAGGTCTATCATTTCGAATCTTCTCAGTGGTGGATTTTCTATACGAGCAACTCTATTTTCGCTCCTCTACTCACTTCTCCTCATTCTCCTTCCGCATTAAGCAAGGATGCTTAATTAGCAATTTTATTAAGGACTCTTTCTCCCTTTGGGCATCTTGCTGTCTCATAAGGCCCAACACAAGAACGGGATGACCCGGTAAAGACCCCAAACAAAGCAGGGACAGAAGCAGGGAGACGATGGAACAAAGGAGGATTACGGTTGGGTGCCGCACAAGGGGAAGCCCACGGGAATTGGACGGGTGTCCTGGGATGAGCAAAATAAGATGCGAATTCTGTTGTTGCTTCTTTGCATTGCGGTTGAAAGAATTTCCTGGCATGAGATAACATCTTAAGATACTTCAAGGTTGTGTGGGTCTTTTATGTTAGTCATAAGCAAGCATTAGGAGTGCTGTCAACTCTTGAAATTGGTGTTGGAGAATTAAATTTGTATTTACGCAACGCCATCATTTTTTGCCCCACCTTTTTGTTTCCCTATTGCAATTTTCATTAATAATGAATATGTTTTTTTGTTTCATAACTTGAGGAATACTCTCTAGCCTGTTGAAAATAAAATAACAGATGACTGTGGAGTTATTGTTTTATTTTTTTAAATTTTTATTTATTTTTTCTTAGTTTGTCGTAAAGGAACTTAAACACAATATTCAACTTTTTCTCTCCACAGTGAATTGAATTCCAAACTGCAAGACACTCTGGAGCAAATAGAGGTACGATACTCTCTATCACGCTCTCTCACTCTCTGCCTTATCTGTAATTGAGTTATTGAGAACCTGAATATGTGAAAATACTTTTAACGTTATTTAACGTTTGGGCTGTCTGCTTTAATTTTACAAAAAAATATTTATTCAGACGGAAGTCTGACTGTTTAATTCTGCCTCTCTCCAAATATTGACAGGCTGAAAAGTCATTATGAATGCAAAAGAACGTAAATCATATCCGTTTCATCTAGAGCTCTGTTGCGATATTCTAGCGTGATAAAAGGTACGCAAAGCAATTTTCTCTGCACCGCCGCCTCTGCGCTTGAATAGATTAATTACTTTTGTCTGTCTGTACACAAGAAAAAGCCATGCACGCGTACACACAAATATTGCAAAGCCACTGGTGAAAGTGCTCGCTTGTTTACCTGTCAGCTTTGGTGATAAACAAAAGAAAATCCTCTCAACGCATTTTACTAATCACTTTGTGCAAAGAGCAGTCCTCCATATACAGTGGCGTGGAAATTCTAAAATCTTTTTCCGAGTGTTGCAGTGCGTTATCATAATATGCGACTTTATAACATGGGAATAAGAGAGCTCTTTCAACATCCTGTTCTAAAAGCTTGAGACATTATGGCAAGGTCGTAATGCATCCTACTTCCTATCTTACAACCTCCTTCCTCACATCTTTATGCTTCTTTGTCAAAAACATCCAGTCTCATCCACATCCAATTATCGTATCCTCTGCTTTGTGTATGAGCCGCGCATCGGCACATCTCCATCGAAATCCCTGGTTTTAATGTTGATAATCCCCCCCCGTTTCCTTCCCCACCTTTTGTCATCCATCTGTTTCTGCCTCCAGGAGCAGCTTGACGTTGCCCTGTCAAAGACTTGCAAACACTTTGATGTTGCGCACTACACCAAGGTCCAGCTGGCGTACACACTTTTGGGGAAGACACAGGTGAGTTGTGGCGCTCTTGTTCAAGGTCATGGAAATGATCCAATGCTGAGAAATGTGTGTTTGCTCTTGCCTTAATCCAAGACTTTGCCCAACATTTACTCTTTCTACTTGAATAAGGGTGCAGGGCATGCATGTAATTTAGGAGCTAATGACAATCACAAGGTTGTGCTAATTTGTCGCTATAATCAGCCAGTAGGTCTTTATCAATATTTTCTGAATAAATATTCACTTGCATGCACAATGTAACGCTAAGCTCACAGAGGTCTCTGCAAAATTGTTTCAATTATCTGTATCAATATTTGTTTCAAAAAATTACCGTAATTTACGGACTATAAAGCGCACCTGCATAAAAGCCGTTGCAGCTCTTTTAAAAAAATAAAAAAAGAACTAAAATAAAATAAATAAAAAATTAAATAAAAGAACAATATACAAACCGCACCAGAATATAAGACAGTTTTCTACGTTGAAAAAAATGACTTTTTTGTATTGTGAATGCACATAAAGGTACATAAACAGATTCTCAAAACAGTGCCTTTTAACACGGCAACAACCTTTTGGTAATTAAAACAGAACAGACCAAGAAAAACATTTTTAGATTTATTAAGCGTATTTTCTGAACTGGAGTCCACAGAAAAGCTACACCGTTGTATGTGCGTAGGTACCGGCTTATAGTCCGGAAAATTCTGTAATTAAAAATCAAATTGCCTTTGTGCCAAAATGAAATGTTGCATTTACCCAAGCCTGGTTTCATTGGTGAGTCATATAATATGAGTAACACACATCTAAATAAACTGTTCAAAAAAAAAATCTTAAGCAAACCCTCAGCTCCTACTTGTCGAGAATTCATCCTAATATGCAGCTGGTCGCAAACTAGACTGGAGTTTCGGCTCAATACTCGGCAGCACGTGGGTGGGAAACAGCCTCAAGCCCACTCAGTGTAATGAAAAACATAAATGTTTCAAAATGGCTAATGAACTCTTACCCTTAATGTAACTCTTAAAAAGCTCAAATCCTGTCACAAAAAAAAAAGGCTCGGCGACTTTATTCGAAGAGAATGTGGAGGACTATTTTTAGCTGTGTTCAGTTAGAAGCTTATTAAGTATTTACAACGGTGTACTATAAGGAGATGGCAGAAGCTACAGAGCTCATGTTCATCTTAATGAAGGAACATGTCACATAGAGCAACAGTGAAGCTCACTGATGACTTTTTAATAGATCTCGGACAACAATGCATCTTTCTGTCATGGGGAAAAAGCTATTAGGCATTGACGGAAATGCCGATGCTTGGTAAATGAGTAGGCACCACGGAGTTGCCAAACATTTCTCTAGCCCTCTATGTAAAAGTTTTTGTAATTTGTAAATGTGGAAAATGCTGTCTTGGGTAGTGTATTTGTATTTAAAAATATTTGTGACATTGATGCACGTCCGCCTCACATTTAAAGGTTCTGTTTTCCTCAGACCTTTTTGTTTTTTTTCTCGGGGTACTGCCAGCTAATGTCGTTTTTGAACTTTGGCTTGCAATATTTTCCATGAGACTTTTTTCTTCACAGAGCCTCATGGGCAGATGAAAATGACGTCTTGATCTCATCATTTTCATGTTTGGCTTTCTCTGCAGACGGCTATGGACCAGCTGCACATGCACTTCACCCAAGCCATCCACAACACTGTGTTCCAAGTGGTGCTGGGATACGTCGAGCTCTGCGCTGGCAATGCCGATACCAAGTTCCAAAAAATGCAGTATAAGGATCTGTGCACGGTAAGACACTGACCCACGGATGTGTGCGTGTAAAAGAAATGTGTACCTCTTTTATTATTATTTATTTTTTTTAATCTGCAGACATGACAATGGTGATGTATGGAATCGGTGACGGGTGGTGGAATAACAAAAAGCCCCATTTCAGGATTTTTTATTTTTTTTTAAACATTAACTAGGCCCAAAATTTAGTACTCCCTCGAACAAGTGCATTTTTATTTTCAATTCGCATTGAATAGTCACTGGCAAACAGTATTCATGATACATTGTTTGTTTCTGTTAATGTCGTTTGCAGTGTCACAAAGCGGCACTGTAACATTTTCTCGACTAAAATGGGAAAATTAAGATCTGTCCTTTCCTTTACTTTTTGCTCACTTTTTTAAAACACCTCTTAAATCAAAGTGGGCACTTCCATCCTTCTTTTTTTTTTTTTGCTCGGTCGAAAAAGCAAACGTATTGATTCTGCGTTCCCATGATAAGCAAAAGTTGAATGATGTGAAAGACCCTCTGAACTCACCTTTTTTTAATTGTGCAACTTAAAATTCAAGCGCAACGGGAACTCCCGGAGAGGTCAGTTAGGATTACGTTAAGGCCATATTAATTTTACATCAGCATCTCATCATTATTGGCCACACTTTCATTTACTTGGTCTGTTGGACGCCTCTTACTGGAATTTTCTCATTCCAGTCATGGGAGGTGAAGTGGCTGGAAATTTCTTACTCTTCTGTGTCATACTTTAAGTGATGTATTTATTTCTATCCTTCATATGCAAGAATCCTGGAGAAGAACAGGACAAAAAGCGGATACATAGTCCAGTGATCCCAAACTCTCTCATTTACTCGAATCTGCCTCGTGTGTCAATATTTTAATAGGTTTGACCCCTTTTTCTCTCTTGAAGTTACTCCAAAGCTTTTCTGTTCATGTAGGTGGAATTGTTATTCATATTAAACAATGCAGAGCTTCGACATCAGCATTTTTCCAGCTTGATGGAAATTGATGTCTTTGTTTTAAGTGCTCTCACGATGATGAACCTTCGATGAACCTGGCTGCTTATGTGGCTTGTTTTTGAGAAGATGCACGTTGAGGCTGCTCCAGACTGAAACGGGGTGTTCCAAACTGTGTTCTCACGGGAAATCCCCGTCTCCTTGCCAATTCCCTAATCTGGTTTGGGCTTCATCAAAGCACTTTGATGATGAACTGAAGCTTCAGGTTATTGAATAATCGAGAAACTTTTACAATCAATGCCTTTTTTTGTTGGGTAGACGAAGAAAGAGGTTTTCAGTCACAGGAGGACAACCCCGGTGCCTCCAGTCCTACTGTCTGATTTCGGATCACAGTTCATTTGCGATATACATGAACACAAAAGGACTCTGATGATTAAGCAATTGAGTGTCTTTTAAAAAGTTGAGGTCATCTTATAATTTCCAACAGTGTGAAGCTCTTCCAACCAGTGGAGTGACTCATGTGTCACTCATTTGTATGCTATCAAAAAGCTGTACCAGTGCCATGTCGTTTTTTTTGTTTTTTTTTATATAACCTAAGAAAAAAAGGAAACAAAAATACGTCACATTTTATCCATCTGATCCCATTTGCTGGAGGGAAGGCTTTGGATTATAGACTGCTTTTAATCTATTGTATCTTAACATTGTATTAAAAAAAAAGAAGAATTTAACGGAATTCATTCAGTTTTATCTAGTTTACTCCTATAACAAATTTACTCCTCTGCTTACACATAGGCACCCATAAAATCAACACTGACATTTATTATGTATTTTAAAATCTTCATTAACACATACAACATGGTCGACATGCCATGCAAAACGTCAGATATTTGTTTTCAGAAAAGCAAACAGTGGAGCTACTGTGGCACTTCTATCAAGAAAGGTTGATTCCAGCAAGAGTGATTTAAACAGCGACATAGATGTTGCACCCCACCCAACGGCTCGCTTGGTACCGAGCCGTGATTGTGTGTTAGTGTAACTGAGGTTGTTTTCCTCATCAAACCCCCAGACCCACTTCCACTCACACATCTTCCTTTCCCCTTAGTTGCTTGGCAACATGCTGCTGACATGCTTGACGTGTGGAAATTACGAAGCGTCAAATGTATGGCACATCTGGTTCTTTAAGCTGTCTCTCACGTTGCATAGTGCGTCTGGACGTGAAATGTTGCAATATTCTATCTATCGTATATGCTGGGCAAGGTCGGAGCACATCCAAGGTTTTATTGCTATTCTTCATAAGATTTTAGCACATAAAGATTTTAGATTGAATGTTGTGTGAGCCTGCAATTTTCACATTTTTCCATGTTGCTGGTTTTATCTCGAGTGACACTCACTTACCATTGACGCCTAATTGCTCATAAGATGACAACATAAATTCGTTGATTGTTTTCCTCATTCTATTTGTACAAAAAATATCCCTTGAAGCCTAAATGTGGTTATTATGCGTTCATTTAAATCTTATTAAAATGTACTTTATGAACAGATACTTGAAACTCTTAATTAGTTACCCCACCAAAAGAACAAATCAGATAAGCAGTAGGTTCATTTGGCACCCTTTTAAACGCTAATTACGGTACAATTTTTCCAACCAGTCCTCGCATTAATTTGCTCCTCCATCAGTAAATTTCTTCTGACACAGAAGTTAAATGCTTCCCGACAGTGAGCCTAAGCATTAATTAGATATAAAGCACAGCATCTTATGTTTTAATTTAATTTTAACTTCCATTTAATCCATTTTCGTCTTTCCCTCATTTTCTTTCCAACTATGCCGAAGTAGATTACAGAACACAAAACGGCTTCAGTGACCGCATTATCTCTGTTTGCAGCATATCACCTTGGACAGCTACATTCCGTGCCTGACGGATCTATGCAAGGCATTGTGGGAGGTGATGTTGAGCTACCACCGCACGATGCAGTGGCACGAGGAGCACGACAAGCAAGCGACCGCGCCCACTCCAGGTACTGCACTGTGCCTACGCCGCCATATGTTCATTTTTGTTCTGCATTCGAAGCCGACTCATGCTCAACATTCACAAACGGGACACGACATATGACGCAACCGCTTGTCATTTTCAGCCCCTTAATCACATCTCTTCCCTTCGCTCCCCGACTGTTTTTCTTGAGTTTTAAGTTAGTCGTAAATGCGGAAATCTGTTCTCAGTACCCTGAGATGAATAAATAAGTCCCAGAATCAGCTTGACTTGAAAGGCTCGGTGAAAATGGGGTCAGGTTTCCACACTCTCGGGTGCACTAATCTTTTCTGGCTGTTTGCTCACCGCGTAATGCAGCTTGGTCAGGTCTGTAGCTTGCAGGGAAGAATCACCCAACCTTGGTCAATTTATCGTCTATTTGTTCTTCGTGTGCTTTATTGGGATGTAGCTGTAGTAGTTTATGACAAAATAACCCTAGGTATTATTCTCAACCACCGACTGTCACAGTAGTCCTATTTCTGATCATTTAAATAATGTATCATCGAGTTAGAGGTGTGGGGATTTGCCAAATCGAGTCCAATACAAGTCGGCAAGATTCAGAGCATTTTTCTGCTCATGGGGAAACACTGCCAATTTTTAATTGTTTTCCTTAGTGAATTCTTTCTCCATTAAAACCATTAATTTGCATTTTGGATTTTTCTACCTCTTTTGTTTAAAAAAATGCTTCATTATTATGGTATAAAATTGATGAAGATGTACGATTTCATCTCGATATGAACTGAATGATTGGAAACATGCAAAGTCCTTTGAATATGTCATTAAATACCATCTTCCCTATGAAGGAAAGGACATGCACCTTGTTTCCTGCCAAGAGTGCCATCAATCATCTCAAGAGTTGATTGGCTTTCACCCCTGCGTAAAGGTGTCCCCGGCCGTAGCTTTGTCTTGCATAAGAGTCTCTCCTAATATGGTGTCGTGATTTACTGTGCATGTGCCGTCTCATTTGTTCAACAGTTTTTTGAGGTGACTTTGACCTCCAGCTCACACTAGAGGCCACCTGGGTCGTAACAGTCAAGCCTGCTATAGATCGCTCTTCCCTCCATTGTGTGTGTCCTCTTCAGTCTAACTCTGGCACTTAATATATTGAGTTGTTCACTGTATCGTTTCCTGAATTAATCTCATACCTGGACATATTTCATTCACACTGAAAGCCATCAAGCACAAAGGTTAAGAGCGTGTAATAATACATAAAAATGGACAGTTTGCCTTTACATGCCTTTACATTTATTTTATTTATTTATTTTATTTTGCTGGTGGCCTGCTCCATTTTTACGCTGTGGTGAAAGCCAATCAGCTATTGAGACGATTGCCAATTATCTGACAATGCATGAAAAGTTAAAATGATTTCCAGTTGGCAACATTATGATCCTCATCACATGGCCTTTTACTTATTTAACAAATTGGTTCATGCAGTTGCGCTCTTCATACAGGTTCTGCCGCATTTTGCACGCCATATGTATAAATCAACGTCTTTAAATAGTAATTGACTTTCTTTCACATGTACATAAATACTGCCACTGTGCCATTATTATAACCATTGTTTCTCATGATAAATGGCGGCGCAGATAACATAAAGAGATGTGTGTAATTTCCATTTGATTCATGCACAATAGTGAGTGACAGCCTACCTAAACATGAACCAAAACACATTACTCCTCGTTTCATTTGTTTCGAGAATGATTGCAATCATGGGTCAAGAAGAGGAGGAGGATGATATATTGTTGCTCAGACATTTACAAGGTTATTGTTGTTGGCGTCTTTGCAGTATTTATTTTTTATCATGATTTTTTTATTTTTTTATTTGTGTAGTATACATAAAGTGGGTTTAAACTTCTTATTTGAATATTTTGATTTATATGGCCTATGATGAGAAATGTGGAATGGCACAAATTAGGCACCCTTGATGTTAAATAGTTTCATTTATCTCAGGAGGTTGTTGCAACAGACATGATTCCTCTTGTGATTCCCTCCTCCTACTTCTCTTGGTGTGGTAATTTGGTTTGAAATCCATAGTAAGACGGAGCAGCTGTTAATTGTATTCCTCACAGAGAGATTAACTCTTGTCCGGTGGGTATCACACTGGTGTGCTCACACACGATAAACTGCAATGTGAACATATGTGAAGCGGGAGAGAAAACCTGAACGTTTCTTCTCTACGTGCTTGATATCAAGAGCATTTCCAATAAAAATCCCGTTTCCCCAGATGACGGCGAGGTTTTTATTGCACACGATATATTTATGCTTTTTTTAGGGCCGCAATTGATATTTGTTTTGTGTATTGGCGTGAAAGAACAACCTCAAAGGCGCCGATGGTTTCCTGTGGGCTTTGACAAATCCATACTCGCTGATCCCGACTGAACCAAGGTTTCAGCGTATTTCTTTTGTCTGCAACTTTCTTTGTCGATTGAAAATGACCTTGACAGGCGCATCTCCAGGTCCTCTCATCAATCACTCTTGCTCTCCATTCTGAGCGTGCTCAGACGACGGGAGGTGACGGGCCAAACGAAGAATTTGGTTTCATTGCGCCACCTGACAACATGCTCGGCAGACTTAGGTGACTGTCATCAAGTGTTGAGCATTTCAGTCAGGAAGAATTCATAACATGCTCCCCTCCATTGCTGAGTGACAGCTAGCTTTGCTTATCGCGCAATTTTAAATTGTGACTTTTTTTGCAATTGAATGCACAAGAAGAGATTGGCAAAAAAAAAAAAAAAAAAAGATTTTCACTGTCATATCATCGCCTAATGCATTCATTCAGTCGTGTTGAAAAGACAAAACCAAACAGAAGAAAAATGGAAATGTGTTTTCAGCCTTTCTCTATTCTCTTTTTAAATACAAAGAGGATGCAGCGGCGACAGCGTCCGATGAGTTGGTGATCGACCGCAGCTACGTAAAGAAAAAGCTGGAGCACGGACTGACTCGGATCTGGCAGGTTGGCTGCCAATTCTCTGCAGAGGTTGAATTTCTGTCCCAATACATGACCCACTTTTTTTTTCTTTTCATCAGGATGTCCAGTTAAAGGTGAAGGCCTACATCCTGGGGACCGACATGTCTAACTTTAAATATGATGACTTCATCGTTGTATTGGATGTCATCAGCAGGTAATTTGTAATTATTTGTTACTTAATCTTAATTAGCTTTAACTGACGCCAAAAAAGAAAGGCACATCGGAAACTAATCAAGCACGCGTGTGGAAGGAGTCAACATTCTTTCGAATGCATTTTGGATTCAATGCAGCTTTGTTTCTAAAGGCGAAGTCAACCCAAAATTTATTTTCAAGAATATGTTCAATGCAGGCCCATTAGTCAAAACATGGCATTGTGATTAATATTGTTTGTGGAATATGAGTTAAGCACTAAAATCCACCCGTTTTTGTCCATGTCGGAAAACAAGTGAGCCGTGATTGGTCGTTCCCTGAGCCCTGAGCAACTGTGATGTCGTTTTTGTCCTCAGCCCCCCCCCATGAAATCCAGTTGCCAAATCATTTTCCTTTCCTCCCATTTCAGTTGTTGTCATCAGTCCCGAACTCTCTGCCTTGTCTCCTAGGCTGATGCAGGTTGGTGAGGAGTTCTGTCGCAGTAAGTCGGAGGTCTTGCAAGAGTCCATTAAACGCCAGAGTGTCAACTATTTTAAAAACTATCACAGGTGGGATAATTGTTACTGTCCATCTATGACAAACGTTGTTGTTGCTCGCAGTGTTGTGACTGGACTACGCTGGACTTTGTTTTTCCACCTTTGACCCATTTGCTTTCTCTTTCTGCATGGCCTTCAAAGTGCATTGTGAAGTGCTTTGAGATAATTGAAAAATTGATGAATTGAATAACTTTTTTTTTTTTCATTTGTGCCCCAGTCTGGTTATCATTTTGACTGTAAAGGCTGTTAAAACGTTTTGAAAAGCTGCGACTCATTTCTTTTTCAATTTCTTAGGGCACGGCTGGAAGAGCTGCGTATGTTTCTCGAGAACGAAACATGGGAACTTTGCCCCGTCAAATCCAACTTCAATATCTCACAGCTGCATGTGAGTTTAACTCTTTCCTTGTCAACTGTTGCACACTTTGTGTACTGCTCTCATCTTAAGATCAATTTCTTAAATAGAAACACTTTTAGATGCACAGTACATTTATAGGCCAGATGTTTTATTAAAAAAAAAAAGTAAGACTTGCACTGCCTGCTCTCAGAATAGTAAAGTGAGTTTCTCATTTTTACGGACTTTCCTCAATGCTCCAATTCTTTTTTTTTTTTTTTTTTTTTAACCAGGAGTTTAAGTTCATGGACCAGTGTCGCTCCCCTCCACTTTCCCCAAGCAGACCAGGTGCATCCTCTGCCATCCCAATCCAAGCGGATCTGTCTCTCTTCCAGCAATACCTGCAAGATGGAAACCCTTTTGAGATGCACATTGAGGAGAATGAGGAAGAGACAGATGATGTGCTGGCATCTAATGGAGTGAGTGCCAAAAGGGTTGAAAGGGTTCTTTCTACGCCTCTGAAAATAACATCCTCAATGATAGAATAATTAGTTACAATCATATACTTTATTTACTGTACATATGTCAAATTATTGCTCATTATTCATTTTGTACACTATACTGTATATCGACATTTGTCTTGTGTTGACACTTTACAGCGTCTGCCCTCTGATTGACTCAAGTCAACATCAGTGAGATGAATATGACTAATTAATGAGGCTACCTGTCAAGATACACCACTGTGTTTATAAAAAGACAAGTTGATTAATTGTCACACAATCACCGTGGGGGTTTGCATCAGCCACCATCCGCCCATTGAAATTTTAAGTGACATGCGTGTTTATATTCTGTATACGGACAAAGCGTTTATGCTTTAAGCGTAAAGGAACTCGGAGATAGAATTCAAGTGAACTTCATCGTCGTCCGTTTCATTCTAGGTGTTCGCCTACATTGTCATGCTGACTGCATGATTTTGATGAGGACACCGACGACACTTTATCACGATATTGACCCATAAGTGATGAAGGGACAGAGCAGTTGTCCTTCAGTGTACAACACATTCAAACTGACAGCTCCGCTAAAGAGCCAGGCACACGAGTGGAGTGATTGGTTCCTTGTTCATTCTCTCTCAGCCCGAGAAGTGTTGGCCTTCTGTGTTTGCACCCATACATCACACTAATGGCGGCACACAGGTCCAGCGTGCACAATTTTCTACCGTCTCTTTAAAAGACAAAAAAAAAAAACATTCAGTTGTTCTGTCAAGGTCTATTTGTGAATGATACGCCATTTCTCTTTCTATTACACTGGTTATTTTTTATTGGCTATATTATCCTTTTCAAGCCATATTGCCTTATCGAATGTGTCAGGCTTTCAAAGCCCAAGCGTTCCTGGCGCTTAAGCCTGTAATACTCGAGCAGTTGTGATGCCTGAGCTCACCATTAAGGAGGACAAAAAAAAAAATATATCTATATATATATATATGTATATATATATATATATATATCTCTCTCTCTATATATATATATCTATATCTATATCTATATATATATCTATATATATATCTATATATATATCTATATATATATATGTATATATTATATATTATATAATTATTTCTTGGAAGCAGTGACCAAATTCTTCTCTGTCAAATGAATAGAACTTTTTCACGTTTGTGGTTGTGTTATATTGTGTATTTATCCTTTTCACTACCCGGAAGAGAAAACCCAGAAAATTTCCATTTCCACCGAGTTACATGCAATATGGTCGTCTATATCAATGTGATTCGACTTTCCAAGTCTTCCAAGTGTTATTCCTTCAGAGCTCCTCAACAGAAGGTTCTCCTTGTGTACTGATCTTTCGCTTTTGTGTCACATTCTTTTTACGCTTTTAAAGTACGAGTCTGACGAGCTGGAGAAGAGCGCTTATCAGGATTACGACAGCGACAGTGACGTCCCCGAGGAGCTCAAGCAGGACTACGTTGACGAGCAGACGGGAGATGTTCCCCTGAAGAGGTCAGTCGCGCCGTTTCATGCTGTGCGCTGACACAAGGGGACTTTCATAATAAGTTCATGTGTCTGTCATTTCTGCTACCAGGTATTTGACATTTACTTACACTCTAAAAAAATAGAATGATCAAGCTCACCTGTAATGAGGATAAGTGGAATAGAAAATGGATGATTATGTTGTGACTTCAAGTCGACAAAACACCCACTCCTTTTTTTTTTTTTTTTTTTTTACATGCTGCATATGCAGAATTTGACCTCACCTCCTCTTAACCCTGCTCTGTCGGCAGAAAGCTTACCATGAAAAGAAAAATCCTCGTTGGTGATTATGGACCAATTACTGTCGTTGCTATAAGGCCTACCAAGATCCGTCGACTAGTCACGACGCCGTCGATGACCAAATCCGTCAACGGCTAATTTTATGATCATTGTGCATCAAGCTAAAGAATTGGACGATTGCTGATTTGATTCTAGAGCAATATCAATCCAAGCAATATATTATATACGTATATATTATAAGCTTTGATGGCATACTTACGAAATCAGCTCTTGTATTGGACCCTTATAATGCAAATGTATATCACAATCGGCTCATTGAGTTTCGATTAGGGCTGGGCGATAAACCGAAAATTTACCGTTACCGAAATTTATTGCAATGACCGAAATCATTTTGCCCATGTCGGTAAATTCGGTGTTAAAAAAAAAAGAAAAGCCTTTTCTGTCTGCGGCAGTGTTCATGCCCCTTTAAGACCGCAACAGCGCTTCTAGTTACGTGACTCTACCAGTCTGCTCGAGAAAGAAAACAGACGTCGCTGTCGTAGCTGGGATTCAAATCCAGAAGCTTTTTCACCACCCACAACACAACCATGCTGTGCTGAAAGTTCAAAGTGAGAAGCAAGGTTCGACAAGTAACAACAGCTCATAACGGAGGCGACACCATACGAGAGAACGTCCCAGAGGTGGACGTGATAGCCTAGCACAGAGCTAAAGATAGAGCTCCTCTAGTTACAGTGGCGCGCACAGGATTTAAACGCTTCACGAAAGCCGTGTTTCCAGATATGGACTACATCGGGCCGGGAGTTTAGACATGTCAAGCATTTTGTATCTACATCCGACTTGTGGTCGGGTCGCAACATGGATCCCTGTTTGAGCCTGACTGTGCATTACATAGATGACAAGTGGCGACCGCGCGCACCAGAGTACTCGAGACGGCACATTTCCCCCGATGCTGCACACTTATTACTTTATTTGGCTTGCATTGACATTTTCTTTCATTTTACTTAGCATTTTTTTTATTTGGCTTTTTTTACATCATGCGAGCATCTTGGCGCAATCTATTTGCAGAAAAAGATTTTGCAAGAGGGACCCTTTTTCTTTGTGACATTGTTCAAGTCATGCAAAGCAAGCTATTTGGAATGTTTATTCAAATGATTTTTGTACTTTTATTTTTCATTGAAAGTAATGTGTACCAGTTGGTCAATAAAAAACATTTATGTTGATTTTAGTCCACGGGGGAAATTTATCGTGCATTTATCGTTATCGAGGTAAAATTGCTCAATTTCTCGCGATATTGATTTGAGGTCATATCGCCCAGCCCTAGTTTCGATCCATTTTTGTTTTGATGTAAAAGTTGAATTACATGGCATTTAAACAGACTTACATTGCGCAATACTATTACTTATTCAGGAGCTTGTCAGTTCAGAGGCATTGTTATGGTATGTTAAATTGAAAATGTCCTGTCAGGAAACGCAAACTCCTTTATTAATTGCACCATTATGAATGTGCTCGGAGTTGAACCTCATTCTTTCACAGGCCCGGGCGCTCGCCGTCACTTAACCCCGCCCAGTTTCCGTTGTGTGTATTGGCCTAAAGCCCCTAAAATGCTAATATTCCGTTATTTGAAGCAGGAATAGCTAATGGTTCATTATGAACCGGGGCGTGTGGTCACGGCCAGTAATTAAATGCCCTTTTGTAATGATTGCTGGTTAATGTAGCTCAATGATGAGTGTCAGGGGTCCAGTTCCTCATGCTCACCAGTTCAGAGAGCTCAGCCTCGGGGTCTTTCTGTCTTTCCGGCATTGTGTAATGGGTTCTGATGGATCAATTAGAACAATTTCTAACCTCATTGAGGTTGGTGTCCTGCTCTTTTGCAAATAATTAATAATATTTGCTCTTTTGTCATGACACGTCTTCCTTTCTGTAACAGTGTGTCTCACGAGACTATACGAAGCAAGAAGAGGTCAGATTACAACTTGAATAAGACCAATGTCCCAATTCTTACCAACACAACTCTCAATGTCATCCGACTTGTCGGTGAGTGCCTTTTCTGCACCCAGTACACATACTATGCTTGGCATGCTCTTGGGAGCGGGAGTGTGGACAGATCTATTTCGGTACTTTGCGCTTCTCTGGCCAGCCGCATTGCCACTAATGAAGTCTTTGGCACATGAGCGCCTTGCGCTTTCTTGCGGCTTGTGTGACTCAGAAGCATCAACAATGGTTAACCTTTGCCCTGAGCTCTGCCCCTGCACTTCTAAAGAGCTCCTTAGATGTCCGGGTGACATGACTAAGTACAATATGCAAATGTAATGTGATCCAGCGACGGCTCTCATGGTTCAAACGGGAAATCATTTTTTGTAATTTCACACTTTTAATCTCCTGCAAATTTGATTGAATAACAGGAACTTTTCATTTATGAGAGACTGTCTTGGCTATTTGATACTGGGATATAATATTTGGTTTAAAGTATTGGGACACTGCGGGAAATGGGTACAGCATTCATAGTATTAATATTTTCTCTTTTCCTACAATATTTTGGATTATGTAATATTTTTACACAAGAAATTGCTTTGTAGTTTTTCCTCACAAGGTTCCCTCAAAGCTAAAAAAATCATTCTTGGTGACCTGAAGCTTTAGGATGCAAAAAAGATGACTCCCTGTTTGATGATCTCCATCATCGTAATATCAACAATGCAAAAGGAAATCAAGACTCAGCCACTTTCTAATTGCTGATGCTTTTGTCTGTCGTCCTGTCAGGGAAATACATGCAGATGATGAGCATTCTGAAGCCGATTGCCTTTGATGTCATCCACTGTGTGTCGCAGCTCTTTGACTACTACCTCTATGCTGTTTATGCCTTCTTTGGACGAAATGACATGGTACGCTATTACAGTGACTCCTTTTTTTCCGGCAGTTCTCAGTGGTAGGGGACATGCACAGAGAGCCCCGCTGCGTGAATTGAATATTCTGCACCACTGACTGAGATTTTGACAGTGTAACCTGAAGGCTTTCCTTCATTTTGACAGATTATTTTGCCATAACAGCAAGAGTAGCCCCGTTTGGGAGTTGAATGCTTGCAGGAGAGAGAAAATTCCCTGGTCAGTCTTGTAGATTTATGATCTCACGAGTGAATTATTCCCTTATTCCAAAACTCTCTCTCGCTCTGAAATGAAGCTGGTGACTCCGGTCTGCATTTTGGCTCGGAGCACAGGTTCGACAAAATTCAAATGGCCTCAGCACAAACACATTCACCCCGGCGTGATTATATTTGACTTCATGTATGTTGTTGTCCGCAGGTTTGCGTGTGAATGGTTGTGTGTCTTTATATGTTCTTGACTCCACCTGCCCGTGACCCTGAAAAGGATATGCAGAAAAAAAAAATGGATGTAGGTTTTATGTTCATTATCTCTGCGTAAATTCCATCGGAATGATAGTTTGCAGTCATTTTATTTGCCGTCACCCTTGAGCGAAAATGTAATGGTAGCAAGAGGAAAATGAAAATTCCATCCTGTTGAGTTGAAAAAGATGAAGAGGATGAACGCTCCACAGGGGCTGCTCTAAATACAAATTATTAACACTTGTATGCTTATTAAAAGAAGCTAACATGCTAGTCGCACCTTCAAACTTCTTTGTCATTCTTCCGC
The DNA here is from genome assembly GCF_059441095.1 of Idiotropiscis lumnitzeri. NCBI lineage: Eukaryota > Metazoa > Chordata > Actinopteri > Syngnathiformes > Syngnathidae > Idiotropiscis > Idiotropiscis lumnitzeri. Next base: position 3,502,607 of record NC_142406.1, read on the forward strand.
CCATTGCAACACATGATTTGTTATTTGCCATTTTGGATTTCATGAACCATCCCATTTCCTTAATGGTCTCACTTCGAGAGGCACCTACAGTAAAATGCTAATCACGCCATGAATCTTTAAAAAGCCCTTATGCGATGCACATATGCTGCTATTTTGACCCAGGAATTACTTTCTTTTTTTTTTTTTTTTTTTTGCTCTGCCGTAACCAAGATGGATCTGTTTGACTTCTCCGGTTGAAGAGTCAAGGTTGATTAATATTCAGAAGGGTAAATACCTCATTATGTGTTTATATTGGCTCGGAGAAACTGCTGGACTACGTCTGTCACACATATGCGAAAGATGCATTATTTTCCCAGCACTGACTTCATAAATAATCAGGCGTTCATCTGTTTGGACTTAGTGGAAAGAAAGTTTTGGCCTCCACATTTCAGATTTGGATGAGTCACTGAAATATCTCCTTTGGAGAGAGACAAACTAGAGATTAAACAGAGGGGATGAGCATGCATGGATGTGTAGTGTGCAGATAGCGATGGCGAATATGAACTGAATCTGACGATGTTGCCACTTCAGAATGAAGACTTCAGAATTTGACCGATTCCTTCATACATCTATTTGTCATTTATTTCTAATCATTGATTAAATTGTGAAATCAAATTTTTCCTATAAAAATAATAAATGATGTCAAATGACAGCTTCTAAAAAAAATGGAAATATTTTATGGTAATTGTTGAAGTGAGACAAAAACGTTTTCCGGAATATTTTTGGGCTCATTAACTACTTAAACGGGGCTGACAATGTACATCAAAAGCTTCAAAAGTTTTTTTTTTTTTTTTTTTAAAACTAGCTAAACTGAACCGACTATGCCTTAGTATTCTCCATCATCCATCCAAGTTTTGTGCTCGATTTGAATCATTACGTAACTTCACATAGTTGGCTAACTGTCTTTTTCTTTTTTTTTTGTGACTGTCACTTCTAAGGCACATCAAAATTTAAATTCCTCTATTTAATTGCCTTTGGAGTGAATTCACTTTTTTTTTTGTTTTTGTTGTTCTGACTTCATCCTCAATGTTTTAACGTTACTTGTCTCTTTTTTCCGTTTCTGTGGTCCCCATGTCATCTATAGCCTGTCCCAAGCCCATCTTTGCCAACTCATGGTGGCAGAGAGTCGGGTACGGTCCGAATGGTGGGCCCTGCTTGTTTGGTAAGAGTAGAATGAGCCCTGCCTTGCGAATCCGTGCCCTAGTTAGTACTTGTGTGGTGATTGGAAGTTGTGTGTGATCTGCTTCCTCAACTGACACCTTGTGCATCCTGAAAGTAACTTCAGAGGCGTTTGACTTTTTTTTTTTTTTTTTTTTTTTTTGTAGTGCTTCCAGTCTCTCCACCCTCTTCTGTTTACCTCCATCATCTGCAATAGTTGGTGTGAATCTTTTATTTCAATGTGTGCTCCTTTTTAGTTCCCCCTGCCCCTGTTGAAGTAGGGTCAGCTTGACACCCAAACTAAAGATTCTCCCTTCTCGGACAACATGAGATGAGCGCAGATGTGTACGCGTGTGGCATGCCTTCACACTTTCCTGAAGTGTGTGCTCTCATACAGCAAGGTGTTGCTGACACTAACATTGTGCGATTGTATGTGCGTGTGTGTATTTCACAGTATGAATCATCGGGTCTGGGCCTTATCAGCAGCAGACTGCGAACCACATTGAACCGGATCCAGGAGAGCCTCATTGACATGGTACGACTGCAGCACACAGTCTCCTCACTCTCGTGCTTCCTCTTTCTCCTTTACAATTGCTCATTACCTCATTGCCGGGCTCATTTTCTGACACAAGCATGCTCCCTCCTCTACGGCCTCTCCATTTCTCTCCTTTTAATGCTTTTTTTCCCCCCTCTATTCTCGCTCACCAGCCTGGCCATATGCGTGGCCTTATTGCCGAGAGAGCCCGCAGCTTATGCTGCCACCAAATACATTATGGGTCGTCATTATGTGGCCAGTGGTCACACGCCCGCATAGCTCCCTCTCTCTAAGTGACCAGAGCTGGCCGGATTCGTACGTGTTGTTCCATTAGGGCCTTCAATGATGACAATTAGTCTGGTGCTGGCCATGCTCTCATGATACCATAGCTTTTTTTTTTTTTCCCCCTGCAGTCTGGCTCGTCTGATCCGTGATGATCCCAATGTCTTTTTCACTTCTGCTTTTCAGTTGTCTCCATTTTCCGGGTTTTAATCTGGGCTGGAGCTGCATTACTCCTGAAGTTTGTTTTTTGTTTCCCCACAGGAAAAAAGGAACTTTTGATAGCTTGAAGTTTGTGCAAATTATCTTCACTTTGTTGTCAATATATTATGGAAAATATTCAAAACTCGAATTACCTTTTTTAACTCATTCACTGCCATTTTGGCTTCTATACCCGTCAATGGCAGTGAATGAGTTAAGTGTGTGTGTGGAGGTGCCGTTCATCGCCTTTTGTGAATCTATGGGAGCATGTTTTATTATTTGAAATATAATTAGCATATATATATTATGTTAAAAAAAATTGGAAATGTACAAAGCTCCTGTGTTAGAACTTTTTAATCATAGGGGCTGTGCCATTTTCGAACTTGCAAGAGGCAAATAGAGGTTAAAATGCAACCTGTATAAATACAAAGATACCACAGGGAAAAAAAAAACATTTGCTTTAACCGAAGGTTCCTGCATGCATGCTGAATGATAGAATGTGACATATCCTGCAAATGCAAGCACTAAAAAAAAATAAAAAACCCAAAACATATATTTGACAGTGCAGCACAATGGCATTCTGCTGTGATAGCAACGTGGGCTTTTTCACTGCAGTGTTCACAGCTTCAGGGATGCCCTGAGGAGGAGGCTGTAAAAAAAAAAAAAAGAGAGAAAGAAAAGAAAAGTCAAAATGGCTGAAAAAAATTAAATAAGCGCTAAAACCTCAGAAAGGGGATTAAAATAACTCGGTTCAAGAATGAGAAGACGCTTTCAAATCATGGTACATAGTTATCATAATGTAAATATTTCTGAATTCCTGCTTTAATTGTTTTATGTCATATAGAGCACAGATTGTCTTTTTTTTTTAGTGCAACATAGTGACTTCACTTCCACCCAACTGCGGTTGAGTCCACAGGCGCAGTCTTGCACTTGCATGCAAATGGACACACTATGTACTCCAGAGATTGGCCAGGTTGGACCTCATTTGTAAACAGATTATAAAGTTAATTATACACTGCATTTCAATCGAGCTGTCAAATCCTTGCGGTTGTGCTCCCCTGATTTGACGTCGCAGCAGTTTGATTCTAAAGCCAGTGTGCTGGTAATGACTCCGAGTCCCACATGAGCGGTGGCAAGGTACCATCTCATTTCGTCTCAGGTACGAAGTGGCCTCACCTTAAATTGGAAGATCCGCAGGGAAAAAGAGTAAAAACGTCATCCCCTAGTCTTGTTTTCTTTTTTTTTTAAATCATGTTTGCCTTTATTGTAGCTTGTTTTTTATTTAAAGCTCACTCAAGAGAAGGGAAAAATGTTATGTCATTGTACGAGGCACATTTGCTGATTTGAATTCCATTTTCCTCAAAATAACTAGTCCTCTTCGGATTTTCGATGATATTTGGACGGGATCAGCTGCCCAGTATAAACTAATGGTGTCGTAATGATGTTTCTGGGGGAAGATTTGATGACACCACCATATCAAATTCATGGCCGAGGCCCATCTGTGTCCACGGTGTCCCTGGTTGAAAGTTCAGCTGTGACAGATGTTGAGAGCCTTTTGCTTCAGGCAGCATTTAGAGCCGTCACACACTTGGATTTTCAATGAACTACAGATTTCATATTGTCTATTGGCGGAATGGCCATCTTTTTGTTGTTCAATGCTAGACGTTAATGACTAGATGCTTTTCTAACTCCATTAGCAGATATTTTGTTATTGTGTATAATTTCATTTATGTTAACGAACAACCTAGATAAACTGAACATCCCGGCTGGGTGAGGATGTCGCTCCCCTAACATAAACATCGGTGCACACAACAATATGGAGCAAGCACATGGGAGACTGGAATGCAAATCACAGTTAAACCCTCTCCTCATAATGCAAAGTCCTTTAACACTGCACAAGGAATCCATTTGTCTTCTCTGAGTGGCAGCGTTTAAGACTCTTCACTTTAATTCCTCTGAGATGCTTTTTTTATGCAATAGTTGGTGCTTCTGTTTTGCTTTGAAAAAAAAAACGTTCTGTTTGGCACAGCAGTTTTTATTCTGTAAAGAAATAGTCAGTGAACATTATTATTGTTCTTATTATTCAGTCATATATTGTACTCTTCACCTAGTAATTGGATCGTCGCCTTTCAGCGCACATCACTGTCGAGTGTCTTTGTTGTGGCCTCCTCACTCGCTTCTAGTAAATGGTCCAAAAAGCCAGAAGGGACCAGCCTTTGACAGCGGTTATGGATCATGATTAAGCTCGACGGTACGACTGCGTTTGTCAGAATATCCAAGTATTGACACTTTTAGGCGGGTTTTGAGTGGAGTGCGTAAAGCGTGCTCACTGAAAGGTTCAGCAGTAGGTCATGTTCCTTGGCTGTGATAAGGAGACAGTTGATCCCCTTGGAGACACTTTCCGTCGCTTCAAAGTTCCCCAAATTTCCACTGGTGACTCATCACGGTTCCCATGAGAAGACCGTATTGCATGCATGAATGCACCGGAATTTAAATATTTTCGACGTTCACTCGTTAAACCTTGGTTTTATTCATTACGACAGCTGGAAGGATCAGGGTCAGCGTTAGACATCCATATGTTGAAGTCCCTTTGCAATATTGAGATATCGTCTCTTCTTGAAATAACGCTAAACCTAAGGACGCCAGTTCAACTAAACACTGTGAGGAATATTAATGTTTAACTGTTGTCTCCAAATCCCAAACAAGTCATTTTCTTCATCTGATCCCATTAATATTTGTCAGCCTCGCTGGCTCCAAGGGGCCTGTGGTTGTCAAAACAAAATAAATGAAGGCTTTCATTTAACATGTTTGATGAGAAGAAAATTTCAGGTAATTGTGTGAGAAAGAGGTGCAAAAAGATCCACTTGACAGTAATTGCCTTGCAGCCGGTCCACTTGAGCTGACCATGACTCCTCATGGGATGCACTGGAGACGACTCAGCAGTCAATCACGATAGATTGAGACCTTCACCTCAGAGGGCAGGTTTTGAAACCCTCGTTCCTGACAGCTGTGGTAAGACGTACTTTTCGTACTCCTGTTTGTAACTTTTTATTGGGAAATGGCAAACTGTGAGCGAGCGGATACCACGAAGCACTTCGAAAGTCGTCGTCTCCTCGTATTGCACATTTGTTATTTTCAAGTGAACAAATCCTGCTGCTTTATCCTTTGATCGGTTTTAAGAGAAACAACAAGCATACACTCTTATCCCATGCCTGATCTCCCTCCTCATTCAGCGCTTTACTCCTCGCTGGTTTGAAATTGATAGCGGCAAATTCTCCGTATGTATCCTTTATTTCCAATGGGAATTCAACCCTTTATTTTGAAATCATTACGCCAGGGTAGATAAGCTCCCAAGCTTTGATGGCCTCGTCTTTTACCGAGCTGGAGGTCCACATGGGAAATGTGTGCGCGCGCGCGTATGTGTTTATGTGTGTATGTGTGGCATTAATACCAACAGACAGAATCAAAACAACTTTCCTTTTTGCACGTCCACTGAATATGAATGGCCTTCAGAATATTGACGCGATATTCCGCCAAGCTCTTCCTTATTACTCACCGACAGGCTCAGGTAAAGAATTCTTTACAGAAGCTTTGAAAAGGATTTTTACGCGATTGCCGGAAAACATTTTCCGTCTTTTCAGGAGCTGCTCTGATCAAAGATGTATAAATTCATTACATATACCAGGAGAGGAAAATGTGTCTGGATGAAGGGGAAAAAAATGGATCATTCTGTTTGTTCGACAAGATAAAAGAGGTTTCTTCCTCTGAAAGTGTTTTAAATGACAGCAGACTCCAACGTAACCACAAGACATTTCTTAATTGTTGTTCTTGTCAGTAACAATCTCGTGCTACTCCTTGTTCTGATTAGATAATTACAATAATTACATCGACATCTCTGGAACAGAATACTTCATTATTAATCTTGTCTGTACAGTAATAATTCTTACCTTTTAGTTTTTTTTCCCTCCCTGTTTACATGTTTGTTTTCAACCTACTGTGCTTATTGTTTTTTTTTAGTACTTATACTCGCAAAGGAAAAATTTGGGTCAAAATTAGATTTATTCTTGTCGAAACACACAAAAAAATCATCTAATTAACTTTGTAAACACCAATTAAAATCTAGGAAAGCAAAATTTTGGTTTAAATTCCCAAAAGTTCAACCACAGGTGAATCTAATCCTCAGGAAAATTCTGAGAATGTTTCTTGTCTTCCCTGAGAAATGAAAAAAAAAAAAAATCAAATGGAGTGTATTTGTTGAGCATGCTCACACATAAAGTGGACAGATCTGAATAAATTGGCAATGTACATCTTTTATGGAAAAAAAACTAACTTGTATCTTACTTGGAATGTCATATTTTGAGCAGATGCCTAATATAAATCAAGTAAAGTTGGCATCTCTTTAAGTGATGCTCCATAAAAAAAAGATTGTATGTTTTGTGTAAGCACCACTCATAAATATAAAGGCCACATGGGATTATTTCGGTGATGTATTTCTGTTTTAATTTAGGCTTTCAAAATAAAATCTGGGCAGTTTCAACTCATAGCCGTTATTATTTATTTATTTTATTTTTTTATGTGTTCCTGAATGACTGAATATTGCACTTTCACATTTTTCTGTTTATATATATATATATATATATATATATATATATATATATATATATATATATATATATTTATTCTGTAACTACAGAGAAGAAAAAAATAAAACACATTTCAAGCCCTCAAAAGCTGCACTTGAAATTTGCCAACAACCACAAAGACGATTTCAATCGTAAATTACACAGGATTAAGAAACATTGGATTATTAATCTTTCATCTGCTGGAACATTTTATTGAAAGTAAAATTATATTTGCAAAAGTAAAGCGCAGCACATGATTTGCGTTGGTCTATAAAATGTTTAACCCTTGAAAGGACACTCATTGACATTCCACATTTCAACTCTCAACTTTTATTCTTGCGCCCAATAAAGATTGCTGGCGGTTTTAGTGTCTCATGAGTCGTGACTTTGAACACTTTAGATACTAATCTGTTTCCTGCCTGGAAATGATGTTATAAGATGTTTCTCCTGGCGGTTAAGGATAAAGTTATGTCTTAATAACTAGTAACAAGAGAGAGATTAATAGTGGATAATGGATGTTGTTTTGTCAAACACTGGCTCGCAATTAGCATTTCAGTATAATTAGAAGCCACGCTTTAATTATTTTTACACTCTTTTTGTTTGAAAACCCTTACCATGTGGACTATTAATGGCCGTCCAAAGCATTAGAGCTACAATGCCCCGGAGGGTGTTTTGTGTGAGGATGATATGGAACACCACTGATAGCAGCGGAGCTCACAGTCATTTATTAGTTGCGCGATTGCCATCGATCTCCTCGAGGCCGTTTCAGAGAAGCAAAGCGCGAAGGTTCGCACACGGCCGTGTTGCTTCACATGGACATTTTTTTTTTTTTTTTGTGTTACACTTTGAATTCATGTTTGCTTGTGAGTCTACATTTTGCAACGTTAACATTGTTGTCATATGAGTCGAATAAAAAGATAATGTTCCACAGCACAGTTTTGTGATTTATAAATATTGTATTGCAGTAACTAAAAAAGAGAGGCATTAAAAAAACCTCCTGTTTGCATGTTAACTCCTTTATTCATCTCTTTGTCTTGCAGGAGGCAGGCAGCGAAAATACAAGTCTGCACGCTCCCACGGAGGACAGGAAAGAAAAGGTGCCGAGCCCCCACCTCAGCCAAATGGTGGTCCTCACCAACAGCGACACGCTTTACGGGCTGGCTCAGAGAGTGGTCGCCACTGAATCCCTGTAAGTACCACCTCAAAATATCAAAGGTAAATGTCTACAAAAGCACTTAGCACATTAAAGACAGTCTGCTATAAACTATCATAAATATTGTCGAGTGATTTTATAAAGCAATGTTCCCGTTTGGTGGTAGATTCAACTGCATTTTATCAGCAACATTTCTGGTCTTTTTCGCAGCGTGTTTTTGGCTGAGCAGTTTGAGTCACTTCAATCCCATTTGGACACAATGATGCCAGCTGCCAAGAAGCCCTTTCTGCAGCAGTTCTATTCCCAGGTAGAACACACAAAACCTGGCAACCTTTTTGTCTAATTACGTGAAATGTTATTTGTCACTGTCGGCAGCAGACGACTCGATCCAAATCGCTAATGTAACTGTGGGACCGACAAAAGCTGCTGTTGTGATCAAATGTGACATCTTCGACATTTAAATATCTAAGCAGCGTCTTGTTACATGTAGTTAAAATTATTTATGCTGTGTTTTTGTGCCATAAGAAACAACTTGGCGATGGTTCCATTTTTAAAAACTTATCATGATGTACTTGTTGTTCTCTGTGAAGTATTCTCGAAGCACTCCTTTGAATTTTCAACGCGCACTGACTTAGACTTCTTGAGATACCTATTTCTGCCGCGGGAGCAACGGCCATGTGTAACCCATCAGTGTGTGCAATTCCTCTCAGCGTTCTGCAAAGAAAATGATCTGTCACTCAAAATTCTGCCAGCTGCTCTTTCACTGGCTCTTCCCTTTTGCAGGAACTTGACATTTGAGATGTTTAAATGATGATTGAATGCCATGTTATGATAACGTTATCGCATACATGCATACCGTTTGCCTGCATGGAGAGAAGGCCTTGCACTGGTTATATTTGGAGTTCCCAAATAGTAAATAGTCAATATAGTCATATAGTCATGATCTACTAGAATGGCATCAAAACAAAGCTTTTTTTTTTTTTTTTTTTTTGGTACCAACTGATTTAAAATATTTAGTATGATCGTATTCTACAAGATGCACAAATAAAACTTTGTGCACGTACATATTGACAATAAAGTGTTCCTTCTCAAAGACCGTCTCTACGGCCAGCGAACTGCGGAAGCCCATTTACTGGATCGTGGCAGCCAAGGCCATCGACTATGAGCAGATGTTGCTCCTGATGTCCGGCGTTAAATGGGACATTAAAGAGATCATGTCCCAGCATAACATCTACGTGGACGTGCTCTTAAAGGTAATGCTCCTCCTGGAATGCGCATGTGGGTGTTGTGACCTTGGTTTGTTTAACATTCAGCCGGAATGTGCCATACTACTTGATTTCTAAATCGTTTGGCGTGAACATTGTGCTGCATGGCATTCCTCTAAAATTTTAGACATTTTGGGTCAGTCTCTGAAGTGAATGCAATCCACTAAATATGCACCTCTATGCATGCTCATCATATATTTTGCATGGGTAGGGGGCCGAGGGGTTAAACGGAGAGGTCAGGAAAGGTTAGCGGTGTGTGCAATTGTGAACAGGACCCACATTCCTGTTAAGGAATGTGTCAAATCACATATCTGCCAAAGAGTCCTTCGATTATGTATTTATGAATGGAGTCATGCATAATAAAAAGTATTCAACTCAGTAGCAAAAGTATTTTGTCCTGAAAAAGAAGTTCAACTCACCTCTTGAATTCTTCCATGGCTCACAGATCTTTGTCTGTCTCTGGCGCTGCTGCGCTTAAGCCTCACTTATTTAGTTCATGAGCTAAATTGCAATCCCCGAGTCACTGGCCGGGATTAAATCCTTACGGTGTCAAAAATTGTCCACTTGAGGGAGTGACATGGTGCATATTACAACTGGCATGTACCTTTCCCCGTCGGGCGCTAATAACCCATTCTAACAACTTGTCAGATACACATAATGCAAGTGCATTGTGCCGTGTGCATTGATTGAAACGAGCGTGCCACCATTTTTTTTTTTTTGTCATACTGCACGCAGCGAGATATTTTATTCATGAATTCAGGTTTATCACCGGCATTCAACAATGACATTGATTTGCATATAAAGTGGCATGGAGATGCCGTAGCCTCCAAATGACTTCATTGAGAAAATGCTGAAGTAAGAAACTATTGTGGGGGTATTTAAAACAGAATAACATTTTATTCTAAGATACCAAATTAAAAACATTTGTGTGTGCCAGCTATCGAGGTTCTCAACTCTCGCCTGTGTGCGTTTTCTCCAAGCGCTGTGGCTTAAATGAAGACTCTAAATTGTCCTTAGGTGTGAACGTCAACCCAACGCTTGTCTATACATGCCGTGTGGTTGACTGGCGACCAGCATTTTAAATTAAAGGTCAAACATCCTCAACAACCAAGAAAAATCCCCTTACCTCGATTCAACTTTTGTGGATTCCCATGACGTGAATGACAGAAAATCTACATACCCGTGCTTTCATATTGCGCTGCATAGCCTTAAAAAGAAGTGACTAGCGACTGCCAGATGTATGTATGAATATATAAATAAATGGATGAGGATGTGCGCACAGTGAGCGGACAGCAGGGGTTCTTTCTTGCAACGGAACACATTATTCTGCCGTAAATGTTGTAATATTTGTAGATGCTGATGTGCACCCAACTGCTTTTTCATAAAACTGGTTTAGTTGTGCGAATACGGGTAAATATTCCAGTCACGCCGTAAGCTGCACACTCTGGAGAAAAAAAAAAAAATATGTATGCCTTATTTGAACTGCATTGTTATACTGCTATGTGTTACCAAGTGCAGAAAATAGCAAAAATCGATGAAAAATGATGCCACAAGATGGCGGCAAAGCACAGCTTTTGCCAAAATGAAGCTCCTCAACTCACTTCAATAAAATTCCTTGGAATCAAGGTGCCACAAGATGGCGTCAAAGCACCACGTTTGTCTAGAAGAATGTTCGGTTCTCAATATGATAATGCAAAAGGAGCATCCATTACAATGTTTTGTCTGTCGGCTTATGCTGATGTCATTTTTTTTCCTTTTACTGGCACGAAAGGAGTTTGAGATGTTCAACCAACGACTTGGTGACGTCTCCAGACATGTGCGCATCCCACTGCCTGTGTCCAATGTCCTGTGGGAGCACTGCATCCGCTTGGCCAACAGGACTCTTGTAGAGGGGTAAGACGGTCGTTTTGTTTGTATCATCGCAATAAATAGTTGCAGTGTTTTTTTTGGTTTTTTTTTAACTCCCGTCAGTCAAGTGTTTCTGCTCTTATGTACTGTGTCGTAGTGTATAGCAGACCACATTTTTCAATGCATATACCTTTCACAAATTAAATAAATAAAATAATTAAGGGGCCACTCCGACTGCATTTGCGGTCCGCTTTTTGGCCCGAGGGCCACCAGTTGCCTCATATTATCCATACCTGTAAGCTATTCCAAGAAAGCCTACACGTACGACAAAAGAGAATGCAACATTTACATATTTTGACATCCACATAAATCCAACAATCCTCCCAAAGATGAGACTGTCATGCACCGAGAAGCGCAAGCGCGTACAGTATACGTCCAACCCACACAAGAGTGGTGCGTTCCTTTGAGATTACCCTTTCACAAAACAACTCTGCATTCATCTCGTCTCCCTTGCTTTGCTCGGCTGCCGTCTCTTCCAGACTCATTTGGGAATTGCATGACAGGGGCCACTCGCGCGAACTGTAAAATGCTCTTGACACATCCCTTTGCAATGCATTTTATCACTTTTTTGCTTGTAAGCACCAGATACGGCTTTTGATAGGTGACAGGAAGGGTCTGTGTGTGATTTTTTTTTTTTTTTTCCCCACTACCACTACCTGCGTTCTTGTGGTTAAGTGGACGTGTGGAGTGTCCTTTTTACATCGGAGGTGTAATCAAGCCCTCGCATGCCTCACAGCATTTCTGAGTCCGTACCAACTTGATGATGATCATGCGAGGTTACAGTCAACTTTATTTCGAAGGGCTTATGTCATCTGGTGACGGGTGCTTTCAAATGTTAACAAAAAAATAAAAATAAAAAAGTGGATTAGTCATATAGAACCACTACGATATTGGACACAAATTCACTTTTAAAGCTGGCACACCAATCTCTTTGTCTCTTTGTCTGCCTGCCATCACATTGTCTCCCCAGCTCTTTTCTTTGCTCACATTTCTCTTTTTTATCACAATACAAAATACTGCAAATGCATTTCCTGCATATATTTGAAACAGGTAGGTGACCATTTTGCTCCATTTCCCCTTCAGCTGATCAAAGCTCTTCCTTGAGGAGCGTTAAAGGGCATATGCTGATCAAAGATAACACTCAGTGATGCTCCCAGCAAGGTCAAAGTCGTCCTGACTTATTTTAACCCGAGAAGATAAGGCAGCAGTCCTTAAGCACAGATCATGTGCCGATGCCAGGCCGTGGTTCTTCATGAAATTATAACCTCCTCTCCCCGTCGCTATGGTACCTTTTCCCTCACCTGCCTGTTACAGTTTTGATGGCTGGCCATTTAAGGTAAATAGAAACTCAACTAAACCTTAGTAGAATGAGTAAGAAGCAAAAAACAAAAGGTTTTTTTTTTTTTTTTTTTGGAGCGTTGGTGAGAACACAGGAGATTTTAATACAGTTATGAAAAATTATGCATTGATGACAAACAATGATTCACATGCTGCAAACCCATTCTGTGTTGTATAAGCTGCAATGAGTCCAGTCATAAGTATTTTTTAGTCCCTGCTAAAAGGATGGATAAAGTGTAAATGAGCATAATTAATAAATATGTAAATATAAATATGTATATGATGATTATAAATCTTTAGCTGGCGCCAACTCACTTGCAACACTAATGAGGAGAAGCTGAATCGAATGTGGATGGGTGGATGGATACCTAATACAAAGTTAAACTTTAAAAGAACATTCACCTTCCTTCAAACTTTGTCCTTTAAACTTTAAATCCTCTGCATTTGTCACATTTAAAAGAATCCATTGGAATTGTTCTGCAGTCAAGCGCAGCCATTCCACGTTTGGCTAATGTCGGCTTTCTGATGAGATTGAGCAGCAAGTTTCCGAGCACCATTTGGCTTGTGGCGCCTCCGTGGCACAAAGGGGGTCTGTGATTTGCCGCTTGAAAATGAAAGCAGCGGCGTGCCATCTGGCAACGCCGGCTCCGCAAAATGCGGCTGGCCGCTCCGAATGGGGTCTGCCCACGTTTAGGATGGCACGAGTAAAATAATGAGATATTCACCCGTGGCTACACAACACGCGTGAATTTCCTATTTCCTGCCCTTTTTTTGTAGTTATGCTAATGTGAAGAAATGCAGCAACGAGGGCCGAGCCCTGATGCAACTGGACTTCCAACAGTTCCTGATGAAGTTGGAGAAGCTGACCGACCTCAGGCCCATTCCTGATAAAGAGTTTGTCGAAACCTACATCAAGGCCTACTACCTGACGGAGAATGATATGGAGCAGTTCATCAAGAACCACAGGGTGAGACATCTGCCGTCATGCTCGTATACGTAGACACATTTCGCACTTTCTTTCTGAGAAGGATTGGCGGTTTAACTCAAGGGCAGCGTTGCTCTTTCTTTTTGTCAGCAACGTGCTGAAAATTGACACTCTCGTAAACAGGTTCATGCTGAAGTTCGACTGTATGGTCAAAAGTATATCAAATGTATTCATTTTTTAACAAACCTGAAAAAATAACTAACCCTTTTTTTTTTTCTTCAGGAGTACTCCATGAAGCAGCTAGCAAACCTAGTGAACGTTTGTCTGGGCTCCCACATAAACAAGAAGGCCCGCCAGAAACTTCTGGCCGCTATTGATGACATTGACAGACCCAAGAGATAGACGGCATCCAAATGTACCGAACAGCTTGATGAGATATAAAAACAGTAAAACAATGGAATCCTCTGACATTAACCAAATGCTTTGTATGATGGATGTAGTAACTTAAAGTTCATATCTATACCACGTTTTTTTTTTTTTTTTAATCATCACTTCTCTGCAGTTTTTGTCTTTTTTTTCCAGCTGCCTGCAAGAAAAACTGCAATTCACCATGTAATAAATTAGGTGAGTACTGTGTAGCCATTAAAAAAAAAAAAATCCCGTTTCAATTTTTTTTTTTTTTTTTAAGATCATGTTTTACTTGTTCTTCATGCACTCCGGCTAATAACAACTAGATAGTTGTGCCCGTTTGTTTTGCTAAAGACTCTTTAATATAATTGTAATTTACGGTTAGATTGTATATGTGCACCACCTAGAATTGATTGTGTTCCTTATTATGTGGGAATGATGTGATTATACCTTCCAGGCACCATATTATGACTTTGCAATGGAATACTGCAAATAGAAGGAAAAAAAAAACCCATAAATGTACACATTCCTGATCGTGCATCATCTTCACAGGAAAATAGTGCAAATGTGAATGTTTTCAACAAAGTCTGTATTTATTTCCGGCTCTTTGTCTTGTTTTTGGTGTTTTATATAACAACCAGGATGCGTGCTGTGCCGCTTCACTCTTTATCATAGAATGCATCAAATGTAATAAATCCAAATAGTTTTTAATCCATTCATCAATTTGTCAGTGCTGGAATTATGTTTGAATAACAATAATTGAACCATAATAAACACATTAGTGATGCACACACGCTGGAGTGAAATGTTTGCTTATATTTATTGAACTGCCTCACATGAGCTTTTTTTCTATTCAAATGTGCTTTCCGTTTGTAATTAAGTCATTAGCAGCTGCGTATGCTATTTGAGAAGCACCCTGTGATTAATTGAAGCACGACTGGAGCGGCGGCCATGATACAAGCACACGCTTCACACGGGGAACTTTAATTTCTTTCTTCTTCCACTAGTTGCTCTCCGCCCACACTGTATTTTCCATTTGTTTGCACAGTCAAAGCTTTTATCAGGCTGGAAACGGGAAGAGGCATGCAGAGGACCTCACATCCATTATGCATGATTCATGGTGCACATCTTGAGAGGCTCACCAAGTCATCGCTTGTGACCCTCATACTTTCAATCTATACTCAGGGAAATATATATATATCGCGAGATACTTGCCGCACTTCACCCACTCTTTATCACGGCTCAAAGTTCAGCAAAATATAAAAGGATGATTTTTTTTACGCCTTCTTCGCAACAATAACTGGCAATAATGCATCACTTAATACATCATTCCGGGAGTTTATTTATTTATTTATTTGCACGCCGGTGTTGACTGCACACATTCAGATATTGGTGATTTTGGGCCAGGTTTTCTGCCAAAATAAAAACAAGAATCTGGAAGTAGACATTTGCTTTAGTGTGCCACAAAAACAAAAGATCTGGCTTCCAGGCCTTGAATTTGATTTCGTGTTACAGTGTCACCAAATTACTGCGCATTCTTCCGATGATGTTGCTTGCGCCGCTTTTCATAATGCGCCCTTCTTTGTTTAACTCTATGGGCTGACGAATGTGAACGTCTGACCTTTAGACTAAGTGAAGCCGCTCAACAAGCTGTTCAGAGTGAGGAAATGATGTACAGTATACTCTCTCGTACACTAGTTCAAGTTAGACACAGACACAGCTCTGGTTAATTAAATAAACATTTATTAGCTGTATTTAAATAACTTAATGCCGGTAATTCCCTATCTTGTTGACTGGCATTAGAGATGAAGACAGCTAATTGGATGTGCTGCTTCAACTGTGAAAACAGCGCCTTGAGATTGTTGTTCCAGCAAGCAGCCACTGCTAATTTGCTGCCTGACTAGCTGAGCTCGGGCGGAATAAATGTTGTGTGTGCTCCATGACATGAGGTGAGCGGCGAGAGCGCTTGAACGCAACAATACGAGTAAACACACTCGAGGTTCAACTGGATAAGAGATTCCTCAGTATTTGTCAATAGGGATTTTTTGTCCACCTTGAAGCAGCTTTATATTTATATTCATTTTGATGAAGTGTTTTTATTGAGTTTCACTAGATCAATCAATCAATCTATCAATGGCCTAACTGCAGCGCCAACCTTTTTATTATATATATATTTTCTTTTAAGAAACACATGACTCACACTTGTGAGTGAAGGTGAGAGTGCATAAAACTCACGTAGGCGAATATGAATCGCTCTATTAGGCCGCTAAATGGAAAAAGAAATTCTTCACAAATAATAATTCTGCTTAATAGTCAGAGTCCTGACCCCTCGTCCTCATTGAAAACAGGATAATAGAGGCAACAAATAGCTCTGTTGTTCAATTGTGTTCCCATCCAGCAATCTATTTTCCATTCACGCTTGTCCTGATTCGGTTTACGAGTAAGCTGGAGCCTATCCCAGCTGACTTTGAGTGAGAGGCAGAGAACCCTTTGGATTGGTCGCCGGCCACACATATTTGAATATGTTTTAAATTAGGAATTATATTAAAACAAATTCTCTGTTTAAACTTGAAGTAGAGAAGTGAAAACACAAGAGTAGCTGAAAAGTGGTTTGCATTTCGTGTGGATGGCAATGTAATGAAAGCAATACATCATCATAAACCGTACACTAAGGTCGCGTACCAAATCTCATCATGTGTTGAAAATTTGCTTCACAAGCCAGAATTACCATATAGACTAATAATTCACACACCAATTTATGCTGAGTTTTCTCATGCTGCTCTTATTATGTATGTGTATGTTGTATGCGTTATCGTGGGAAGGCCGGGCATGTTCCACACATTGTTGAAGGAAGCCTAAAAGTAGGCTTGAGTGTCATTTCAAATTTGAACATAACCTGAGCCCACCTGCACTGAGACAACTTGACAGTTAATGCAATAATTAATACCATATTAAAATATATAAATTTAATCCTGTTTGTCCATGTATATGTTTTTGAAAACTAATTATATTGTGTGAATGCTGAGAGAGAAGCAATCTTCTAAAAAAAAAACATGCACACTGCACGTTTTTAAAAATATTCACGAGCAAATAAAAGGAAAGTAATTATTATTTCTTAGTGTGAATCATATAGAAAGAGATTTGAGCCCAAAAAAACGTGGTTTTGTTGAATTCTTTATTATTTTTTTTAAACTTAAAAAAAAAAAAAAGTTTCCCTGATTCTTATTTTGACACAAACATCTTTCCATAGGATTACTGACCAAGTTCTCGCGCGATTCACGGCAAAATAACGTTTGGTGCTTGGTGGCGAGTTCTCGCGCGATTCACACCTGTGCTTGATTTTAATCGAAGACTACGAATGTGGGCACACGCTCTTCGCAAACAAAACAAAACAAAACACCAAAACAGGAACATCGTACTTCACCACAAAGACATTGTGGTAAGTTAACAAAAGTTGGTTGAACTGCTCGTCTGCTCCAACAATAACGTTGAACCGCTGCTACCTAATTTACTATCTTATATGCGTCTCGTAGTCTGACAAATAGCCACTTTTGTACCATGTCCAAATGTTTTTGTACCAGGCCTCATGCGGTCTATTTTTGTATTTTTCTCATTCAGTTTTTATTTCTGAGCCAGGCAAGATGAGGACTTTAATACGTGCACATTGCAAGGTGCACAAAAGAAGGTACGTGTGAAGGACTGAAAGTGCCAAGTTCACCATCGAATTTAATTTCAACTTTTATTAATTAATAGTATTTTTGATTCATTCGGAATCAAATAAAGAAATATATGCACCTTTGAATAATTAAAAAAAGTGTTACAAATTAAATATTTCATTTATGATTATTTTTTTGTTTTATTATTATTGATAATAATAATTAAGCCGCATCATCCATTCTATTTGCAGTAAAAGAAAAAAAAAACATGGTCGTGTTGTGTTTTTTTTTTTTAATTTAAAATAATTGAAGTGGAGAGTTTAATGGCAACCCAAGCGCAAACAGTTATTTTATTGAAACTCCCACCAACAAGCTCGTGCTCCAGGGCCCAGATAATTAGCATTTCACATTACAAATCTCATTAAGGGAACGAGTGCTGAAGAAAAGATATGATTGAGGAGGTTATCCCCTTGATAAAGTACAAGGTAAAGATTTTCTGTTTTTGGGCAGAAAAAAACAAAACATACTCAGGAAAACAGTAACAAATTAAAGAATGAAAAATACATTACCTCTAAAAGCTAGGCTGTGATATGTTGTACATACTTTAAGTACTAAATCACATTATCGTGCAAGGTCATTTGTCAACTTTCAGCAACAAATAGATGGACCTTTAGCAACAAAATTAGATGGCTTCACTGCAAGCGATGCATGTTACACTAATGTAGGTGCTGCGGTGCAAAACTGTGCGTGTAGCACTGCGGATGACACTTCACTGCCTCAGCTCTCCTCCTTAGATGGTTGTAAAAATACCCAATTTAACAAACCCTCTTTTTTCTTCATTTCTGTCACATCCACTTTGGGACTGAGAATGCCTCGGGTCTGTCATTCCTCCACTCCATCGCAGAATAAGATGAACATGGCAAATCCACGATCCGCTTCGGGGCATCATAATATGTTCATAATATCAAGTTTTAGAGAATGATTATACAGAGAACATTCCAATAATACATCAAAGGGCGCTTGGACATGCTCATTTAGGATTATTATTAATGAGTGTCGCCACAAAATACTGATGGAGGAGATAGTTCATGATGCAATCTATGCCGCGATCTGCAGACTTGTGGGATCAAGTGCAATTCAAAGAGCCAGTGAAAATATTGATTGTCACGTGCTTTGTGGATTTGACATTTTGACGACTAATGAATCTGCGTAACATTCACGAGTGAGCTTGTCGAGCAACAAATGATGATTTATCCATGGGAACAGTGAATGCACTTTATAGGTTTGTCTGAGACCCGTACATTTCTATTATTTGAATTAGCCGAGCCATTATTGTTAAGTTCACAGTCAGTCGGGCTAATCTCTCACGAGCAGAGAGGCGGCTGTCCTGCAGATTAAAGCGAGTGAGAGACGATTTTGACGGTTTGATTTTGTTTTCTTTGAAGTGTCTGCACAGAGCTCAGTAGGGGAGCCCGTCTCTCACATTATGCAGGCGACCATACGTTTATGTATAGAAGCCCATTCCCGGCAGTAAAAAATCTGCGAGTGGATTTTTTTGGGGTCAGTTACTGCTAGTTCAAACAAACAAACAAACGGAAAAAATACATTAAAAATAGTGTGAATGGGCTTCCATATTTATGCATAATGCCTCTGGACAATTTATCTCCAACAAATTAGTGTTCATAAAAGACTCTAAATATATAAGACATCTTATATATGCACCACAATTATAAATTTATCTGTTATCTATGCATCAGCCTACCGTTTAAGTGTGCATAAGACGCTGACTTGAAACCCATTGAACTCATTTGTGCTTTTCCCTCATTTCAATTCTTGGCCATCCAGTGTCTAATTAGTTCTGCAGGATATTGGAAAAGGTCATTTAGCTTGTTGGCACAAATTATGCTCACGGAAGATGTTTCCTGCAAATGTTAACTTGTTTCTTTTCATTGCGATGGCTGATTAGTTATCACGTTGTCCCCAAAAAACTAATTCCTCTCGTGCAGGGGTGGGCAAACGTTTTGATTGGCGGGCCACAATGGGTTCTAAAATTTGACAGAGGGGGCCGGACCAGGAGCAGATGGATGGAGTGTTTTGGGAACCTCACCCCATTGGAGAAAAAAAAATGCATTTAATTTTAAATGAAAATGAACAAAAGCATTGCAACAAAATATGTCTTTGAAACACCACAGTATTTAGAAAATAAAACATGAATAAGAATTTTTTTTCAAGTTCGGCGGGCCGGATTAAAACGTTTAATGGGCCGCGTGTGGCCCCTGGACCGTAGTTTGCCCACGCCTGCTCTAGTGTAATATAGTATTCATATTGATGACATTTTTCAGACAGCATTGAGAAGTCAGATACACACCTGCATGGTCATTTTTTTTATTTCCAGTTTGAAAGTTATTTTTTTTTTACTCACTCAAGATGACTTTTATTGGCAATTTTCTGCAGGTTGCTGCCACTCTGAAGCCATCAGGATCCTCCATCAAACATTTCACCAGTCCACCACGCAGCAGCATGGAGCTTATTCTAAGCTGTGACTTCCTGCAGAATGCGATTCCGCTCATCCATCCGTCTTGAGCAGAAAAACACGATGAAGGGGTATGTGCATGCAATTATGGAGATTTCCTTCTCATTGTGTCCTCATTGTAGCACAAGTCCTCCATCTAGGCGCTCATAAGCGAAACACTTTGCATACAATTTGACTTGAATATAATTATATAAGATCGATTCCGTTTTTACTTTTATGGAGAGAAAAGTGACAATATTTATCAAAGGAATAAAGATTCAGCTCCACAGGCATCAAACTTCATCATTATCGTCATCATCATCATCACCACCTCATCAAGCTCATAGGACCAGTGAATGAATTGAAAGGAGGACGTTTTTTTTTCTTCTTCTTTTGGCGTCGTCATTAGGATGCAGCCGAGCCTGAAATTGCATATTTTACACCAGCGTCTCTAGCAAGGCAGAAATTATTGGCATAAAAGGAGTGACTGCGGCACCCTTAGTTCGATAACAACTGTGACTTCAGGTGTTTAGAAGAAATGTCAGTCAATTCTGAGCCGCTTCAGCCATCAGAATCATGCGCTGATGGTATGAAAAGAGCCTTTAGTATGAAAGTGGTCGGCTATCGAAGTAGAAATAATGAAATACAGTGGTGCCTTTAGACACGATTGACTCGTTTTGTGGTTTTTTTCTTCCCACCCACAACAAGCAGGACTTTGGCACACTATGCATAATTATGTTGGAAGTTTAATGTCAAACTAAAGATAAGACAATGAAAATGACACATCGTGTATTTAAAACAGCCACTTAAATTTACCTTAAAGTCCGCTATCTTAGTGCAAACACGTGATCGGAAATGCTACCATCATATATTAGCATTAAGTTAGCTATATTTAAATCTGAATGCGCTAAGGAATAGCATCTGTATGGCAGTAAGCAACGGATATTTGAACACAAACCCACAGCGACACGTTGACAGATTCTATAACAATACTCACAGGCATATATTCTTTATCCTCTGTGAAAAATGACGAATCATAATGCAGCTCACTGAATATCTTAGAGTAGTTATGAAAATCTGAGATTGTGTCTTTCTGACTGTATTATACTGCTTATAGTGTCATTGTGTTTAGTAAAACCAATTTTTTCCGTTTGCTTTTAGGAGGAGGCTAGAACAGCTTAAAATATCATTTCCGTTTATTTCATTTGGAAAAAAATGATTTGAGATACAAGTACTTATTAAACTATTATCTGAAGGCACCACTGCATTGTGGTAGAAAAATGACTTTCTGTGAAAAATAGCCCTTCTAATCTTTATCACTGTAATTTACACTACATATATAAAACCCTAACCACAAAAATGCAATCGTTCTTGCGCCAAATAACCCTAAATAGGATGGAAAAACATCACTCAGTCAAGCTTTTACAAAATTGTTTTTTTTTTTACATCACATTTGCAATGATGTCCGTCGAAGCCGAGAGTGACAAGGAGACAAAATGAACCACAGGAATTCACCAAATTGGTGTCACAGTGCAGAAATTATACAACTTCCACGTATACAGGTAATGTGCACAGAAGCGCTCACCTCGGTCGGATCGTTATTTTAAAAATGAGTGAGAAATATACTAAAATAAATACTTTAATAAATGCACTGTACTTGATCATCACAGAATGAACATCATTCGCTAAGATTGATTGTCACTATCTTCTTTCTAACCTGCAACAAAAGACATTAGAATGAATATTGTAAAAAGAGCAAATATTTCCATGATGTGATGAATGATAAAGCTTTTTCCTTTTTATTTTTAAAATTTTATTTTATTTTTTTTACTGCTGGTTCAAGCAAGCGCTGCCTCTCCTTAATTTTTTAGAAGTTTGTGTTTGATATGAAATGATGAGTATGAGTCAAAAGAGCAGCAATTCAGCTTTGTGGTTATTTAAATCTGGATTTTATGCGCTTTTTTTTCCTCTCTCAGCCTTTCCATCCCTTTGGTAAAGGTTCACCTTTGTCTCATCAGCCCATAACTCTTTGGCCCATAATTTCTGAAGCTCGTTCGTCTCTGTACTTTTTGGCACATTCCAGCTTGGCCTTCCGATTAAGTTTGGATCCAGATGTAAATACCTGGAAATAAAAGCTGGGCTTTTTTTTTTTAAAGTCAAAACCAATCGTGCTCAGCGTATACCAAAAATAAAGACATTGACCTCACTTTTTCAGTTCTATATTTTATGTATGCTTTTTTTTCTTTTTTGCACATTAAGCTTCCACTTGCTTCTCAGCCCTGTGATGTTGAGCATCTGCAAAATGGCAAAGCAGCTTTGTGTGCAGCATCACAGGATAGCAATGGAGTACTATACTCAGGAATAAGAAATGATGATAAAATATTCATAGGAAACAAAATATGTATTCATTTAAAAAAAAAAAAAGATTTCTATGTACACAATTCCAGAGCTTCAAACATATATGATAATTGGTATTGTTTCGTGGCACGTAACCAGACTGGTGATGCTGGTATATTGTTGCTGTTTGTGTTGTGTCTACAGTGGAAAGTCTACACACACCTTTTTAATTTCCAAGATAAACCATTTCAAAACTTTTTATTTTATTTTTTGACTTTTATTCTGTGCAACTCAAATAATTATTGTTATTTTTTTTCATTTAGATAAGGGGAAATAAACACAACTGAGATGTGACATTTTTTTTCTTTCAAGCTGGCAACTGAAGGATTCTGACTGCTATTTGGAACTGCTCATAATTCCCTTCCACCTTGACAAAGAAGGTATGGTGTTCATTTGGTGATGCTCAGTGTTGTGTTCGCACCTTTCAAAGTTATGGCCAAATATTTCACCTTGGTTTCATCGGACCAAAACACATTTGTTTGTTTTTGGCTATGAGCAAAAGCCTACCAGAACATCTAAACTTTATTTCGAGTTATTCCAAGGGTCTTTAAATGGGCTTAAATGTGATCGGCTAATTCTGCAGTTGTGCTGCCTTGCCAGGGTGTGCGCACTTGTGCAACCACATTCTCAGTGGCTTATTTGTACTTCTCCTCTCGAAAGAAAAAATTCTCCACGTGAAAGGTCACAATGGTGGAAAAAAAGTTTTGAATAAATTGAACTTGGTCTCATTTATTCATATCACAAAAAGCTGGCATTTCAAAAGGGGTTTGTAGACTTTTTCTATCCACTGTATGTGTGTTATTGTGTGTTGTCAGGTGCCTCATCGAACCTCATTCGGACTCCGTCTCAATCTAGTTTTTGACCAGCCTTCTCTTTATACCCTTTTGTGTAGTAGGTGAGATTAAAAAGGATTGTGACGCTCACTTGCTGTTGATAACCATCATGATCACATCCTCGCTAACAGATTACATTGTCATCACAGTTATTTCCGTCTCCTCGCCACCAGCGTTGAAACGAGTGACAAATCAAAAGTCTCACAAGCATCGGCGTTGTCACTAAGCAGCTGCAATAAAGTGATAGAAGTGACTTCTTCTCCTTCCCGGTCGCTCGTCGAAGCCCTCGTCCACATTATGGCCCAGGTGCTAAACCTTTGAGATTCAGTACCGACCATGTAGCGTTTGTTGCCATTTTGTCTTGTGTACCACTCAGGCGATCTCGCCCACTTTCAGCGCAACCACTTCAGAGTCGTCCGAGTGGCGCCCGTTCAAGTGTTCACTGTTGCCGCCTTGATGGTACATAAAGGGCGGGACTTCTGTAATGGAGGTGGCCGTGTACGACGTGGAGCGCATGGAACAATGGTCCTTTCGCCTTTGACCCCACTCGGTCTTGTACTGCATCCACTGCCTCTTCAGGGTGGCTTGCACCTGCACACGAGCAGATGATTGATTTGAACAATATGGCTGCACCTCCTGATGGTCGTATGCAAAACATTTGGACTCAAGTGACCCTAATTATAACTTTGCTCCATGAGAAATCGGCATCATTGTTTGATCTTGATCTGTGAGCAATACTTTGGGATTTCATTAAAATATTTGAAAAAAATCTCTTAAATTAAATGTTTTTAACCAATCCTCCAATTAGTGGAAATGTTCATTACTTTATAGTGTGTGTGAGATACTCTTAATGCTGTCATTTCTGATGATGCATGAACACACTAATTAAATTAAAAAAAAAAAAAGGAGACAAAACTAATGGTCGTTATGAGCCAAGTGCGCGACGAGGACGTCCATGTAGAGCATTGCGCTTGGCATCACAAAGACAACGTGAACATTTGTTTTTCTCGCTGACCTCGCGCTACAAAGGAGCCATTGTGGACGTAATGCTGGTTGTGCAGTTTGGCCTTGAAATAAAAAAAAAATAAATAAATAAATAAATCAATGAATAAAAAAAAAAAAAAAAGCCCGAATGGACCACAACCCCAGAAGCCCATGTCCTGATTAAGGAACCGCAATTGGTCAGCTAAAGCAAACAATGGCGACGGTTAGTGATGTTTGATCACCCTCCTTTAGGGTCGACGTTCTGGAGACGCGTCTCTCCAAACATGGTTTCGCACGAGCCGTTTGGAACATTAGAGAAGATGACAACCTGGCCTCGTTTCAAATAAGAGCACAACCGCTCTCTTGATGAGCTTTCGCTACTTTGTAAGAAATAGTTGCAGCCCTGCACACATAAATAGATCTCAATTTTGTAAACGTGTCAAGCAAACACCCACGCACTTCCTGAGTGAAAAGTTATCACCTCTATGAACTAGTTTATGGCCGCATTTGACTTTCGGCTTGATGTTCTCAGGATAACAAGCAGAATTTCTGCTTACTTTGTACTGACTTGGTCAAACTGAAAAGGAAATATCGTTTGAAAGATTATTCAGTGAGAGGATGCTCTTTGTCTATTTCCTCTGGCGAATGATCTCCTGCAGTCACTTGGCTGTTTGATTGCTCGATTACTGAATGCAAAATTGTCTAATATACTTTTGGTCTTTTTATTGCTTCCTTCCATGAGTTTATCAACAAAAAAAACCAAACGTTTTTAATGTAACATTTAAGTGGACAGTAGTTGGTCATTTTTGACCAATTCATTCTATTTTAGTTCAGTAAGAATATCACTCACCTCGCCATTGAAGAAGCAAAATATGGTTGCCACCAGTAAACCCTGCAAAAACAATTACAATTGTTAAATATTTGACAGCTCAAATCACAATAATATGCTGGGGCTTTTCTAATTATATTCAGATCACAATACTTTTCATAGAATTAAAGGTTTCTCCACCACCTTATAAATGTGCTCAATTAAGTTTAAGGTCGACTGGGGGAAACATTATGAACAGTACAATTATGGCCAAGTTTGTTTCAAGCATCATTTTCAGCACTTTCCAAATGTTTATCCACCCTGGATACATTCAAATTAAATTTTCAAGCATGCCACAAGGTTCTAAATTTAACACGCTGTCACGGGCGTGAGGACAGAATAGATTTTCTTCCTAGATTAATTCACTTTCACACAACTTCAGGCACATCGCTTAGTGGTTGTTCCATCAATTAATCATCATTTCGAATCCGAAACTTTATCGCAGCGTGGCTTTTCCGCGATGTGAGGTCTACGTACCTGGTTGTGCGTGAGTATGTGCATGATGTACTCGTAGACCTCTCCCACCAGCCTGTTCTCTGGCCTCCAGGGAAAAATAACAAATTGTATTCCCAGAAGGGGCACTAGGATCAGCGTGGCTCTCACAGCCTTCATGTACATGTTGGACTCGGCGCGGTGGGTGTCTCTCAGCTTGGTGACCAGCACTCTGATGATGTTGAGCAAGAAGAAGAGATTCACCTGCAGACAGACGGCGGGAACATTCACAGAAGGATTAATGGGAAATGTCAAAATGCAAATGAGTGGCGTCATCGTAAGATGGTCTGCGTTTCTTTGACAATGTACCGTGACACAAGGCTATAAATAGAACAGCGTAGACTTACAAGGAGCGCTGCCACTATAGGACCGTGGACTGCATAAAGCAGATGAGTTTCCACACTCATCCAACAGCTACAAAAAGAGTCAAATAACACATTAGTCAGTGTTGTCTGAAGTCCAACGCATACATGGATGCTCTCACAAAAACAAGCGCGTCCGTATGTTGACAGGTTTGGCAAATATACTCACTTGTCATCAAAAAATTTTGTTCTTGCTACAGCATGGATGGATGCGGGCACGAGAGGAAAACCTTGGAGAATGAAACAATGGCAGGCTCAAGGGAAGCGCTTCTACTTTGTCACGAAGGCAACAATAAGCAGTGAGTACTTTTCATGCATCAATGCTATGTGGTCGAGGAGTTCTGTGGTTCTGCTTTCGATGGAAATAAGGAAGCCTCCCGGAACAGGTAGGTCGATTTTTGATGTTCCCAACCCAACAACACTTTATTTTTCATTTCATCATAGTTTAAAATAAAGAAAATATCAACTGAACATTCCCTATTGTAAAACCGTCCACAACATTCCAAATCGGGCTATTACCAATTATTTGTATGAGCAGCATTTGAAAATGAAATCAAAACGCACACAAGGCCGACTCACCCCAGCCAAGTAGGTAGTACCAGTGCAAATGCTGCTCCTCTGCAAACACAGCCACCACGATGAGCGTGTGCAGGTAGATCCCCTCACAGAGCATCCAGAAATAATTGCACCCCAGCATGTACATGTGGAAGAAGTGCAACACCTTGCAGCCTACCTGCAAAGATGGCCCACCCAGGGACGTATGAAGCATTTCATCTGCTCGTCCAGTTGAAACATAGAATGCTTATCCTCATAAGTGTTGAGGGTTTTATGGCCTAAAAGTATTTTTCTTTTTAATTATGCCTTAACACATGTTTCCACATGCGTTTAAAAACACATTTATTTCAAAGTTTTATTTCTTTCTGTTGAGTTGTACAGGATGTACAATACATTTGAACAGGGGTGTGTAGACTTTTCCTATGCAGTGTAGTACAAGTAGATCACTATATTGTATTTTTCTTCCTATGTGCATGCCAATACACAAAAAGAATGGCCGGATGGATGTTTTGATGTCCACTTTGAGTAAAGGTGCATTCCACCTTTGTGACAACACAACTAATTGCCCGCCACAGTATTTTTTTTTTTTTTGTCCAACGCAGACAACAATTACTCACTCTGCTCCAACCTTTTACACAAATGTCCTCCTCACTTAATCACATTTCTGTGGACTCCAAACAGAATGCAGATATTCCCTTTCGAACCTTTTTTGAATTGCAGATGAGCACGATTTGTCTGCAACCACCGACAATGTTCTGCTTTGCAAATCAAGCCGCGGTGGCTCATGTAGATCTATTCTCCTCGTGGCTTCAGAACGGCTTGGAAATTGTGAAGGATCTCTCGCCGCAAAACAAAGCCAAGCAAAGGAAAATGTGTGCTGCTGCAAATCAATAGTTCTCAAGTCACAAGCAGAAAAAACGGGCCAATTAATTCCAGCATTTACGGAAGTTTGTAATTGCAAATAGGTTTGTCGCAGCCTCTAAAAATAGTGCAAGTGATTGCTTTGTGTGATTCCTCTTGAAAACTAATATCCCCTTTCACGGATTGAATACTTTTGATGAATGGCAACGATTTTTTGGAACTGGCGCTTCTCTAACTACTGCAGAGGTGATCCTAAGTGCTTCCGGTATGTTTAGAAAAACATTGCGACTAAAGATATGATGAGAGTGTAGCAGCAGGTTTTCGTTGCAAAGCCAGATACATGTGCTGTCAGGTTGTTGGTCGTCGTCTGGCCAAAGGTTCTCTGCCGGCTAATGTTTGCAGAGATTCCACTCCAAAAATTCCACTCCTGATTGCTCAAATCTGCATTCATGATTTTAATTATTATTATTATTATTATTAGGAATTACACATTTTTTTCATTTCAATTCGAAATGGGGGGGGATAAGAAAAGGGAAGATGATTTTGAGAGCTGACTAACATCTTTTACTTATTCCAACCAGGATTAGTTCCTAAAATGTTTATTTATGTTCTGTACTGGCAGTGAGGCATTCCTGCAAGACAGATTTATCATCGGGTACTAAGACGACTTTGGACATTTGAATAACTCATAAAATATCCAGGGATTCTCTAAAACACCCCAAAGAAAAGACAGTCCAATGACACACAGCTGAAATATCAATCTTTGCAGGCGAGAAATAATAAAACAAAATTCCAAATATAGACAAACTACTCTGCAACGCTAAAATTTTATTTGCCCTGAATATATAAAAAAAAAAAATGTCACTTGATATTAAAAGTCTGCGCACCCACCCCTGTTCAAATGGCCGATTTTTTTTTTCTAGTCTCTAAATTGACTATTGTTATGAATTCTAGAGTTGAATGGTTGTGTGTCTCGCCTTTTGCCTGACAAGCTCCAATTATCCACAACCATAACGGTAATGAGGACTAGCAGTACATAAAATGGCTGGATGGTTTTATAACTTAATTTTGCTTTCATGCATGGATAATGAATACGTTGCACCTAATTTCCCACGGTAGAACTAATCTTCCTTATCGACAATGCCATTCATTTATTGAACAGTACCTGCAGAAAAATTTCATTGTCACAATATTGGCTATCTGGTGGAACTCACCGGGTTTCTTCCCACTACTTGCGGATTGTTGACCACACCGACTAGGTAGATGATGGTCAGGGCGGAATTGAGCACATAGGAGCAGAAAAGGTTCTTGTGCAGCGTGATCCTTTGGCAGCTCAGACTCCTACGCGATGAGATCATTAGGATTGATAGGTCAGCGTGATGACATTTAAGGACAGCATTATGCGGTTGCGGCAAATGATATTGCAGTGATGCAAGCTTATCGGAACCTAAAGCGAAAGCTGAGAGATGTCGCAACCAATCCAAATTAACAGCCTTGCAGGCCTAAATGTTTTACGTTTGTATTGAAGTAACTAACTGTATATATCTTATATATTTATAAGAAGCATGTAAAGAGACTTGTGGCTGTGCACTTGATGACAAATTTCCACCTAAGACACCCGACATTAATGATGTATACGTTGTTTAGCAAACTCGAGCCGTCCACATTCCCATGTAAGCCTCACATCTGGATCCTCTTCCGTCACATCAAGCCTCCGATACTTGAAAGGATTCCGCTCTAAAGAAAGCCGAAGTTAGAAGAAAGCAGAAACAAGCCGAGCTCCAACTTGTCAGCTTGATTCATTTTCCCTCTGCAGGTCCAATGATTAGTGATCCTGCTTCTGCTAAAATATGAATGATGGTGTCGAATGTTTTGCAGCACACCGAGTGTGTCGGGTTGGATTCAGACTCCATAACCACTGCTTTTAAAATGGCAACCAACCCTGTTTATAAGTGTAAAGTTCAATAATAGCTGGGCCACTGGAGAGCTATTACAATTGTAGTAAAAGTAACCCCAGTTGATGTGCAATGAAGCAGCTAAATACAATTAAATACAGCCAGTGAAGCAGCATGTGATTTGGGTCGGCTAAAATGAACGGTCATTAACCTCTTCTGTCAAACATCATAATGTACTTGGAAGTAGGTGAATATAAAAAGACCCTGGCACACAACACAAGTCACATCCTCGCCCGGGAAGCGACAAGCAAACATTTGAGGTCAAAGCTCCCATTATCATCTCAGCGTTATGACAAGCCGTGTCTCGATAGTGCCAGTGCTGTCGGCGCGTTCCTAAAACAGATGTGATATTGGAAGGCGATCAAGAATGTCACAGTACCTGAAGTAGAAGAAGATGGCCAAAGAGATGAGCAGGGAAGCGATAGATATGGCGTGACCGACAATAGCCATGTAAAAGAGGATGTACGCTGACTGGGAACAAACAAATTCAAACAAAATTCATTGTTACAACAGTGAAGAAGATTTGTGTTCCCCAAAAGCGCAAATCACTCGATTTTTGGTCGTCATTTTAAGTCACAGTAAATTATAGTCCTTTTTCATTTCATGTTAGGGTATATTATTTTAAAATATGGAGTTCTGACTGATGGATAATTTTTTATGTTTCACAGTGTAAAAAAAAAAGGGGCAGAAGTACTCATATAGACTGCAGTAAAATAAAAAAATACTCTAAATTGTACCATGTAAAAAAAAAAATATTTACTTCTTTACTGTCAATTACATACAATAATTGTTGTGCCATTAAGAGCTCGCTATCGTTTATGCGATGTTCCCATAACTTTGCTAACGTGAGTAAAAAAAAATGCTAATTAGCATTAGCTTTAAATTAGATATCTGGAAAAACGGTCTTTCTTTTTTTCACATTTCAGATCTGTTGCTTTGTCATAGTGCTCCCTTCGTTCTTGTTTCTTATTGTTCACAATTTCAACGTTACCTTCAACTTTGCTTTCGTGTTTTCATTGCACTGTGTATAGTTTGACCAGGTTCTGTTGGTGTCCGGGTGGCGAAACCACTGCCCATCATCCCCACAGTACTTGGTTGCCTTTTCTGCACAAAAATATTGTTTCATACAAACTCAGAATTAGAATTACTGATACTGGCGCACTGCTTACCTGTCGGGTCGAAGTCAACAAAATAATTGGGGCAGTTTTGGGAGGTGTAGGTTCCTGCCGGCGTATCCCCCCAGCACAACCAGCCATCCCAGTTGCGACTGCAGTACACTCCTGAAGCACCAAAGAGAGAGTTTAAAAAAAAAAAAAAAACTTGACTGAGGGTTTTTCAAAGGTTACCAATGTTGAAATGAGGTCATTACTTGATTTGTTATAAGGAGGATCGCTCTTCATTTTCTCAAAGCATTTGTACTGGCTGTCAAGGATTTTATTCCTCCCAAGATCCTGCTCCTCTGGGTCTACCACTGAAGTCTTGTCTGCAAAGTCTTGCTCCGCGTCCCCTGGGAGCTGCGCACTTGCTCCCTGCATCGTCAGACAGTATCACACGTGTGTATACGCAGAAGGTACATTTTTCCAGTCAGTATTAATAACGCCAGTTATGCTTGTCAATATTTTCATTCATCCGGATCATTTTAGGTCATCGATCGATCTGTTCTGGTTGTCTTAGAAGCTGTTTTGACTCTTATCCTAGCAGGTTACAGTTAATTCATTCACTACCCGCCAAGTAAAAAAAAAAAGGATTTTTGACGTCTTTAGCCGTCAATGGCACTATGAGTTGATGCCTGTGGACTGTACAGCGATCTAGGCAGACAAGACAGATGGTTTGTAACGCGAGTGAGAGAGGCAGTCGAAACCATCTCGACAGAGGCGAGTGCTAACGACACGATCTATTTTCTGCATACAATGCCATCCTCGATAATTTAGCCTGCAACAAATAACAAACAAACAGCCACTTTTGGCCTTCAGGTGCCTCCACAACCAACAACAGAATGGGAAATTAACGAGGCTAATTCCACCGAAATGAGTGTTGTTGGTTGGCAGAGGCTCTCTTCAGTGCATTTTAATGACTTCTTCCCGAAAGAGTGATGCCATTTGTAGTTTCCGAGTGTGCCTCTATCTAATAATCTGTTGCCTTTCCACACCAACGCTCAGACGAGAGTTGTCCTATCAAGCCTGTTGCATGAGCTGATGAAGCCTGCTCGGATGAGAGTCAATCTGTCGTCAACTACTAGCACAGTCCAGTTGCAATCGATTAAATGCCCTGTGAACCTCAGTTACAAATCTATTTTTATAAAAAAGCGCACCAAGTGTCCTCTTCATAAATCACCTCCAAGTTTTCCAGAATGTCGATGGCACAGAGTGTAAAGTTGGTCCATGTGATGTTCGACTCTGGGTGGCGATACCATTGCCCATCCTCACCACAGTACTTGGACGCCTTTTCTGAAGAGAGTGCAGTCATGCATTAAACATGTCGCACCACGTTAGTGAAACTTGAAATTAAGAATTGCCCTCAGGTCGTATTATTCAGAATTCAACCAACATCCTCGGGCAAAATGCCTCGTATGCCTCGAAAGGCAACTCTTGTGAGACCTCGGTTTAGACAATCAAGGATTAACCCTGGGTGTGTGTTTCTTTTTTCCTTTTTTTTATCATAATCCTACCAATATACACACCAGCTCACCTCAAAATATTTTCAAACCATCAAAGCCCGGTCTCTCTAACTTTGTCTCTCGGATATCTCACCCGTCCTGTCCATTTGATGAGTTAATTTCTAATCTTATTATCCTCCCCGGTCAATACGAAAGAGAACCTCAACATCTTCATCTCCACCTGCAGCTTTGCCTCATGTCATCTCTTCGGTGCTACAGTCCTCCCTCCCCCTCTTTCTTTTAAACTTTCCCTTCATCCTTGAACAGAAAATCTTCAATCAGACTGAGCACTTTCCTGCACCTGTTCTAACCTGCTTGTATCTGTTTTTTTACTTCAGGAAACTAAAAAAAAAAATATTTCCCGGTAACGCTCAGCCTGCCAATTACACGGTAGGAGGACTTGGGATCAGAGGTTAATACTCGTCTACAGTATTTACGAAATGCCGGTGAAAAAGAAAAACATTGCTGACCAGTGGGTTCTGCATATGATAAATAATCTGGACAATTTTGGGTGGCGTAGGTTCCTGCTGCAGTATCGTCCCAGCACAGCCAGCCATCCCAGTTCCGCCTGCAGTAGAGCCCTGCAGCACCCACAAAAACAAACGTGCAGTTTGTGCTCTATACGTTAAAACCAACAACACATTAGATCATGTTACCTGATTCATTAAAGGCGGGATCTTGGCTCATTTTTAGAAGACATTTATATTCACTCTCAAGCAGCTTCTGCTTCTGTTGGATTAAAAATGGAAGGTTTACATCTTTTAAAAAGTAGGGTCAATTCCTTTGGAGCTATTTTTGGTCATTTACAAAGCTCGGCGAATCAATAGGTCCCTGGAAAGATAATAGCTCCCTGAAAAAGTGCAGATTAAAGCAAATGCACTTAGACTATCATTTTGGTCTCTGACCGGAAACATGACGTCAAAGTCAAACAATGGGAACAAAAAACGATAGCAAAAATCAATTTTGGTGGCCGGGGACAACGTATTTTGTCTTTCCTCTTTTATTTCGTGCATTTGCGCTACGGTAGTTTTGTATGTCTGTTATGTGCTTAGAATCCAAATGGACCTTGACCTACTACTTCAAGTGTATCTGGCACTCATTTAATGGGCTTTAGAACTGTGTCCTGTCCTCACACATTGTGCAGTGACACCTTGGGTTTGCATTAGCAGAGGTGACCTTAAATGAAAGTACAGTCTAAAATGAGCAGGACATCACCCTTGTCGTCTTCTCATAGTTACTGGCGCAGAGGGTGTAGTTGGTCCAAAGTCTGTCGCTCTCTGGATGGCGAAACCACTCTCCGCCCTCTCCACAGTACTTACTTGCCTTTCCTTAAGATTAAACATTTTTGGAACTTTAAATTCAAGATAGTTCATATCTGCATACTATTGACGAGTATGAAGACATCAAATTTACCTGAGGGTTCAAAGTGGGGAAAATAATCAGGACAGTTCTGCGTGGCATATGTTCGCGCCGGGGTGTCTTCCCAACAAAGCCAACCATCCCAAATATGACTACAGGACAACTCTGTAACATTTGAACACTCAGGTCAGAACTCTCTCATGGAGATATTGGTTGCATCGTTGTTTGACGTACGCCACGAATACGTTACCTGTTTTATTGTGAGGTGGATCTTGTTTCATTTTCTCGAGGCATTTTTCTTGAAGTATTTTATTCTCGAGAATTCTGGCATGTTCTATAGTTGGTTCATCTTGAACATCCTTGAAGCCATTGTAAATATACTGCAGGCACAAAGAAAATAAGACTTAGCAAAGGAACCGTTTTCACATTATGACAGCGGCTGCTTCTCTCAGTACTTTGAAGCATAACAACTGGCGAGCAAACACCTCGGTTATGTCCTTTGCGGCTTCTTGGCAAGTGGATCCTGTTTGGATCCATTTACCCCTTTGGTCACAATATTTAGTTACATTTCCTGCAAATTAATACAAACAAAAATGGGTGATTACTGAAGTCATCAAGGATTTCTGAACAATTGTCTTATCTCCTAAATAATGATTTTCTCAAGTTGTCTCCATCTTCTTTGACAGCCTATCAGTTGTACGGGAGTAATGCTCCATAATTTTAAAATTTCCACCAAGCATTACTAATGTAACTCAGTAGGTGCAACTGAATGCGTTTGAAAAGCATCTTTTGTTCTTTCCACTCTCTTTCTGAAGTGATGATTCACCACCCTAGCTAGTGTGCTGCAGTGTGTCCAACTCCTCCCTTTACCACTGCAAATGGTTCCCTAACTGAAGCATGTCTAAAGTTGGTTCACAGATCAGCTACTCTTAGAAACACGTATAGTAAAAATAAGTGTGATCTATTATTATTTGAACCAATGTGAGAAATCTTACCAGCGGGGTCGTGACTGGGACATCTCTTTGTTATGTATGTACCTGCTGGTGTTTCTTCCCAGCACAGGAAGCCATCCCACATTTTTCCACAGAAGGTACCCACTAAAGAGAGAAACAACTCAAGTCAGCATAGAGGACTATCTCGTGCCATTTGAGTGTTGGAATAGACCCTTAGTCACAATCTACTGTCGGGGTGGCAAACTGCAAGGGCCTCATTCTAGCTTTGGTGACCCATAGGGTGCTGGTTGGCATGTATGAACTTTGGGGGGGGGGGGGGGGGGTCAAGGTACGTCAAAAAGGGGTAGTTCCACTTTTTGTTCCCAACCAAATATGTAATGACACTGTAATAACCACCATATCATATTGAGTAGTTGCCCCTTAGTTACTATCAAAATTGAGGTCCAGATCTTGGCCTTGAGTTTGACACCAGTGCTCTAATGATTGTCACCAGGAGGAAATCTGGATCCCCAGCCTGATGGAGCAGTCAATTTGGGCCTCTCACCGCTTCTGTTTTGCTGACTGGCTTTGTTGGACATATTGAGACATCTGTATCGACTTTGTCTCGCCTCTTCCCATCTCTCTTTGCTCATTCCCTGCTCGAGTGGTGATTCCGGAACAGATTCGGTGCCAGCTGACACCTTGCACTGTAGGGACAGTATGAAGGAATGAGAGCAAGGAGAAAGAAAACATGTCTTCATGGGATCCATGTCGATATTTAAATGATAGCAAAAACGATGTTATCTAAATGTGTCAATTTCACACATCTCTGATCTTGTGTAATCTAAAAATTCAAATGGGATATTTCAAAGCTGATAGAAGAATTTCTCCACTTTGAAACTTTCATCATTTACCATTTATGATACTCATCCAAATATGTTTGCCAAAGAAACCACTTTCCTTCAAAGGGTTCTTATCTTGGCTTGTATTGTTTGCATTTGAAGGTAGCAATAGATGAAAAAGCCTGCAGGGTGAAATACTGATTTTGATAATGGATCTCACTGACGGAAAAAAAGCCATTTTCTTTTGACTTCTCTTGCAAAGTTCAGTCTGGGGAAAAAACTTCTTGAAGGACTAATCAAGCACTTCTTTTCTCTCACATTGTTGTGAAATTTTCAGACTTTGCCAGACAGTCTACACATCCCTTATCACAATAGGGACACGCCGCTTCATTGTCTTCGGTTTGGCTTTTCATCGGACGGTCATGTGTGCCGCTTGAATTTTGATTCTTGCCAGCGTTGAGCAAAGCTGTCACCGTACGCTGACGTCCCATGTAGCAGTTTAGCAGCCGTACATATGATGTCACTCCAATCATTGAAGTAAATGACGTCATACATACGACCACCAGGCCACCACCAAGATCAACTGAAGCATCGACTGAGAGGGAAAAGTACCCAGGACTCTTTTTACCAATGAAACAAATGCAATACTTAAACAAATGCAAATGACAGAACAATTCTGGATCGCTGGCCTTTACTTAAACCTTCCTATTTAAAAGCAACCTCATTAAAGTGTGAACCAAATATTCTGCTGTTCAGAAAAGACAGACACACACTCCATGTTACATAAGCCGACTGCCTCCTTTTGTTCAAATATTTCAATGTTACCCTCTAAGATTTAAAATCGGCAGCTTTCTTAAAATGAAATGCGACCTTTTGCTTGAGTAGGAAAGAAAACAAAAAGTTTGGTCTCAAATTAATGTGAGATGTAAATACCATGATATGACCTATTAGTTATTAGTCGTCAGCTATGAGTCACTAGACCACAATAAAAATTCAAATATTTTAGACAATGTCTGCATAGAAGACTTTTACTTACCACTAAGAGACAGCAAAGGACCCAAGGGCAGTAAACAGCTAATTTCATATCTTCCCCTGCAATTTCTGTAACAGGACAAGAAGGACAATTGCCGTGTTCATCAACCTGCGTGTGAACCGTGAAAGTGACTCACTGAGCAAACGTAATGTTGTTTCAGATCAGGATTATGGCCGCTCAGGAGACTAGTGTAACTGGGAATCATTAATCTGAAATGCAAAGCAGTGGAGTCGAAGGGGTGTGTGTGTGAGACAGAGACAAAGCATATCTATCATGAGGTGGGGGAAAACAAAATTGTCGCTAACAGAGACATGTTGTTGGCAGGTAGTTATAAATCATGGGGAACTTTCTTCGTGTCACACGGATTCACTACAGGAAGCCCATCAGTCAGCCGGGGAGGAAACGGTTAAGACGATCAGCGAGGTTATCAAGTGTCCGTGGCGACCCACAAAGCAGCCTGTAGACAACTCTTGTAAGTCACCGTGAAAAGGCCACTCCAAAGAATGTTTTTGGATTGAAGCCTCTCAGTCATAATAAAGCACTTAAGGATGACAAAAGAAAGACCTCGGCCAAGGTCTTTGCCCCACAGAAAAGAATTTCTTAAAAATGTTCCTTTCTCTGCCCCTAAATATAAAAGGGTTTGCCCTTTGCAGGTGAATTATCTGGAAATCTCTTTTCTGAACAGATTGTTTCTCAAATCTTGGAAGAATGTTAGAAGTGGAGCCTTATTTAAAGAGAGGTCCAGAGAGGGAATGTCTGATGACCAACAATTTTCTAATCCCTTATTTCTAATGTCCTTAAATACCAAGTAAGGGACTGGACATACCAACACTGTTCTTATATTTGAGAGACAAACCTGGGTGAGCCAGCTTCTGCCTCAGCAAGCATAAGAGTGTGAGATTGACAGCCTAATTATTAAGAGCTGAGCCCAAAGGTGAAGCTCAAGATTCTTACCGGCCAATCAACAAAACTGCTCTCACGTTAAGTCACAAGTCGGGTAGTGATTGTGAGCACAAGGTCTGAAATGTGTTTTCACCCTTAGAGACAAGCTGATTTGGAAACCGGCAAAGGTGCTGCCGGCATCTTTTATGCATTCCTCCTGGCGAGTGTTCTGGGAAACTGGGAGGAGACCTTGGGGTAACCCAGGACACGTTGGAGGGACTTTGTCTCTCCGCTGCCTTTATAATGCCTCAATGTTCATCTCGGTGATACTAGAGGTTGAGTTCTGGTCTGGACCCGGATAAACGAAAATCAATGGATGTATAGGGAACTGTCAGCTAAGGCACTCTTCACATGTAGAAAACATTTGATACCCAAGTATTAAGATCTCTGTTTTTAGCTTTATGGGCAATTTAACACTGGAGAGTGCCGATGAGATCAGGCATGGGTGCATAAAATCGCTCAATACGCATGGGGAGAATCACTGTTACATAATCTCTACAAATTTGTCTGTGTTGCTGTTTTGACCCGACTAAATTGTATCTTCTTGGCGAGCATGTTGGATTTGTGACGTGTGACTGTATTGCCGTGATATATTTTCCCCACCATCTTACTTGCATTAATTTCTGGACTTGTTGAGTTGTTCAAATACAAAGTAAATATTGTTGTGCATGGGATGACATGACGATAGTGACGGGTTGCATGTGAATAGAAAGATGAATCGCAAGGCAGACCCCTCATGGTGCCATTAAAGACGATGTAAACCTAGACATTGAAGCCAAACATTTGTTCGGAAAGTGGCGGATTTAACTGAGGATGACAAAGTGAGTGCTTTGATGTAATCAGACATGACGTCAAAGACCATTTCACCGTCTGCCTGTCCCCGTCATTGTTTACGCCATGAAGGTTGTATTAGAATTCCCGGTAAAGGAGCAGATTTGGCTCATTTGATAGCATTGATCTTTTCACGATTGAGGAAATGTAGCAGTTACGATTTAAGAATCCGGGAACATTCCTGCAATGACTCACTCTCGGTCCATCTATAATTTATTATACTCGGCATGTGACAGTTTAGCCAAAATGGTCCTCTGCAATGGCCTGTCCCATCACAATACTCTTTTTTTATTCCATACGTCTTGAACGCTGACCCGAGACCACCTTATCCCCAGTGTGCTATGCATGAAAAAAATGTGAGATCCATTCAGGAGGACATATAGGAGACAACTTGTAATTAAAAAAAAAGAGGTCAGTCATTTCAGAATTGTAGTTAACTTTATTCCGCAACACTTTTTTAAATCTTGCACTTGGCAAATGCGTTTAGTGAAAGGGAAAAAAAACTAAAATGATACTAAAACTAATAAAAACTAAACTAAAATGAAACATTTTCACCAAAATAAGAAACAAAATAAAAATTAATTGTAATAATAATAAGAATAACAGTTTTATTACCAAGGCTTCCTTTCCCCTGTCAGGGCTCGCCACAGCAATTCACTCACACGATACGTTGGCACAGTTTTTACACCGGGGATTACCTTCCTGACACGAGCCACCAATTTTCAATAAGGAATGTTTCGTTAAATCCGCTCTAAGTTCAAAACACGACATAACTCCAAAATGACCAGCTTCAGCCCTGCTGGGTCAAATTAATTAACCCAACCTTGGGTAAAAAATATGCCAGTCCGCTCTAAATCCATTGCAACCCAGAATTTAGTTTTTTTTTGTTCATAATGACTGCCTCATCCGCCCCAACTAAGTGACCAAACAGTTTGTGATATTAGTTCATAAATCCGGCTTTAATCGTTCTGTAAATGGACACTTTTCTAGGCGCAGCTACACAACATGCTCTGAGATAAAACAATAAAAGGGCTATATGAAAAATTCCATTCAACACAAGCAGAACACCCCATTTCGGTGTGAAGAGGCGGTTTTAATGTTGCTTGAAGTGGAGACTATTTGCCCGCCCATTTAATTTTCATCTCTCGAGCAGCAACACACAGCAACGATGCATCAATACATTTTCATATCCTTTTCTATTCCATCTCCTTCGTTATGCTGACCAAAACAGACAGAGTCACTCATGCATTTTATTTCGACTCGCATTACAGCGTGCGCTGACATGCACCGTGACAGCCCATTTGTGTTCCCACTGCAGCAAGGTCTCGCATCCTGCGGCTTGCTTGTGTCGCTATCACAACCCCATCACTCTGGATAAGGTCATGTGACATCACCTTTCCAGGCTGTGTGATGAAGGAGTACAATTGAAGAGCGCTCGGATTAGTTTGATGACTGAATGAACATTGACAGATTGTGGTTGGCACCCAAATGCGTGTCGCGTGACTTGCGTGTTACGGCCGGACCTTCACGCTGTATCGACTGAAGAGCGCCTCAGAGTGACCAGCTCAATTTGTAAATGTTCCATTAGACTCAATAGAATTGTGCGAAGCATGCTATTTACATATTTATTTGCAGACAAAGGCTCAATTGCCCTTTTTTTTTTTTTTTTTTTTTTGGGACAGATATTTAATCTTTTCTATTCATTGTGACACCAAGTAGTTAAAATGCTGACCTATTTTCACGAGAAGCAATGTGTTGGAGTTCGGTGAACTCATTTTGACCTGCTGTGTTACCGTTTCTTGTCTTTGAATGTTTTTTTTTTTTACTAAGAGCCAGGCTGTAGCAACTCTGCTTCAGTGGCAGGGGAGGCAGCAATTCTGCTGGGTTGGTTCTATGCCTACTAACCAGCAAAAGCTATTAATAAATAAATACATTAGATGTGTTTTTTTTTCAACTCACATTTTGTCTCTGCGTTCCATTTCTTCCTGCCGTTTGTCCTTATCGTGATCTTGTTTCTTGTTCATTTCTCTCTAAGTTTTTGTCTATTCACGACATGTTGCCTGCTGTGGCGAGTCTTCCCCTTGAGTCCCCAACTAAGCTTCTTTGTTTTTTGGTCTTTTTCTCAAATAGTATCGATCCTCCCGCTGCAGTACTTGTCGTTTTGTCTTTTGAGAATAAATTAATTTTTGGCACTCCCTGCACTTGGGTCCTCAACCATGTAACACGTGTGACAGTGAATTCTCGTTCTACAGACTTTTTAAACACTTTGTTTTAAAGTACAGCTGTCAAGTCAAGGCTGACCGGTGAAGGGCGATTTCCAGGGAGTACAACTCAGTGATGAATAAATATGATGAGACTGTGCCCTTTTCTGTCTGAATTTACCGGACAGTCATCCCCTCCAGCGGAATGTAACTCGTAACAAGAACCTGAAATGTAGTTTTTATTCCGTTTCCCAAGGGATTGCTGGCTCCCATGGCACTTAAAATTAAAAGCTACTGCTCCCGCTTTATTTGTTATGTCGCTTTAGGGCACTCTAAAGGAAAACATTTTCTTCCAGCATTTGCGCATCCTTAAAGCCTGTCGTTTATTCTCTGGTGAGCACCAAAGAGTGGTTGGGAGCGCTGAAGCAGAAGAGCCTTCTACGCTTTTGTGTTCCAGATGCTCAAAATGAGCCTCCTGTGATAAAAGGACTCTCTTTGGTGGCTCAGTAAACACTTGATTTATACCTCTGTTGGAAAGGAAAAAAAAAAAATTAAGGACAGATAGAGCGCTTGTTTTTAAGGGATTAAAGGGAAAGACATGGATGTGGTACAGAAACATTCTTATGGTTGTCTACAGGGACCTTATTCAGATCCATTAGTCAAATGTCCATGTTGGTGTTGTGCCTTTTTTTTTTCTGAATTCAGCTGTCAGTCTCATCCAGTGCATCAAAAGGCAGGCTAATGTCGCTTCTCCCCATTTTGAGCACGTCCCAAGCCACCGTCTAACTCCAGCAGATGAATGCGCTAAACACCCGAAGGTGTGCTCATTTATCACGTGCGCAACATGCCAAAGTGAACACGCTGTTTCTCATTTAATGCAGTTGAACTTAACGGCGCCATGTGTGGTTTATTCTATAACAACAAAAAGCTTGGCTTGGACAGCTGCTTCTCAGACAGCGCAAATGAATCGCGTTGTGAACCTTTCAAAGTGTCACATGTAAGAGTGATGATGTGGGTCACAAGTCAAGGAAAGAAGGAGGCGCCTTCAGGGGGCAGAGAGGGGGATCACTTTTTTTTTGTTTAAAAAAAAAAAAAAAGGACTAGTTTCATGGATCAGTCTGTTGAAAGATATTGTAAATGATCATCTGCAAAGCTTCATGAAGAATTTAGATTTAGAAGAAGAGTTTGACTGAGTGCGTTGGGTGTGTCAGAATAACGAGGAAGAGGTACTGGACCACACGTAAAGTGCCAAAACCAAATCCATGTGTCACTTTCAAAAGTGCGTCAAATTACACTTCATCAAAATATCTTAATCAGATGTTTTGTCTTGTTGTGCTATTTATTTATTTATTTTAACTACAATAATCTACAAGCTGCATCCGGGCTATATTTCCTTGGTAGAGGCCACCTGCTCAACGAATCCTTTAATTTATCTAAAAACATTAAAACACATTTCCAGCAAAGTGTGTCAGAGTCCGCAAAGGAAGTCCTTTCATGTCAAAACAAAAGCATTAGTTCTCTGACAACCTTTCTTCTCACCAATGTCCACTCAACCTTCCCCCGATTGCACCACAAGTCGACTAAACGTGATTGTCGCAAAAATCCAATTTCTCTCTGTTTTCAGGACACGTTGACATAAAAGCACATTTCCCGGCCCAGGGATTTAAAAATAGAAAAAAGGGAAATGTATTCTCTGCCTGTCAAACTCTCGTCAAAGCAACTGGTGGCATTATCTCAGCTACCTGTAACGCCATTTTAGCAAATTAGAAGCCTGAAGCAATTAAGTCATTACGACAAAATGAAACGGTCTCATTTAAACCGATTGTTATTCAAAATAGAAGTGGCAAGAAGCCAATAAAATACCTTTACATATTATG
The DNA here is from genome assembly GCF_059441095.1 of Idiotropiscis lumnitzeri. NCBI lineage: Eukaryota > Metazoa > Chordata > Actinopteri > Syngnathiformes > Syngnathidae > Idiotropiscis > Idiotropiscis lumnitzeri. The sequence goes on from NC_142406.1 coordinate 3,544,586, forward strand.
CTGCAACAAAATGGGTTGTCCCAAATTCTAAAAGAACACAAACATGCTGTCGTTGCACCAATAAAGGTGTTTCTTTTTTAATCTTCCCACCAATCAGTCATAAAACGTATGAAACTCTTAGAAGCGTATTGACGAGAAGTGTTCCACATGCGAGTGTTGGCAGAGATGAGAGCTATTGTGCAAGTTGGAGATAAAAGAGAGCCCCTCTGGCTCAAGGACGACATTCAGGCACAAAATGAATCCCGCAGGGGGAGATCAGATCCCCTGAAGGCAGACATCCAACCACATCCTTCGACTCAATCTTCATCTTAAGCAGGGCAATTGAAAACCAGCGGTGAGAAAAGCCTTATCCGCATGGAGCATGATGAGCACTGAGGGGAAAACCAATAGTTTCCAGAGACTGGAATGGAGCAAACAAATTGAGCCACCTGGGAGGAAATAGTATTGCACTCTCCAAATCTTATACAGTATGCTTGCTGTTTGTCTGCTGTTATTTGTTTTTCCTCACGGTGGTACAACTCATGTGACTCCTCCCCGTACCCCCCAAAGCTTCTCCAAGGTGTTCTACGCTTGAGACATTTCTGCAGAGCGTCTGATAAGACCAATTGCGCGGTTATACCCATCACCAGAGAGTCACACGCAGCACACGGCAGTGGTGTATTTAGACAACTTGTACTTTTGAAAAAATCAAATAAAACGGCACTCTTGATAAGTCGAATACAGACATTTGCATGGCCTAAATTCAGGATCTGCTCTCTATTAATTATTTTTATGAGATAGTCACATGGTCAGTGTAGAGATGGAGGCAAAGCACTACTTTAATCTAAATGAAGCTCCTTAACTGACTTCGACAGAGTTCCTTAGCTCCAACGGCCACAAGATGGCAGCAAAGCACTATTTGTGTCTAAATGAAACTCCTCAACTCACTTCAGCATCGTGCTTTGACTCCAAAACGCCGTATCGTTTCTTGGCTCCGAGATGCAATAAGATGGAATTAAAGTATTACTTTTATTCCTTTGGCAAAAAGGCACATTTTTCAGTGACTAATGAAGTGCAGATTTGAAAACAAAAATGCTGAACCACAACTATGCAGGGATTCACTGTACTTGTTTAGAAGCAAACATTTGCGGGAGAATAGAGAAAATACAAAAGTCCGAATAATAATAATGCCTTATTTGTTGAAAAGGTCAATTTTTATCACGGTTGTGTTTGTTACACCTTGATCATTTTATGGGAAAAGCCAGGAAGCAGCCAATAAATGGACATTTGCGGACCCCATCATTGAGCTAATTTCCATATAAATTGTTGTTGCTTCATTCATTCTTTAGACTTGGCGACAGGAAAACGACAGCAAAGAACTGTAATTTCCGTGCGGAATTGAAATGGTGCTCAAAGAGTTTGAGGTGGGTGCGCTACCCGTTACAAAATAATACCTATTTAACTATTTAGAGGCAAGAGTGTGAAATACTCATTTTAACCCGGGACTTTTGTTGGAGTACAACAGAAATTTGATTACCTTCCAATGTACAGTGTCATAGAAATAGGCCTAATTATGCATTGCAATTTCATATTTACGTCATATTTAGTAATTTCTTTACTTATTGATTGGCTGGCCACACAAACAATCAATTAAGTTATCTGGTGCTTCAGTTTGCAGCTCAAAACGGTCTTTATGGTGTGGAACACTGCATGTACGCGCTGCACAATCCCATTGCTCTGTACTAAAAATACGGAGTAATTGTTGGAAATAGCACAGGATTATTTATGTGCAAAAACAAGCATTTTAAATCTGCCCTGGTTCTGTTTATCTATATTAAAAAAAAAGGCTCCATGTGGGGGTGTATCTAAGCCATGTTGTGTTTTCTTCGTGTTCTCGCAAGTGAGGAAAATAAACATATTTCCCCAGATGCTGGCATTCCCATAATTTCTAGAATCACATTTTACTGATTGAATTTATTATTTTTTTAATATTATGGAAATTGTTTAAGAAGGGCAGAAATAACGAGCTGATGGATTTAGCAGCCACAGCAGTCATTTAGAAATCTTAGGGCCAAAACGTTATTTCAAAATAATATGCAGGAAAAAAGTTAAATTATTTACTAAGGCTTTATATCCTGGAAACAGCGTTCATGCTGTTAATGTCCTGTGAGTATCTCTTGGATGACGCAGCTGGAGAGACTTTCGTAATGGGCCTAAAGACTTGATAGGTATCTTAAAACCAGAAATTGATTAAATCGAATTGTTTTTGCCCCAAATGGCAGGGGCACTATAAAACATTGTTCCAGTATTAGTGTTGCGGCCCACACTGATGAGATTTCACAGGGATCCAAATTTCTGTTGAACTGATGAATAGCAGAGCTCAGACATCTCTCCAACTGTCTCTTCGTGCATGCCATAATTGCGAGCACGCCAATTCTAATGTGTTTGTCTGAATACCGTCACTTGGCAAAGTGAAGCGACAATAACTCCGAGAAAAACCCTGGCACTAGGGGGACAAATCGGTAAATTCTAATTCCATCTTGATTGGTGTTGCCCGAGCTGATTTTATTTATTTATTTACCATTAATGAAATGTGAGTCTCTCAAATCATTTCCATACACCAGTAAACCGATTTTTCATTTCCTCTGAATAACAAATTTAATTACGATCACTGTGGATGCATGTCTTTCGCACAAGTACACGTTTGTTTTCGACAAACATAATCTGTTTTCGTGGTGTTAGAACTTGCATTATTTTCCAGTAAGCCATATACAGTACATGTGTAAGAAATGGAAACAGAGTAGGAAGTGTGGTATATCCTTTTCATTCACATCACGCGTTCAGTCCGTTTTCACACTGCATTTGTCAGCCTTACTCAAACCTAACTTGTTGTAAATGTCACGCAAAACAAATGAGTAAGTCTCTTGTAGCTTACGTTGTCATGCCCTTGTATTTACAAGAAAACCAGAATATGTTGTCTTGAGCAAAGCGTGGATTAATGATTTGAGTTCCGAGTGGTGACGATGATGTACCCTTTAGAAGTCCTTCAATTTCGAACATTTATTTTCACTATTCTCCCAGATTACGTTCAAAACTGACCGCGCCACAAATGTTGGTGAGACATGGTCTTCTATCAAAAAAAAAAAAAAAAAGGGGTTGACATTTGAGGACATACGATAATTAACTTTCAGTATCGACTTAATGGAAATAAAAAGCGTGAGACATTTTTTATTTCGGAACACTGAGCATTGAACAGATAATGTCTGCAGACTGGCTAAAGGAACAAGCCTGAAATTGTCCGCACGGTGGTCCCAAGTCAATGTCCCTTTTTTTTTTGCCCCTGTACAATCATATCCCATTAATATTGATCATAGGTATTTGAATTTATTATGATGAAAACTTCATGCTAGAAAACAACTAGGTCAGATTCAGAATCAATGCGAAAAAAAAAAAAATCATCCAAAAAAGTTCACTTGCATCTCTAATTAAAATATTGACCAGTATTATAGGATGTGTCAAATCCTCTCTAATCCTGCTTTTTACGCCGACAGAAAACGACAGCTATAGGTACATCTTATAATGTCCTCCTTCGGAATTAAATCCGTTAAAGCACTTGATGAGTTTCATCTCTTTAACATCAGCTGCTGAAGGGGTTCAATTGCACACCATGTGCTCTTTAATGGGCGCACACAGCCTCAGGTGTTCCCCATTTCTGTGTAACCGACAGCTTTACCATTCAACGTGTCATTTCCATGACAACCACTTAGATTGCTGAAGACGTCGGGCTGGGGGAGTACACTGAAAATGATGGCACTATTAACTAATAAGTGAGGAGATGTGCACAGGCACGTAATTAATATTCGCTACTCTTACTATCACAGCCTGTTTTATCGCAATCTATCAGCACTATTGAAATTAAGTTTCACAATAAAGGCACGCTCGTTCCCAACACACTGCTTCGTCTATATTAATTATTTAGAAGCTCACGTTGGTCGTCTTACTTTTTTCTTTCATTCTAAATGGCTTTGAAAGTGCTTTCTTTGTTGAATGGTTGAAAATCCATTACTTGAGATGGGGCTCTTTTCTTCCTAAAAGCAGAAATCAAGTCCAGAATTCTCTTTGCGATATGTTCCGTGACCCCACGAAAGAAACTGTTTCTATTTGTGGCAAGAACTAACAAATGCAACAATTCTTCATGCTTATTCGGCATTGGCATTTAAAATGATCCCTAATGTGCCCACTGACAAAAATGCTAAAGACAAAAAAAAAAAAAAAGAAAAAATCATCCATTTACCATTTCATAATCTCTTCCGAATGTTAAACCTAGCATCGCACCGTTCTGTGCCATCATAGTGCTTCATTAAACAGACATGAACTGCCTGTTGCATTTATTTTGTTTTCAGCTGGCGGCATCGTTAGTACAGAAGTCAAATAGTCCACGAGAGCACAACGCTGTCTGTGATTTGGTAATTTGAAACTAATTGTGGAGGGACTCTGGAGATTAGCGCTAATGCTATTCAATATTCCTTTTTAATGTCATATTCTGTGCTCGCTCTCCCTGAAATTCCTGAATAGAAATTTTCAGAGCCTCTTTGGAATCACTTGCATTTTTTTTGTGTTCTTTAAAGTGATAGATGACTTGAATTAAAACCGGATCATTCGCATCATATGCAAGTTTGAAATTAATAATCTACAGGGTCCGTTATCCACTGAGTCCTTAAATGATAGTACCGTCACTGAACTGCAGAGCTAAACTATGATTATGAAGGCAGATTTTACTGGAGAAAGAAAGGCTCAGAGTGTGCTAAGACAGATGGGCAGGGACCAGGTTGACTTCCACTGTGTGCATACTGGATGTTAAAGGTAATACTTGCTTTTTATAGAAGCTCTCAGATCACAGTACGGGAGTGGCTTCCCCTTTTAAAAGGCATGCACTTAAGTTCACATTTTGTCGAGCAAAAAATGGTTCTGTCTGTATACGACCAGTTTGTAACGTATAACTCAACATTGTAGCCAGTTTCAGTAGCCCGTCTATGGTATTTTGCGTTGTGTGCATGAAGCCTTCGGAGGTTATATGGATTGGGTAAATGCATAATTTGTAATTCACTTTGGTTTATGTTTAAAGTTGGATGAATCTTTTTCTTTTTTTTTTAATGTTTTGTTCAATTCAAGACAAAAGTTCTATCTCGAAAAACATGCACGTTGAGGTGAATGAAGCATCTTTGTAGTTTTGCTCCTTAATGTGTTTCTATGAAATATTCAAAAGATTGGAGACAATTGGATAATATTTTTTTTTTTTTATGTTGCATCTTTCGAAACAAAATTACAAGATGCTTCACAATAAAAACAGTCAGTGAGCAAATTACAACTATTTTGCTAGCTATTCCAGTACACGAGACTACGAAAAATTTTAATAACTAAATATATGGATACTTTTGAATCTCAAATGTTCTTGTACTGATGCATGATTGTAATAAGATAAATAACGATTTATTTATTTATTTTTGACTCAATGCATCAACAATTTCGGGCAGAGTCGCAGCATGAAAACAAATCTGGAACACCCTCATCAAAAGCTTGGCATTTCAGCTCCCATTTGCACCCTCAACATCGTTTGTCGCCAATTACATTGATATGCGATTGGAACAGAGACACAGCAGCGCTATGGGAACGCAGCGAACAAAGTATTTTTGTTGCTGGACCCGAGCCGAACGTCATTAACTATAGTTCCCCTCAGACGACTGTGTACAATCGACTGGGTCAGAGGGGTGGGACGGCTTCTGGGTCTGGCGGTTACAAGCTGCAGACAGACAGCAGAATGCACCGTCAACAAGGGGAAGGCTCTAATCGTACAAGCTCTGCAACACTAAAATATTTGAAAATGAGGGAGAAAAAAAATAGCAACCACAATATTTCAATTAGAATTAGGGGAGAGATGAGGGACAAATAGGAAAAAAAGCACATCAATGGAAATAAACGTAAGCAAAAGATAAAGCATAGTGAGTGAGACAAGCTTTTCAAAGAACACTGCTTCAATGCTTTAAATGTAAATTCATCTCTTGGCACAAGAACTCTCAGAAGTGTCTTTTGGAGTGCCTTTAGTCAGGCATAAAGACTAAACATGTTCCACTGCTGCCGTTTTAAATGTATGAATCACAAGCAGCACATTCTCTAATCTTTAGATGGAAACCAGAAATGTGGAAATAACCCGGAAAAGACCTGTGATAAAATGAAGGGTTACTTTCATTTGGATTGTTTTTCTCCTTTTTGATTCAACCCAAAGATGAGAATTGAGGACATGGCTCTTAATATTTCCACAGCTAACTCGTTCAAGTGTGCCTTTAGAGAGATTGACTTTTTGCACTAGGGAGTCAAAGAGGGCCTTCCCGAGACTCTTCCCACAAAGTTGGCAGCGAAGAATTGTCCCCAAACTATTTGGTAGGATGACAAATTGAGATGCAGGGAGGGCATTTTTCCAACCCCAGATTGATAACCCTCTTTTTTTTAAAGACCATTGCATCCCGTGTCAAAAGTTATTTTCAATAGATGCCGCTCAAATCGAGTTGAAGGTAAGACTGCTCTAGGTTGGAAATAATTTGATCATCATAGCTCTGGCCTTGGCTCACATCAGCACATTTCTTTTCCCTTTTTTTCTTTCTTTTTCTTTACTGCTCCACACTGATTGCTTTTGGGAGGCTGCACACTGTCGTCTGCAAGTGTTTTGAAAAGCTATGGCATTTATATCCAACTCGCGCAAATGTGCCTCTAAAGTTCCAGACGAAATTGCCAAATGGCCAAAGCAGCATCTTAGAAAGTGGCGAGATGACTTCTTAGAAAGGCAGCTCAGCAGTTCCCCCGGATGCGAGCAATCAATCCTGCAATCCTTAACACACACGTTCTACTTCTGTTGACCCGACTAGTGATAGCGAGTGGACAAGAAGAAGCTTAAACGATGAGGAAAAAAACAAAACAAAACAATGAAAGACAGTCGAATGGTAAAGGAAATCAATAAGCTGTCTGGCTGTGAAGGGATAGTGTACTAAGTCAAAATGACCAATGTCTCTTAGCGCACACGCTGTGCTGCCCTTGGGGGAGGAACGTTAGCAACATTTATTGCTTCCTTTCATTCCATCCCTCTTCAAAGGTCGCCTGCAATTTAGACGAGCCCATAATGTCACTTTCTGCAATATTCCATCGAGCCACAAGATCAGTTCTGTTTGTCCTCCAACTGTTGTATCTCCTTCTCCATTCATTCTCCATTACCCTTTTGTGGTGAAAGTTATTTCAATGCTTGGATTATTTTGGTCAAAAGCAGGCAGATTGATTTGCTTTCTGAGTGGAAGTCATGTTGACAAAGCCACGGTACTCCAACGCCACCTTCATGCTGGGAAGTTTTCACATTCTCACAAAACAACGAACATTTTGGGCTTGACTTCCACTTTAATGCATGATGCAAGTTGGTAGTCGGCCCCTTTGGGTGGATGACTATAAACGCGTGACCTTGAACGATCATCAAAGTTGCAGAGAAAGTAAAATGGAAGAGAAGAAGGCAGATTGTTTCTTCCCAGTGGTTCCATCAGATTTGAGACAGGATCGGACAATAGAGAGATTAATACTTGAGAAGTAAAAGTGAAAAAACAGATTTTTGTGTCAGGAAGGTTTGCATTAATACCGCAATTTAAATTATCTCTTGAACTTTGTGAATATAAATCCCAACTGTGCAACACATTTTTCTCTTAACTCACAGCGCATTAAAAAAAAAATAAATCAATAAAACCACACATCTGTCAGTTCTGTTCTAGCACCACCTATTGAAAATTCTGCAGCAGTTCACCGCACAGATGATCTTAGTGAGTGATACCACAATTTAATGAATCTAATGGACTTAAATTTGCAGTGAGTTGAAGCACAAATCACTTTTCATCCCCCCCCCCCCGTCCAGCACCAGATGTGACAGACGTATTCGGACAATATTTAAGTAGAAAGATGCCCAAAAATTTCGAATTCCACCCACTGTCCAGCACAACTTCTGAGCACTCCGATAACTGCAACATCTGACCATCAAATGCAAGATTAGGACAGCAAAGCTTCCAGGAGATCATTTCCTTTGAATGAAGCCCGTAGTTGAGTAACATGACGGCTGGACAAGGTCTGCAGATGTTGCACGTGAAATACCAACAAGCAAGTGAGGTGTTCACTGTGCTCTGTGAATTGCTCATTAGTATGGTGAGGGGTCAAAGGTGAGGGCTCGTGTACTGTGACGCGTTCTCGACGAGCTGCGATTTGTTCTACAAGTCGTAGCTATGGAGTCAATTAAGCCACGCGTCAATCGAGCCAATTAAGATGGCCGCGCAGACAGGAAGAGTGACATGCGGCACCGCCGATGAATAAAACATGCGGCATTAGCGCGATTACTGGAGTGAAATAAGAACAGGCAGCAGGTAGTCTGCTGACCTTCGCTATTCGACGGATCTCAATTACAAATTTGTGCGAGCGTGTGCGTGCGTGAGCGCATTCCCGTCCTTTTTGTCCATTTCTTACATTTGAGTGCCACGGAAATGTATCACATCCTGTGTGTTTTTTTTCCCTTCTTTTTATTTAACCTCGCTAAGGTCTCGTTGTCTGACCTTTCAAAGGCAGACAGATGGGGAATGATGAATGACAAAGTGAGCCGCGAGGCACCGAAAGCAGCGAGACACGTTGGCAAGTCTGCAGGGCGCTGCACATATCTCAGTCTGCCTGTCAACATGGATCTCCTCAGTGATGTCTCCCTCATTCTGAGCTATTACTCTCATGTTCCTCCAACAGCCTGCCTCGGTCTGTGGCTGTTATCGTCTTCAGTAGCGCACACCCGTGTTCGGGATCTGCTTGAAACGCGCACTTGATTTTTTTTTTTTGTTGGATGTCATGACAGCCGCCAGTTAACACAGTTGAGTCCCCCACACAGGAGGCCCAAATGTAGCCACACATGACGCTTACGGGGACAGGTGACAGAATCCCTTTGCTTTCTCTATTTGTAAATATGGCATCAGTCTAAAAGTGAATGCAACGCATGCTGTTGGATTTGGCATAAGATTGATCTTTTCCTGCATGCATAATTAATCTTATAGCGAGGTGACGCTCATTATTTTAGTTTAGTTCCAGTATTCTTTGAAAAGCGAGGGATGTTCTAAAAATATACTCTGATTTGCATATTGCATTCCACCTCCGAATGTAGTTCCTTATATTGGCTGGAAACAAATCGGCACAAGTCGGCTCGAATATTTTCCAATTCAAATACACCCAGATCAATACGAGTCGATTGCAAAACCAATGATTCCTGCAGGACTCCCCCTGTGTGAGTTTTACTCCTCCATCCTCATGTATAAGGCACAGCACGGTTAATCGCATTATTTACTTTGCTAGAAAAAAAAAAACCTGCCATGTAAAATGAAAATAAACAAGCGTGGGATGCTGTTGCACAAAAGATAAGCAGCAAAATAGTCAAACAAATGACTTCACTTTTATTTGAACAATGTAAATAACGACTTACCAAACTGCAATAGATATAAATAGCAGCCCCAAGAATGCTTCAATCGGGAGTAAAAAGCCTCTTCTTCCAGCAAGTCGGCAAATCAGTCAAAACTTTTTTCCTCCAAGGATGATTAAAAGCCCCAATTATTACGCAATCTTGCAATGGTTTTGCAGGTGTGTGTCTACCTTTCACCGGGCAGAGCCTGAGGTCTATGTGCACGAGCAGTGCGCCAATGTGTGGCCGCGAGGAGCCGTGACAGCCTGCTGACTGGCCGCTCCTCTTGCACCAGCGATCAGCAGCCTGCGCTTTCAACGGGAGCTCCTCCTAGTCTCCCCGCTCCCAGTGCGCGCTGATGTCTGTGTACGTGCATGTGCGTGGGTGTATGCGCGTCGTGGGCAAACCCCCCCACCCCCACCCCACACCCCCTAGCGTTTAGTTTAAATAAACCTGCAGGGAGTGAGACGAGGATGGCATGCGTCGATGTGCGAATGCCACTTCACAGCTAAATTAAATATCACTGGCTTAGAAATGCCTTACATTCCACTGTGATGTTAAGCAATTGGCTTGCTTCATTTATACAATATTGTAAAATATTTCAGTAATACATGCATGAAACGATTTTTATCAGGTAATGGAATCGAGGTGTCTTTGGCGCTGCCGATACCAACCGCAGATACTTAAGACATTAAGACCTCCTCGGCAGTAGTTGACCTTATATTGGCCGCAATTTGAAACGTCTGGGAATCATTTGCTTCATTAAAAAAAGGACACACAGTCGTCTGTGCAAAGTGATCTCCGAAAGAGTGAATACTCGTCTGCAAAAATTGATAGAGAACCTCCCCAGGATTGATGGACAGATGGAGCAAGGGAAGGAATGATCACGCCTTCCACTTAATGGACAAACTGCTGGAGCGGATGCTTAATTTGACAGATGGTTTAGTGGACAGACACGATGCATGGATCTTTGCGTTGCTTCATTGAGGGCTAGTTGGATGATTTAATGGTTGGCTGAATTGTTCGTTTTGATTATACACATATTACGCACACAGGATGCTTTTTTTGCACACGGGGATGCACACGTATGTCCCCTCGGGCAGCTGCGAGGTTGTGCAGCATCACCAGGGTAGTGGATTTTTCATTTTTTTTTTTTCATTTTATTTTTCTTGTGTTGAGTTGCGCCGACGAAATGAAGAATCTTATTGGCCAGAACAATAAGCCCACGTTTTTTTATGTTAATGGATGACAAACGGATGGATCGATGACTCAGTTGACTCAATTTAATCGATTAATGATGGCTGGAGGATTGAGCACTTGTTGGATGGATGATAGATGATAGTTACTGATTTATAGATGAATGGGGTGATTAGATTTCCAAGAGTAGGTGGCTTACACAAGCAAGTTGGTTCAATGGACAGATTAATTGATGATAGATGGATTTTTTTTTTCCTGATAGTTTTCCATATGATGGCTCTGTGGTTGGAGGGATCCTGATCAGTGTTGCAAGAAAAGTTAACTCATCTGACTTTGGGCAAAGGCCAGACTAGACTCTTGAACTGGTCGCCAAGCAATCTCAAGTCGACAACCGTGCACATGCACAATCACACCGTCGCTGAGTTGGAACGTTTCTTTGCCATCTTTGACTAGTGTGAATATTTTTAGTTTATGTTGTGGCCAATGGCAGCAGCTCGGTTTTGCGGAGAATTCAACACTTTGAAGGTCAAACATCTGACTAAAGTACTCTTATGAGGGTGAGATGCTTAAAAGACATCGAGAAAAGACAAGAAATGGAGAATCTGCCTTTCCTGTGAATTTGGAAGGATTTTAGTGCCACATGGTGTTTATTTTTCATCGTTACGATGAGAAGTAAAAACTGCGGTGTGACTAAAACTAGTTGAGATTCATCAATCCTGTCAAATATAGCATGTGTGTGAAGTGCCAAATCAACAATCTGGACAAAAGTCGAGTTCGAAGATCTAAAATAGGTTGCGTGTAATAACAGGATATTTTTTTTTTGTCTGCTAGTCCATTGTGGAAATGAGATTGCGAGACAAGAGACAAAGGCAGAGCATCTGTTAAGCCAATATTTGAAATCTCATCTGTCTGTTGTCTTTTTTTGTTCCCCAACTTTACACCTAATGACTTTACAATCAGGTATTTTTCCGTCATCACAAATACAGCATTAATCCGTCTTACTCGCATGCACACGCATACACAAAGACTCTCTCACAGATGGACACCCACACGCACGCGAGTGAACATGTGGCCGCGTGTTTATGTTTTATAACCGCACCAGCTCTGTAGCCGGCTATGATGAGCAATGATGATGAGATAAGGGGGAACGCTTGCTCATCTTTCAGCAACTCTGAAATGGCCCGAAATGGAAAATGGCTTTTCTCTTAACTTGCTTACATTTTCCAACTTTTTGCAAGTCTTAACACTAATAATATTGTGTCGGGAGCCATTCCATTATTTTCTGCTTGTCACTACGGAACCTTTTAGCCTTCCGTCAAATAAAAAATGGCACGGTCCTTGCATTCTTCATGGACCAGGAAGTAGACGGACGACGAACAGATTTGGGGGTGAACAGTTGAACCTCGGAGGAGTCTTGCACTCCACTGACTGCTACTTTTATTTTTCCTGCTCCTCGAGCAAAAGTCACTCGTATCACGCAGCGCCATTATCTCATTAGCTATGCCTGCTGGCATACCCCCACTCAGATTAGTCACAGTTGCCGCCGGTAGTAGTCCAAAATCCCTCATTACTGCTCATTGTTGACTTGATGGCCGGTGGATCAATGAGGAGAACCGCGCCGTTTTGTGAGACACAGTCTTTGATTCGGGGGGGAATAACGATGCACACGAAATGACTGAGTGAGTGCGCCGGCAGCTTTGTTTTTGCCGCTTTCTGGCATGAAGAATGCCTTTTTTTTTTTTTAGGGACCGGAGACAATCCGGCAGATGGGACGTGACGGATCGTGCACGTCGATGATGAAACGATGCGGTGCATGCAGTAGATGTGACGCTTCAATATGTATTTTGAAATTGACCTGCGGTGGAATATATAGTCTCTTCACCTATCTCCAAGTCTCGTTAAAAAGCCACAAAGGAGTTTGGATTGCTGAGCGTTTGCCTTTGACACAATGCCTGGTTTGAATGTTTTCAGTGAATAGGAGGATGTTTCCATGTCGCAGCCGAATCATATCATTGCTGTCATACACACTTTGAGAATTTGTCACGGTAACAATCACGTTATATTTGTTTCTCAGGCTTTTGTGGACTTTCTCTAAGCTGTTTACCAAAAGAAAATCCTGGCTGGGGTTTTAGGCACAGACAAGGAGATCCATGGGGAAAAAAAAAAAAAAAGGGTACTACTGATTTAGCCAGTCACGCTGGTGTTGTTTTTGTGTTGTAGCATATATTTCGTCTTCTGTTTTTTTTTTTTTTTTTTGTCCAGCACTATACGAACAAGTATGTCAATTTATAGCCACTTTTCTAACTATAACTTAACATTAGTAATATTCATCCATCTGTTTTCTTCACTGCTGAACCTGATTTGTGTCATAATAGTAAACAATGCATTTGTTCACCCAGCCAAAAGCTGACGAAAAAGTCAATGAATGAACGCACTCGAGGCATTAATTGTAAATGATAACTTGAGTTGAATGAAATGTTGGCCCCACACCACATTCAGTGATATGTCGTTGCCATGACAACTATTTTTACCAAACCAATTGTTGGCGAATGGCAAGTCGTTCAAAGCGCACAGAAAAATCTTATTGGGCATTGAAAACTTTGGAGACGTGAAATTAAATTGACCTGTGAAGGTTATGCGTACTGCAGTGTTAAATATTTCTAGCTTTTTGTGAGTAGCGTAACACGGAGCAGCTGGTGTTTCCACTAAACAATATACGGTAGATATGTGCATTTCTGCTCCAACGGTTTGCCACCTGCTGTTATTCAATTCAGTTTCTGCTGGCGTGACAAAAGAACCATTCGTCACCTATTTAAACCTCAATCTGTTTGCTGGCGGAATCCTTCTCTTCAGTCAGGAGCGTCCACTTGTTTAGAACACTATTGAGCTGTCAACATGCATGAAAATTTGAAAAAAAAGATGAACCTTTGATTATCATGAAAATGCAGGATATGTCATGGTTGTCTACTGGCATGCATTATTTATTTATGCATTTATTTTATCCGAACAGTTTTCCTTTGCACCGGTGAGTCTGACTGATCTGACTCAAAGAGTTGCAGGCCGACTCGGTTGTTTCATTTTCTTAGTAGTCTGATGTAAAAAAATAAATAAATAAATAAAAGAATCCTGACACCTGAGTGAAAGCAGTGGATTTTCTCGCAACCTCAGGTTGTCTGCTATAGTATCACAAACAAACAAACAGAAGGAATTTTGCAGTCAAGTCCACAGAATGCCGGGAATCAGATAGAATGCACGAGTCGGAATTGCTGGAACTTTGATTCAAAAATCAATTGCTGCAGCAGTATTGAAGGCAAAGCCGGGTGTAATCACTTCAGTATTTAAAAGGAGGTTGCAGCTAATGGGAAGTTCAATAAGCATTGCATAAAGGTACTCACGCATTAACAAATTAAATTGGAACCGCAAGCAATTTTCTGGTAATCATTTATTAATCATTTTTCCTTAAATGTGCCTGGAAGTTGGTGTAGTGAGCTCGACGACATCATTTTGGAAATAGATGAGGAGTGAAGAGCGCGGTACATATACAGTTTTATCACCAGATATATCAATCATGATGCTGTGATCGGATCTTATTTACCCAGAGGAGGGTTATGGATGCTCGGAAAACATTGATGCTAAGTTTAGGATCACATGTCTGCTTGAGGGCGAAATGTCATTTAAAAAAAAAATAGCCAAACGCTGTCAGGCAGCAATTTATTTCATATAAAATTGTCAACAAACCACCCAGGAAAAAAAAGCAAAATGGGAAATTTCCATTAAAACTCGTAAACATTCTGGTGGATTTTTTTATTTTTTTTGCCAAAGCGATGAAAACTCAAGGAGAAAAAGAAAAAAAAAAATCCTCCTACAAACCACATTGTTAAATAGCTGCAATGAGTCAGCACTTGAGAAGGCTTTTCCAGTAACTCCATCGTGCAAAGTAACAATTACTTACACATATGATTGCATTAAAAAATAGTCGTGTAATTAAAAGCAATGTAATTAAGCCTGCATTGTAATTGAATGGAAATTCTGTTGCAGCGCTGAAATGTCATTCAGTTAATCGAATGCTTTAAAAGTGCCACCAGGGGTCAGCAAGGAATCTCTCCCATTTTAAAAGTGCACAGTATGCTGAAGCACTTCTCAAACTTCAACATTATCACCATTTAATAAATGGGCAAACGCGTTGCGTGAATATAGAAACTCAATGCTTCATCATTCCACCCGTTCATGCTTTTTTTTTAATAATAATAATAATAATAATATTCCCTTTATTAGTCCCACAATGGGGAAAATTCGAGATTCGAACCCAGGCCTCCTGGGGAGACTGGGTCCTGAACGCGGCTCCTTAGACCACTCGGCCATTAGATGAGCAACCGCTTGGCCTCATACAAACAGATACAAAGTGGAGGACAAGTTGTCAAAGTCAACATTGTGCTTGCAATTAATCTCCATTTCAAGAAGAAAAATGTTCCACATTGCAAGTGTCGATTAATTACCTCTTAAGAAGTACTACACTGTGCTGCCTAATGCAAGTGGGACCGATTCATCACAACACCCGGAATCCACGCTGCATCTTTTGTGATCACTATCAGACGAAAGTGGAAGACGGGGCTGTGTACTCATCCCATGTTTTGCATTTGTCATTAAAATACAGTGGAATTGTATTGCTACCGGCTTACGCACTTTATTTAAAATTTGAAAATACGGACAAGGAAGGATATGTTTTCCTCACATGGGAGGAGTCTAAATCCGTCAGACACTTGAAACACGATGGCGGTGTTGAGGAGCCGAGCATGATGGGGAAACTCCTTGTCTCATGATGTCGTCTATATAAATAGCTTAGCATTGTTTTCTAATGCCATGGGACATTTATGATCAGATATTACTATTTATATACCCAGTAGAACAAGGGGGAGGAGGTTCCTCTCCTGGCTTCTATAAATATTTGTGGCAATGATAAAATCTCACAGCCCTTCAGAAATAATGATGGATGTATCGGCGCGCTGGGGAAATATTTCCCTTCCATTAATATGACGTTTCCCATGCAGCACAGCTGAAAAAGATCAAATATTATAAAAAAAATAATAAATCAAGTATGTATCTTCATAGCGTGTCCTCATAATGTTCTCCATCACTACATTATCAAAACTTGTGGCGTCTGTTTTTTGTTCCTGCAGCCGCCTCCCATCCAAACAAGGTCCGAATGACCAGTCATGATTTCTTCCTTCCTCATTATGCTGAGGTGACTAAGTGCCTAAGAAAGTGCTAGCGGGAAGGAGTGAAAGTCACCCAAAGCCCTTTCAACTTTTTGTGTTCCGCTTTTTTAAACATAATAAAGGGTCTCGTTAAGTTAAACACACTAAGTGACTCAAATACAATGGAACCTAGTTTAAAAAAAAAAAAAAAAAAAGTCACACTGGTTGCCTTCGGGAAATATTGTAAATTTAATTAATTTCTTTCAAAGGTTAAACTGTAACCATCATTAACGGTATAGTATCAAGCGGCTATAACCGGTGTGTAGAAAACTAAAGTAAAGTAAAAGCACTCACCCTTTAAAGATGCTGATGTATAATTACATTAAATTTGTCATGTATTGTGTACAAAAACAGGCCGTAAATTTAAGATGAGATCAGCAATATTTCAATATGTAGCATTTTTGTAGTATTTTTATTTTGGTGCTGTGAGTTTATTTCTAATGCAAAGCATTTACATTAGCATCTGCTTGGCCACATTTTGTAAATTAAATAAATAAATAAAAAAATAAAATTGCCTTATGGTAATATATAACAATTGTTAAATGTCCTATTCTATGGTTATCAGTATGTTATCAACCCATATTTGCTTGTCTGTGTGTAATTTCATGCAGAAATTTAATAATACCAAACTGCTATACAAGCATATAGAAAAAAATACTTTATAAAATATAGATATTTATACAAAAATTGTGCTTCAGACAGTTTGAGTCATATAAAACATACATTACAATCATACAGTCTCAAAAATGCAACAGAGCATGTTGTCGTCGAAATCTAAAGACAGTAATACTTATTGAGGACAAATACAGATGCGCGTACAGGAGTCAATCAGCCTACGCTTGCAAGAAAGTGATGCGGTTTCGTCTCAAGCGTCTTATTTTTCCTTTGTTGCTCTTTTTCCCTCCTGAAACAAAATGTTTTGAAACATTAGTAATATACTCGCAAAGTGGCTTTCCCTTTTGAGCCCTCGATCCACGATAACCGAGCGACACTCCTCGAATTTCTACCAAAGCCTGCTCACACCTTTAACACACACGTCCATGCAGCTGTGCCTGGAAACAAAATTGTTGCTGCTCCCCCCGCAGCCTGAGTACATGAACTCCTCGCACGTCTTGGTGGTCTTGTTGTAGTAGTAGCGTGGGATGGAGGCCGAACATTTGCCTTTGTCCAGAGGGTCCAGGCACAGCACAGGGACCGCTGCAAATTAATAATGAGCAATTACTAAGAGGAAAAATCCAAATATACTCGCTCAAGCCCTCTGATATTACTCACTTTTTCGAGGGCTGCAGTACTCGTTGCAGGAGGTCAGATCCGGGAAGCGGTTGTCATTGCCCTGGCAGCCGCCGTAGTAGAAAAGCTCACACTGCATGCTGGTCATGTTGAAGAAATAGCGGCTGAAGAGGGCTCGGCAGGGCCCCTCCTCCATGGGAAACCTGCACATCTGAGGGATCTCTGGTTGGAGGGGAAAACAACGAGAGGTTGGGGTCAATCGGAAATTGGTTTTAAATCATTGGCAACATCTGCGCAGTTCCATACAAGAGATGAACGCTGTACAAAGCTCAACTTAACGGTTATTTAAATTCTTCTCTCTTTCACATGAAATGCGGCAAAGTCAATTTTAACAGGAGCAAATCTTAAAATATTTAGTTGAATTGCCAGACTTCAAATTTTAGCGATTTAGATGGATGGATGTAACCTTGAAATTTTTCAAAACATACAATGTTTAATTTAGAACTATTAAAATGACGGTAAGAAATTTCTATAATCATAAAATAACAATATTAGAAACCTTTTTTCTGATTTTATTCAATTAAATTCTCTCAAACAATTTGCCAAAACTTTAGCCAACATATATGAACTCACTTGGTATTCTAAAGCAAGTTTTGTGGCACTCGTGATAAGTCTTGAAGTTGTTGGCGTTGCCTTGGCACCCTCCGTAGTAGAACAGCTCGCACTTTTGCGTGATGGTGTTGTAGTAATAACGTCCCATTTCGGCTCTGCAGGGCCCCTCGTCGACTTGGAGGAGGCACACACCTGAAACAAGCGCACAAAAACACACATGCACATTCCAGTTGAAATCTACACAGCGATGCGGAAAAGTGCCCAAAAAAAAAAAGTTGCACGTTTGTGTCTTACCTCGGGGACGCAGCGCCAAGACTTTGTAAAAAGAGGACAAAAAAGCAAATAAGGCCAACAAGCAAAACTCCATTGTGCTTCCAGTGTGTTTCGCTGCTGCGTCTCTCCAAGCCAACGCCTGTTTTATAGTGTTGTGTTTCCTCAAGGGGGGGAAGCTCAGGGGCGGAGATGCAGTGAGTCAGTGCGATCCCACGAGCAGCTGGTTTAGTGCCAGGAGAAATTCATAGATGACATCACGTGGATGTTGCAATAATTACGAAAAGTGCAAAGTGACTAATTGCGTTTTTAAGTTACTCAGTAGGAAATGAAATGATCGAAAGTTGATTTATCCTCCGGGTGGTTGTGGCGGTGGGGGGGGGGCATCTAGACCCCCAGGGGGGTGGGGGGCCAAGTAAGAAGGACCATGTATTATGTCTCGTTAGAATTTATTAGCTGGTCTGCATTCTGATGCTTTGTGCTGGGACAAACTGTCATCATTACTTTTTTTTTTTTTTAAATAGATAACACATTCCTACTTACTGTCGTGTTTTTCCTTGTCATCCTCTTCATTTTTTTTGTCTTTATACATGACAGACCCAGACTAACTTTCTGTTTTCTTTTTTTTTTTTTTTTTTATCAGTGGCGCGGGGGAAAATCCTAATATGTCCAACATCATGACTTTTTAAGAGAGCCCCAAAATGTTTTGTTCAACATTGCATTTTCAAACAAGCCATTTTTCAACACTTTAGATTGCTCTACAACTTGGAAAAAATAGCACCCACACGTGTGAATTGTCCTTTTTTTTTTTTTTTTAGATTTATGTAAAAATATAACATTTATTCAATTGTTACAAAACAATATAAAATATATAATTATTAACTCACAACCACTCACTCCGAAAAATAATTTTCTGCTTTTTTTCCGTTGACTGTATCCTTTTAAAACAAGTCATAAATGTCGACTCATGATCAGGATTTGTTTTCTCTGGCATGCTTGCTTTATTGCAGAGAAAGTAAGCACCGATAGTCCTCATTTCCGTTGTTCATTGTTTGCAACGCAGGAACGATGTTGGGGTCCAATTCTACATCCTTGTTGTTCTTTTTCTTTCGTATCTGCCAAAATAACGATGCAGTTGTTAGTCTTTATTAATTTGCTTCCAGGCTGTTGGGAAAGTACCATGCAGCCTTGCCACAGACAAGAATGCACCTTGACGGGAGAAGGTTAAATACTGATAAGCCCTTTTATCAAGGTGACCTGATAGAAGGCACACCACCTATGACTCATATCTGGCTGGTCCAGAAATTAAGTTTGCAGAAAAGATTGGAGAAATATTTTGCAGCCTTTACATCTCATTCTAAGAAAACTCCCCAAAATAAACCCTGAATGATGAAATTCACTCTACTGTCAAAAACACCCTTAAAATCCAGGCTTGTTCCCACCGGGGTCTTCTTTCAATCAGATTAGGAGATTAGGATCATTTATGAAGATTACTTTATAAAGCAGATTTAGCGGAGGAGAAGAAGGATTCTTCTGCAGGACTGTCGCAGTGAACGACTGCTGCCTGCAAGCAATCGTGAGTAGCATTTCAAAGATTATTCCTGGATGCTTTTCAATGATTTATCTTGTGTAGAAACTTTTTCACGTTTTCTTTTTTTTTTTTTTACTTTTAGACAATGCCGGTCATAAATGTTGAGGACCTGACAGACAAGGACAAGGCTCTGATGGAAGTTAACCAACTTAAAATTGAAGTGAAACTTCAGAGGTGGTTGGTACGTTTTTCTATTTTTAATGGACTAAATGAATAATTCCGTGCTTGCTCGATGTGATGTGGCAAAGCTTTTAGTATTTCAGACCATAACGGCATTTGAGAGAGACAGAGAGGAGTGGTTGAAGTCAAATAAATTGTTGGATCATATGGGCTGATATCTGCTACGTGTTCCCTTTAGACATCTAAATGCTGCGAGGAGATCAAGGACTACATTCAGGCCGGAGTGGACGAGGACACTCTTGTCAAAGGCATTTCAGAGGAGAAGAACCCCTTCAAGGAGAAAGGTGGCTGTGTCCTTTGTTAGACTGAACATGAAGTGTTCTTCATATCTGCGATTAGCCGCCAAGGACATTTTTCCTGATCTCCCAAGACGGATTTGCAGACTGAGAAGACTAGAAGGGAATAACGGATGAAAGAATTGATAAGTCTTTGTAAATTACAATCCCCAGCTTCTGGCCACAACTATACAATTTTTTTTCTTTTCAATTTCACTGAAATTTTATGTATTTTTTGCAAAGGTTATATTTAATGCTTCCCTCTCATATGTAAACAGGAAACAAATAAGCCAGTGCGATGCCCATACAAAGTCACCTCATTAAATGTGCTTGTTTATAATTCAACCTGACTCCATCAATCATTTCTGAAGGTTACATCTTAACAGTGTGGACAAATGTAGAAAGTATCAGGTCTACATGAGTCAAATATTCTAAAATATGCTTAAAATAATATTAAAAACAACAATTTTAAAAGAAAATGTGCAAAGTACCATTAGCTGCAGTTGTGCATCATTGATGAGGATTGGGTCAGGGGATGTGGATGAAAGGAATGGCGCATTTTGAGGGTTTGATTTGCTGCCCCTTAATAGACGATTGTCACTTGTGGGGAGGGGTTTGGCAGCTGGAAGATTTTCATGGTTGATATGCATCTGGTGTATTGCCTGGCAAAGATCTTTTGCTGCACTTTTCATTTTTTCATCAATCGGGGGTTATAAGCCCCGTCAGTCCTCCCCTTTGCACGCACACTATTTTGCATAGTGGTTGGGCCACTCATTATTATTACTAGTAGTAGTATTTTTTTATTGTATAATTATTCTTACAATAATAATTTTTAGTAGGATATTTCTTTTATATCCATCTCAAAATGTTTGTTTTATTTTATATTTTATATACTTTCCGAAGCACAGTATTGCGTTCGCCTCAGCGCCGGGATCTGCTTCTGCGCATGCGCAACAAAACCCAAACAACAATGGCGCTCCGCTGTGGCTCTTTGCGTTTAAATGCGCTTGTTAGCGTCCGTCCTTTCTACAAATATGCTTCGTTTGGCGTCCGCGCGTTTGCTGACCACGTGTCATCCCAAAGGGTAGCAAGTAGCGGCTCGGAGCCCACGACCGATCATGTCCTCTTCACACCAGATCACTTTGCGATAAAGGAATCTCTTAAAAAGGTACGACTGTCTGCTAACGACCATTAGCAAGCTTTTTCGCGTCATGCAAGCAAAGGTTAATATTAATGTGACACTTTATGTCCGTGAGTGTCACGACCATGTTGTGTCCAAATCGGCTGCGGCGCATTAAGTGGGTGAGGGGTCAAAGTGCAGTCACTTTTAACAATACTGTACGCACTCGCAGATCACTTAATTAGGTACACCTGCACCAAGCACCCTTGCAAGCATTCTGCCTGACTAAAATAATGCACCGTAAGTATTGATTCGAATATATACAATGGAGAAATAATTTATTATTTTTTTTAGCAATGATTTGGGGAAGAGTCGGGGAGATTCCCGAATCCCAATGTGTCATTGCAGTGACGTTGATGTGGCCCAATATCGGCTGTTTCCTCAGCCCCCCTTCATTTTAAAACCCTTGCTTGAATTGTATGCCCTGTTGCAATGTCTCTGCTTCGTGGAGAAGTATCTGTTCGCAGCTATAAATCCATTGTGATTCTCAGCTGCCGCTTGAAAACGCTAAAGTTCCAGCTGTGAACGAGACCGCTCCATGAGCTTAAACTTTTTCTTGAACCTCTCATTTGTCATCCTATCGGTTTGCTTTATAAGCATGCTTCTTGCTGTGGAAATGAGTTTCTTCACCCAATATTTTACAGTAGACAGCCCAGTTCATTGGCCCCTCAATGTGATGAAGACACCTGGTATCTTTGTGGGAAAACAGGCTTTGATTTTTTTATTTTTTTTTCATCCTCTAAACAATGCTGGTCTAATTGAGGGCAAATTACTCATTTGACCGCAATACTTTCGCCTCAGCTTTTTCTGAGTTCAGACGTTCATTCAAAAACATAAGGCATGCCTGTACATGTTCTTTCTCAAGCAGACGCTGCCTTGCAAGATCATGCACGAATCTCCAGACTGACGGCACCTAATGGGTCATTTTCGGTCTTCTACTTCATCAATAAGGAGCAAATAGAACATTCACTAGAGGATCAAATTATTATTTCCCCCGCTCTGTGTATTGTTGTAATGCAGAATCTATGGAGAGCTGGAACGAAATTGTTGAATTTGTATCACTATTAATGCAGATTGTTTAATACACAGGTCGAGCCACCGACTTCTTTTTCAGCAATGATCAATGCTCACCGACCGGTTACAACAACGCAAAATATTGCATCACTCCTCCTAACAGGCATCAGTTAACGTGCCTTCCAGCATGTTGCGTTTAAAAAAAATATGACTGCATCCAAATACATGTTTTGCAATGTTCTCTCATGGCTCCAGCTCCACCAGTCAACAAAATCATTTCACTTTGACCGAGGTTTTGACTTTGTACCGGAAAGGGGTTTGAATTTAGCAATCAGGTTGTGTGCGTGCTCTCGTCTTTCCGTTGTCTGCTGAAAGTCTCACTCCCCAGATGCTAACTAAAATCAATGCAGTGTACAGTACATCATCTTAAATGGATGGCAAAGCAATAGTATGTTGTTTGCTTTCGTTTTCTCTCGGAGAGATGTTTGTGTTGAGTGCGTGGGACTCTGGGTTTTGTGAAGCTGCCCATCAGATATTGCAGATAGTTACGCACAACATTTCACAACTTTTTGTTTTTTTTATAAGACTCGGAAGGAGTGGTTTACGCTTCAATCTTCTTCTGGTTAACCATTTTTGTAGAAGTTATTCCAAAAATAAAACCCACTGTGTTAGTAATCAGTCTATTTTAAAAAGCACACAGATATTTGTAGATTAGACGGTCAAAAAATAACAACAGCAGCCAAATTTAGGGCAGACAGCCGAGACCTTGCGGTAAATGGAGGGAAGCGTTCTGTGTGACTAAACCTTCAAAGGATGTCGGGAGGTTGAAAATAAACTGGCGCAGGGAATATGGGAAGGATGAAAATGTGAAAGGGAAATACAGAACAATATGCTGTTAGGGCGGGAAAAGGAACATGAGGCGGTGTGGTTTAATAAAAGAATCTGCCGAAGCATAAACGGAAGTTTGTAAAAGATGGTCCCGTATATAAATTGTCATAGGAAATCCCTCAGTGAGGATTCAAGGTCCGACTGGCACCGTACCAACGTTTCCACTGCATGTGTTGTTGGCACTTGTGTGTTTACTGAATGTGCAACAAAAACAAACCATAGATGTAGTATTAGAACCACTCTTCTTGAGTTAGTCGTCGTGCTTTATTACGTCAAAAGAAATTTTTATATATATATTCCAAGCCATTTTGGAGTTGGCTTGTTTTTAGAAGGCTGAACTGTTAACTCATTCACTGCCAATGACGGCTATAGTCGTCAGAAATCTTTTTTTTTTTTTAGCTTGGCTGGCAGTGAACTGTTAAGTTAGCATAACAATTTGCATAGAGAAGGTCACCGTTGTGTTTTGTGATCTTGCTGCAGGACCTGATAATGCAATGTTCTTGACCCTGGCTTAGCACAAAAGTCTGCTGATGTGAACGCGTCCTGGTATGTAACACAATAACCTTTGTGAAAGCATGCAGCATCCCTCCCCAACGTGCCGTTTGTTTCCCGTTCCAGCGCACGGTTGTCCCTCCCTTTCCCTCCTCAGGATCTGAACTTTGAACACGGATGACTTAACCTTGGAATAATGGCGGCCATTGCTTGTGTTTTACTGTTTGCTCTCACGAGCGCAACCGCCGCAGCTTTTCAAGGTTATACTTTGTCTCGCAAGTGCAAACTTGTCTTAACGGCTTAATGAAAGAACAATAAAGGAGGAAGTCCATAATCCTTCATGAAACGGACGCCTCATTTACCGTGTGTTATTGGTTGAGGCTTATTTGATGATTCCCATCACCGCTAAATATCGTTTCCGTGTAAGCAAGGCATTGCTGATCATCGAGAGCATATCGTCTTTCGTAAGGAACGCGACGATAGATAAGGAATGCGACGATAGAGAGTTTTGTTGCAGCTACTAGGACACCTTGTTTGAAATGTTTCTGCTTGGAGTTTAGAAAGGAATATTACTAATAAATTGTATAATTTTGGTGGTGACCCAAGGAAAATTTTGACAATGTTTGCCGTTTTTAAACATGGACATGCAATGAAATTTTTGGTAAATATCAAGAGCAAGTTATGATGCGTTTAAAAATAATGTTTTTTGTAACGTCCTGTTTGGCACCTAAAAATTGTATAGATCCAGTTTGATAACTAAAAGAATTTACATGAACTGGACTGAAATATTCCAGACTGACCCACGCCTGGTCAGGCTGAGCCGAGTGGTTTATACTTTGAGTTCCGAGTGGCCACAAAAATAGTGCTGTAAGAACATCACAATGGGTTGGTCATTTCTAAGCACTTCTCCAGCCGCTGACCACTTCCCGATTCCCAAGATGAGTCATGTTGCCAAAGTTTACCCGCTCGACAGGTCATTCTAAAAAGCAATTGCCCACCTGCTCTTCACTCTTTTCAGACTTTTGGTTCGTGACTCACAGAATCTGCTGCTCCGATGAAGACGAGATGAATCATAACGCCACGTTACCACTGAAATGTGATTGCTCTCCATTTTGAAGAATATTATAAAAAAAAAAAAATTGGTGGAATGATTACAAGAATCCATTGTTTCCTCCACCTTTGTGAGTCAGTTGTTTGATATAATTATACAAGCGAACATGACGCTGTTCAGTTTGACTTTTTGCATGTTGACCTGTGGATGAGAAAATGCAGTACTTCCACCCACCTCCTACTAGAGACTGAATACTTTGGATGAGGGTTGACTGGAAACCGTTTAGTTGAGGATGTTTTTATGTACCCATTGTGGAATGACAAAATATAACGGAATTTACTTGATCGGTGTGGGGAAAGGAAACAATATGAGCATTGTCGTTTAATCAGCTCAGCAGACGTTATATCCAGTATTTTCTCTGTTACAGGAGTGTGTTTGATTGACGTGATGATTTTTGTTCATCAGCGTGAGTTAGCGGGTGTCTTGATCTGGGAATGCATTTCTGCATGTGCTTTAGTTGGATTTGCAGATAGATTTCCCATTTGTTTGTTTTTAGCGCGGACCCACCACCCTCCTCACCTCTTACCTTGTGTGAGGCATCCGAGTTGTTAATGCCACAACATGTAAACTCTAACCGTTACTGTGACTGTCGCCCTCGCCTCCAAAGTTAACTGCGGTAGGATCCATTTCCCTCGCGAGAATCAACAGTTAGTCACTGATTGCGCAACAATCATTTGACTTGCTAAATATTCAAAAATTCCGCCAAGCTCTTACCACAACATATGTTTTTTGATCTTCATTTGAGCGTCAAACATGAACTGTTTTGATGTTCTTGTTGCTAAAGCAAAAGAGATTTTTAAGCACTTTATTGGAACATTTTGGGGGACACCCATGCGTGTTCCAGCATGACTGTGCTCCAGTGTGCCAGGCAACATCCAGAATGACATAGGGCAAGAACTTGAGAGCCTCAAATCTATTTATTTATATTTATGGAACTTGTTGACCATATGTGTATCTTGGCTGAATGCCTCACGATCTCTGTTTTTTTTAAGCATTTATTTTATACTTAAGTGTTCTGCATTGGGATTTGCGCCAAATCACACATCTGCTTTTTACCATTTTGTATGTGACCAGCCATGGTGTGTAAAAAGTACACACAAGGGGGAATACCTATGTATGCTGTCATTGTATTCCTCACCACCAGCGTTCTCGATTCACCGTGTAATCCATTTTCCCAGGCTGCTCTCTATTCATTGATATGTAATGCATTTTGTTGCTGTCTGCTAGAGAAAGATTACATAGCTTTTAGGGGGAGATGTGTAACATATCTTTGTATGTGATGCCGTTGCATTTATTTTTTTCTCTTGTAAGGGAGATCATTGCACACACGTGCAGTAAAGATATCACCCGATCTGAATATTCACGCAAGTCCGCCTGTTTCCCATAGATCATCGACCAGGAGATCAACCCATATGTGGATCAGTGGGAAGCGGAGGGCAAGTTCCCGGCACATAAAATCTTCAAGATCCTAGGAAGTGCTGGTTTTCTTGGCGTCAACAAGCCCGTTGGTGAGATGTGCTTGTTTGTCTGTCTCTCAGATGATCAAGTCTAAAAATTCATCAAATTATTATTATTTTTCTTTTTACTTGCACCTGACCCAAGTATCATTCCTGCTATATCGCCATTTTTCTGTGAAGAGATCTAGAAAGGCATTAGTGGTCCACCGACGTCTTAGTGGCACATTTGAACAAGTAAATGATCGTAAACTCGTTACGACATGTTTGTCCGCAAAGTGAAAACATAGATTTGAACCAGTCGAACTGCTTTTCAAATGCAACCTGGAGCTTGTGTTTGTTTGTTGACATCGAATGCGTCCATCACAAATGCTTGGGTCCGCAATAACACTCAGACGTTCTCCGACACATAAGTTGCACATTGATTCAGCCGGAATGATTAAAAAAAAAAAAAAATGTAGTAGTAATGAATGAGAGCGATTACTCATTGAGGCCTCGATCCCACAGACGTGTGTTGTCTGGATCAGTTGTCATTTCCATGATTAATGTGCAGCATATCAAGTAACTGAAAAGGAGCCAACATGAATAACACATTTAAATATTTCAATCAAAATCATGTTAGAAACTGATAACTCGGTATTTGATTAAAAAAAAAAAAAAAAAGTCTTGCTGTAGTTGAGCAGCTCACTCGTCCTTGTATTTTTTTTGTTTCTTTGTGATTGTCAAGCATTCTGATGAGTATCGCTTTGAAGCGTGGCACGAACGTCCTGCAACAGCTGTTGGCTTACATCGAAACCAGATGTGCACCCAGATGTGTCGGTGATGGATTTGCAAAGTATTTCTTTCAGATTTTTTTTTTTTTTCCTCAAATGCTGAAAGTCAAGCGTTCACCCCACTGCTATTCTGCAATAAAAATGTTTCACACTTTCACAATGTTAGTCAATGAAATAAATCTTTCAAAATATTTAATGTCTAAATAATTTCAATTACTTAAGATCATAGTCAGCATAAGATCTAATTAATAATATTTGATCTAATATTTTACGGGGAGCTTTTTTGCAGCCCTTCTATTTTCTTTTGCTGTAATCGCAGACATTTGTTGCTTTCCATCATAACATAAACGGTAAACAATCCACGCACTTTAAGTCGCTTGAAGATTTCACCGGCAGTGTGTAGGTCAGGCAAGAGGGCGGGCGAGGGAATTAAAATGTGCTGAGTACACACACCCCGAGCCTTAGTTGACAGGATTAGAGAGCGATGACCCGGGGGACGACTGTGCAAAGACTCAATTCAATTATCAGGTAGCAAAGAGTCTTTGCAGTGATACACCGCACAACAAACACGTCAAAATATTTTATGTATTTGCCGTGGGAGCACAGGTAAGCAGGAATTAGATGAGTCTACCTCTCAGGGTGAATGTAAACACGGTGACGGGCCAAGGGAAAGCAGCGGTAACAAAAATAGTGTACGTGATTAAACAATATCTTGGCGGACTCTAATGACATCATTTGTAATTTAATCTAGACAAAAAATAGATCTATGAACAGTCTACAGTAGATGAAATATTTTGAAGCCTTCGCTCCTCCCTGACTGTCACTTTAAGAAACAACCACCGGCGTGTTGACATGACCTACATTTTCTCATAATCGAATTTAAACTGCATAGAAAGTCTAGCTTGAGCAGACTTGCCCGCTTACGTCCCAAAAAAATCTGCACTGACGTCCCAGTTTGGAGGTGATGAATCTGAGTTGACTCTGTTTGCAATCATTTTTGTGGGGTTTTTTTTGCGGCCTTGGTCGTGTGATTCCAAATTTTTTAAAATTGTCGGCCATCCAAAAGGCATGACTTTTGCAGCCATGATTTGCGTGAGCACGGAAAGTCCACCTTACCTGTCAAAACATAGGAACAGGAAGTTTTCCTAAGACAGCCGCGTCAGGGGGAGAGGACGGTGATGACCTTTGGCACCCTGCCTGGCTTCCTCTGTCCTGACAGGGAAGAACTCGTCTTTCACACCATGGCAACGGCAACTTGGTTGACGGATAGGGAACTGGCAGCCAAAATTGTTTCCCATCCGTTTCGCTAGAGGAGCTTGCATGATTGCTGCTTTAGTAATCGTCTGACGAATGGATTTCGTTGTTTGGTTTTCCCCACGCATATTACTAATGGCGTGATGTTGCGTATTTGATAGGATTGTGATAGTGATGCATGCAATTTATCCATATTATCCATTACTACCAATTGGGCTGTGCTTTTTTATATATATGCTTTATGTTCTATGGGTACTGTAGTTTTGAGACACCGCAGTCGGGCGAAATATTTTTATGAAGTGCTATGCTGACTAATTCATTAATAATAAAGACAAAAATATTTTGCCCTATTACAGTTATTATTTTTGTCCTCTTAAGGGCCCGCTGGCCTCCTGTTCCACTGTAGTATCTGTGACTTTCAGAAGTGTTTAGCTGGCTGCTAACGGGCTAAGCCACTCAGTGTGTTTTCAAATATATTTAGAATATTAAATTTTCAGTTTGTCAGCACAGCCGGTTCTCAATGTTTATTTTATTTTTTTTCCTCCTTATTTTTCTCAAGCTGCTGCCCCTCCCCTGAAGTCGTGTTCCCCTGCAGGGTCGCCACGGGGGAGGGGACCTGCAGGCTCACAACCTCTGTTCTAGTTCAGCCCGATGGTGTCGAGTCGGGTTCTTCAACACCAAATTGGCCCGTTTCTTTGTGGACGATTCACATTTTTTTTTTCTTTACAGAATAAAATTATGATAACCAATAAATGGATTACGTAATTAAAAAAAAATATCAATATAATGACTAAAATTACTTATTTTTGGTCCGGTGGTCCTAATGATTGAGCCCCACCATCAAATACAATACACAAAACATTATTTAAATTCCTTCAATTCACATATTTGTTTGACGGTGGAACTCGAGCAGATGAGGGCCAATGCTGAGGAACATCTGCTGCTCAGGAGAAGCATGAGAGTATCGGATTGACTTTTGAGATTTGAAGCATACTTGTTTGTTTTTCTTTCGCATGTTTGTTCAACTCGACAGCCCGCTGTTGAGTTTTAAGCGGGATAAACCTCGGCGCTTCCTTCTGTCCACATGATCCACCGCAGGGTTTCCAGCGTGCACTATCGCGCTCTCGCTGCACCTGTTTCCTCTTAGTTTTGGCGAGCTCTCTTCCAACCCCCACACTTGAGTTTGCTTGGCCTACTCTCGCTCACTCGTGCGCTTGTCCCCAATTTTCCCTATTGTTCCATTTATCCTTTGTCTATCTGCTGACTGTGCTTTTTATTATTTCATAAGTAGTCAGGTAGGTGGTACGTATGCAAAGTTTGCAGAACCGTGTATTAAATATTCCCCTAATTGTTCATTGTGAGTAAGTGCCAAAATCCATCAAGCACTGGACCGCTTAAGTTCGATTAGTTTAGTGCCAGGTTGTATGTAGCAAGCCAGCACGAGTTGATGATGATGATGTCAATTTTTGTCGACGGTGGCCTTGTGTTTATTCTGGATGTGGATGGCTGCACAGTGACACAAAACGAAAGCCCGATTCATTAACCAGGTGCGAATATAGTCCATCCATCTATTATCTGAGCGGCGTTTCAGAAAACGGGCTCTTTAGTTCATGTGAGGTGCTTTGATGATGAAAGGAGCCAACGATAGAAATGCACATTTTTGATTTGTCTCCATGTGAACTACTCTTAACGTGAGTCCAAATGAATGCTTTGAGTTTTTTCGCATGGTTTTATTTTTATTAGATTATGGAGGCTTGGGACTGGACTACAGCTACAGCGTCGCAGTGTCCGAGGAGCTGGGTCACATCCGCTGTGGAGGCATCCCCATGGCCATCGGCGTTCAGACCGATATGGCTACGCCTGCGCTGGCCAGGTAACAATTCCGTCAACATCCTGCATTGCACGGCTTAAATGCTTTGTTCTCGCCGTCCGCCCACGGCTTTGGCAACGCGTCTGTAAGGAGATGCATATTTAGCCTTGGAGCTAATCTGCCTCCAACGCTGGGATTCTTTTACCTTGAGGATAACAATACTCGGTATGTCAGCTCTTTTTTTTTTTTTTTTTTTCCTCACAACACAAAGTAGTAGCCTAAACCTACACATACAGATGTGTTTTAAGCAACAAGTAACACCTGTGTCAAAATTGCTTTGAAATTCTAACGTATATTTTTTTCTTTCTCTTTGGTTTTGTTTATTGTACTATAATTAAATCTCCCTCGACTTGTCAATGATATACTGAATGTGTCTCAGTGAAATTTCTCCCTCATGTTGCCCCTTTTTTTTTTTTTTTTGTTCTTCTCTCGCAATAAAGTGACTTGAGGTGACATGAGACAAAGCTCAGAGAAATAGATGAGTACGTCTCATGAGTTTAATTAGGGGAACCATTCTTGCCCGAAACAAGGTTAAAATAATCAAGGGCATTGGGAAAAAAAAACTGGATGCAGCTGTAATTGCCTTAAGCATCGCAGGATTGTCTTAAAACTTTTTTTTTTTTTTTGCCTGAATGTCAGTTTTGTTGATTTTCTACGCCAAGCTCGTTTCTTGTCAATTGTGTGTGTGCATGAACAGGTTTGGTTCGGCTGAGCTCAAGAAAGAGTTTCTGCTTCCGAGCATCCTGGGGGACAAAGTTGCCTGCCTCGGAGTTAGCGAAGTTGGAGCAGGTTCTGATGTCTCGAGTGAGTTTCTATCTTTCCGTCTTCCGGTCATAAAGTAAAGTAGACCACCTTCTAACACAACTGGCATTGGTCCAGACATTAAAACCAAGGCAGTGAGAAAAGGAGATGAATATGTGATCAATGGGGGCAAGATGTGGACGACCACCGGCACCCAGGCGGACTGGATGTGTCTCCTCGCCAACACCAGCGACGGCCCCCCACACAGGAACAAATCTCTCATTTGTTTGCCCATGAACTCGCCTGGTACGGTCAACGTGTAACGCCGCCGCTATCGGAACAAGTTGGCATCGGTTATCATCTTTGCTCACTTCTCCGTTTTAGGAGTGCACATCGCTCGGAAGATCGACAAGCTGGGCATGTGGTCGTCAGACACGGCCGAAGTGTTTTTCGAGGACGTCCGTGTTCCCTGCAAGAACGTCATTGGCCAGGAAGGCATGGGCTTCACCTATCAGATGCTCCAGTTCCAAGAAGAGAGGCTCTGGGCTGCGGCCAATAGTGAGAGAGCTTTCCTCCTTATTTGTCCTTTGCGCTTCATGTCATCCATTTCCCACGTATGTTACTGTCAGCGGTACATTTTTATGAGGATTTCCTTTGCACTGCCAAGCAAATCAACAAGGAGGTTGAGTTCACTTCAGGTCAAGCCATCAATCTTGTTTAAGGCGGTTTGTTTGCGTTTAATTTTGACAAGCGTCAGATAATGTTTGGCAAAAGTGATGATGGAATTTTTTAATTTAGTTGTGTTTATTCAAGTGTTATGCGTGTGGTGTGGGAGTGATTTAGTACTGCACTGTGTCATATTCAGAGGTGTTTGTGACATTTTGCAACTCGAGTTAGCTACAACTGAACATTTCTTTGATGAATACATTTTGGGCGTCATTATTTCTTGCTAATTGCAAGTGTTCAAATCTCTCCCCTCATATCTGGACTCTGAACGCCTCTAGTCTTGACCACAATGGACGTCATCATTCAGGAGACCATCAACTACACTCGACAGAGGAAGATCTTCAATCAGCCGGTCCTCTACCACCAGGCGGTCCATTTTAGGTTGGCCGAGCTGCAGACAGAAGTGGAGATGCTGCGCGCACTCCTCCACCAAGCCACAAGTAAGGTTGAATTGATTATCCTCCAAATGCAAATCTCGAATATTGAAGAAAACACCTGCATTCTCTTGCTCTGCGGCGTGTTCAGCGTTGTATATCAAAGGCAATGATGTCACCAAGATGGCGTCCATGGCCAAATTAAAGGGGGGGCGTCTGGCCAGAGAAGTGAGTGACAGCTGTCTCCAGTACTGGGGAGGAATGGGCTTCACCAGTGATGTGCTGGTCAGCAGATTCTACAGGTATGCACCTGGACTGAATTGAATACATATAAAATGTACTTTTGAATTAAATTCATAATTAATGGGATAATTATTTTAAGTTTCTCCCCTCTATATTTAGGCGCACTGTTGAAACTGTACACATCTGCTTAAATGCTATAATTTCATTTAATATTTATTTTATTAATTTTTTTAGGAATAAAGCGTCTTCCTTTTTTTTTTGATGAACACTTGGGCCTACTATGTTACTGTAATGTTGGTCATTATGGTGGTACTTGTTGATTATTTATTTTTTTTTCTCTGTGTAAAAAGTTTGAGAACCACTGTCCAATAGCATTGATTGACAGCATACTGTGTAATAATCATGTTGGTCATCGTTTTTAACATTTTTTACACTCCATTAAAGTTGACCTTGAGGCAGCTTGTGCAAAGCACTTAATACGAAAAATGACTGCAGTGGCCGTGATGACACTTTACTGACAGATCAAAGTGCGCGTTACACGGTACGTGGGGAGAAAAAATAGGAGAAAAAATAACTAACTTTGCCCTTTCCGCAGAGATTCCAGGTTAATGTCCATCGGCGGAGGGGCAGATGAGGTCATGCTCGGAATCATCTGCAAATACATGGACATTCTACCCAAGAAGTGATGACATCAATGATTTTCTCAATATCATTCACTTGGTAACAGGAACTTCTAAAACAAATTTTGATGAGAAACAAAGCTAATCACCCAAGTGCATCTTATTTCTTGATCATAAGAAGTTGGGTAATTTAGTCTGGATGACGTTCAAAGGAAATCCTTGCATTAACATCCGTTAATAATACAGTGAATGTTTTATCAAGGCGCCCAATTTGCATTTTGTTTGTATTGATTTCTCACTTTTTTTTTGGGAGGTGACATTTTTCTGTCAGTCGATTGAACAAATACAAAGTCAGTTTTAATTGAAGGAAATGCCTTATAATTGTTTATGAGTTAAAAAGATCATAAAATGTTTATTTACACATTTCACATTTTTGCCCCCCTCCCCCTCTCCCGCCCCAAATATGTCATATTCTCTAATACAGTTTACCCTTTGTCTGTGAGCAGATAAAACATCTTTCAGAGAGAATTGTATAATTTAGTTGCGCTCAGTGTTAAGCGTAAAAAACAAGATTACATACACAGACGACTCATTTGTCCATTTGCGAACTCTGGCATTGCTCAATTCGTAATCAAGTTATCTTCTATGTCACAACGCAAAATCTCATCACATCAGTCCCTGTACGCACATCTAATTTTACAACATGTGTATATTTGGGGCATGGAATACACAGGATAATATCATTGCAGAGCATTTTTAATAAACTTGAGTTATTCGGAGGTGTGCGTTCAAAGTCCGACAAGATCCAGTTGTCACCTCAACTTGATGAACCAGTAGAGTACAAAGAAGACAAAAAGGCAGAATAGCAGCATGTAGCACAGCAGTTTGGTCTGACTGCCTCGGGACAGCTGTTTGACTCGGCCGATGGTGGCGCCGAGCAGGCCGCCTGTTGAGTCAAAGTCCGTGTCCTAGTGGGAGAATTGGGGACAAGAGAAATCCTCAATTTAAACGATTCACTACCTGTAGGTGAAAGTAACTCCTGACAAGGGCAACTTGCCACCGATTTGGACATAGTGAAATTTTATTACACGAATAATCCCAACGATTTAAAAGTTCCCCGGATGTTGTTTGTGACATGCTTTCATCATATACATAAGAGCCGCCTTGTCTCAAAAGTGAGTGTGGACAATTTTAGCATGTAAGGTTACAAAGTATATTGGTATTAAAGTACCACGATATCTTGCAATCAAACATTACCACTCTTTGTTTCTGTTTGACACAGAGCAAACAGTTCTCCAAAAACAGGTTTTTGTGTATGTGAACTAATAATAAACAGCTTTAACCTAAAAATGTGGATCGATTAAATGCTCACTAACCTCTTTTTGGAATCAGGTAGGTCACAATGGGTTTACTTGGTTGTTTAATTTCACACTTGGGCAGACACTTCAGTGACAATTAGTCTTTTTTTTTAATTTAATTTAATGTTCTAAAAAGTTCTAAGTGTGAACTTGTATTTACTTACACATTATTTTTCCTAATGAACTAATGCAGTGACATAATTTTTTATACTATAATGTTGCTAAAAAGTATTACGTGTGAACTACACATTATTTAGATTTCATGTTGTCATGTTAGGTTTCATGTTGCCTCATCAGGTGTGCTTTCATTTTAAAAACAGTATAAACTCACCATCTCATCCAGCATTTTATTCTGATGCTTCACTTCCGTCCCAATATCGATCGACAGCTGAAAACAAACGTGCAAGTAATTACGTTTGCATGTTGAGTCAATCTTGAAGCGATACGACGGGGAATTGTTGAAAACGGCGACTTTAAAAAATTCTTACACTTTTCAAAGCGCTGACTTTGGCTCTCAGTCCCTCCTGTAAGTGTTCATTTTCCTCTTCGTATACACTGTATCCACTTGCAACATAATTTCCAGATGCTCCATCACCTTGATGACATTAAATCATGAGTACGCGTTTATTTGGATGATATGCGTTCACAAATATATTTGGAGACTGACTATATGATAATGAAAAAAAAATACGTTTACAGTTAATAAGCAAAGCACCTGCTAGCTAGCTAGCCGATGCAAATATCCTCATGCATCGCATTCTGTCATGATTTCTGCACTTAAAACGTTGAAAGGCTTTTCTTACCCAAGCCGGCGCGCCTCATTGTGAAACACGGACGTTATCGCTGTCAATCAGTCTTTGTGTGAGTAATGTATTTTAACAAGAGTCATCAACATCACACCACAGACGAATTTTGTAAAGCGTTGTCGCTGTCAGTCTGTTGCTTCCTGTACACGTCAGCAGCAGCCACGTCATCCTTGTCGAACGGAGGACGACGAAGACCAAAAAGCTAGAGGGAGCTATAGCAAATTTTTGTTTTTGAAGTACTTTACTACAGCTGAAACGAAGGGCTGGATCAGGGGTGCCCAGGATCCTCGAGAGCGCCCTATGCAGCCTGTTTTGGATATCTCCCTCCTCCAACACGCCTCTTCCCATTGATTAGCAAGTCATGCTTAAGTCTGAACAATTCTGATCATTTGAATCAGCTGTGTTGGAGGAGGGAGACATCTAAATGAGGCTCTCGAGGTCTGGACTTGGTCACACGTGCCTGGCAACTGGAGATTTAAGAAGATAAAACAGATAATTTGTCTTACAATTACGTAATTGAAGAACAACAAGGGCTCATGTAAAACAAGCAAGAGATGAGAGGACGCTTCATTTTTATTAGTTTGAATTAAGGAACTACAAATCATTACTGTATAACACTTGGAACATTTTGAAACGTGACTACCATAAATTGGGCCCAGATATGAAAAAAACATTACTGGATTTAATAATGGGGTTTAAGTGCACATGCATTTGTGCTGTGTGGAATCGAAACAAGCTCCTCTGTATTTGCAAAATCCTAGAGGTGCCACTTAGTACTGTTTTCCTTTCCATAGCCGTCCATACATTATCCCCCACCTCGCCTTGCACCGATATTCCAGAAGACAACTTTTATTGATATGGGAGATTAGAAGGACAGTCATGACGCAGATATTGAAAGCCACTATTTCATAAATAAAAATCTCTAAGCCCCTATCTACCATAATTGTTGTCAATTGTTGGCCGCCCAGCCCTTTGGAGGCCGACGGGAGCTATTGCGGTATGCATGACCTTGACACGGGTGTCAAAAAAATAGACAAGTATTGATTGAACTGTGAGCGTGAGTCTCACTTGCCTTTGTGGATCTGTGAGGATTAAATTCATCAGATGGTTCTTTAGGGTGGGAAAGGACATTTGGATCTAATCCCTGCAGAATCTCACTGGATGCAGAGTGCCCCCTAAATGTCGGATGTGGCAAGAAAGTATTTTCCCCTCTATACATTGGGCGCTACATTGCTTCGAATAGAAAATGACCACCCAGGCAGCAAAATAACTAGAACTAACTTTTATATCATAATACAAAAAAAAGCCATGTCCTCCATGGTGCTTTGCAAAATATCGTCAGGGTGCAAAGCATATAGAAACGTACTAAACTAAAATATTTTGTTGTATAACAAGGTGTAAGAGTTTGACAAGTAGAGCGCAACCAGACCATGAAATGGAATTTGAAATTGAATTCTAGCTGGATTCATGTTGTTGAAGCAGAACAGGACTGGCGAAGGTGACGAGTCCTAACCTGTGTCGGGTTTTCCATTAGGGATCGCTTTTGTCCATCCATTCACCCGTTATCTATATTGTTTGTTCTCCTTAGGTTCACTGGTGAGCTGGAGCCTGTATCCAAACTGATTGGGTCAAAGGTGGGATCCACCCAGGACTGGTTTTAATGCTCCTCTGATCTTCATCTAATTGGAATAATTCTTTCGTTTTTTTTTTTTTTTTTTTTTTACTCTGAAATGTGTAGGGCCATTCAACTGGATCATCGTCATTTGCATCCTTTAGAAATAAAATGAAATGTGAATTACATTGTTTTTATTAGTCAAAACGTTTGATCGGATTGATACAATTTAAGGTAAAATTGAATGTGTGGCTACAATTTCCTAAAATAACACTTTACAATGAAATGTCATAATTTAAATGCCGTTACTTTTTATCACTCACACAAATCACACTATACACGACAGGATAATTACACATGATAATCTTTGGAAGCATCCGATTCGTGCGCTCTTGCTGACTTTGTTCAGAATGGAGGCAAAATGTTCTAATTCTCTAATTATCCCCACGTGTGAGAACAAAAAAAAAAATCCCATCCTGTTGCTTCAAGTGACTTTGGCACATTCATGCCTTAGATACATTGCGTACAAGGTGTACTAATACTCCAGGTCATGAAAAAAGATGGGGTTCAGAAATGGCCATGATGGAGGTCACGTCATTGTTAATAACAATCTTCAACTCATCCATTATGCATGAGGATCTCCCCAGCCTGTAAAGTATGGCTGCCATCTGGCAAGACGGGGCTGTAATTAGCTGAAAATGAGAAGTGTTCACCTCTTACTGCATAGTACTGCAGATTTAGCAGCCTAATTTCTCCAGAGGACGGAGCAATGAATGAGTCAGGAGGAGAGGTGTAAGGGAAACTTGCCGTGAGGAAAGATCAAAAGGATGTTATTGCGCTTCTTATTTGCTGTCTCGGGAGGGAGGATTTTTGATTCGCACTCTTAACGCAGCTTTGAAGCACCGTTAAAAGAAGTCCGCGGACTCTTTGTCCGGGCTGCAAAATGCTCTGACTTGTAAATTGTCATGAAACGAGGATTTGGATATGGGATGGAATAACGCGTGGTTCTGTGCAGCCTTTCATTCATCCATAAAAAGGTTTTATGAGATGGGAAAGGAGAATGAAATTGTGTTATTGGATGAGTCACAGGATCGCATAATATCTGTTGTAATATCACAATAAGCATTTTTTTTTCTGAGTCGTATGTGCAGACTAGCCATATCCTAGAAGAGATAAGAACGTTACTAACAAACACAAAAAGAAAAAAAAAAAACATTTTCCTTGTGTACATTTAATCATTCAACTAAAGCGTTTGAAAATTGGCTTAAATGCGAGACAAACGCAGCCATTTAAAAGATCACATTTTATCTTCTGTGTTGCTGAGTCCCCTCAGAGCATCCGCGTCACTCCTCATGAGCAAGACTATAACTCAGAGTAAAATAAGACGTCGCCTCACTGCCACCGTGTTATTATTCACTTCTATCATCGGCGTGCGAGCGTGTTCGCGTGCAAGTGTGTGTCTCCATCTTCAGTATCTCCTTCAATCCTATTTAAGTGCATCCAAAATTCTCACACGTTCGCATGCTCAAATTGAACTTAGATTCGCATTTTGATGCTAACAGGGCGTCCCTCGGCGAAGATTTGAAATGCCACTGACGACTGAAAAACAACATTATTGTTGACATCAGTTTCAAATCACTGTAAAGTGAAAATACAAATTAAAAATCATGACAAATTAAGCAGTTCTCTCCCCTCTGCTGAATGTGCTGAAACCACATGGCGCTCATCTCTCAGCTGTCAGTCAAATAGCATCAGCCCAAAAGCCCTGATTCATTCGCTGACTGTCAATTCAGGCTTTAAAAAAATATTTGTCTCACTTTCTCCCTCTTCTATCTGTCTTTGTGTGATATGTGCACACTCATTGCAAGCGACGAGGCACTCTAAAGTGGCCATGCCAGAAGACTATCGAGATGCATTTTTGGGATGTAGGCATAGCTGGCTAATTGCAGGTCACAAATGCGCCGGATAACGGCTGATGTGAACAAAGGCCCTGAAATTCCTGAATAATAGGAGAGAGGTGACTCGTGCTGTGTCACGGACAAAAAAAAAAAAAATTGGGAAAACCAATCACGACACTGTTTTGCTTGCCTTTTGTCATTTGTTCATTTCTTTGTAAATTAGTATGATTATGTAAAAACTACGAGGAGGAGTGGCACCCCATTACATTTTTGGCAAGGATCAGAATAACAATGCGCCATTGTTACGATCCACTTGCATTGGGGCCAAATGCAGCGCTAATTCCATTACAATTACTTGTGCCTACATAGTCCCATTCTAGTTTGCACGCTGTGTGAGACTGGGACTGGCTGAGAAATCATTAAAACAACTGGTTATTTTTCTATTATATATGCTGCACACGCAGGCGTCCCAGGCTCTCAAACGAAATAATCTGTGCCTTAGTTTTTATCAGGGGGTTGAGGCAATCT
Source organism: Idiotropiscis lumnitzeri (assembly GCF_059441095.1). Lineage (NCBI taxonomy): Eukaryota > Metazoa > Chordata > Actinopteri > Syngnathiformes > Syngnathidae > Idiotropiscis > Idiotropiscis lumnitzeri. Next base: position 3,583,625 of record NC_142406.1, read on the forward strand.
TCTAATACTGACTAATTGATTAACGAAGGGAATCGCAGCAGTTCCCAAAGGGAATAGCAGCACTATTATTCCAGTCACTGAAACAAAAGAACTGTTATAGTTGCAAATCTAATACAATCGATGAAAGCTTTTACCGAAATGACGTGTTAATGCTATCCTGTTAACCTATTCTTTTTTTTTTTTCTATCGGCGAGAGGTGGAATTGAGATTCAAACCCAGAACCTCAATACTGTAAGGCAGATGTTCTAACCACTAGTGTTCCACGCCGCCTCATGCTGCTCCTCTTCAGCCTTCGGGTTTGTCACGAGGGGAATAGGTGCTGCCCCCTGCAGGGATGAATTATAAATGACAAGGTTAGTGATGACACACCATAAACGTACATTGAACTCCTTCTTTAGCCCATTTTTTCAAGCAATCACTCTTTGCTGCAAAATTTGCATGAGAAAAGTTCTGAGCATAAAAACAGCAGATTTGCAAGAATGAGTCATTGAGCAGCCAGGAGCAAAAATATGCCTTTGATCATGCAAAACAAAAAAAAAACAACTTTTTTTTTTCCCAAGCAAGATAACATCATCTGTTGTCCTCCTCTTAACAATTTTCACAACTTTAAAAGTTGAGGATGTCATTTTATGGCACCACTGAGACATTTACAAACAGCCCTGTGAGCTAACACAATTGTCATGGGCGCAAATTCTTCCAGCAAACGAGCGAAACAAAATAATACGACCCCGATGTGAACTCAATTAAAAAGCATTATATGAACATAAAAACAGTTTATCACACGCGTGTCGCCAGAGTTGTGGTCCAGTGCACTTTGCTCACTTCTCTGCTCGCTTTGACGCGCATTAATTGGCTCAACACCTCTGCATGACAGCCTTTGACAAATAATTCATTGTTCTCTGAGAAGTGCATTGAATGTCTTTATGGTAATCTGTCTGAGTGGATTTGTGGCGCTTATGGAATACCTGTTACAACTTGAGTGGAGTTGACCGTGGAAACAAGCTGCAAACAGACGCAAAATTTAAAAGTGTGTATAGATCTTTACACTACGTAAGCTAGTCTCGTTCTGTGAAAATCTAGGGCCAGGATTAGAAATTTCCACCTCAAGCCGCGCTTCACTCTGAGTTCACGCTCTAAAAGCAGCCGCTATCTTCCGAAGGAGAAAAAGAAAAGAGACGAGTCAAGCAGCCAAATGTGAATTCTGTTTTTAACACTCCACATAACACCGTGACCCACTTTTCAACCTGCAAAGTGCAATGAAATTTAATCTGATTCTAAAGGAAGGTGCAGGGGATTATTTCTGGTCCATTTTCCCTAATTTTCTGGAATTTGTTATGGAAGGTGTGAATACGGGAAGGGGAGGGCTGCGCCGCTGTGGGAGTGGCCACACCCGACTTTAATCCCAGCCAATCAAAGCAACTCTTTTCAGTGCCTTGACATACATACTGGAGTCAGTGCCTTTATGTGGGCACTTTCAAACTCAATCTTAAACTGATCAAATAAAAGCAAGAATAGAACAAATATTTGTAAAATTGCTTGTAAACTGATTTTTGGCTGCAGTACATTTTGTAAACTTTGCCCTCTTTCAGCACAACAAGCCCGCCAACTTTTTCCATTGATGTTTGCGCATTGTTCAGTGATTGTGTTCTTTACCCACATTATGCTTTTCCCATTTTCAATAATGACAGTTTTGAAGCCTCGAAACATCTGCTCTCACAGGGAGCTGCTTTATTTCTGCAAAAGCATCCTAATTAGTCGTAGGCCGGCACTTGAGCGACTTGTTGGGACCCAAGCTGACAGCATGCAAATGAAGTCCCGTTCCCCATCGCAACACTGCAACAATGAGTCATTGCTTGATGAGGCCCAAACAAACATTTTTTTATTTATTTTTTTTTTATCAGTGGGCCTTCAGAGAAAGATGAGCAGAGGTTTAATGAAGCTTCAAATTAGTGAAACTGAATGAGTTATTTAGGAACTAATGTGCTAAATTGTAACAGATTGCTTGAAGCTGTTCGGCTTATGAATAATGCTTGAAATCTATTCAATATCTGTACACCATGTTGGGCAGAAACCAAAAAACCCTGACGGAATTAAATACAATGATGCGCAAATGCATCTGATGGCTTCCAGTGAGACAGCGAGTGGAACTCCTCCGCGTATCGCAAATCTTCCACGTGAGTCTTATCATTGCTGTTTGTCACCTGATTCATCATCCAAAGCCTTACTTTGAACTCCAAGATAAATAGAAAGATATAGATGCTTGAAAGTGCACAGAGGTGCTTTGAATATTTTTTTTTTCCTAGCAGTTTATGTAAATAAGCAGATTTACTTGCACCCAAATTTAAAAGTAAAAAATCAAAAACTAGTCAAGTGCAGATACCTGCAAAATCGACTATAAATGAACTCTTTGTGCTTTGTTATGTCGCACTCCTGCAAATCGAGACGATAATATTTGTGTTTTGTTACCCCATGCTGTGAAGAGAACACCAAATGGACACTAATCACTTTAGGGGCCGCTTGTGTCATGCTCTCACAATTACCCTCGCAATCAAGTGTTTGCAAACAGTGTTAGCGCTTGGCTGTGTCATGGTGTTGCGTGTTACTGCACCAGAATTAACCTGACGCGATTAAAGGAGTAAGAATCCTCCAATTATTTTCTTATTTTTGAAGTGGTTATGGATCATAATTGCAGAATTACGAAAAACACTGTACAATCTGATGAGTATGGTTAATTTGTTTAACAAGAAGAGGGGCTAAACCTCAATCAGTCACACCTGTGACATACAGCTCTTGTGTGTTCTCAGATTTTGCAGGTGTGCAAGCAAAAATTATGTTGCTAATGTATTTTCTCTTTTACTTTTTTTTTTTTTTACAGGAAGTGCAATACTGTACTCTAGTGGTGTGGGACTACAATACAAGAGGTCCTCAGTTTACCATGCACAGTCCAAATTTGCCCGGCAATCGGCCCATAACCTGTAAAGGTAAATATTTGAATAAAAAAAAACACTTCTAAGCTATGACTATAAATATATATATATAAAACATTCATACTTCTACAATTCTACATGCTTCTAATATAACCAGTTCACAAAACATCTTTTCTCTCAATATGTTGTACTTTGCCCATTGAGAGTACTTCTGTTTTAGTTTACTAAACACATTTATTGATTTAGAAATGAAAATGTATTCATACACATATGTGAAATTGACACAACTTGTAGTGCTAAAAGGTGCAGAGTTGTATTTTTGTTGAACGTTTTAGCCAGAAGAGGATGCTGCAGTCTCACTTATGAGGCAACATAAACAAAGGGACAACCTGCAGACGATCAAATACTTTGTCTGAAAACTAAAACCAGGGGGAGGGGAAAAAAAACTCAAGAGTGGTTAGTCAGAGTTCATAAACAACCAAAGAAATTTATGGAAGATCCCACAAAGTATTTCTTAAACAAAAGCACCCACAACAAAAAGTGTAACAAAGTGAGAATGAATCTTTGATACTTTTTAATGCTGCATCCAAGATTATATTTACATTTTAACAGTCGTTTTAAAAGTTGACATCAAGAGAAGGTCTTCCCCCCCCCCTCTCCTTTTTCTTCTACAGATGTTTGAGGCAGTTCCTCAAAACGATTGTGAGAGGCGTTTTGGACTATGCGTAGCTCTCAAATGGCAAAAGGCATTTGAGTTGATTATAAAATGATGACTTTATATTTAATAGTTGGGATGAACCGGTAGAGTGATGACCATCCAAAATCATTACTAGACTGCAGTCTCAACGATTACCGGCGCTTTACTTTTTACATTTCAATAAAAAGCTTCCGGAAAGCTATTTTGAGAAAGTTGTCTTCGTCGTCGCAGTGCAGTAACTGTTAGCATGTCGGCCTCACAGTGCCAAGAGGAGAAAATCTCGACTCGGTCTCCCAACCACTCCAAAGGAATAGGCTCCAAGTGTTATAAGAAAGTGCATTGGTGTTTTATTTATCTCAATTTATATCTATTTTTAAATAATGATCATGCATGTGTATTTTTATGACCATATTAGAATTTTACCACATAAACCAAAACCGCCTTTAATGTCCAGTTAACACATAATAGTTTGCGCAAGAGACAATAAGAGTGTATAGACCAAAGGTGATATAAAGACAAAAAAAATAAAAACAATAATCAAAAAAATAAGAAAATATTTTAGTTCTAATGTGGAGAAGCATAAACAGAAGGCCGAAGAAGTAGAAGTGAGAAAAGTAGAGCGAGGGATTGAGGACGAGTCCTGGAGAAGAGAGAGAGAGAGAGAGACAACGTGGCAGCCGCTTGTGTCTCATCGAGGAGGAGAGGACTTTGAGTTCACATGAGCATGACTGCCCTATGTTGAAAATATTATGAAATGCTCTCAAATATTGTTTGCACTCAACTCTTATTTGTATCATCAGATGCACTGTAATCATCACCACCGCAGAAAATCAATCGATGTCTAATATTGGACTGACGTCCGTGGAGAAAGCTCTTCCACAATGTTTTCCACTCTTATGGTAGAAATTAATTAGTCTAGAGAGGCCAAACCGAGCTTTTATCAGACGAATCAGGCTGTCCCATTTAGATGGCACTTCCTGTTTAGTTCAAGAAAAGTACAATTTTGCCTTTTCAAGAGTCTGGGCACGATTTTAAAATGAGCACAACAGTAGTTGTTGTCCTGTTAGTCACTCGAGGACATGGCTGGGATCAAATGGATGAATAAATATTATTTGTAGTACATGATCATTTTCAGACTTTATCTTCATAAGTCTACAAAGGCCATATTCATTTATCTCATTCCAAATTATCGGAGTGTTGAGGAAGCGTGTCAACCCATGGAAACATTTTCCTTTTTCCTGCAGGATCCTGTACTTTATACTGGCCATTTTAAATCCATCCCCGTTGTTGTCCGAGCCTCGTCCTAGCTGGAATTTCTTATTAGTCGGATGTCGTGAATGTGAAGCCACCAAGACATTCTGCCTCAGGAGTGATAAAATACCGATCGGATGTTTGCCAAGTGATGGTGTCCTTTAAGCTGCCTTTAAAAGGACGTTCAGCATGACCCACTGAGGAAATATCAACTTGCCGCCGAGCAGACGGCAGGTAATTGAGGGCTTCACCTCTCTTGGGCAATTGCACGCTTTATTGCAGCCCAAATGGGAGGGGGTGTTCTCTCAACAGGCAATCACAGGACACGCGCCTGTAAAGACGAGCTCGAGCTGGAGAGCCGCTGTCGGGAAGGACGGATGTCTTTGTGACTGCGTTCGTCTTTGCACACTGCGGACATGCATGATTTTATTTGTCTATGATTTCAATTTATTTATGGGCCGTAGAGTTAGGTCAGCCATCTATTAATTTTTTTAGAATGCTTGTCCTCAGTAGCTGGTGCCGATTCCCAGTAAGATTCCAAATATTCTATTGTTAGCGACAGCGCTACTGCTAACCTGGTAACCAATTTTGCAGTCGCTTTAACTCAGCACAACTTTTTTTTTTTGCACCTTATTGGATCCAAATCTTGACCCAACATGCTGAATTAATGCACTGCGTACTGATGACTCTGCATTAGCTCAGCCCCTTTTGGACCCAGTGCTGGGTTAGCTATTTCCACCAATTTGGGTTGCCTTCAAGCAAGCAGTTTTAAGCATGTGACTAGAGGCAGACTGGACTTGACTCGAATGGATTACTGCATTGTATTTTCATTTCAGTTATTCTATGGGGAAATATGTTCATCTATGTGTATCAGTCTTATCGAACCTTTCCCAAATTGTTACTGTATCAGTAAACTCGCTAATTGCATCCAGCCAATCACAAACTCAGGATGAGAAGCACGCGTCAGGGTAGATTGGAGAAAAGTGAGGGATGGGTGGGAACATGGTGATGTAGCAAATTTGAGGAGGAGGAGTTTAAAGGGGCATTTTTTTTTTCTTTTCTCCTCTTCTCTTCGCATTGAAAGTTAGAGAAAAAAAATAGTTACCGCCTTTTTTTTTAGTGTCCATCCACACGTTTGTAAGTGTGTTTCCACCCTTAGGGCGTCACCTTGCGCATACGCCCAACTAAACACACCCAAGATGGCACCGGACTCATCCCTCATTCCGCCCCCGCTCGCCTTCCCTTTCTCCCCCTTCCGACCACCAGAGGTGCAGGACGTATACTGAAAACAAGCCTTTGGCTATGGAGATTCCACATGAGCTTCATTCCTTCCCTCAGCTGAGTCTTCCCTCTATTGGTGACAAACTCTGCAGGCTGAGGCAAACCAGCGGGATCGGGGGGGGGGGGGGGGGGGGGGGATGGAGTTTTAACCTTTTGAGATGTCTGTGGAGAATGAATCATGGGGGCCTGCACTGGGGGGGAAGGGGGGGGGGAGCCACCAGAGAAACACATCTGGTAAAGGGGGGGGGGGCAAAGATAACGGAGGGTGCAGCAACGCAATGAAATTTTCACCTTAACGGCCTAGAATCCAAATCGAATAGTTTATAAAGCAGATTTCAAAAAGGATAGACGAGAACCTTTCAGAGTTCTCTAGATGCAAACGGAGGAGGCTGTAAATGAAGCAGATGTCCCTCCCTAAACAATGTTGGAGCTCCACGTAGTAGGCGGGCAGAAGCGGATCAACGCCAGCGCTCCAGTCGCTTTGGCTGCTTTTGGCCTTGCGATGAAGTTTTTCTCTTTGCTTTTACCAAACGGTTTTGCGCCACGAGAAAAGCTCAAGCGAGGGAGTTCGACCCAGCCACGTCATCTGCTAGTCTTTGAGGAGCACCAATGCTCCAATTCAAGCATCGCATTATCTAACTAAATCTTATATCGAATCAAGAGAGGAATGCTCTGAAGCCAGTACTATTTTAGAAATTTAAATGAATATACATATTACATTCTGACTAGTATTGCAGTGTTTTGCAATTGCATAAACTTTTCAAGCAACACTTTGTAAAATGTTAAATGTCCAAACTTAAAACATCGAATTGTCATCATAATTGAGTATATGCATAGAAAAAGTGGAAAGCATGTTGGAAGAACAAATTAATGTGGTTGTGCATTTTGGACCGCACTAAGACTAAATTGGCATCTTGTCTTTGGTCACATAAATATAAAAACAAAACTCGGATGATGTGTGTGTGTGTGTGTGTGTGTTTGCAGTGGACAAAGTTGTGAGGAAGCTCCCCTGATTCTTGCATTGTGGTCATGCTGTCTGACACAAGCTAAGAAAATATGGCGACGTGGTGTCGTTACACACAGGCGCACACTTCACCTGAGGGTGTGAAATATCTTTGCTTCTGTCAAGGCAAAGACATTTACCATGTTTGTTGGTTAGTGTGAAGGGCAACTTCACACATATATTATTTTTTTAACCCTTTGAAGATGGGGGGTCTTCTGTCAAAATACAGACAGGATAAATATAACTATTCACTTGTCACACTGCTTGAAATTATTCTTATTCGGGAGCAGTGGGCAATTAGTATGGTAAAGTCTAAAATGAAATTCATGCAGTTAGCCACCAACCTCAAACCTCACAAATATATAGAGAATTGAGATATATAATATTACTGAGAGTGCTTTATAATTATACAGTTAGAATGCATCTAATAAATACAATATAAAGTGAGCATAAATTTGCCAAGTGACTGTTGTACTATAGCGGTGCATGAAATTAATTCTAGCTCATGGTTCTTGGTCTGCTCAGTGCATCTTTGAATAACGGCTTTTTCAAGAATAATAAGAGGAGCAGAAAGTTTCGGAAAACCAGACATGTTCTCTTCCTCCCCTCCTCCACATCCAAAGCTCACAGTGGACACGTGGAAGAATTTTCTGGTCATCATGAAGTTCAGTTTGGAAAAAAAAAAAGAACGAGAGAGAAAGAAACAGAAGAGGTGGGAAAAGAAAAGAAAAAACGTTTTTCGTTCCTTGCTCAGACTCCTCCCCTGCATTATGAGTGGTTGCTGGAGATCATCTGGTCAACAAAGCAAAGTAGGTGGGAAAGGAAGAAGAAAAAGCAGAGGCTGTAAAAAAAAAAATGGAGATGTGGCAGGATGTAATAATAGCATATCGGAAATAAAGGATAGCAAAGGAACTGAAGAATTGAAGTGAGTGCAAGGATTCTTAATGATGACTCTTTTCAACGGAGACTCGTTTTCTCCTTCAAGAGTCTGTGACGTGTCCATACTTGCTTCAAACAAGGAATGACTCCACGTCAATGAGCAAGACCCCCAATGTGTTTATCACACCTCCATTCGCCGTTTGTGACGACCAATCAAAGCAGAATTTTGTCATTCCTCGCTTTGTCCAAAAAGGACGTAACTAACCACATGACATATATTAATAAACTTTTGAAAAAAAAAAAAAAGCTTATTTCGTACATTTCTTAAAGTTCTTCTTTGTATTTGAAAGTTTGAGAAAAGCTCAATTTTGTCATTTGTCGCTCTGGGAGATTACACAAAATTTTTATCAGTATGTCGTAACGCTAAAAGAAACTTCATAAGGTACACCTGCAAATGTGAAGCAATGAAAAAAAAACAAAAAATTTTTTAATGTGGTCATTTAGCAAAATAAAACAACCAAAAATCTTCGAAAGTAGTTGCTTAGATGTCACTGACAGTTGCATCTCTGTAAAAGCTATGTTTTTATTATTAATCTGACTTTTATTAAATGTAAATTGAAAAAGTAAAGAATATTCACATGGCGCTTTTGCATGTCTGCATGTGGAAAAACTACCGTTAATCGGATGGAGCCTTGCAGAAAACAAGATGGCAGCCTCTCTCGCCTCCACCATTTATTTATTTATTTTTTTAACTCTATCAATGAGTTTGACAGGGAGAAAAAAACTGAAAGGAAACTTGGAGCAGGCAAGCAGATAAAAAGGGCATGTTAGAAAAATAGAGAAAATGTCCCTGTTTTCGAGATAGGCTCGGATGCGAGGGTGAAGACGAAGGACAGCGGAGAGCAGATTCTAACCAGATGCAAAACGTTCACAGTGGATGTCAGCCAGCAGGCATGTGCTCATGCTTTAAGTATGTAATGGGCCGCCTGCTCTACCCTTAAAGCGCCCTCCTCCATTAACTCCCCCTCCCCTCTATTTACTTAAACCAGCCTCTCTGTCTTTCTCTTCTACATGTTTTTTTTTTTTTACACTTCCCCAAATCATGCTTATCCAATCTTCATCTTTCACACCTCATTGTCTACAAAAATCACCTGCAATTATTCATTCAAATTGATATGTTTGGGAAAAATAGCACGCCATGATGATAAAACCATGTATCTTTTAGTCTATTCTTGTTTCTACGTCTTATGATCCCAGTCAGCAGTCCACAGGTTGCGTTTGAGCAGACGACTTGCAGTGATGGTGATTTTCCATCGAGCGGTCGTCAAACGCAAGCGAGACCGAGAGAGAAAATCCAAAAAATAGGAGGAGCGATCCTCAAGAGAAAGAAGGGGAGGAAAAAAAAAAAAAAAAAACATCTGCAATTCTCAAATGGAATTTCTTCCATCATTGTCCAACTCTCTGAAACCACTCACACGACTTGTGTTAGGGGCCTCAACGACGCACATCGATAGAAATCGTTTTCCGTCGCTCGATTCATTCGTGTTGCCATAGGGTCAGCTGATTATCATTTTCCTGCATTAAAAAGAAATTATTGTTCTCAAAGTTGGATTTCGTGAATCAATTTGTCCCAGTTTGCTTTTTGCCACTTTCTATTGAGCCTTGTTTAAGAATAGAGTTATACACATACAAAAAAAAAATACTAATAATAATTTTGAATTTACCTACAGATGGTCTCGGTGGAAGACACCAAGGGGTTTGACTCAACCAGCCTTCAGTGATGTCATCAGGCCTGTCCAAATGGTCACAAAGATTTGGGCGTCTGACTTTCGAGCTTTCTTATGATGAAGACAGCCCCAACAAGTGAAAGACTAATATGCCCACCATGGATCTAATGTCTTCCAGGTGCCAACACACAAACAACCTCTCGCGCTCATACCTTATATAAAATTGTTACGATCCACACTCCTAAATTTTGATAAGTACAACTTAACCTGAGACATATGTAGGCCTTGCGATAAGACAAACTCATTTCACGGGCAATGCAGGAAGTAGTTCCAGCTGAGCAGCAAGTTCCCATAGAGGAGTCAGTTAGTTATTTAATTGCATGCATGCGCACTAATTTACGCTAGATCCTTTTTTTTACAGCACTCCTGCAGTCTTGGTGAATTAATTTACAAATAGAGCGCAGAGGACTCTATTGTAACGATAATCGGGCATTTTTTACTTGGGCCTCGTAATCTGGAATTTGTCTTCATTTCCAGTGCAAAAGCAAACTTTATATTTATTATATTTGTTTATGAAGATCCATAATTGTCGTAAGGAGGTGCAATTTTCCTAACAACTGTTTTTCGCTGAATGTATGATTTGGCCTTTTCTAATTTAGATCAGAGGTGGGAATTAAAGTAGGCCTGATCATTAGTTTGAGTGTCGCACGCGTCACAGTTAGCAAACAAATTTCATATCACACTTTGCTGATGATGGGATAGGCTGTGAGCCCCCCCCAAAAAAAATCTATTTTACACTTTCACAAGGTGAGACTTCTCTTTGCACATTTTCTTACAGTCTGATTATAACAAGTTCATAAATCAGTCATCCGTGTTCGTCAAAGTCTGAATTGTCACCGGTTGCTTTTTCCACCCCGAACGGGCGACGTCTTCCTCCCATTGCGCTTCCTTCCACTGTGAAAAGAAAGCCTCCTCCCACAGGCTTAGCGGGTGGAAAAGATGACACAGCAGCCGACTCAAATACTTGAGTAAAAGTGCTCACAGACACGCAGATCCAACGGAGGGGAGAAAAAAAAAATTGGGGTGTTTTGGTTGAATTTTTCGGATTTGTTGATTCCTGTGGAAGACAACGCAAAGACATGAGCTCTTCACGGAGTCGTGGAAAGCATTCAACTGTACACGCGTACATAAACGCCACTTTCTGTTAATGCTCACAGTCATTTTGATCGTGCCAAGTTTGAATTCATGACTCCATGACGATATAACCGAAGGAATAGAAAACGCCTCTATTTTCCTCATGCCGTCTTTTTAGCACACCTTTGTGGAAGGGAAAAGAGGCTGATTGACCTTTGCAGACCCCCGCCAGGTGTTTTATGGGGCAGGTGGATTTTAGAAAGGTAGCAGGTGTCAGTCACCTTGACTCATCGTCTTCAGGCACAAGAAAAAGCGCAAACTTGTGAAGGGGTTAATTTTGTCCATCTCGAACTATAAAGCATATTAGTCAACAACATAGAATTGACTCATTGTGAGAACTTGATACGACAAAACTAAATAAAAATAACTTCTTTGATGCGCGACAAAGTCTCTGCCTGGGCTATACCAGAATCCACCTTTTTTTTTCTTCTCTCCATCTGTGAAATCATTCAAGTGGTGAGGCCGTCTGGAGCAGTCGTTTGACTTCCTTGTTGTCACACTGACTTCTGCCATGAGTTGAAAATGGAGTCTTTTTATATTTTATATATAATACTGTACTTTTTTCAGTTTTTTTATAGCAAAAATATATTATCAGAACTACTAGTAGTAGATTTCAACTAAGTTTGGGAAATCCCTCAGGCTGGTCTCAGGTTGTTTATATCTTTTATTAGATTTTTTTAATGGTGAGGGGGCACTGTCAGCATTTTAGGCCATAGCTGAATCCTCAACATAAAATTAGCTGAATGTCTCTCAATATTAATTCCTGGATTCAGGCACAAAATGGAAGGTTCAGACGAAAGGGAAATGTGAAAAGTCCAAGTTTGGTATGTGAAACTGAAGAGAAAGCAGCAACGGGTTTCCTCCCTTCGTGAAAGCTGAGCCGGTCCACATCGATCGCACCAAAATCAAAGGGGCGGGGCTAACTGTGGGGTGGGAGGAGCGAGCTAATGCGATGTCTCTCATTTCTGTTTATGTTCGGCTTTGAAGCTTTTTCCTTTTCACGTTTCCTGAAACTTCAGTTCTATTTTCATTGGTGCTTCATATATATTTTCAAACTCCTCTGTTTACCACGCAGGTTAGTTACAAATAGAGCCCGTTGTCTCTTTCCCACTTCTTGTTTCATCCGGGTCTCAAAGTGCATTTTCCCAGATGTGAAATGATATATGGCTGCGTTCAACTTCTCCACCCCGAACCAGCCAGGGAGAAAGCGAAATAGAGAGAGCGAGAAAGCAAGAGACTCCACACAGCTGAACTCACTTAAATGTGTTCCTCATGTGCGCTGTAATATGCGGAAAAGATTTCACTCCCCCCCCCCTAGTTAAGCTTAACCCTTCAGAAGCCAACACCCTCTGAACTTTGCTTGTTTTCCCGATGTTAACACTCTTGGCTAACTTCCTCCACCCCAAAAATATCAAGTAGGGTCAGACTTTAATTGTTCATAGGAGTGAATATGAGTGTGAATTTATTCTTTGAGGGTGTACAAATGGTCGTTTTTTTAATTGCCGTTAAAATGACGAGCAAGTCCCTGGACCGAAACGTTTGTAAAGTTCCCTCCCAACCTTTTTCAGAGTGTCACCAGCCTGTTGTGCGATGTCAGCTGAGATAACAAGAACAACTGCTCAATTAAATTGACGGTCGGTTGGACACATATCTGGACGTTGAGCAAATACTCTGAGAGAATGAGTGGCAATCACTCCTTTGCTTGAAATGAATTAATGAGTTTGTAAGCATTTCCTCCCTGTGGCCACCATTGAACTTTGGAAAGCCCAACGAAATGCCTTAACAGACATTCTCTTGCTCTTCCCTTCGTTCCCTCTGCTGTCAGACCACAGCGCAGCACTATGTAGCAATTAGTTGCCTGCCTTGGACTCGGGCAACATTGTATAGGGATATTTCTGTCACGTTTATTATGCCTTTGCTGACCAGACTGAGTCATGTGGACACACAGGCAAATCTAACCATGGGTTTCGTACAGCCAAGGGAGGTTCCTGCTTTGAATCCACCATCCGGACTTTGACTCTTCGCTTTCACTCACATCGCTTTAGCTTTTATACTGAAAGAGAAACTTTTTTAATATTGATTTCTCTTTTCACAGTAGCTTCACGGAAAAGAGGACAATTACTGTGTGCACTTGCTTGTATTTTTTCCTTTTGTTATTCTAAAAAGCCCTTTGGCAACATTTCTGCTCACCCCGACTTTCACCCTCTGCAAAATTGACCGAGGAGCAGCTCTTTAATAATACCTCCTTCCCTTTATGCATCCCTCCCCCCGAGCCTGTCGATGTGTCGGTGACCCGATACAGACGTAGAGGAAGAGAGGGGAGGGAAAAAAAAAAGAAGCAGCATTACTGTTTAAGCCCAGTCAGTCTGTCATTGGGCGAACGCTGCTTTCGGTCTCAGCATGCTGATATGCGCTCAGGCCTGTCGGGAGGAGGATTCTTTGACTCGGTCTGCCTATGTGACGGAGCTTCATCACTCTTAACAAGTGTCAGAAGCTGCTTCATGTGAGAAGGTTGCTTCAGTGAAAAATCTTTAAGACTGTGTAATGACTAAGTTGAATTAATTTCTGTCAGCTCAATTAAGTGTCCTGAGACGAGACGAGACGACAACGAAGACTCCAAAAGAGAAAGCATATTATCCTCAAAAATACTGACAACTCTGATGACAATAATAAGACTGGTCAACAGCAAATTTCAGATGGCTTCATGTGCCCCTAAATATAATTTTGACCATTTAAATAAAAAGTCATTGGCTTTTTTTTTTTTTTTTTTTTTTTTACACACATCAGGTTTTTGAAATATTTTCCTTTTTTTTTTTAATTTGACCAATAAAAGCTTGCACTTTATGAAACCAAATGTGCTAGCAAAAAACGAGGGCAGATTCAATCAGCACAAAAAAAACATCTGCAAAAGTTTACTTATCCCTGATTAAAACATTTTGTAAAAAAAAAAAATAAATAAATAAATAAAGAAAAATAATATAATGTCGACCAGGGGATCATAAGAATGGACTTTATTTGAATGATTCAATATCCCATACAAGATTTCAGCCAATGTAAATAAATGCATGCTTAATTTAAAAAAATATGACACTCGGAAATAAGACTGTTCAGACTAATAATGAATATTTTTAATTTAGAATCTGAATGGCTGAATTTCCAAACTCAACATGTTAAATGTAGTGGTGGATAATCCAGCCAGAGACCAAGACATCTCAAGATAAGATTCAAGATCAAAATTGTTCGAGTAAGGTATGAAATGTTTCTCCTTTGCTGTCGAGACGTATCACACAGTTTCTCCTCCTTTGTGAAAACTCCACTGCCGAGAGAGAGAAAAGAAAAATCTACCAAGAATACAAACTGTAATTTGAAAACCTCAACCCTTAAATGTCTGCTGTGCATGTGTGTGTGCGCGCGCATGCGGACGTGCAGGACCCTCTTTAATTAGCGCCTCCCGAGTCAGAGAGGGCAGAGTGTCTGAACCTTCTTATGCATCCCTCTCTCCCATTCCCCGTAGCGATTTTGGATTCCCTCTGTCCTGTCCCTCCTTCCTGTGAGTCAATTCGGGACATTTTACGATAGGTACGTAAGTGAACACTATCTACCATTCACCGGCAGTCACTCCTCCATATGTGGTCGGCTGAAATATTGTCAAAGTGTTGCAATCAAACATGCTTGAAATTCGTGATCCCCTCACTCTTGTAGTGAAAAGCAAAAATACACTCTGCAAATAGTATCGGAACTGACTCTGGAATCCTAAAATAAGTCCTTCAGAGCATACCTTGTGGGACCGATGTGGACCCCTGTTGTACTCCATCACTAAATTATATGAGCCCAATTCAAGGTGGATGATGTAATTTAAGCATCTGCCATTCCCAAAAGGGTAAGATAAGGTATGTCGCTCGCTAGAATGTTCCTTTAGCCATCACGGAAAATTAAATTCATGAAACATGCGTGTATCAAAGCACTTTGAGAGATAATCTGATGACATTCGCGCTACCGTTTCAATTACAGAAATGTGATTATTATTTTGGCATTATTTTAGAAGCCAGCTTGCCAGCCGTTGAACTGCCACCTCGGACGCACTCCACCAATCATCCCCTGTGTTTCCCTCGGCTTCTGATGAGAAATATGAAACCCAGAGACTTGAAGTTTGGTGGTGGGGGGGGGACGTCCAATCGCAGTGCAGCACATCTGGAGGAATCTGTCTGCGAGACTCAGCCCACAGCATTTACAATATGAGGTAAGAAATGTAAAATGGACCTTTCTACGCCAAAGATGGGGAAAATCACATTTTATTCATGATTCTAAATACATACTGTGTCTAAAATTGACTTGTGAGGTTAAAGCTTGTGTTGAAAAGGTGACGCTGGTTATTGAAGAGCATTTACTCGCAAATAACTGAGCTTCAAGCAGGAATCTGGGATAACAAGCTAAGTGTCAGGTCACGTAAGATTGCAGTCATGACCCACAGGACCCCGTCTCATTCTTTAGAGGAGAAAGGATGGCAGGGACAAAACTGACGACTATTCAGTTTGAAAATGCTTACAAGTGTACGCATGACATATACAGTATATGAGGGGCATTAGTGAATTTATTCAAGTTTACTTCGCACACGTAATAAAATGCGCTCATCCAAACAAGTGACTTTTTTTTCAAGCAGCTATGAAATGCTTTCATACAAACAATGTTTTTGCTCAAGTGTTAGTTTTAGAGTAGATTTATTTAAAATTTATTCTCCCTTAGTTTTATTAGTTTTAATATTCGTTTTAGTTTTTTCCCCCCATATGTGATGTATATGTCGAGTCCAAGATTTATTTTTTTAAAAGGTCACTGTTGCATAGCAAAGTCAAATAATCTATAACTTCTAAAAGCATTTGGTTTGTGTATGTGACTAATAAAAATTATGTGTGTGTGTGTGTGTGTGTGTGTGAGAAGTGAGCCTCATGACTGTGCTGAGTTCAAGTCTGATGATGTGGAGCTTCGCCGACATCTTTGCTCTCCTGCGTCTGGTCCATTTTTTTCCCCCCTCCCGAGCCGCTTCAAGCAAACATGAGAATGCAACTCTGCACTGAGTGGGAGCTCGGCCATCTTTTTCAACACATTTCATCTCGCGTGCCCCTCCTCCTGCCTCTTTTCTCCACGCACATCTCCGTCCTTTGAGGGAAGTGAATTTTGAGGTGAATTTGGGAGTGTTCACTGGTTGGGACAAAAGGGGGGTGGGAAGGAAAGTGCAATTTTGTCCATGCAGAAGATCCATGATCGAATCCCCCCCCCCCCAATGTCTCTGAGTGCTTATCTTTTGAAGAAAGTAAATTTAATTTGAAGGAGTTAGCACTGTGTTGAATCAAATGGAGATTTCTGTGCGTGTATGTATGCGCTCGTCTATAGAAGCTCTTCCGCATATGCTTATGATGAAAGTCAGTATGGCTCTTCTGAGTTGATGGCAAGTCTGGTCATGTGGACACGTGAGCTGCAGAGAGCTGAGCGAGCGAGACTGTAGTGTAAAGCTGCTTTTATTTTATGTGCATTCCATTAAATGGCTTTTGCTACTGACGTGGATTGTTGGGAAGATGCATAAAACAAATGGTCCACATATGGAAACGGAGATGAAAGAATTTGCACGAATGTGGCAAAATCTGGTATAGTGAGTCTAACACTGAGTTAGATTCCGATTCCAAAGTTTAGTTAGTTTTGTCCACCGCACAGGACTTGGTTTTCTAAATCCAAACGCGAGTTATTTCGCCGTGG
This sequence comes from Idiotropiscis lumnitzeri, assembly GCF_059441095.1. Lineage (NCBI taxonomy): Eukaryota > Metazoa > Chordata > Actinopteri > Syngnathiformes > Syngnathidae > Idiotropiscis > Idiotropiscis lumnitzeri. The sequence continues at coordinate 3,600,332 of NC_142406.1, forward strand.
CGCACGCTCGGTACTTTGAACGCACGAACGCGCGTCTAAAGTTGAGCGTCCGATCTCCTCTCCCCGTGCAAAGGAAGAGAAACGTGGGCCTCCCTCTCCCCTTTTAAACGTCCACGCTGTCCACGTCCTCAAAAAGAATGGATCTAATTAAATCGTTGCACTCGTCATCACGGGCTGGATTTTTTTTTTCCTTTCTTTTTCCTTTTTTTGTTGTTGAACGGGCTCCGGTGGCGGCGGAGAGGAGGCTGGGAGATGCAGGGCCACATGACTAGGCGAGGGAAAGAGGGATGGGAGTCAGATTGGGTTGCTCGCCTCTCATTGGTCGGTGGGCTGACTTTTGACACGCAGACCCGGGACCCTCCTGCCGTATAAATAGGCCTGATAGAACTTTATTATTCTAGCATCACGGCTGCAGGCTTCTGCTCAGTTTGGAGTTACTTGCGTCACCTCAACTGTATGCCTGCTTGAAGGTGGTTTAAAAAGAGGGGCACAGCAGCACAAGGAGTCTGCATGTCTGTTTAGACATGCTCAGCTTTGTGGATACCCGGATTCTGTTGCTGCTTGCAGTAACTTCATACCTAGCAACATGTCAATGTAAGTTTTCCCATATCTGCTCTTTTCTCTCCTGGATATTTCCACCCACGCTGCTTGAGGATCTTTTTTGGCTTTTGGTTTGGAACTTACTTCAACGTGAAGACAGACAGCTCAGATCACTGCTGCTTTAAAAACTCAACGGAATGAGTTCATGCAGAGGAATCTTCTTGTTTTTTTCCAAGGATATAAAAATTATCATAGGAGTAGTTGCACTCCTGAGAGAGAAAAAAGTTTGGCTTTTGAATGAGACGTCGAAAGTAGTCATGAAAGCGTTTAGTCTGGTTAGAATTAATTAAAATGTTTTTATCCTAAAGTTGAGGGAAGAAAAGATTTGGGGCGTTGTACTTAATGTTCCATCAAGGCATCCAGGATGGAGATGAATTGTAGAGTAAATGCAAGGTTGCCACCTAACGGCCAAAGTGTGAATTGCGTCTTGGACTCAATTTGATTTAGACTAACTTGAGACCAGTTAATGAAAAGAAAAATGTCACTTGAACAGTATCATAGGATACGATTTTTTTTAAAGTCTTTATCACATCATCTTACATTTCTCCTACATTTGACAATTATCCAATTAAAACTACTAATTGAATCGGGTGTTATTTAACTCCAAATATACGTTCTTAATAATATGCATGATTTGCGCTTTTAAACAGAAACTTTGAACATTTAAATACCTTAAAAGGTTAAGATGAACTTTCTCTCATCACTTGATGTGCACGTCTGCGCCACCTTGTGGTCTAGATTGGGAACGCCGCTTCAGAGTTCATGGCGAGGTCCTGCTCAGCCTAAAGCCAATCGATACAAGCTGGTCCGCATTCACGGATTCTTCTGGTCTGCCATTTGTGCTAATGCACATTGCAGCACTGCGAGATATGACAAATGGTCATCAAAATGAACATTTCAACAACTTTGAAGAACCACTTCAATCATTTGACTAACAACACCAAGTAGAAAGTGCATTTAATTATGGCATGCATTTAAATGACACATTCCAATTTACAATTGCAGTTTTTTTAAAAATCTTGTTTTGCGATGACGAGCATTACTTGTCCTAAAGGCCTGGTCGGTACCTGTCCAGGCCTGTTGGGCTTCACAGACTTAATACGGGCCTGGAATGCTTTGATTGATTGTTGTTGAAAGACATTTAAAGTGGGCTCTGAGCAATGTCAGCTTTCACTGCTTTCACACGTGTCTGGCAAAGAACTAGACACATGTATTCATCTTGTGCAGACATTGCATTGTAATACAGATTTAACAATCCGATTTTAAGGGAGCAATGACAGTTTCTTTTGCAGGTGTTTTGTTTTGCTTCTGTTCTAACGGTGTATTCACTTTTCTCTCCCCACCCTCCTCCTCTCCCTCTGCCTCCTCTTCATCTGTCATCTGTCCAACGTTGCAGTCTCGGTTAGTACACGCATGCATGCAAACATGAACATATGAAGACAACATGTTAACATAGCGTTGTTACCTTTGCCTTCCCAAAAAATGTGTCGATATCCCAGCGTCTCGTAAGGTCCTGTGCGATTTGAGCAATCTCAACCACAGTTAGGATTATTTAAATCCGTGCCCCCACGTCCGTGTTATTCTCCCTTCCTGTCTTCGGGTAGGTGAGGGTCCGACTGGCTGAAGACTGTGTCAAGGAAAGCTTAAACCACCAGGCACCCTCAGGGGCCTGCATGGCACAAAGGATCCTTTCTCAGGGCTGCAGCGAGGGGCAGCGGCCTTCCTTTGCCTCCTCATCACTTCAGCCAATAATTACATTGAAGCAACATGTCTGATCTCCGATCGACAAGCCTCACGTGTTTCAATAAATCACAACGCAATTAGCATTTTTAATTCAACTCTGCAGCCCGTTCCTGGTGATTCTGCGCCATGCCAACTCACCATTGCGATTGCCCAAAAATCGAATATCGTTTACAGCTTCAGCAGCAACATTTATATTTGACTGTCTGCTATATGTCTCCTGATCATATCACGGCACTTTTATCTGGACATTGTGCTCTTGGTGCTGCTCAGTTTGCTCAGCTACACCTGTGCATTGCTGTTCTAGACTTTTCGCGTCGCAACACAAAAGCCTCAACCTCATGCTTTTGCAAGCAGAGCAGAGAGGATGACGCTTTTTGAAAATGTTCGACAACTTAGTGGAAGATGACACTTAATGTATGTATCTTCTTTTCCATTTAGGGTGCAAAGGTGAGCACATAATGTTTTTCTTATGTGTGACAGCATGGCACTTCAGAGAGTTTTAGCATCGAGGCACTCAAAGGGCAACGTTTGTCATGTCCCGTGACTGAAAATGTGTCCTAACTTGCTTGTCCTGCGTCTGTAAGGTCAAGTTTGTTGACATGCGCATTTAATGACTGGACCGTACCTGCTGTGCATCTCGTGCTTCGTTTAGAGTAGCTTAGAGAGGAAAAGGTGGCCGCTTTGAAGCAGATCATTGGCAAGACATCTGTTCTGTGTTTTACGCTGACTCGCTTATTTTCCTGCCGCAGGGCCCCCGAGGAGACAAAGGACCTCGAGGTGACAGGGTAAGCGAAAATGAAATTGGAACTGCATTGGCTTTTAACATCGTTTCATGTCTGATTGTTGTGTTTTTATGAGGACTGTTGGACGTAGACATTTGTTGACATGGTTTGACCTTTGAACCTTGTTAGGCCACATCCCATTTTGCAAGGCCCCATGTCAACATAGTGGCTACACTGTTCTTGATTTGTAATGGTTTAAATTAATTCAGCTCACAACGATTGTATTTTTATTCATTCCTTTTGTAGTATTTTGTCATTTTTTTTAATGGAAACTTTAAGAATAAGACCAAAAGGACGCTTGACAGCTCTGCTCATGGCCACGTGTCTCTGTTGTGTAGGGTCCCCAGGGACCTGATGGAAAAGATGGAAAACCCGGACTCCCCGGCCCCGCTGGCCCCCCTGGACCCCCTGGACTCGGTGGAGTAAGTTCCTTTTTTTTTTTTTTTTTTTTTTAATTTGTAAAATTCAAACAACCTACAAATCATTAAGTTGCAACGTCATGACTTTCGTGATGACGTTGCATACACTTTGGCCGAAACAATGCACTATAAATAGCATATTGATGTGATCATATTGGTCGCGGAACTGTGACATCACTTCCTCTTAAATTGGCATGGATTTGATTTGCAACCGACTGTAAATCCTTTTTGCACGAGCAGGCAAAATGTTCTACATGTCAAAATTGGGCTCATTTACATGCACTGACTTCACATATTATTATTATTTTTTATTTTTGGTGATTAAAGGAGTCTATTTTTGTCTTTTGCAGAACTTTGCTGCTCAGTATTCTAAGCCTCCAGATCCAGTTTCACCCATGGTGAGGGCCCTTGTCACACACTCATGCATCAGTTATATTTCAGCAACATAACATTACATGATGTATTTATTTTTTCCCCCTTTAGGGTATGATGGGCAACAGAGGCCCTCCCGGACCCCCTGGAGCCCCTGTAAGTTTAAATTTAGACTCAAATTTCAATCTGGTGTTGTACTTGTGCCGCTGGCAGAATTATGACCGAAGGTTGCACTTCTTATTTGTCTTAACAGGGACCTCAGGGACACACCGGACACCCTGGTGAGCCCGGCGAGCCTGGACAGACTGTAAGATCATCCTTTTAAAATATTCTCAAATTCCCTAATGTGAGGTGAACTTTTGTCAGAAACACTTTGTTTTGTTTCATCAAAGGGTCCCGTTGGTCCCCGTGGCCCCCCTGGACCTCCCGGCAAAGCTGGAGAGGACGTAAGTAAACAATGGAGTCAACACGGATGCTATGTGATCTTTTTTGTTGCGGTTGTCTTGGGATTAAATTGAGACACTTCTCCACGTTCAGGGTAACAATGGCAGACCTGGAAAGCCCGGAGACAGAGGTACCCCCGGCTCTCAGGTTAGCACCTTGCTTAACTACCATACTTAAATTTAATGGAGTTATAGCGAATTGTCTCTAACATTGTGCTTGTTTTGAACTACAGGGTGCTCGTGGATTCCCCGGAACCCCTGGACTTCCCGGAATGAAGGGACACAGAGTAAGTGCACACTTGGCTTGAGGCAATCTGGACAAAAATGGCATCACAAGACCCAACACAAATGGCTCAATCAAGAGATAACTTGAGTTGTTCCAAATATTTTCAAAAGGAAAAATGTTTGCTCCGGTTTATCTGAGGCCACATGAGAATCTATAAATTGTTACATTTAATTTAATAACATGACCACAACACTATTCTTTACCCTTCCTGTCGTTCCATTTTGATTACTCCACATCTTTCAATTCTATATTGTACAATATCAAATGTGACCTTTTCTTTGTTCCAGGGTTACAATGGCTTGGATGGACGCAAGGGAGAGCCTGGTGCCGCTGGAATCAAGGTGAGAAATTTTTCAACAGACTCTAAATACGAAAATGATTATTCTTTCTTGCATATTGCTGACGAATAATCACATGTAACAATCGTTTATGTAGGGTGAGGCCGGCGCACACGGAGCTGCTGGAAGACCAGGACTTGTTGTAAGTATTGCATGCTGCTCTATTTTTTTTTAAATGATATACTTTGATCCGTCAGCTAAAAGTGGATTCTTGGCTTTTTATTAGTCGGAACAAGTTCTGATCAATTAGCAGGTCCTTATTTCGTCGTGAATGAACACATCTGTTCTTTCCTCCATCCAGGGACCCCGTGGACTGGCTGGCGAGAGAGGTCGTGCTGGCCCTGCTGGCCCTGTTGGTGCTCGTGGTGCTGATGGCAACACTGGACCTGCTGGTGCTGCTGTAAGTACCATCTCAGGAGAGGTTGGGGTGGGGGCGGGGGGGGGACTTTTGTTACGCAATGCACATAATACGTTATATTTGGTTCTATATATTCTGACTGTGCCCTCCATCGCTCTCCACAGGGACCCGTTGGTGCTGCTGGTGCCCCAGGTTTCCCCGGTGGCCCAGGACCCAAGGTAGGCCTCATGTCACATCCTCCTCTTTGCTCTATATTTAGTGTTTTGACGCGGTTTGATTAGCACTATTACTTTCTCCATCCTCTACATTATTGTTTGTTCTCTCTGTGCAATTGTCGACAATACAATACAGCAAGTTTTGCATGACAAACGTGAAGCCTTTCCAAAGCACAGATAAGATAGACTCGATGCATTGATTGGACGTTTTCGGACATTCACAGGGAGAGGTTGGATCTGTTGGTGCTACTGGTCCCTCTGGACCTCAGGGAGCTAGAGGAGAGCCCGGTCCCAATGGAGCTGTTGGCCCCGTCGGTCCCGTTGTAAGTGCACTACTGTTGCTCACTTTTTTTTTGTGATTACTAAATCATTTCGAAATAGCTCAAAATGTTCACTTGTTTTAGTTGTTGATTTTTCGTATCTTTCTGTTGTTTACGTATTGGTCGTTTATGTTCTCTCTTAGGGTAACCCTGGTGCTAATGGCCTGAATGGAGCCAGGGGCGCCACTGTAAGTAGTTAAATAATCTATATTATCTTAATCATACATGTATACATGGAATTGTGAAGCTGCTTGGTGCTTTTCAAATAATGCTTATGGCTGTCCTTTTAGGGTGCCGCTGGTGTTGCTGGAGCCCCTGGATTCCCCGGACCCAGAGGAGGATCTGGACCTCAGGGACCTCAGGGTGCCGCTGGTCCCAGAGGCCTGGCTGTAAGTTAACATTCCCACAATAACACAAGAGCAAAAAGTTGCACCGGTTCATGCGTCTAAATTGTGTTTTATTTTTGTTGCACCTGTTTTAGGGAGATCCCGGTGTTCAAGGAGTGAAGGGAGATGTTGGTGCCAAGGGTGAGCCTGTAAGTTTGAAAGGCAGCCTACTTGTGTTTTACTCTTTTCTATTTATGTTGACGACTGGTTAATTGTGTTCTCCTCCATTTGATGCCTTCTGCAGGGTAACGCTGGACCTCAGGGAGCCCCCGGATCTCAGGGTGAGGAGGGCAAACGTGGACCTACTGGCGAGATTGGTGCCACTGGCCCCGTTGGTAGCCGTGGATCCAGAGTGAGTGAATGAACGTGATCATCGTATTAGACGCCATCTTTTTGGGGGATCTGCTGATCGTCCTTGTGTGTGACCTCTAGGGTGCCCCCGGAAGCCGTGGAATGCCCGGTACTGAGGGAAGAGTTGGCCCAATTGTAAGTAAAGCTTGACACATGAGATGGGTTTGAGACTCCTCTAGATGGCTGCTGGTTTTTCACCTCATGGTCTATGTCACATAGGGTATGCCCGGTGCTCGTGGAGCCACCGGCTCTGCTGGAGCTCGTGGAGCCCCTGGAGATGCTGGCCGTGGTGGTGAGCCTGGTGCTGCTGGTCCCAGGGTGGGTATTGTTTGTCTAATTCCTCCATCAGCATCATATAGGCCTACCAACACTCCAAAACTAGCTATAGCAGTAGTTGCCGCTGGTATTATTTTCGGAACAAAATCCCGATTAAACCCAGATGTAGAAGAACACATTTAACCAGAACAACACGCTTTCAACAGGGTCTCCCCGGAAGCCCCGGAAGCTCTGGACCCCCAGGAAAGGAGGGACCTTCTGTGAGTAACCTTCTGCACAAAATACAAAATACAAGGTGAAGGAAAAAAATCTCTGATCATGCGAATCGTTATGGTTCCCTCCTGTAGGGTCCTTCTGGACAAGATGGCCGCACCGGTCCTCCCGGCCCAACTGGACCTAGAGGCCAGCCTGGAAACATTGGCTTCCCTGGACCCAAGGGACCATCTGTAAGTAGAACCAAGATGACTAACAATAGGACCAACTTGAGGGAATAAACAAGTGTCTCGCACTTAAATCCTCAATGCCATCTTAACTTGTTGAATTGAATGTCTTCTAGGGTGAGCCTGGCAAACCCGGAGAGAAGGGAGCTACCGGATCCACTGGTCTGAGAGTAAGTTAAAGCAACTTAATAAGAAGAAGAAGAATATGATTGAGCCTGGACCCAGTAGTCTCTCATAACCATCTAAATGTCTGTGTGTGTAGGGACCTGCTGGTCCTGATGGTAACAATGGCGCCACTGGCCCAATGGGAGTCTCTGTAAGTATCTGTATGCTATTTCATTTTTATTCTAACATGTTACTGGAACTGTACTGTAACTGTGTTCCCCTTTCCTCTGATAGGGCGGTGCCGGTGAGAAGGGAGAGCAGGGATCTGCCGGATCTCCTGGTTTCCAGGTTTGAATCCTTTATTTGCTCTCGATGATTTAGGACAGTCATTCCCAACCTTGATTGAGCCAAGGCACATATTCAAGAGCATTGAACTGATCTGCCTGTCACTAGATGTCTCTGGCATCAAAAGATGAACAAAGATATATTTTTAAATATATTTTTAATAACGGGATGGGGATCATTGGTTTCAGAGCATCATTTATAGTTACACAAGTGATTAAGTTCTGTTTTGGATTGAATGATAGATGAGTATTGATGCTTTATACGTACCCTAATTACAACCAATTCAGTCTGCATGCAGCATATTGTCATACTCAGTGTTGTTCTACTTTTTCTAGGGTCTGCCTGGACCCGCTGGTTCTGCTGGTGAGGCTGGCAAACCTGGAGACAGAGTAAGTACCAATCAGAAACGCACATTGAACGCAGCATGTGCATTTTATGCATACAAAGCTTATACAACACGTCTTCCTAACAGGGTATCCCAGGAGACCAGGGAGTCGCTGGACCCGCTGGTGCCAAGGTACAAACATTGTTTTCCAGATGACACTCATCGGATCATAATCATTATTTGTGAAGCATTATACACATTACGACTAGACTTTCCACTTAAAGCCTCTGTGTCCCTCTCCAGGGCGAGCGTGGTAACCCCGGAGCTGCTGGATCTGCTGGACCTCAGGGACCTATGGGATCCCGTGGAGCTTCTGGAGCTCCTGGTGTTGATGGTGCTAAGGTAAGACCAGTTCTGCCAAGGGTGGATGTGACATTCAATGTGTTTGTACCAAAAAGGAAGACGTCCATGTTATATGCACTTGACAACAAAAATGAACCCTTGCTTTTCTGGTCCACTTTCAGGGAGAGCCCGGCGTTGCTGGAGTTGTTGGTGCTCCTGGACACCAAGGAGCTGGTGGCATGCCCGGAGAGCGTGGAGCTGCTGGTCCCTCTGGAGCCAAGGGAGAGAAGGTCTGCACAAAAATTCATCACAAGTCTAATAGATCTGACGAGTAGATCTGACTTCAAATCTCACTCTTTTTTTTGCACAGGGAGAGGTTGGACACAAAGGACCCGACGGCAATGCTGGAAGAGATGGTGCTCGTGTAAGTGTTGATCTGAGCCTCTATTTCTTCACACTCAAATCATAAAAATTGCTTAAAATTTCCAAAGCAGCGACATGCTCTTCACCATCACCTCTTATTGACTTTTAGGGTCTCCCCGGAGCTGGTGGACCCCCTGGACCCACAGGAGCCAATGGTGACAAGGCAAGTATCTGACAAAAGCTGCTGGAATGTTTTAGCTGTATAGCCACTTGACATTGTCTTTAATATTCAAGCTCACAATTTCAATTCCAACTAAGAATAAGGATAAATATCAATCCTACATTTGTCATTTCACAAACATGCATCGCTATATTATCTATCCAGTGTGCTCTTTATACTTACATAGCAACTGTCTTTTGTAGGGTGAGAGTGGCTCTTTCGGACCCTCTGGACCTTCTGGAGTCCGTGGCGCCTCTGTGAGTTTTGTTAAATACCAACCTCTGTATTTAAAATAAGTTTGATTAAATATGCATTATTTTTCTGAGTGCGGGCATCTTTATGTTCAACATAGGGCGAGCGTGGAGAGGTTGGACCCGCTGGAGCCCCTGGATTCGCTGGACCCCCTGTAAGATAACATTCTCACACCTACAATATATTATTTGGGATTAAACGCCAACGCCAAGCAGAACATAATCAGAGACTAGAGCCAAGTTGTGTTTTTTTGCTTCACCCTACAGGGCGCTAATGGACAGCCCGGAGCAAGAGGAGAGCGTGGACCTGCTGGAGGAAAGGGAGATGTTGGCCCCGCTGGCCCTGCCGGAATCGCTGGACAAGCTGGACCTGCTGTGAGTCTTGCATTCATTCTCGACCAATACATGCGATTGGTTATTTCAGGTCACAGCACTTAAAAAAAATAACTCAGCACACATTTACATGCTGATGCATTAAAAATAATTGCTATGATGCTAAATCATTGGTTGACAGTTAAAAATTGAATCTGACCATTGACCTGCCTTTCAGGGTCCTTCCGGACCTGCTGGACCTACTGGTGCCCGTGGAGACAATGGCCCTCAGGTGAATTTTGAAAAATTACACATTATTATTTATTCCTCAGCACTCTTGTTATACTCACGAGTTTGTAAGTAAGTCAATAGGGGAAAAAAATAATAAATGCACTCTGACTGGAAAGTCTGGCTAAATTCATCCGAAGAGGCAGAGCCAGGGTACCCATTTTACATTGAAAAAAAATCTCACGGCACACAACTTTGTCTCCGCTCACTCACATTTTGCGCCAGTTTAATGGAATGCAAAGATGATGGACTCACAAGAAGCTGTGACTTAATTGTACTTTGTCTAGTGGAAGATTATTCTGCCCTTCACAATACTGTACATCATTGGAATAGATAGATAATTAGTATTAGAAATATATATGCAATTAATAACTTTGGAGACATTGAGTGAAGTTGGATGATTTCCTGGTTCACCCCACATGTCCACTACTGGGTGTGCAGAGGAGGAAGTTGTGCATGGGGCGCGAAATTGTTCTAGTTGGATAATCCCTGGCTCTCCAAACGCATGTCTTTCATAATCATTTTTTTCCCATGCACTACAAAAGTTAAGTTTCTTGATTTTTTTTTATTCAAACAATTAAACTACCCCCTGTCTTCAACACAATTTTTCCCAATTAATTAAATTTAATTGTGATTAAAACTTTGCAACTGAGGGGTTAATATTTCATTTTGAGTGAGTCAGTTCAATTAAATTTGCCGTGAGGTATTATATATTGGATTTGTTATCTTTATTTTTTTTCCGCTTTGGCAGTATGATTGACCCATTTTTGTATGACAGGGTCTGACTGGTTTCCCCGGAGCTGCTGGCAGAATTGGACCCGCTGGACCTGCTGTAAGTACATTTTGTTACTTTGGGTCATTGAGGAAAAAGAAATAGTATATATACACCAATTTCATATATTCTCCTCCTCCCAGGGTATCGTCGGACCCGCCGGATCTGCTGGTCCCGCTGGCAAAGATGGTCCCCGTGGTATCCGTGGAGACTCTGGTCCCGCTGGCCCCGCTGGTGAGCAGGGTATGGCTGGCCCTCAAGGCGCTGCTGGAGAGAAAGGACCTTCTGGAGAGTCTGGACCTGCTGTAAGTTTAAAGTGCACTAACCTGATGCCCACATAACCCCGCTAATAGTCATTCGTTAATTTCTATGATGCTGTGCTTTGTCTTAGGGTCCTCCTGGTGCCTCTGGAATTTCTGGACCTCTTGGTCTTCAAGGATTTGTTGGTCTTCCTGGTGCTAGAGGCGATCGCGGTACTCCTGGCGGTCCCGGTGCTGTCGTGAGTATTGATGTTTTCTGACGAAAATATTTCTTTGCAGCACATCTCGTGACCTCATTTGTCATTTCAAGAACAGAACCAGTACAAATAGGGAAGAAATGTACTTTACTTTCTTCTTTCACATTTTAGTTTTTAATGTTTGACGCCAAGCACATTGAATCATTTCAATCAAATGATGGGAGTTGACTCATTTGCAATTTTCCCATGATTATTCATTGTTGATTTTGTCACCTCCTAGGGAGAGCCTGGTAGACTTGGACCTGCTGGTCCCGCTGGTGCCCGTGGCCCCGCTGGCAACATCGGTATGCCTGGTATGACCGGACCTCAGGGAGAAGCTGGACGTGAGGTACGATTAGAGATTATATTGCTTATGCTTGAATGATAAAAACAAGCACAAGTGATGAAGTTATAAGAAAGTACAAGGTCTTGGGTTTTAAACTTTACATTGCATTTTAGGGTAACTCTGGTAACGATGGTCCTCCTGGTCGTCCTGGTGCTGCTGGAGTCAAGGTATCCTACCAGTCCAATGTCCAAAAGGACAATGCACCGAAAAATATTCATCTTTTCGGTTCTGATTCTCACCTGCTTGTTCCTGCCGCGCTTAGGGAGACCGCGGTGACCCCGGTCCCGCTGGTGCTTTGGGACTGGCCGGTGCTCCCGGACCTGCTGGCCCCAGTGGATCCGTTGGCAGACCTGGAAACCGTGGAGACTCTGTACGTTTCCCAACAAACAGCAACCTTCCATTACCAACATTTATTTGTCACAAACATTTATTGACTGTATGCCAATACCACAGGGCTTTACTGGACCATCTGGAGCCGCTGGAGCCGCTGGAGCTAGAGGTGCCGCTGTAAGTAGAGCTACCATCTAGACATAATACTCCCATGCATATTCTCAAGAATAAAAATGAAGCTGCTGTCACGTAAAAGCATATTCATACTAGAACGTTTGACGCAATGAATCCAGTCCTGCTCAAACGACACAATGCCATGGATGTGCTCGTATGTATTGTAGGGACCCGCTGGAGTCCGTGGCGAGAAGGGAGTTGCTGGAGACAGAGGAGATTTTGGGATGAAGGGTCTTCGTGGACATCCTGGAGTCCAGGGAATGCCCGGACCTTCTGTGAGTGAAACATACCACCATGATGCATAAGGAAGAAAAATGGTCCTTATAGCAGGATGATTGATACATTTGCATATGTATATATTGTTGGACAATTTAATTTAAAGGCATCTCTCCCTCCAGGGTCCTCCCGGTGACACCGGAGCTGCTGGTGTTCATGGACCCGCTGGACCCAGAGTAAGTGAAATGATGATAATTTGCTCTTCCATCCGGGTCCATTGTAGCCACTGGGCGGGTAATATATAATGTGATGCACCCAAGATGGATGTATAATACTGAGAAACATTCCATGCATACTGGGTTGTTTTTTTCCCTTTTTTTTTAATTACTCAAACGTAACACAAAGCATGTGATATTTTACTTTAAGTCTGTATCTAACCAACATGTTTCCCCCCTCATCAGGGTGCCGCCGGACCCCACGGTCCTCCTGGTAAGGATGGTAGAGCTGGTGCCCATGGTACTATTGGTGCTGCTGGTGCTCGTGGAGCCCCCGGACACATCGGCCCAGTTGTAAGTCCACAGTAACAGTGAACTTTTCGAAACACAGACGAACTCTGTTACATCGTGCAGATGCATATTAAAGCTTTCTCTTATTTCTATTAGGGTCCCCCTGGAGCTCCCGGTCTGCCTGGACCTCCCGGCGCTGCTGGTGGTGGCTATGATCTGTCTGGATACGATGAGTACAGAGCTGACCAGCCCGCCATGAGAGCTAAGGATTACGAGGTCGATGCCACCATCAAGTCCCTCAACACCCAGATCGAGAACCTGCTCACTCCTGAGGGATCCAGGAAGAACCCTGCCCGCACATGCCGTGACATTAAGCTCGGCCACCCCGAATGGACCAACGGTAAGTGGAGCTGTTCGAGGAATCGCAGCCCACGTTAAATCATGCCGTGAAACCAATCGCAAGCGTTTCTCCCCTGTAGGATTCTACTGGATCGACCCCAACCAGGGTTGCATCAATGACGCCATCAGGGTCTTCTGCGACTTCACCACCCGCGAGACTTGCATCCACGCCCACCCCGAGAGCATTGCCAAGAAGAACTGGTTCAGAAGCACAGAGAACAAGAAACACGTCTGGTTCGGAGAGACCATCAATGGCGGAACTGAGGTGAGCTGCGACAGAGAGTCGAAACGCAGCACTTTTGTCTTCAGAACTTCAGAACAAACGCCGACTGCGTTGCATCTTTTTGCAGTTCACCTACAATGATGAGACCATCAGCTCTCAGAGCATGGCCACCCAGCTGGCCTTCATGCGCCTGCTGTCCAACCAGGCTAGCCAGAACATCACCTACCACTGCAAGAACAGCGTTGCCTACATGGATGCTGAGAGCGGCAGCCTGAAGAAGGCTGTGGTGCTTGGCGGCTCCAACGATGTGGAGCTGAGGGCTGAGGGCAACAGCCGTTTCACCTTCTCTGTGGTGGAGGACGGTTGCACTGTGAGTAGCATTTTCTTTCCGTCATCGTTATCTGTTGCGACTCATATGCAAGTTTCATTGTAGCATTATGATTTTTTTTTTTTTCAGTGGGTTTGTTAGTTTTTATTTTTTGTATTGGTTTTATCTTTATAGATGGTGTATTTGTCAAGTGCAAGATACGTTTTTTTTTTTCTTGAAGCCATGAAATACAATTTTCCAAATGAAACCTTTCATCTGCAGTACTACTGAAATAATTACATTTAAAATGAACCCTGAAAGCTCATATTAATTGAAAAAGTTAAAAACAAGCTATATTTTTGCTTTATTTGTTAGTTTTCATAATGAAAAATGTAGTTTCAGTTAGCTGTGGTTTCTTGTTTTTATTCTATTTCATGAATGATTTTTTTTTTTAATTTTAGTTTTATGTTATGTTATGATTTAATTACAATAATCTTATCTGATCCATGTATCTTGGTTGGTACCTTTCTGATGTTGATTCTTTTTTTCTCTATTTGCTCCCGCAGAGACACACTGGTGAGTGGAGCAAGACAGTGATTGAGTACAGAACAAATAAACCATCTCGCCTGCCCATCCTCGACATTGCACCTATGGACATTGGTGGAGCTGATCAGGAATTTGGTTTGGACATTGGCCCAGTCTGTTTCAAATAAATAGACTCATGATAAATTAACACCCCAAAAGAGAGAAAGAACGAAAAAACAAAATCTCTGCCCTTCTTTCTGTGTTGTTTTTTTTTAAATGCTGATTTCTCACTGCGCAACCACTTGCTTAAGATGGGCAACTATCGGAGAGGACTGAACGGACTGAACGGAGCGATTGTGCAATGCAAATTAATACAGCAACCCAAAGGAACGCGGGAAAACACCTTGTTGTGGGACATCATGTCATCCTTTTGTAAAAAATAAAAGAAGTGTAATAAAAACGCTGAAAGTAAGCATCACTTTGTGGTCTTTGTATATCTTCCAAAGAGGAGGTTTAAAACCACAATTTCCATGAAAATAAGGTTTAAACTACCTCATGCATGTACTTAAAAAGGCGAAACCCGGGTCCACAACAGAGATGTTTGGGCTTCTAATGCTTCAAGCGTTGTCTCATATCAGAAGGTGCTCGGTAACTTGAAGCTGAGATCAATGGTGCTAATATGCAGCTGTGGACAAAACCACTTTTATCTGTATTATTTTGTATTGATCATTTAGGAGTCTTGCATTAGTCCTCTGATACGCTCCCACTTTAAGCAGGTGGAATACCCCTAAACCTGATGTCTAGTATTTGTTTCATGTTTTTTTGTTTGTCTTGAAATTTTAGTTTGTTTTGGGGTTTTGTTCAGGCTTTTTACAATCCAAATCACACATCCAGAGCTCATACTGACATCCCATTCGCATCCCATTCTGAATGGATTTTAGGCGGCCTATCTCTCTCAAGAATGACATCGCAAAGTCTATTGTACCTATTTTGTATATGTGAGATGTTTAAATAAATTGTGAAAAGTTCTGAAATAAAGCATGTCCAATGTTCCAAAACACACTACGCATTGACTTAAGTGCTTTCATGATGACACAAAATTCAGTGTCACTTGATGTGTTGTCAGTAGTTTGGTTGGTGACTTTGTCGTCATTGACGTCAACATCTTTCAATCACGGAAGCACAATCATATTATCTTTCTTCACGCCGTTGCTGCTTCTCATCAGCAACTTTGCATTTTTAATGTGCAGTCAAAACATGTTCACCCTGTTCATGCCAACGTGTGATGACTAACATGTCTTGTACATATGCATCCTTTTCTGTTGCTTTCTCGTTGCATATTCCAAACTTGGCATCCAAATAAATTTCTATGATTTGGATCACCGTATATTTGCAGTGAAACGTGAATGTGATTTACTTTGATGACATCAACAATAAATACATCAGACCTTTAGAAATTAGTATAACTAAAAATGAAATGGTACAAGTACAGTAACTTTCTTAGATTAAAATTCTCAGTACATTTTAAGCTGAATATTTTACTCACCTGTTATTTTTAGAGGAAATGTGTTCGACGAAATGTACTGTGTAGCAAATTGTCAGCTGCAATACTTATTTGACCGCTAGAGGGCAGGGTATACCTTCTTTCGGTCGTGCACAACTCATGCAAACAAATACTATTAATAGCACAATTCAAAGTTGGTGCTCTTTAATAAGTAATATGAAATATATAACAGACTCAAACTTCTATACATTCATTTAATGTCTCAATATATTATTTGTTTGGTGTGAAAAACTGTTGTTTTACCGTGTCCTGACAGTTCTGTGTGTAATCATTCTTGTTTCCTCACCAGGTTGAATTATTTCCTTTTTTTTCAATTTATTCATTTCAAATATTCTCAAACAGATAAAGGTATCACGAAATTCAAGCTATTAACTCTTCATGCAGCGCTGTTAACTGAAAGTCATTCCAGATCATGAAGCATCATCCTCAACATCAAGCTGACTGAGGAAATTCCAAGCTGTGCGATGGAGTGTTGTTTCATGATAGTCAGGTTGTCGTACTTTATTTAGGGCATGTTTACATACTTTCATTTTTGTGGCGTAAACTTGAAGCACCAATTTCCACAGTATGCGAAAGCAGTTATCGTGACAGGTCACCAGATGGCGCAAGTGTGCAAACCGCGGTGGAACGAGCAGGCGAAGAAGGCAGGCTTGGCTTGGCGGACGTGACGTCGTGCATTCAGACAATTGGAGACAGGTGTGCACGGCGGGAATTATCAAATGCAGGTGCGGCAAGTTGGCGCCCGACCGCTTGGCTTTTCCTCAGGTAAGTAAGCACAGAGCAAATGTTTGTCGTGTGTTGCCTTTTCTCCCAATTTTGCAGATTTGCACACTTGAGGGATGTCGAAGCTTTTGTGGTTTGTGCACATCATGTCAAAATTCACTTGCTTTTGTTCAATTTAGCAAATTGTGCTCTTTAAAAATTGTTGCACAAGACACAATGTTTTTGGTTTGCATTTTTTTTTTTTTTAATGCTGGCCAGCTCTTTTTGCTTTTTCTTTTATTATTTTCCTTTTTTTTTAAGTGCTGGAACTGACACACAATGGCTTTGTACTCAATATTTGAACTGTATGCTTTTGTTTGCATGACATTTTTTGGGGGTTTACTGAATGTGGGGCATTTTTATTTCAGCTGGTATTGGTATGTTAAATTTTTTTGCAGTATTTTTCTGATTTATTTGTCGAATGAAGTTTTTTTTTCACTCACCGAATCTGAAGTAGACTTTTTTTTAATTAATGTGCTTGGTTATTGCACCAATCTGCACTTTATTTTTCTTGAATCTTTATTTAGTAAACTTGGTCAAAGTTTTACACCCTTTCCGCTCCAAATATAGCCAAAAATTGTGACTATTTCTCCACTGCTGGTTGATACATGACCAAAACGTACCTCGGAAACTTTTACAAGCATTCGTTCATCTGATTTTCGGCCGGAGGGGACATTTTATCCTATTTGGACGGCGGAGCTCGACTCATGGAAGGATGCCATTTTTGGACCCCATATTTGCATAATCTGTCCGATTTGAGGTAAGTTGTTGAAATGAAAAATTGTGCCGTCTTATTGCACAGCGGCTTTCAACATTACATGCATATTCTTAAAGAAATGGCAATCTGTTATCTGTAATGATTACAAAAATTAAATATTGAGATGTAAACTTATTTTCTGTTTTTCTCTGCAGAATGAAAAATGAAGACCGCATCCTTCAATACAAAGCGAGCAGGAGGATCTCGAACCAGATGAAAATAAATTTGTGAATTTACATGTGTGTGTAATTCATGGCTGTAACTGTGTACACACTGAATACATGAAAATGTCTGCGCTCTTTTTTTTCATACTTTGTCCGATTGTAAAGACTAGACTGTACAAATGCAAATTGAAACGTTCATCTGTGCCTGAACAAAAGCTGATTTTTGTCAATTCCACTAATGAGCTGAACATGCTCACTGCCAACACGCAAAGTTCAGTCGCATTAAGGTCAGTAAACTTTTTGTTTTTGGTGTTTATAGTAATGTTTTAGAATAGTTCTATGAATTTGTCTTTCTGGATCAAGAGATTGGATGAAGCTGAAATATCCAAATGAAGTTGCCAACACACAAGTAATGATGAGTGTGTTTTGCAGGCTGGAAGAGGAGCCGACTGGGATGAGAAAAAGGAGCAATTCCACATCAAGTCAAGAATCAAGTAGCACGCAAAAGTTAACGTTGCGTGGGGAGCGTGTGAAGACGAGGGGGAAGGATGTTGAGCTCTGTGGCGCGCCTTGGTTGACTTTGGTTCTGGATGCTCGTTGTGTGTTGTGCTAGAAAGGTTGGCTTGAAATGAGGGCAGGCATAGAAAGTGTTTGGAGGGCTGATTGTTGGAGTCTGGTGGTCTTGCTTGAGATGGTCTTTAGTTGTTTGCCTGGATCCAGAGCAGTTGTTTACTTGTGAGAGGATGGCAATTGAAGGCCAGAGTGTGCAGTGTCGGCTTTGAGGGTGGACTCAGCATATTGATCGACACTAACATCCCCTAATAATATCATATCAATAACTAATATTTGATATACCATCCACCCCAACCCCTCTCTGCGTTTCAGGGTTGTGGAGGCACCGGATTTGCTGAGGGGAACCAAGAGGCCCTGGACCAGGCTAATGAGGACATACACAAGTGTGTTTTGGGGTGACAAAAGACGTGGTAAAGAAAGTACGTGCACGTCAATAAAATAAGTGGAGGGTGAAGAAATATGGCCTGGAAGTCATCGGCTGATTTTTGTGGCGTTTTAATAAGGACGGACGAGTGCTCCCACCAAAGTCGGCTCTCCAATCAAGTCGGTGACACGTCACATGACTGTGACGCTTTTGCTGTGTGGATTGTGCACCGAGCGACCGGGCCAGAACCGCTTCTCTGCCGACGACCTGCCGTGTTTTGACGAGTTCAAGTCTCATCTGGTTTATTATATAACACCGTATTGTGTTAAATGTTGACCACGATGCCTCCGTCCTTGACTTGTTGCAGGGTGAAGAGGAAGCCGGTTGGGACAGGAGGCACCTTGGAGAACCAGAACAGGGTCATAAGTACACGTATTAAAGTAAAACAATCCAAGTGACAGTCTCAAAAGTAATTGTCTGCGTTTATGTGCTTGTGTTTGCAGGATGGAGGATCAGAATGAAAGACTGGACAGAAGTAACAAAACTCGTAGCACGAACATGAGCAAGTGACACACGACGACGAGAGGAGCAGATGCTACGGCCCTTGGAGAGCAAAGCGCCAACGACGGAGAGTATTTCTTTGCACTTTGTTGTCTCCGCTGTCACTGAACGACACGTGCTGGTATTGAGACATTTTGAGTTTGGCCATTCAGCCAAAAATAAATCAGCATATGACTCATCCACACATTTTGTTGTTTACAGTCTATTTTAATGACTTGTCATTGTCCCCCCCCACCCCCGGTCCATGTTTTTGACTTGCAGGTTGTCGGGCGGCGGCAGAGTGTGATGTTCCGAGAGGCATCAAGAACCACCGGACGAGGGTTAGAATTATTCATGCGCACAATGACGTGAGCAGCACACGACTAATTTTGCTAACATTATGCGTTTTGCACGGTGCTCAAAAGGACGGGCGAGTGCACCCAACAGACAGTCGACTCTCCAATCAAGTCGGTGACACGTCACATGACTTTGTTGCTGTGTGGCTTGTGCACCGAGCGACCGGGCCAGAACCGCTTCTCTGCCGACGACCTGCTATGTTTTGACTCATGAAATGAAGTCTCGTGTTGTTTTCTTCCTTGTATATATAACACGGCGTGTGTGAAATGTTGCCCACTCAGCCTCCGTTGCAGCCTGGCCGTCCTGGAAGGGGATTGATCTTTCAATTTCAGGTTTTCTTCTGTCGGGGACGTCGCCGACCTTTCGTCGACTGTTTAGATTTTGAGACTCTTTTGTGAATAAAGGGCTCTACAAATGTACTTGTTGCAGGGTGGAGGAGGAGCCGGCGCCCATGTTGCACCACAGCAGCGTAATAAGTGCGAATGCACAAAAGATGAAATTGTTTTTGTAGGGTGGAAGAGGAGCCTGATGGATGGAAAGGCTGCAAATTGATATGCGACAGGCACAATTAATTTCTTTCTGGGTTGCAGGACTCGGCATGAGCTGGATGGGATGAGGAAGAGGAGCCGTTCCGCAAATGAAGAATCAAGCGGCACACAAATGAGTATAATCTGTTTGAGGTGTGCTTGTAAACGATGCGCAGGAGGAGACAGAGTTGTGAGCTTTGTGGTTTGCCTCGGTTGAGCGTCGCGAAGGAGGCTTGTTGGAGTTGTTGGAGGAGCAGGAAAGGTCTGATGCCAAAGAGGGCAGTCGTGAACGGTGTTTTTGGAGCCGATGGTGTGGTTGTGGTTGAGTGCTCTTTGGCAAGGATTGTTGGAGATGGTCAGCTCGTCGTTTGGCTCGTCTGGATGCGGAGCCGCTTTTTGTTGTTTGAGGATGTCGGTTGGAAAGCTGGTTTGTGGGCGATGGTGTCGGCAGGCGTTGGGGGCGGAGTCGGTCATATTAACGCAAAAACATTTGTGTCTGCGTTGTGGAGGCACCCGACTGAGCAACTTGGACCGGCTTCATGAGTCCAGACACAAAGCAAGTGCCCGCTCACAACTAAGAGTGTTTTTCTTTTTGCAGTCAAAGTAAAAGTGGACGATGAGTCGGGTGAACGGGAGGCACTTTGGAGAACAAGAACAGGGTCAGAAGTGGGTTAAAAAAATATTGAATTCATGACAATCTCCAAAAGTGCATTAATGTGGTTGTTTTGCAGGCTGAAGGAGCGTCCCAAAATGCATTGCAGATCCATCAAGTGGCGCACGACGACGGGAAGAGGAAGGACTGCAGCCGTCCAATGAAGACGCTCCAAGATGAACATCTTGTTGACTTTTGAGGCGAGTGTTGCCCAATAAAATGGATGCAGACGCACGTTAAGACGACTTTGTCCTCCCCGTAGCGTTCTCGGACGAGAGGAGCGGATGCTACGACACTTGGCGAGCAAAGCGCCGACTCGACAGGAGAGTATTTTTGTTTTTCGACTCGGTGCGTTTGTCTCCGCTCTGTCACTTCCTCACGTGGTGTGCATGATGGGGATTTGTTCCGAGCGACGTGTCGAGGCCAAGAGGGGCTGGCTGCGGCGACCCTTCTCAGTCCGCCACCCCCCTTGTCCCTGCAGATGACAATTGTCCACCACAGTCAGCGCTCGCTTGTATGTTCCATTTCCCGTCCAAACACTTGTAAAGTGGCGCTGGAAATGGTGGCTGCAACCAGACCTCTCTCGTCAAATTAAACTCTGATATATTGTATATGTTTGTATTATCGTTTTTATGTTTGGAGTGACTTGTAAAGCTTTCTCTTTCTGTTTTGTGCCTTTGATTAAAATTTGAAGTGATTTCAAGTGGCATTGGCGAGTTCATGTGCATGCAACTTGAAAGTGTAAAAAGGACTTTATACCGAGTGATTTTCCTAAACAGATATAACATCGCATTGTGTGAAATGTTGCCCACTCGGCCTCGGAAACGGGATCGCTCTTCAATCTCTGGTCCCTTCGCCAGGTTTCTTTTTCAAAGCTCGCTCAAATGGGATTTGGAGTTCTTCCTTTCCCGTTTGGTGGCTTTAGGTCGGGAGATGTCGCCAACCTTTCGTCGCTGTTAAGATTTTGACTGGGCAATACAAATGCACTTGACTTGTTGCAGGATGGAAGAGGAGCCGGAGCCCATGTTGCACGGCAGATGCACGAGATGAAATTCGTGTGCTCGGGTGGAAGAGGAGCCGGATGAGAAGAGAGGCTGGGCAGAGGTAACAACAAACTTGGCAATGTAATGTGCAAGGGGCGCAACTCATTAATTTTTGGGGGGGTTGCAGGACTCGGATGGAGCTGGATGAGGAGCCGTTCTGCAAATGAAGAATCAAGCGGCGCACAAATAAGTATAATCTTTTCGAGGGGTGCCTGGAAATGGTGGACAGGAGTTGTGAGCTTTGTGGTTTGCTTTGGTTGAGCGTAGCCAGCGAAGGTTGTTTTTGTTCTGAGGGCAGTCGTGAACGGTGTTTTTGGAGCCGATGGTGTGGTTGTGGTTGAGTGCTCTTTGGCAAGGATTGTTGATGGTCAGCTCGTCGTTTGGCTCGTCTGGATGCAGAGCAGGTTTTTGTTGTTTGAGGATGTCGGTTGGAAAGCTGGTTTTTGGGCGACGGTGTCGGCAGGCGTTGGGGGCGGAGTCTGTCATATTAACGCAAAAACATTTGTTTCAGCGTTGTGGAGGCACCCGACTGAGCAACTTGGACCGGCTTCATGAGTCCAGACGCAAAGCAAGTGCCCGCTCACAACTAAGAGTTTTTCTTTTTGCAGTTAAAATGTGGACGATGAGTCGGGGGCGTCTACGAAAGCCGGGTAAGAAAAGTACAAAAACTGCAATGATTGCAACAAAAGTCTCATGTGGCCCAAACGTGCCAATTGATTTTATTTACTTTTGTCTGCACAGCAGCGCATCGAACTCGCCACCTTTCCTGTCCGGAGTCGCAGCTCACCTCCAGTCACCACCTCCGACTGCATCAGCGCTTTTGTCGGCGCCATCCTCGACTTTCACCCGAGTAAAGGTCACAAATGTTGAGGTCCTCAACGGGCGGAGATGGATGGGAAGAGAAACAATTGCGCGTGTCCAATGAAGATGCTCCAAGTTGAACAGCTTGTTGGCTTTTGAGGCGAGTGTCAGATGAGTGCCTAGAAAATGGATGACAAGGCATGTTAAGATGAGGCTTTCCTTTTTGCAGAGTTCTCCCCACAAGAGGTGCAGATTCTTGGAGTGGAAAAGGCCAACTCGACGGGGAGAGTATTTTTTTTTTCTTTGTGTGTCCACTTGGTGTCTTTGTCTCCGTTCTGTCACTAACTCACTGGGTGTGTTTGGACAACACTGACTGCATGATGGCCATTTTGGACTGAGCTGTGCATGAAAGCAACGATGCTTCATTTGAGTCCCATGCGCTCTGAAAGATTTTGAGATGTTTGTATTTGATTTTGTTGGAAGCGAAATGTCAAGCTTCCTTTTTGTATGTTCCAGATGTGCCTTTGTCCTTGAATTAAAATTGTGAAGTGATTTCAAGTGGTCTGTACTTCAACTGGGCAGAGCCAGTACGTGTAGTTGTGTTGTCTAACAAAAATGGCATTGATGTAAACATTCTTGGATGAGTTTCACATGAGTAACAATATTGACAGTCACACGTGCAACATGTTGGGCATTCATAGTAAAAAGAGATATATTTATTTGTTGTAAATTTAATTGACTTGTTAAATTGGTGACACTGAAAGTGGCGCCTAAAGCATGAGTTGTAAAAAGTAAATGGGCCGACGGAAGCTTTGAACAGAAATGACCACGTCTGCTATACGAAAAGGAAAATGTTGGAAGGCTGAACAGCAAAAATAAGCGAGCCGATGGTGAAAAACCATTTTACATTTGAGATTTTGGGAATGAGTTGTTTTGGGTTTTTTTTGCACTTGATGTAAGTGCAATATGTTGTAAATGTCACTATTGTGTTTGAAATACAGTCATTTCTTTTTTGTTGTCTCTGTCATTCATTATCATGCAGTCATCATGGATCACTTGACTGGTCGTATTAAAAAAAAAAAACCTTTAACGATAACTAGTCTCCTTAAAAAAAACTTCTATAAAAAGAAAAGTTAATTTACAGCTCTATTTTTATGTATCTATATTTGTATGTATATATACACACCCCGCAATTGAGTTGCGCGTCTCTTAACATGGTGGAATTGCTGACCTCTGATGGAACCGATAAATATGGTAGGAGCGCTATAAGCACAGTCCATCGGTAAAACCATTTAAAAATGTTCTCTATGTGCTTTTTCAAGATTTGCATATCGCAACTCCCAACAAAATCGTTTGGGACAAATCCCCTCTCCTATGCAAACCTAAACTTTGTCACTCATAATTTGCGATACTGATTATATGAACGGTTGATGAAAAATGTCAAATTTGTTCTCTGAGAGGCTCTCATTACCGGTGACGGGGATTGTAGCATGAAACGCACTGAGAAGTGTATTCAGTGACAAATGAACGGCAGTAGCAGTGGCAAGGCAAGATGGCTCCCCACTGGCTTCAGCCGCGAGGGGCCGATTGCTAGTCCGTTCATATAAAAGTCGATCCACGTCACTCGACGCGCCGTGAGAGCAGAGGGCATCCATCCATCATCTGTACCGCTTCTCCTCACTAGGGTCGCGGGGGGTGCTGGAGCCTATCCCAGCTATCTTCGGGCAGTAGGCGGGGGACACCCTGAACTGGTTGCCAGCCAATTGCAGGGCACACAGAGACGAACAACCATCCGCACTCACACTCACACCTAGGGGCAATTTCGAGTGTTCAATCGGCCTGCCATGCATGTTTTTGGAATGTGGGAGGAAACCCACGTAAGCACGGGGAGAACATGCAAACTCCACACAGGATGGCTGGAGCCGGGATCGAACCCACGCCCGATGCTGTCTCTCACTGTGAGGCCACCGTGCCGCCCACAGAGGGCATCAATAGGTAAACCAATGGAGCGCAGGGAAGAAATTGAAACGAGTCCCTCCTCTCCAACGCCCCCAGTCATTGCGATGACATTTTCCGAGTATCGTCGATATCGGCCAATCAACGGCAGTAGCAGTGGCAACGTAAGATGGCGCCCCTCTGGCTTCAGCCGTGAGGGTCCGATTGGTAGTCCGTTCATATAAAAGTCGATGCTCCAAACAATCCGTTTTGGCTGCCCGAGACGTCACTCGATCCTCCGTGAGAGCAGAGAGCTTAAATCTTTACATTGGGGGGTTCGCAGGCCCCCTATGGCTGTGGTCTGCACCCACTGGTCCGTGGCCCGGTGCTAGCCCTGTTGTTTCAATGTGCTATTCACGTATTTACCGACGAGCCTGCTCGCAGGGGACTCTCCGCCCCCCCAAGTCATTGCAACGACCTTTTCAGAGTGCCGTCGATATCGGCCAATATCAGCTGTTTTTCCCGTACTGGAGGTCCATTGCAGGCTGAAATGGGTGTGTAACAAGTGCGCTCCAACAACCCCCAGCCCCCCCCCCCTGACGAATAGGTTGCGGCGCATGTCGGCAGCAATTTTTTAATTAAATGGCAAAGAAGCATAAAACGAATCATTCCTTACACTTGCAAGGATCTTCAAGCATACCGCTTATTGATGTACTGTAGACTTCTTATTCTGTTTCTAGCTCACACACATTGAACAGTGACAGATACATTGGAGAGAACAACTCGGTTAGGGTTAGTTGCAGACATTACATGAAGATATACATGACATTGGTATCAATGGGGTTTGAACCCTGGATCTCAGGTGAACAAACCCACAGCTCTATCCGCTAAGCCAGCTGGGACCTGGGAGTAACTGCCACTGCTTGTCCATCTATCTTTAAACATGGGACCTTAGTCAGCTTGCAAAAGACAAAAGCACACATGGTGCACTTCCTTCCGTTCCTCCCGTGGCCTGGTAGTAAATGCCACGGGTTGGGATCCAGAATACCTGAGTTCAAATCCCGACATATACAGTGCCATACCGAAAGCTCGCACAGACGAGGCACCTGCCGAATAGTGGCAGGCACAAGGTTGGCATCCCGGTGCAAGGGGGCGGAGGGTGTCCTGGGTGGATGCGGCACCGTGTTACTACTGTCTCCAACTCAGGGACTTTTTCTCTCAATTGACAATACTTAAATACTTGCTTGAACAAAATGTGGCGAGAAGCACCCGGGTGAGATTTGAACCTAGGACCACAGGTTGCCCAATGCACAACACACCCCACTGAGCTAGCAGTGATTTGGAAGTCTCTGTTGCTCTGTGTCCATATGTCCTAAATAATGGGCTTTGTCAGTGGGAAAGACAAAGGCGCACGTGGTGCAGTCACCCTCGTTCCTCCCGTGGCCTGGTGGTCAATGATACGGGTTGGGATCCTAAAGTACCTGGGTTCAAATCCAGACACATTCAGAACAATACTGAACGCCAGCTTGGCAGTGAAGGGCGAGGAAGAGGAAGAGGAAGAGGAAGAGGAAGAGGAAGAGGAAGAGGAAGAGGAAGAGGAAGAGGAAGAGGAAGAGGAAGAGGAAGAGGAAGAGGAAGAGGAAGAGGAAGAGGAAGAGGAAGAGGAAGAGGAAGAGGAAGAGGAAGAGGAAGAGGAAGAGGAAGAGGAAGAGGAAGAGGAAGAGGAAGAGGAAGAGGAAGAGGAAGAGGAAGAGGAAGAGGAAGAGGAAGAGGAAGAGGAAGAGGAAGAGGAAGAGGAAGAGGAAGAGGAAGAGGAAGAGGAAGAGGAAGAGGAAGAGGAAGAGGAAGAGGAAGAGGAAGAGGAAGAGGAAGAGGAAGAGGAAGAGGAAGAGGAAGAGGAAGAGGAAGAGGAAGAGGAAGAGGAAGAGGAAGAGGAAGAGGAAGAGGAAGAGGAAGAGGAAGAGGAAGAGGAAGAGGAAGAGGAAGAGGAAGAGGAAGAGGAAGAGGAAGAGGAAGAGGAAGAGGAAGAGGAAGAGGAAGAGGAAGAGGAAGAGGAAGAGGAAGAGGAAGAGGAAGAGGAAGAGGAAGAGGAAGAGGAAGAGGAAGAGGAAGAGGAAGAGGAAGAGGAAGAGGAAGAGGAAGAGGAAGAGGAAGAGGAAGAGGAAGAGGAAGAGGAAGAGGAAGAGGAAGAGGAAGAGGAAGAGGAAGAGGAAGAGGAAGAGGAAGAGGAAGAGGAAGAGGAAGAGGAAGAGGAAGAGGAAGAGGAAGAGGAAGAGGAAGAGGAAGAGGAAGAGGAAGAGGAAGAGGAAGAGGAAGAGGAAGAGGAAGAGGAAGAGGAAGAGGAAGAGGAAGAGGAAGAGGAAGAGGAAGAGGAAGAGGAAGAGGAAGAGGAAGAGGAAGAGGAAGAGGAAGAGGAAGAGGAAGAGGAAGAGGAAGAGGAAGAGGAAGAGGAAGAGGAAGAGGAAGAGGAAGAGGAAGAGGAAGAGGAAGAGGAAGAGGAAGAGGAAGAGGAAGAGGAAGAGGAAGAGGAAGAGGAAGAGGAAGAGGAAGAGGAAGAGGAAGAGGAAGAGGAAGAGGAAGAGGAAGAGGAAGAGGAAGAGGAAGAGGAAGAGGAAGAGGAAGAGGAAGAGGAAGAGGAAGAGGAAGAGGAAGAGGAAGAGGAAGAGGAAGAGGAAGAGGAAGAGGAAGAGGAAGAGGAAGAGGAAGAGGAAGAGGAAGAGGAAGAGGAAGAGGAAGAGGAAGAGGAAGAGGAAGAGGAAGAGGAAGAGGAAGAGGAAGAGGAAGAGGAAGAGGAAGAGGAAGAGGAAGAGGAAGAGGAAGAGGAAGAGGAAGAGGAAGAGGAAGAGGAAGAGGAAGAGGAAGAGGAAGAGGAAGAGGAAGAGGAAGAGGAAGAGGAAGAGGAAGAGGAAGAGGAAGAGGAAGAGGAAGAGGAAGAGGAAGAGGAAGAGGAAGAGGAAGAGGAAGAGGAAGAGGAAGAGGAAGAGGAAGAGGAAGAGGAAGAGGAAGAGGAAGAGGAAGAGGAAGAGGAAGAGGAAGAGGAAGAGGAAGAGGAAGAGGAAGAGGAAGAGGAAGAGGAAGAGGAAGAGGAAGAGGAAGAGGAAGAGGAAGAGGAAGAGGAAGAGGAAGAGGAAGAGGAAGAGGAAGAGGAAGAGGAAGAGGAAGAGGAAGAGGAAGAGGAAGAGGAAGAGGAAGAGGAAGAGGAAGAGGAAGAGGAAGAGGAAGAGGAAGAGGAAGAGGAAGAGGAAGAGGAAGAGGAAGAGGAAGAGGAAGAGGAAGAGGAAGAGGAAGAGGAAGAGGAAGAGGAAGAGGAAGAGGAAGAGGAAGAGGAAGAGGAAGAGGAAGAGGAAGAGGAAGAGGAAGAGGAAGAGGAAGAGGAAGAGGAAGAGGAAGAGGAAGAGGAAGAGGAAGAGGAAGAGGAAGAGGAAGAGGAAGAGGAAGAGGAAGAGGAAGAGGAAGAGGAAGAGGAAGAGGAAGAGGAAGAGGAAGAGGAAGAGGAAGAGGAAGAGGAAGAGGAAGAGGAAGAGGAAGAGGAAGAGGAAGAGGAAGAGGAAGAGGAAGAGGAAGAGGAAGAGGAAGAGGAAGAGGAAGAGGAAGAGGAAGAGGAAGAGGAAGAGGAAGAGGAAGAGGAAGAGGAAGAGGAAGAGGAAGAGGAAGAGGAAGAGGAAGAGGAAGAGGAAGAGGAAGAGGAAGAGGAAGAGGAAGAGGAAGAGGAAGAGGAAGAGGAAGAGGAAGAGGAAGAGGAAGAGGAAGAGGAAGAGGAAGAGGAAGAGGAAGAGGAAGAGGAAGAGGAAGAGGAAGAGGAAGAGGAAGAGGAAGAGGAAGAGGAAGAGGAAGAGGAAGAGGAAGAGGAAGAGGAAGAGGAAGAGGAAGAGGAAGAGGAAGAGGAAGAGGAAGAGGAAGAGGAAGAGGAAGAGGAAGAGGAAGAGGAAGAGGAAGAGGAAGAGGAAGAGGAAGAGGAAGAGGAAGAGGAAGAGGAAGAGGAAGAGGAAGAGGAAGAGGAAGAGGAAGAGGAAGAGGAAGAGGAAGAGGAAGAGGAAGAGGAAGAGGAAGAGGAAGAGGAAGAGGAAGAGGAAGAGGAAGAGGAAGAGGAAGAGGAAGAGGAAGAGGAAGAGGAAGAGGAAGAGGAAGAGGAAGAGGAAGAGGAAGAGGAAGAGGAAGAGGAAGAGGAAGAGGAAGAGGAAGAGGAAGAGGAAGAGGAAGAGGAAGAGGAAGAGGAAGAGGAAGAGGAAGAGGAAGAGGAAGAGGAAGAGGAAGAGGAAGAGGAAGAGGAAGAGGAAGAGGAAGAGGAAGAGGAAGAGGAAGAGGAAGAGGAAGAGGAAGAGGAAGAGGAAGAGGAAGAGGAAGAGGAAGAGGAAGAGGAAGAGGAAGAGGAAGAGGAAGAGGAAGAGGAAGAGGAAGAGGAAGAGGAAGAGGAAGAGGAAGAGGAAGAGGAAGAGGAAGAGGAAGAGGAAGAGGAAGAGGAAGAGGAAGAGGAAGAGGAAGAGGAAGAGGAAGAGGAAGAGGAAGAGGAAGAGGAAGAGGAAGAGGAAGAGGAAGAGGAAGAGGAAGAGGAAGAGGAAGAGGAAGAGGAAGAGGAAGAGGAAGAGGAAGAGGAAGAGGAAGAGGAAGAGGAAGAGGAAGAGGAAGAGGAAGAGGAAGAGGAAGAGGAAGAGGAAGAGGAAGAGGAAGAGGAAGAGGAAGAGGAAGAGGAAGAGGAAGAGGAAGAGGAAGAGGAAGAGGAAGAGGAAGAGGAAGAGGAAGAGGAAGAGGAAGAGGAAGAGGAAGAGGAAGAGGAAGAGGAAGAGGAAGAGGAAGAGGAAGAGGAAGAGGAAGAGGAAGAGGAAGAGGAAGAGGAAGAGGAAGAGGAAGAGGAAGAGGAAGAGGAAGAGGAAGAGGAAGAGGAAGAGGAAGAGGAAGAGGAAGAGGAAGAGGAAGAGGAAGAGGAAGAGGAAGAGGAAGAGGAAGAGGAAGAGGAAGAGGAAGAGGAAGAGGAAGAGGAAGAGGAAGAGGAAGAGGAAGAGGAAGAGGAAGAGGAAGAGGAAGAGGAAGAGGAAGAGGAAGAGGAAGAGGAAGAGGAAGAGGAAGAGGAAGAGGAAGAGGAAGAGGAAGAGGAAGAGGAAGAGGAAGAGGAAGAGGAAGAGGAAGAGGAAGAGGAAGAGGAAGAGGAAGAGGAAGAGGAAGAGGAAGAGGAAGAGGAAGAGGAAGAGGAAGAGGAAGAGGAAGAGGAAGAGGAAGAGGAAGAGGAAGAGGAAGAGGAAGAGGAAGAGGAAGAGGAAGAGGAAGAGGAAGAGGAAGAGGAAGAGGAAGAGGAAGAGGAAGAGGAAGAGGAAGAGGAAGAGGAAGAGGAAGAGGAAGAGGAAGAGGAAGAGGAAGAGGAAGAGGAAGAGGAAGAGGAAGAGGAAGAGGAAGAGGAAGAGGAAGAGGAAGAGGAAGAGGAAGAGGAAGAGGAAGAGGAAGAGGAAGAGGAAGAGGAAGAGGAAGAGGAAGAGGAAGAGGAAGAGGAAGAGGAAGAGGAAGAGGAAGAGGAAGAGGAAGAGGAAGAGGAAGAGGAAGAGGAAGAGGAAGAGGAAGAGGAAGAGGAAGAGGAAGAGGAAGAGGAAGAGGAAGAGGAAGAGGAAGAGGAAGAGGAAGAGGAAGAGGAAGAGGAAGAGGAAGAGGAAGAGGAAGAGGAAGAGGAAGAGGAAGAGGAAGAGGAAGAGGAAGAGGAAGAGGAAGAGGAAGAGGAAGAGGAAGAGGAAGAGGAAGAGGAAGAGGAAGAGGAAGAGGAAGAGGAAGAGGAAGAGGAAGAGGAAGAGGAAGAGGAAGAGGAAGAGGAAGAGGAAGAGGAAGAGGAAGAGGAAGAGGAAGAGGAAGAGGAAGAGGAAGAGGAAGAGGAAGAGGAAGAGGAAGAGGAAGAGGAAGAGGAAGAGGAAGAGGAAGAGGAAGAGGAAGAGGAAGAGGAAGAGGAAGAGGAAGAGGAAGAGGAAGAGGAAGAGGAAGAGGAAGAGGAAGAGGAAGAGGAAGAGGAAGAGGAAGAGGAAGAGGAAGAGGAAGAGGAAGAGGAAGAGGAAGAGGAAGAGGAAGAGGAAGAGGAAGAGGAAGAGGAAGAGGAAGAGGAAGAGGAAGAGGAAGAGGAAGAGGAAGAGGAAGAGGAAGAGGAAGAGGAAGAGGAAGAGGAAGAGGAAGAGGAAGAGGAAGAGGAAGAGGAAGAGGAAGAGGAAGAGGAAGAGGAAGAGGAAGAGGAAGAGGAAGAGGAAGAGGAAGAGGAAGAGGAAGAGGAAGAGGAAGAGGAAGAGGAAGAGGAAGAGGAAGAGGAAGAGGAAGAGGAAGAGGAAGAGGAAGAGGAAGAGGAAGAGGAAGAGGAAGAGGAAGAGGAAGAGGAAGAGGAAGAGGAAGAGGAAGAGGAAGAGGAAGAGGAAGAGGAAGAGGAAGAGGAAGAGGAAGAGGAAGAGGAAGAGGAAGAGGAAGAGGAAGAGGAAGAGGAAGAGGAAGAGGAAGAGGAAGAGGAAGAGGAAGAGGAAGAGGAAGAGGAAGAGGAAGAGGAAGAGGAAGAGGAAGAGGAAGAGGAAGAGGAAGAGGAAGAGGAAGAGGAAGAGGAAGAGGAAGAGGAAGAGGAAGAGGAAGAGGAAGAGGAAGAGGAAGAGGAAGAGGAAGAGGAAGAGGAAGAGGAAGAGGAAGAGGAAGAGGAAGAGGAAGAGGAAGAGGAAGAGGAAGAGGAAGAGGAAGAGGAAGAGGAAGAGGAAGAGGAAGAGGAAGAGGAAGAGGAAGAGGAAGAGGAAGAGGAAGAGGAAGAGGAAGAGGAAGAGGAAGAGGAAGAGGAAGAGGAAGAGGAAGAGGAAGAGGAAGAGGAAGAGGAAGAGGAAGAGGAAGAGGAAGAGGAAGAGGAAGAGGAAGAGGAAGAGGAAGAGGAAGAGGAAGAGGAAGAGGAAGAGGAAGAGGAAGAGGAAGAGGAAGAGGAAGAGGAAGAGGAAGAGGAAGAGGAAGAGGAAGAGGAAGAGGAAGAGGAAGAGGAAGAGGAAGAGGAAGAGGAAGAGGAAGAGGAAGAGGAAGAGGAAGAGGAAGAGGAAGAGGAAGAGGAAGAGGAAGAGGAAGAGGAAGAGGAAGAGGAAGAGGAAGAGGAAGAGGAAGAGGAAGAGGAAGAGGAAGAGGAAGAGGAAGAGGAAGAGGAAGAGGAAGAGGAAGAGGAAGAGGAAGAGGAAGAGGAAGAGGAAGAGGAAGAGGAAGAGGAAGAGGAAGAGGAAGAGGAAGAGGAAGAGGAAGAGGAAGAGGAAGAGGAAGAGGAAGAGGAAGAGGAAGAGGAAGAGGAAGAGGAAGAGGAAGAGGAAGAGGAAGAGGAAGAGGAAGAGGAAGAGGAAGAGGAAGAGGAAGAGGAAGAGGAAGAGGAAGAGGAAGAGGAAGAGGAAGAGGAAGAGGAAGAGGAAGAGGAAGAGGAAGAGGAAGAGGAAGAGGAAGAGGAAGAGGAAGAGGAAGAGGAAGAGGAAGAGGAAGAGGAAGAGGAAGAGGAAGAGGAAGAGGAAGAGGAAGAGGAAGAGGAAGAGGAAGAGGAAGAGGAAGAGGAAGAGGAAGAGGAAGAGGAAGAGGAAGAGGAAGAGGAAGAGGAAGAGGAAGAGGAAGAGGCATTTCCTGTCCACCCCCCCTCGCCACAGCTGTTTAGGATTTGGCCCACCAACCCCGGACAGGTACTCCTCCACCTCCGCCCTTCACTGCCTGCTCTCTGCCCTACCTGGGCGGCCCTTCGCTGCTATCTGACCTGCCTGCTCTCTGCCCTACCTGGGCGGCCCTTCGCTGCTATCTGACCTGCCTTGTCCGCCCTTCATCTGTCCTGCCTGCTCTCTGCCGGGCCGCCCTTCACTGCTGACTGTCCTGCCTGCCTGCTCTCTGCCCTACCTGGGCGGCCCTTCGCTGCTATCTGTCCTGCCTGCTCTCTGCCCTACCTGGGCGGCCCTTCGCTGCTATCTGTCCTGCCTGCTCTCTGCCTTGTCCGCCCTTCATTTTTTCTGCCTGCCTGCCTGCCTGCCTGCCTGCCTGCCCATCCCCTGCCTGACTGCCTGCCCATCCCCCTTCTGTCTCCCACTGACCTGCCTAGCTCAAGGTAGCTTTCAGTATTGTACGGCATGTGTCTGGATTTGAACCCAGGTACTTTAGGATCCCAAACCGTATCATTGACCACCAGGCCACGGGAGGAACAAGGGTGACTGCACCACGTGCGCCTTTGTGTCCTAGGTTCGAATCTCAACCCCCGTGTCTCTGCACACGTGGTAGGTAAGTATGTCTCGCCACATTATGTTGAAGCAAGCATTTACTTATTGTCAATTAAGAGAAAAACTCTTTACATTAGAGATCCTAGTCTTGCCGTCCGGCGCCCACCGAGGTGACGTAACGAGGAATCTACCTGCCAGCCGCTCTTTGTGCCTGCCTGCTGCCCCCTCCGCCACTGTCCAGCAGTTGTCCTGCCGAGCTGGCGTTCAGTATTGTTCTGAATGTGTCGGTATTTGAACCCAGGTACTTCAGGATCCCAACCCGTATCATTGACCACCAGGCCACGGGAGGAACGAGGGAGACTGCACCACGTGCGCTTTTGTCTTTCCCACTGACAACGCCCATTGATTAGGATATATGGACAAGGAGCAAGTGAGACTTTCAAATCCCTGCTAGCTCAGTGGTGTGTGTTGTGCATTGGGGAACCTCAGGTCCTAGGTTCAAATCTCACCCCGGGTGTTTCTCACCACATTTTGTTCAATCAAGTATTTACTTATTGTCAATTGAGAGAAAAAGTCCCTGAGTTGGAGACAGTAGTAACACGGTGCCGCATCCAACCAGGACACCCTCCGCCCCCTTGCACCGGGATGCCAACCTTATTGCCTGCCACTGTTCGGCAGGTGCCTCGTCTGTGCGAGCTTTCGGTATGGCACTGCATATGTCGGGATTTGAACTCAGGTATTCTGGATCCCAACCCGTGGCATTGACCACCAGGCCACGGGTGGAACGGAAGGAAGTGCACCATGTGCGCTTTTGTCTTTTGCAAGCTGACAAAGGTCCCATGTTTAAAGATAGATGGACAAGCAGTGGCAGGTACTCCCAGGTCCCAGCTGGCTTAGCGGATAGAGCTGTGGGTTTGTTCACCTGAGATCCAGGGTTCAAACCCCATTGATACCAATGTCATGTATATCTTCATGCAATGTCTGCAACTAACCCTAACCAAGTTGTTCTCTCCAATGTATCTGTCACTGTTCAACGTGTGTGCGCTAGAAACAGAATAAGAAGTCCGCAGTACATCAATAAGTGGTATGCTTGAAGATCCTTGCAAGTGTAAGGAATGATTTGTTTTATGCCTCTTTGCCATTTAATTAAAAAATTGCTGCCGACATGCGCCGCAACCTATTCGTCAGGGGGGGGGGCTGGGGGTTGTTGGAGCGCACTTGTTACACACCCATTTCAGCCTGCAATGGACCTCCAGTACGGGAAAAACAGCTGAAATTGGCCGATATCGACGGCACTCTGAAAAGGTCGTTGCAATGACTTTGGGGGGCGGAGAGTCCCCTGCGAGCAGGCTCGTCGGTAAATACGTGAATAGCACATTGAAACAACAGGGCTAGCACCGGGCCACGGACCAGTGGGTGCAGACCACAGCCATAGGGGGCCTGCAAACCCCCCAATGTAAAGATTTAAGCTCTCTGCTCTCACGGAGGATCGAGTGACGTCTCGGGCAGCCAAAACGGATTGTTTGTTTGGAGCATCGACTTTTATATGAACGGACTACCAATCGGACCCTCGCGGCTGAAGCCAGAGGGGCGCCATCTTACGTTGCCACTGCTACTGCCGTTGATTGGCCGATATCGACGATACTCGGAAAATGTCATCGCAATGACTGGGGGCGTTGGAGAGGAGGGACTCGTTTGAATTTCTTCCCTGCGCTCCATTGGTTTACCTATTGATGCCCTCTGCGGGTGGCACGATGGCCTCACAGTGAGAGACAGCATCGGGCGTGGGTTCGATCCCGGCTCCGGCCATCCTGTGTGGAGTTTGCATGTTCTCCCCGAGCTTGCGTGGGTTTCCTCCGGGTACTCCGGTTTCCTCCCACATTCCAAAAACATGCATGGCAGGCCGATTGAACACTCGAAATTGCCCCTAGGTATGAGTGTGAGTGCGGATGGTTGTTCGTCTCTGTGTGCCCTGCAATTGGCTGGCAACCAGTTCAGGGTGTCCCCCGCCTACTGCCCGAAGATAGCTGGGATAGGCTCCAGCACCCCCCGCGACCCTAGTGAGGAGAAGCGGTACAGATGGATGGATGCCCTCTGCTCTCACGGCGCGTCGAGTGACGTGGATCGACTTTTGTATGAACGGACTAGCAATCGGCCCCTCGCGGCTGACGCCAGAGGGGAGCCATCTTGCCTTGCCACTGCTACTGCCGTTCATTTGTCACTGAATACACTTCTCAGTGCGTTTCATGCTACAATCCCCGTCACCGGTAATGAGAGCCTCTCAGAGAACAAATTTGACATTTTTCATCAACCGTTCATATAATCAGTATCGCAAATTATGAGTAACAAAGTTTAGGTTTGCATAGGAGAGGGGATTTGTCCCAAACGATTTTGTTGGGAGTTGCGATATGCAAATCTTGAAAAAGCACATAGAGAACATTTTTAAATGGTTTTACCGATGGACTGTGCTTATAGCGCTCCTACCATATTTATCGGTTCCATCAGAGGTCAGCAATTCCACCATGTTAAGAGACGCGCAACTCAATTGCGGGGTGTGTATATATACATACAAATATAGATACATAAAAATAGAGCTGTAAATTAACTTTTCTTTTTATAGAAGTTTTTTTTAAGGAGACTACTTATCGTTAAAGGTTTTTTTTTTTTAATACGACCAGTCAAGTGATCCATGATGACTGCATGATAATGAATGACAGAGACAACAAAAAAGAAATGACTGTATTTCAAACACAATAGTGACATTTACAACATATTGCACTTACATCAAGTGCAAAAAAAACCCAAAACAACTCATTCCCAAAATCTCAAATGTAAAATGGTTTTTCACCATCGGCTCGCTTATTTTTGCTGTTCAGCCTTCCAACATTTTCCTTTTCGTATAGCAGACGTGGTCATTTCTGTTCAAAGCTTCCGTCGGCCCATTTACTTTTTACAACTCATGCTTTAGGCGCCACTTTCAGTGTCACCAATTTAACAAGTCAATTAAATTTACAACAAATAAATATATCTCTTTTTACTATGAATGCCCAACATGTTGCACGTGTGACTGTCAATATTGTTACTCATGTGAAACTCATCCAAGAATGTTTACATCAATGCCATTTTTGTTAGACAACACAACTACACGTACTGGCTCTGCCCAGTTGAAGTACAGACCACTTGAAATCACTTCACAATTTTAATTCAAGGACAAAGGCACATCTGGAACATACAAAAAGGAAGCTTGACATTTCGCTTCCAACAAAATCAAATACAAACATCTCAAAATCTTTCAGAGCGCATGGGACTCAAATGAAGCATCGTTGCTTTCATGCACAGCTCAGTCCAAAATGGCCATCATGCAGTCAGTGTTGTCCAAACACACCCAGTGAGTTAGTGACAGAACGGAGACAAAGACACCAAGTGGACACACAAAGAAAAAAAAAATACTCTCCCCGTCGAGTTGGCCTTTTCCACTCCAAGAATCTGCACCTCTTGTGGGGAGAACTCTGCAAAAAGGAAAGCCTCATCTTAACATGCCTTGTCATCCATTTTCTAGGCACTCATCTGACACTCGCCTCAAAAGCCAACAAGCTGTTCAACTTGGAGCATCTTCATTGGACACGCGCAATTGTTTCTCTTCCCATCCATCTCCGCCCGTTGAGGACCTCAACATTTGTGACCTTTACTCGGGTGAAAGTCGAGGATGGCGCCGACAAAAGCGCTGATGCAGTCGGAGGTGGTGACTGGAGGTGAGCTGCGACTCCGGACAGGAAAGGTGGCGAGTTCGATGCGCTGCTGTGCAGACAAAAGTAAATAAAATCAATTGGCACGTTTGGGCCACATGAGACTTTTGTTGCAATCATTGCAGTTTTTGTACTTTTCTTACCCGGCTTTCGTAGACGCCCCCGACTCATCGTCCACATTTTAACTGCAAAAAGAAAAACTCTTAGTTGTGAGCGGGCACTTGCTTTGCGTCTGGACTCATGAAGCCGGTCCAAGTTGCTCAGTCGGGTGCCTCCACAACGCTGAAACAAATGTTTTTGCGTTAATATGACAGACTCCGCCCCCAACGCCTGCCGACACCGTCGCCCAAAAACCAGCTTTCCAACCGACATCCTCAAACAACAAAAACCTGCTCTGCATCCAGACGAGCCAAACGACGAGCTGACCATCAACAATCCTTGCCAAAGAGCACTCAACCACAACCACACCATCGGCTCCAAAAACACCGTTCACGACTGCCCTCAGAACAAAAACAACCTTCGCTGGCTACGCTCAACCAAAGCAAACCACAAAGCTCACAACTCCTGTCCACCATTTCCAGGCACCCCTCGAAAAGATTATACTTATTTGTGCGCCGCTTGATTCTTCATTTGCAGAACGGCTCCTCATCCAGCTCCATCCGAGTCCTGCAACCCCCCCAAAAATTAATGAGTTGCGCCCCTTGCACATTACATTGCCAAGTTTGTTGTTACCTCTGCCCAGCCTCTCTTCTCATCCGGCTCCTCTTCCACCCGAGCACACGAATTTCATCTCGTGCAACATGGGCTCCGGCTCCTCTTCCATCCTGCAACAAGTCAAGTGCATTTGTATTGCCCAGTCAAAATCTTAACAGCGACATCTCCCGACCTAAAGCCACCAAACGGGAAAGGAAGAACTCCAAATCCCATTTGAGCGAGCTTTGCAAAAGAAACCTGGCGAAGGGACCAGAGATTGAAGAGCGATCCCGTTTCCGAGGCCGAGTGGGCAACATTTCACACAATGCGATGTTATATCTGTTTAGGAAAATCACTCGGTATAAAGTCCTTTTTACACTTTCAAGTTGCATGCACATGAACTCGCCAATGCCACTTGAAATCACTTCAAATTTTAATCAAAGGCACAAAACAGAAAGAGAAAGCTTTACAAGTCACTCCAAACATAAAAACGATAATACAAACATATACAATATATCAGAGTTTCATTTGACGAGAGAGGTCTGGTTGCAGCCACCATTTCCAGCGCCACTTTACAAGTGTTTGGACGGGAAATGGAACATACAAGCGAGCGCTGACTGTGGTGGACAATTGTCATCTGCAGGGACAAGGGGGGTGGCGGACTGAGAAGGGTCGCCGCAGCCAGCCCCTCTTGGCCTCGACACGTCGCTCGGAACAAATCCCCATCATGCACACCACGTGAGGAAGTGACAGAGCGGAGACAAACGCACCGAGTCGAAAAACAAAAATACTCTCCTGTCGAGTCGGCGCTTTGCTCGCCAAGTGTCGTAGCATCCGCTCCTCTCGTCCGAGAACGCTACGGGGAGGACAAAGTCGTCTGAACGTGCGTCTGCATCCATTTTATTGGGCAACACTCGCCTCAAAAGTCAACAAGATGTTCATCTTGGAGCGTCTTCATTGGACGGCTGCAGTCCTTCCTCTTCCCGTCGTCGTGCGCCACTTGATGGATCTGCAATGCATTTTGGGACGCTCCTTCAGCCTGCAAAACAACCACATTAATGCACTTTTGGAGATTGTCATGAATTCAATATTTTTTTAACCCACTTCTTACCCTGTTCTTGTTCTCCAAAGTGCCTCCCGTGCACCCGACTCATCGTCCACTTTTACTTTGACTGCAAAAAGAAAAACACTTAGTTGTGAGCGGGCACTTGCTTTGTGTCTGGACTCATGAAGCCGGTCCAAGTTACTCAGTCGGGTGCCTCCACAACGCTGACACAAATGTTTTTGCGTTAATATGACCGACTCCGCCCCCAACGCCTGCCGACACCGTCGCCCAAAAACCAGCTTTCCAACCGACATCCTCAAACAACAAAAACCTGCTCTGCATCCAGACGAGCCAAACGACGAGCTGACCATCAACAATCCTTGCCAAAGAGCACTCAACCACAACCACACCATCGGCTCCAAAAACACCGTTCACGACTGCCCTCTTTGGCATCAGACCTTTCCTGCTCCTCCAACAACTCCAACAAGCCTCCTTCGCTACGCTCAACCGAGGCAAACCACAAAGCTCACAACTCTGTCTCCTCCTGCGCATCGTTTACAAGCACACCTCAAACAGATTATACTTATTTGTGTGCCGCTTGATTCTTCATTTGCGGAACGGCTCCTCTTCCTCATCCCATCCAGCTCATGCCGAGTCCTGCAACCCAGAAAGAAATTAATTGTGCCTGTCGCATATCAATTTGCAGCCTTTCCATCCATCAGGCTCCTCTTCCGCCCGACAAAAGTGCTTTTGTGCACGTTTCGTCTTTACACTGCACACCGCAGTTCTCGATGTCTCAATTGTCTCACTCGCACGTCTTTGTTGGTTTTCTTACCCTCGTCTGGTGGCTCGTGTTGCCTCTCGCTCATCCCACACCAACGCCACCTTGTAACATAACGTGCAAGAGGACTATTAAAACTTATATTTGCACAGGAAACAAAAAAAAATAAAATACCAAAAGTAGACTCAGTGGCGATGCGTTTCGTGATCTTTCCTTTCATCCGGCTCCTCTTCCACCCTACAAAAACAATTTCATCTTTTGTGCATTCGCACTTATTACGCTGCTGTGGTGCAACATGGGCGCCGGCTCCTCCTCCACCCTGCAACAAGTACATTTGTAGAGCCCTTTATTCACAAAAGAGTCTCAAAATCTAAACAGTCGACGAAAGGTCGGCGACGTCCCCTACAGAAGAAAACCTGAAATTGAAAGATCAATCCCCTTCCAGGACGGTCAGGCTGCAACCGAGGCTGAGTGGGCAACATTTCACACACGCCGTGTTATATATACAAGGAAGAAAACAACACGAGACTTCATTTCATGAGTCAAAACATAGCAGGTCGTCGGCAGAGAAGCGGTTCTGGCCCGGTCGCTCGGTGCACAAGCCACACAGCAACAAAGTCATGTGACGTGTCACCGACTTGATTGGAGAGTCGACTGTCTGTTGGGTGCACTCGCCCGTCCTTTTGAGCACCGTGCAAAACGCATAATGTTAGCAAAATTAGTCGTGTGCTGCTCACGTCATTGTGCGCATGAATAATTCTAACCCTCGTCCGGTGGTTCTTGATGCCTCTCGGAACATCACACTCTGCCGCCGCCCGACAACCTGCAAGTCAAAAACATGGACCGGGGGTGGGGGGGGACAATGACAAGTCATTAAAATAGACTGTAAACAACAAAATGTGTGGATGAGTCATATGCTGATTTATTTTTGGCTGAATGGCCAAACTCAAAATGTCTCAATACCAGCACGTGTCGTTCAGTGACAGCGGAGACAACAAAGTGCAAAGAAATACTCTCCGTCGTTGGCGCTTTGCTCTCCAAGGGCCGTAGCATCTGCTCCTCTCGTCGTCGTGTGTCACTTGCTCATGTTCGTGCTACGAGTTTTGTTACTTCTGTCCAGTCTTTCATTCTGATCC
Organism: Idiotropiscis lumnitzeri; assembly: GCF_059441095.1. Taxonomy (NCBI): domain Eukaryota; kingdom Metazoa; phylum Chordata; class Actinopteri; order Syngnathiformes; family Syngnathidae; genus Idiotropiscis; species Idiotropiscis lumnitzeri. Next base: position 3,640,105 of record NC_142406.1, read on the forward strand.
TCCATCCTGCAAACACAAGCACATAAACGCAGACAATTACTTTTGAGACTGTCACTTGGATTGTTTTACTTTAATACGTGTACTTATGACCCTGTTCTGGTTCTCCAAGGTGCCTCCTGTCCCAACCGGCTTCCTCTTCACCCTGCAACAAGTCAAGGACGGAGGCATCGTGGTCAACATTTAACACAATACGGTGTTATATAATAAACCAGATGAGACTTGAACTCGTCAAAACACGGCAGGTCGTCGGCAGAGAAGCGGTTCTGGCCCGGTCGCTCGGTGCACAATCCACACAGCAAAAGCGTCACAGTCATGTGACGTGTCACCGACTTGATTGGAGAGCCGACTTTGGTGGGAGCACTCGTCCGTCCTTATTAAAACACCACAAAAATCAGCCGATGACTTCCAGGCCATATTTCTTCACCCTCCACTTATTTTATTGACGTGCGCGTACTTTCTTTCCCAAGTCTTTTGTCACCCCAAAACACACTTGTGTATGTCCTCATTAGCCTGGTCCAGGTCCTCTTGGTGCCCCTCAGCAAATCAGGTGCCTCCACAACCCTGAAACGCAGAGAGGGGTTGGGGTGGATGGTATATCAAATATTAGTTATTGATATGATATTATTAGGGGATGTTAGTGTCGATCAATATGCTGAGTCCACCCTCAAAGCCGACACTGCACACTCTGGCCTTCAATTGCCATCCTCTCACAAGTAAACAACTGCTCTGGATCCAGGCAAACAACTAAAGACCATCTCAAGCAAGACCACCAGACTCCAACAATCAGCCCTCCAAACACTTTCAACGCCTGCCCTCATTTCAAGCCAACCTTTCTAGCACAGCACACAACGAGCATCCAGAACCAAAAGTCAACCAAGGCGCGCCACAGAGCTCAACATCCTTCCCCCTCCTGTTCACACGCTCCCCACACAACTATAACTTTTGCGTGCTGCTTGATTCTTGACTTGATGTGGAATTGCTCCTTTTTCTCATCCCAGTCAGCTCCTCTTCCAGCCTGCAAAACACACGCATCATGACTTGTGTTGACAACTTTTATTGAACATAAGAGTTACTTTTTACAACTCAAGATCTATACTATTATAAAACACTACTATAAAGTACAAAAACAAATGCAAAGCATAAGTTCACTTACTTTTACTCCCAGTCAGTTCGAACTTCCCAAGTGGACAGTGTGCATGTCATTTAAGCTCATTTGAGGAATTCACAAAAGCAGATTGTGTTGAGGCACAGATATACACTGCACTTTTGTACAGTCTAGCCCTTTGAAAATAAACAAAGACAGAAGAAAAAAAATATTAATCACTTTGGACGTTTTCACGCATTTAGTGTGCACAACTAGAAATGTTACAAACATAAGGTGAAACTACAACTTATTTTCACCTGGTCCAATGTCCTCCCGCTCGCTTTGTATTGAAGGATGCTGTGTTCATTTTTAGTTCTGCAGAGAAACAATCAACTGAAATGAACTTTATATCTCAACACGTTAATGTTGTAATAAATACAAATTCAAACGAGAGAGGCAGTTTCTAAAGCTAATGAGTGAGCGTTAAAAGCCGTCTAGATAAAGAATAGTATTTTTTGATCGGAAATGCGGGATGTGGCTGACTTTAGCGAATTACCAACAAACCGAAACCATATGTCTTAAAAAAAAAAATGTTAGCGCGACAAGGGTACAATAAAACAGTACATATTTTTAAAAGGACAACTTACCTCAAATCAAACAAATTATCCAAGTTGGTGGTCCAAAATTGTCATCCTGGCACAAGTCGGGCTTAGCCGACAAAAGACTTTTTGTGTCCCCTCCGAACGAAAACCAGAGAAACAAATGCTCGCAAAAGTCTATCGAGGTACGTGTTGGTCATGTATCAACCGGCACTGGAGAAATGCAGTCGCAATATTTGGCTATATTTGGAGTGAAATGGGTTTACATTTGTGACAATTGGTGTCAAAAGTAAGACAAAATCACATTCATAAGCTTACAAATTAAACAAGGAAAATAAGTTGCACCTTGTTGAATAAGAACACCTCAAGAATTAAAACAAAAGTAATGGCCAGACAATGAAATAAAAAAAAGGAAAAAGTTTCATCTACATGTGGAAAAAATAGAGCATATTCAATAAACACCAAAAATAGTCAAATAACCAACAACAGTAACAAAAAAAAAACCCTTTCAGTTTAATTTTTAAGTGCAAAGCATCAGGTGTGTCAATTTGAACAATGAGGAAAAAAAGAGCTGGCCAGCATTAAAATCAAACAAACCAAAATCATTTGAAATCATGTCAAAAAGCAAAGTGCACAATGGACTAAATTGAGCAAAAGCAAGTGAATTGTGACATTCTGTGCTCAAACCTCAAATGCTTCGCCGTCCCTCGAGTGTGCAAATCGTGCAACAAGCAAAATTGAGAGAAACTGCAACTGACAAACATTTGCTCTTGCGCTCACTTACCTGACGAAACGCCACGCGGTCAGGCGCCATCTTGCCGCACCTGCATTTGATAATTCCCGCTGTGCACACCTGTCTCCAATTGCTCCTCATGCATGACGTCACGTCCGCCAAGCCAAGCCAGTCTTCTTCGCCTGCTCGCACAACGGCGCTTTGCACACTAGCGTCACCTGGTGACCTGTCATTATTAGTGATGTGCTTCTCGCGTCGAATCCCTGATGCGAGTGCCGAATAATGTAAATGAGTGGCGAAAGAACGGCGGGCTGATGCGTGTGTTGGTGACGTCCGTGGTGACGTTTGAAACGCCTCGAAGTTGGTGTACCACGTGACTGATTCCGGAAATTATTCGCTCGGTTTGAGTGTTCGAAATCTTTTTAAATAAAACTGAATAAGCACTTTATTTTACCTCCTTATTTCACATTTTCACTTGTTGCATAGACAAAGCAACACAGAACAATTCATGTTAAAATACTCCTCAAGTATATATATTTTTTTGTATTCAGAGCATGACTTTCACCCCACAATGTTATTGCGTGCAACAAGCATGTTATACATTTTTTTGTCCACATGATGGCGTTGTCGAGTAAATGAATCATCTTGAAGCCCCTACGTGTGTGTGCAGTATTTTCCTGCAGGGCTTGACTGCTTCAAGGGGCTTCATTTTGTCATCACTTACCGCGGGAATTGGAGCTTCAAGTTTACGCCACAAAAATGAAAGTAAATCACATGCCCTAAATAAAGTACGACAATCTGGCTATCATGAAACAATACTCCATCGTCTTCAGGCGTTACGTTGTCGCCATCTGGTGGACAGGTGGAGAAATGCTGACGGTGACAACTGCCGAGAGTCCAAAATAAATTGTTCTTCCATTTGTGTCCCGTGCTATATTCTATTCTATAGACCTTTCCTTACTCCTTCCAGAAAAAAACGAGAAAATCAAGCTGTATTTCAGTTTTAGTAATTTCACTTTTTTGATATCTGCTTCCAAACATAATATCCAATGACCAGAGGAGACACGGACCTTATTTTACCCCAACAACACAATGGAAACACTGCTCTGTCCTGGCAAGAAAGGGTCGAATAAGGTGGAATGGAAAGCTGAATTGACGGGAGCACCACAACGGAGTCAACTTCGTCGTCGTTTTACATGAATAACACCTAAAAATACATTCGCTTTAAGTACCACCATAATGACCAACATTAAAATGCAATACAATATATAAAAAAATACAGTAGCATAGTAGGCCCAAGTGTTCATTAAAAAATGAGGTCAAGGCTTTATCTCTTGATATAGCCGTTTTAACATTATGCAGCATGAAAATGTGTGTTTGTGATTAGATATAATCTTAAATGTGATAATCTTAAAAATAATAAATATACTTCAATTATGACTAAAGACCTTGTAAAATCAATTCATTCAGAGAATTGTTTCTAAATAAAACATGTTTGAAGAATGCAGCATATAATGTGAAAACACTCAACTATAGTTCCCTGTAAAAGTATTAGAACAGCAATGTCAATTACTTTTTGCGGCAAACTGAAGATATTTGGCTTTCAAATAAAAAAAGATGATTATGAGGCAAAAATTCTGAATTTTAGCTTTTATTTCATGTTATTTATTTTCAGTTCGATACCTTAAACAACTCAGGAAAGGACACATTTTTCTTGTAGTAACTCACTTTTCAAGTGTGCAAAAG